>NC_090799.1:655000-1255000 GCF_040054535.1 Antennarius striatus | reverse complement strand
ACACTGACTTTACATGCCAGAAATAGATGTCGCTGAAAATGATAAATTATTTTCAAAGCATGCAATTATGCTGCTCAGCAGGTGGTAATCTCCATCTTTATCCCCTTAACCAGTGTGGGCTCCATATGGTGTAGCAGCAGCCATAAAGAAGGGATGGAGCTCATTATATGCCAGCATGGATTTTTTTATTTTTTTTACTCCCAAGTCCGTTTCACCATCTGGGATTGCAAGTGAAAAAATAATATCCTAAATTATATCAAACTCCAATCGTCTTGAATCCAGATGTGTCGCAGTGACATTTTGATTTAGGCCTCCAATCATCTTCAATCATCTTAACTTTCAACTCCAATATTATGGGTTAATTTTTGCTGGACTGCAGATTTTAGGTTAGAGGTTTTTTGTGTGTAATTTTCTCCATATTTTGATCTACTTTTTTACATAATGGGATGAGAAAATTTGCCCAAATCTAAGTTAGAGATGAGGGAAAGTACAGGATCATAAAATAATAGAAAACCGACTCCTCAGCCAAAAAAAGTTGCCAAAGTTACCATAATGTGACACTATTGAGGCTTCATTTTGAGAACCAAAAATCATTATTAGAGTTAAGATGCAATAACGTACATTTCCTGTCAGGTTCGCATGGGTCGCACCACCATCTCCATAGCTCACCGACTGTCTACCATAAAGAACGCCGACGTGATTGTTGGCTTTGAGCACGGTCGGGCGGTGGAGAGGGGCAAACACAACGATCTGCTGGAAAGGAAAGGAGTCTACTTCACTCTTGTCACCTTGCAGAGCCAAGGAGATAAGGCTCTAAATGAGAAGGCTCGACAAAGTGGGTCCAACTTTGAGGATAATAGAGTTTTTAATGCCACTAAATCTTTGCTGTCAGACAGATAATTATCCACAAACGCTATAAAGCATCAAGCGATAGTGATCACAACTTTATTTTATTTTGTTGGATCTCCTGCATTAGTGGCAGACACAGGAGAAGAGCCAGAGAGACTATCCAGAGCAGGAAGCTACCGCGCCAGTCTGAGGTAACACACCAACACTACATCAGCGGCTCATTTGCTTGCTTGTGTGGAACATCCATTTACGTGGCCCTGACTGTGCATCTAAATAGGATTATTACTGTAGTCATTTTGTGTCTCAAAGTGAGTTGTGGCATAGCAGAAGCCACCTCCATTTAATTAATTACCCTTTTATATTATTTGGAACATTTCACTGACACTATCATCCAGAGACACTTAGAAATTGTGCCACAGCAGAAGAGGCTTTAGGCCTTCTGTCACTGCCATTACATACACTCCACAATGAGTGATAGCAGCCCAGTCAAGTGGCTTTACTGCATTTCTTTTCATATGACATATATGAATGCATGAAACTGAATTTATAAAAAAAAACACTGTTTGATTTGGGAAGGTTTTTTATGTCTGCAGAGCCTCCATCCGTCAGCGATCCCGATCCCAGATTTCCAACCTGATCCCAGAGTCTACCGTTCCCCTTGCTGGAGAGCTCGGCTCCAGAGCCTACGTCGCGTCGCAGGCAGACAAATCCAAGGTGTTTCATGCATACATTTATGCACACGCTCCTGGTAAGCTAAGCTAAAAGCCTTTTATGCATATGCCTGATGTGCATTTGTGTGTGATTGCAAAGGATGCCATCCTGGAGGAGGAGGAGGAGGAGGAACTTGTGGAGCCTGCTCCGGTTGCCAGGATCCTGAAGTACAACCTTCCCGAGTGGCCCTACATGCTCTTTGGATCCTTAGGGGCCGCTGTAAATGGAGGGGTGAACCCAGTTTACTCTTTGCTCTTCAGTCAAATCTTGGCGGTGAGCACGAAGATCTAATTATACTCATTATCTTGATGATATTGTGACGAGTCGGTGGAAGCTGCTGCTTGCAAACAACACCTCACACCATATTGTTCTAAACAATTCATGAGCAACCGTTTATGCTCGTCCCTTAATTTTCACACCAAGTCTGAAATGTGGGAAAATCTGGCGGCAATAATGCACAAAGCATGAAATAAAATGTAATCCAATCTTACAATGAGTGAATACATATATACACACTGCTTGGAATACTGAATGGATGCAGGTCTGTAATTAATTTGTGTGTGTGTGTGGGTGTGTGTGTGTGTGAGCAGACATTTTCAATTACAGATACTGCAGTTCAGAGGAAGGAGATTGACAGCATTTGCCTGTTCTTCGTCATGGTTGGCGTGGTGTCGTTCTTCACTCAGATGCTGCAGGTAGAGTCCAGCCTAGCAATGAAGACGACACACCAGATGTTTTCAGTTTGATGAAGATCACTGTGTGACCGTCTCTGCAGGGCTACGCTTTCTCCAAGTCCGGGGAGCTTCTGACCCGCAGGTTGCGGCGGCTCGGCTTCCATGCTATGCTGGGTCAAGAGATTGGATGGTTTGATGATCACAAGAACAGCCCTGGAGCTCTCACCACACGCCTGGCGACTGACGCATCACAAGTTCAAGGAGTGAGTTCCAACATGAGCATAAAATACTAGAAATCCTGTAAGTCGGATGTCACCACCTCCAAATGCTGCTTCCTTCTTAGGCCACAGGCTCGCAGATCGGCATGATCGTCAACTCCCTGACCAACATCGGCGTGGCCGTCTTCATGTCCTTCTACTTCAGCTGGAAGCTCACGCTGCTCATCCTCTGCTTCCTCCCGTTCATCGCTCTGTCGGGTGGTTTCCAGGCCAAGATGCTAACAGGGTTCGCCAAGGAGGACAAGCAAGCCATGGAGGCCGCCGGACGGGTCAGATATTGTTGAAATGTCGCTAAAATCTATCTGCACCCATTCATCAGCTTCCTCTTTTGGAACAAGTGCAGCTTGGATAATGTTGAATGAGTCACAAGCGTCATCTGAATAATCCTACCACACTCTCAGGTGGAGGGAGATGTCAGCAGGCTTATCTACCAACAACAGACTTCTTAAATCAGTGTCTCTGCAAGGCTCATCGCTGGAGAACTCAAGTTGAACCCAGATCTCAGCACAATACATTTTATCAGGTGCAAGTTTGGAATGGGGCTAAGCCCGTCATGCTTAATTCCTGCTGGGGCCACCCATGCTTAAAATGTTATGATGCCAGAACAGAGGATAAAACCTCAGGCCAACACAGCGAGGACAAGAATCAAAGAAAAAGTATTCAAAAGTCAATTTCCTATGAACTATCTTTACGCTATCTTAATCATCGCGATGCAGTAAACCAAATAAAGTGGATTAGATGAAAGTTTAATTATCCCTATGGGGGGGAATTGGCTTACTGCAGCAGCATAAAATGGGATACAGATAACAGAGGGAATCCTTTATCTGCATCGTATTCTCCAAAAACACATTAAAACCACATAAAGATTAGCAACAGCTGCGTTTTCAACATTTAATCCACGATCACCGTCTCAAACAGGCGTCTTTATTTGCAGATTTCTGGAGAGGCTCTAAACAACATCCGCACCATCGCTGGCTTGGGCAAAGAGAGGAGTTTCGTGGATATGTATGAGGCCCAGCTCGACGCACCGTATCGGGCAGCGCTGAAGAAAGCCAACGTGTACGGCGCGTGTTATGGTTTCGCCCAATGCATCGTCTTCCTGACCAACTCAGCTTCATACAGGTTTGGTGGCTACCTGGTGCGACATGAAGGGCTTCATTTCAGCTTGGTGTTCAGGTGAGAGGATGAATTTCAAGTTTTGAACAACTCTACAAATGACGCAAACCAAGTTTTGTGGCGTTGGGTTTTGTTGCAGAGTAATCTCAGCCATCGTCACCAGTGGGACGGCCCTTGGCAGAGCATCCTCATACACGCCAGACTACGCCAAAGCCAAGATCTCGGCCGCTCGCTTCTTCCAGCTGCTTGACCGCGTGCCACAGATCAGCGTATACAGCGATAAGGGCAATAAATGGGTATGAGGACATTTGTTGGGCAATGTGTTGTAATTCGGTGTTACGACACACAAAGAAAGCCAAAATGAAATCCAGACAGAAAGTCCAGAGAAAGGAGGAAACGTTGATAACCCTTTATCTCAAATCCAAAAGTAAAAGTAATTTTATCAAAGATTTGCTAGGATAGTGTAACTACTTCCTCCTTGTGTCACTGCATTGTCTAACTTGCCTTGTATGGACAGGAGGTGGCATCCTAACACACCATGTTAGCCAATGATTAACCTCTGAAAGTCTCTCCCTCCCTCCCCTGTGTTTCCAGGATAACTTCCAAGGGAACATTGACTTCATTGACTGTAAGTTCACCTACCCCACCAGACCTGACATCCAGGTCCTGAATGGGCTGAGCGTGTCGGTGAAACCTGGCCAGACGTTGGCTTTTGTGGGCAGCAGCGGATGCGGGAAGAGCACCAGTGTGCAGCTGCTGGAGAGGTTTTATGATCCCGACCATGGCAAAGTGGTGAGGAACATGCAGCTCTGCAAACTGCATACGTTTATGAAGGGAAAGTTTGACAGTGTTTACAGTATTAAATCATTGGTACCTTTGAATATGTTATAGTTTTTATTAGACTGTATTTATTTAAGGCCTATTTTTAGATTCATGGATACAAAGCAAAAGCACAAAAATAATCAAATGTAAAGTGATGTCACATTATTTTACATTACAGTAGTTTTACACATAGGGGAAATTTTCAATGGTTTATAAAGCATTTGTACAGATTATTGGTTTTATCATTTAATTTTTTTATATAATACTATTTGCATCTGATAACCCACACACTCTATAGTGCTTTAGTGCATTTTAGCTCATTATTTCGGCTTTATTATCTATCAGGTTTCATAGTGCTCATCTAACCGAAAGTTAGCATTTAGCTTGCTGGCTGGTTTAGGCATTGGTGTATTAGCCAGATTGTTTCCTCAGGAATTGTAGGTGACCAAATCAGAAAATAAGAAAACATCTGACAGCATGTGGACAAATGTTTGCTAACATGTTAACTTTTGACCTGACAAATTTTGCTGGCCACCAGAAGTCAAGGATGCAAACACTTCACACTGATCTGGTTTAGATGAGCCTGATAAATCTGTTTTCATTTGGATTCTTGCAAACTAGAAGTTTGCCTTTAAAACAGCCTTTCTACTATCATAGCTGCTACTGACCTTTAATGAAATATTAGATGAGTCATTGTAAAATTAATAATTAATATGTGTGGTATGTTTTTCAGCTTTCAATCACAAGCATCTGTTGTGTCTCGAGTGTCGTTTTAGGTAATATCTGTAATTTGTCTCGACATTCATCATTCTTCGTGATTCGAGTATTTTAGGCTTAAAGGACTTTGCATCATTTATCAACACATTCAGACATTAATGCTGACTTTGTGCTTTATTTTAAAAATGGGACAGTCTGAGACGGCGGTTTGTCTTTGTGCCAGTAAAGAATTCTTGCCAAAATTCAAATGGGCGTAATTGAGTTGGAAGCGGTTCCCAAACGTGTAGTCTTTAATCTCCATCAGATTTCAAAAGGACAGTATCACCTCAGCATAGTTAGGACAGAAATTACCAGGTAGATGGTATTATGATGGCTCATTAAGTGGATTCAATTTCTAGCCTTTATTATTGTATTCCTTTCCACTAATGATAAAATCAATGGCTTCCGGCAGCTGATTGATGGCCACGAGTCGACTCGTGTCAGCGTGCCCTTCCTTCGCTCCAAGATTGGCATCGTGTCCCAGGAGCCCATCTTGTTTGACTGCAGCATCGCAGAGAACATCAAGTACGGCGACAACTCAAGGCAAATCAGCATGGATGAGGTCATCTCAGCTGCCAAGAAGGCCCAGCTTCACGACTTTGTCATGTCACTCCCTGAGGTAGTGTGTGCATTTCTGGAAGGGTGGAGTGGCTACTTAAAGAGGGTTATCCAAAATGTTGACCGAGGAGCACGGAGGAGACATGACCCGTTAAAAACTGAAACTGAAACACAAGCATTTCATCCTGATTAACAATTTTTATTTAGATTTCCTAACAACTCCTCATTTTACCATTACTGTCAAATATTTAACCATGACAAAGTTTGAGACTGACGACAGGATAAGCGATACGGAACTGTCAATGCTTGTCTCCAAATTGCCTCAAACCTAAAGTTTGGCATATCTGTGCAGCAATTTCATGTTATTTTCGTCAGTGCAACTCTGCAGTCACTTATTGTTCAGAATTTCTCCAACTTGTCAGGAACTATGTTTAGTCTGGGGATGTTTTGTGTCTCAGGCGATGGGAAGAAGTGATAAAGTTTCATTGCAAGTAAGGGTGAGTTCCATTGAAAGACCCAAGGGAAGGTGAGGAGGTCTGGAGCTGGAGAGGAGAAAGAGCATGGCCTTGTGACATTTTGTATCTGTTGCTTATTGTTTCCACAAAGGACATTGAGTCCAGGTAGAAATAACTATTGCCTGTTGATTTTTTCATGAGCTCCCACAAGAAAGAAAAGCAAAGTTTTTGCTTCAAGTCAGAGATATGAAAGTCCAAATAGGAATATAAATAATACTTAGAACATTTATTATACATGGTCTTTCCCCTTGCCTCAGAAATACGACACAAGCGTCGGCGCCCAGGGCTCTCAGCTGTCTCGCGGTCAGAAGCAGCGCATCGCCATCGCTAGGGCGATTATACGCGACCCTAAGGTCCTCCTCCTGGACGAAGCCACCTCTGCCCTAGACACGGAGAGCGAGAAGGTACGCATCGTTATCCGAACCCACAAACCTCATATGACAGCGCGGTGCAGCTGCTTGATATCCTCCGGGCCAGAGAGCAAAGAGAGCAGGCACTTAATTATTATTATCATTAACATCATTATCTTTCATCATCACTGTTATTATCGCCAGCAGCTCGCGGTTCATGCCATCCCTCTGGTAGAGCCTCCTTAAGACGGCCTGGGGTGGCAGCTTGAGAACAAAAAAAGAGGAACCGTGCTGAGAATAAAGAGACCTTTGCAGTCCGTTGATGCACTGACACGCTCATTCTAATCATAGTAATCAACACATGATTGCGAAATTGCTGTAATTTCAAGGCTCTGTAGGAGAACAGATTACTCTAGCTTGTGTGTCCATGTGTGAACGTTGCTTCATACGTGTTTTATGGTCGTGACAGACGGTGCAGGAAGCCCTGGACCGAGCCAGAGAGGGGCGGACCTGTATTGTCATCGCCCACCGCCTGTCCACCATTCAGAACTCCGACATCATCGCCGTCATGTCCAGAGGCTTTGTGATTGAGAAAGGAACGCACGACCAGCTCATGGCGCTGAAAGGAGCCTACTACAAGCTGGTTACCACAGGAGCACCAATTAGCTAACTTCTCATCGAGACAGGGGCTAATTAACGAGGCAGCCGAGAAAAACAAAAATACGGAGACGCTTCGAAGTACGTTGGCGCTGGAAGTGTGCCACACTTCCAAAAGGAAGACATGCTTGTTCACTGGTACGGTATTTATTTCTGAACATTGACTGTGGCTTGAACAAAGAATTTTTTTACCGAGTTTAGGCAGTTAGTGTTGACGCTTCTTGTCTGAAGCACACACGTGTATGTTCACACGCCATTGGGTAGCAAGGTGTATCAAAAGATTTCGCCTCACATTTTGATTAGAGGTAATGTGTCTTTCATCTAGTTTTATTTTGAATATTATTAAAAAAGCAGCAATAATTTCAATAACGGTAAATAATATTAAAACATGATGGCAAAACCTCCACAGATCATCTCTTACTGTAGAATAGATGTTTTTGTGCTGAGTGATATGAATGATATAAATCTGACTGTACATAAAAAATACTTAGTTGATTAACTTATTTTTTTCACTATATTAACTCTATTATCATCTGAATAAGCAGACATTGTGTCTTTTACAGCGTGCATTTACGGCTGATAGTTACATTTAATTGCCTCATGATTCTTCTCCTTCCAGCCAAGGAATTTGTTTGTTTATCACAGCTTCTTGAGGATGACTGGACCGCCGTATGAATGGTTCTATTGTTTATGTTTCATATGGAACTGAATAAAAATTCACATCTTGCAGTTAAAGAGTATATGTCCGACATTAATGCACATTTTTTTTGTCGATAACACATGTTTGGATTGAACACAAATCATTCTGACATTACTAGCTTGATTCTCAGAATCGTGAGAATCTTAAAATGCATGACCTCAAGTCTGAGTGACAATCGATGCGTGACTGAAGCAAGATTTGACAAATACGAAGAGCAGTGAACTGGATTGTGACCATATGTGGATACAACTGATCATAATTAACTGAAGCGAGAGCAGTTAACTACCTGCTGATAACTACGTCAGTTCAGCGAAGGTAGAAATTAAAGACTCTTCCAAATGTTCACACAAACTAATTTAGTGGTTCATAAGCTCAGCACATACCTCCTGCAGTACGCCGTATGTCATTTACCTGTTTCCTCTGTCACATTCAAAGTCACTTAAGAACAAAATCCTCATTGACGTCCAAGTTGCATCAAATGTCATCGACATGGGAACGCATGAGAACATGAGAATGAAGGTGAGGTCTCACGACGGTTTAGAACATGTCAAACAAGTGATTGAATTAAATCACCTGTGAGGTGATCACAAAACTACTGATGCCTTCAAGGACAGTTTGACATCTGGAAAGTTGGTCGTCCAGATATGCAAGAGAAGGACTGTGAACATAAAGGTAATTCACTTTAAACCATCATTGGACATTTTGACCAAAAAGTCAAAAATATAATCAAATAAATTTTCTAAAAATTCTATAAAGGTTTTTTTTGTGCAATACCTTCTGCATATTCATTGAAGCCGTGCAAAAATTTTATGTCAATGCTTTGAATAGTTACCACATTAGAGATGAATAAAAATTACATCCAAAAAATAAGGACGAAGATGACTTTTTATATTCCGTTTGAATTGATTAACTAACAGTGACAATGACACACGCTTACATCATTTTTTCCCCTCTTCATCAGCCTTGAGGTTCAGTAAATGCACCACTGACAATAAAATGCCTACTTCACTCGCCGCGTTGCTACATGATGATAAAGTAACTTTGACAGAAACAAGGGCAAATGGTCATCGTGATGGATTACGTATCTCGAACCGGGTTAAATGAATACAAATCGCATCCTGCATGGAAGCTAAAGCAGGATGTCCTCCTTCAAAAATACAGTATGGTCGAGTTTGTATTAAAAAATGCCATAACTATTGCACTCATCAAAGACGACATGCTTGTAATACAGACGGTGATGCAGGCAGTGTTAGCGGCTGCTGAGGTGCATGCTGGGATAACGCAAGCAGGGCTTCCTGCTACATGACAATAATACTGGATGGCAGCATTTCAGGGCAGAAAGCTGCTTCTGGACTCAACTTCCACTTTCCTACTAACACACACTAAAGGATGAATAAGCAGTCAGCTAGCAGCTAGCATAGCAACTTAAGAACTCCATGATGAATCCCAGACTCAGGAATATTGAATCTACAGCAGCTGCTTGGCTCTCCGCTCTGAGGTAATGACTGTTGATGCTTGTGACAGCCATGCCGTCAGAGTGCAGATGTCAGAGACACTCCATCAGTTAGTGGTAATATGTGATCACACCACACTGACCTCTGGGAAATTGAGTCTTTAATCACAACATCTCCCGACTCAGTCTCCAGGTAAATTAGCATTCCTCAGATGCAATCTCATCTCACAGCTTCTCTTGCCAATTCATTCAGGGAGAGGACACTGTTTGACTTTGTGCCATGTAACGTCAATGCAATTCGGATTGATGGAAACAAGCGCCGGAGGGCGACTGCTGCGTCTCTTTGGAGGTGGTTTGGTAATCATCCTCCTGTGTGGGGATGTTGCTCACAAAATACAAGCTTTATTTGTCGCAGGATTGTTCTATGCACATTTTTCCTCAATTTCCCATCAGGATCATTTGTTTTTCCCTTCTTTCTGCCACGGTCTCGCCTAGGTACGGGACAGTCGGTCTCCAAAGGATTTAAAATGCCGATTGTCAAGAAGCCATTACAGACCACTGAAGGGATGGTCGGCAAATTAGTTGGCTCACAGCAGTGGTAAATAGGGCAGAAGAGACCCGTGGCTTTTTATTTATTTCTTTATTTTGTTGCCTTGACAATAGTTGGCCTTTGGGGAGTGGTGTTTGTTTTGATGTTGAATTTGAATGTGAAGAGAAGAGAGAGAGAGAGAAGAGATTAAATGAGCTTCAGGTTAAAGACAGCATAAAGACAAAGTTCAATGTTTGATCTAGTACCGCAGCCGGAGGTTATATTCCAGCTTTGAGTGTTTTTAACTTGCCGCTGCTGTTTGAGTCTTCACTCCAAACCTAAATGACACTAGAAGCTTTATATTTACTGCTGGAGCGTCCTTTTATCTCAAAATACATGTTTGGTCTTTGAATAACACAAACCATGGGAGAAAGCATATTTTTTTAAGTCATAACCCTGAAATTATGTATATTTAGACCTGATTTCTTCCAGGAAGAAGAGGAAGAAGTGCTGAGGTTTCACCTCGTCTTTGGTCTGGCTCAAACATGGGCAGTCCCATAAAACTAGAATTACAACCGCCATTGTAAAATAAATCCATAGTTGAAGATGTATTATCAACCCGAGGAGGAAGAAACTATAGCATAAGCCTAATTTTATTATCACTGATGACGGCCATTATCATTAAAATTTTTCATTATCATAATTATTATTCCAGCACCAATGTCCAGAGAGCAAGGAGGAAGAGGATCCTGTTGTAATTGTGGTGTACAGACACAGGATGACATCATCAGGAGGTGGGGCTAGTCCATCAAGCTGAGTAGCTTGGTCATTGAGGGGGGGACACTCAGGGTGTCGAATGAGGAAAAATGTGGGAGGAAATATTTTAATTAGTTTTAGAGATTTGATCAACTTCATAATTCTTCTTTTAAACTTTAAATTTTTTCTTCCACGATAACATCATGCTGAACACACTGAACACACCGCTTGACCTTTGTGCAAAGTTTTGTTTCATTCTGAAGAAAAACAGACGACGTTCACAAGATAAAAATGCAGTCGTACAAAAGAAAATGGAAAACCAAGGTTTTTAGCTTCAGAACTGTGTGTTTTTCATTTACCGCATGCTTTTCATGAAGAACCGATTCCTTTTTCAAAAAGATTCAGTTTCAGTTTAATGCATGGATTAAAAGCACCCACACTATTTTTTTTAACAATGCATCAAAGAAAACAAAAAGTTAGAATCCAGGCGGTTGGCCGAGACAAAACCTGTTCCGTCATCGCTGCAGCGTTGGAACAAATGTCATTTCACCGCCATTAAAAGTAGAATTCAATTTTCTCTTTATCTAGACTTTTTCTTAACAATGAATACGCCTGATAAAAGATCACAATCATGAAAAGAGGCTGTAAATTATAAATTATAATCAGTGAGTATTGTTGAAATGTGGGAACCGTGGCCAGCCTTGGGGAAGCAGATCCATTACTGAAACATTCAAGTAGCTTCAGGAGAGACGCGGAGGCTTTTGTAAGCAGCTCAGATCACGTTAAGCACAACCCAAAGTCACTATTTCAGGATTTATTTGGTGATTATTTTGTAAAATGAGTTTCCCTGGTAAAGTTAAGTGAGTAAAGGCACCATTCGGGAACCCATTCAGTGATTGGGATCCCATCCTGCAGCATTTTTGTCCTTGGATGCTCTTAGAGGAGGTTGTTTCACGCTTAAGAAGTCCACCATTAATCTCTACGACCATTAACCAGATACGGTAGGTGATGAGCTCTTTGGTGACAGTGATGATGTCCCCACTGGGATGGATAAAGATGCCGTGTGGTCAGCCATATTAAACGACGTGATGGCCTGATGTTCATTGTTGATGCAGCTCCTGGGAACAGGAACAACCATCTCCATGTGACCACACGTGATTTGTTGCAGCCATATTTCTCATTTCAGCTCCAATCCCCTCGAAACAACCCGAGATAACATTAATGTGCTTCCATCTCAATAGAATAGTGGATTGTCAGCCCGATAGAGTGTCTGAACCGGCCCATTAGCGGGATTAGCAAACAGCTAGCGATTGACCTTGCGGTGACTCTTCGCCGAACGACCGACGGATACTCACCCAGCTCGCTGAGTCGTGTTGCTCCACGATGCCCTGGTGCCTCACCGAGAGGAGGACTCATTTCAAGGCGTCATCGGTGTGCAGCCATGCCTTTACATAATGACACATGTAATTTGCATAAAAACCATCTCAATTCTTTTGGTCCTTAAAACATTTGATGCCGTTTTATCATAAATGTAGTCATGTAGCTATCAAATGGTTCCTACAAGATTTCAAAAACACCATTTTTTGCACGGACGATCTCAAAGTTGTGTAGCATACATTTTCATTAGGATTGCTTGACCCTATTTATCTTATAAATTGGGGAGCCCACCCAATGGTGTGAATCGATATATCCCTAATCAGAGCTGCTGTCCAGCCTGTTGTCCTTCTGATTCTGCACAACGATGATATATTTCCCCAGAATCCGAGCCTTTACATTGGCTTTGTGTGCATGAGTACGTAGTTATGCTGTTGGCAGGCTGTAATCACTGTGCTGTCCCTATTTGCATCAGTAATTAGAACTGACAGACACCGGCCTTTTACTTTGTTTAGTCAGCCAGCTGTGTGCTAACAAGGAGGAGTGAATTTTGGCTGTTTTCCTCATTCACAAGCAAGAAAAAAATATGCTGGTTAAAAATCTCCAAACATTAGAAAGTCAATGTCACACATATTGTGAGATGAAACTGATTCGAACGACTCCACAGCTGCTCCACCCAGAATGACGTCCGCACAGCCAGTGAGAATCGTCCAGCTGAGACTGAAACAAACCAGATTACCTTTTAGTTTCCTGACAAACTTTATTGGGATGAATCTGTGATCTTGTAATGAAATAAAGGATCCCGGTAGCGTGACAGTAAAAGCAGCCAGCAAGGCTCAATGATTCCATGATGGTGAGGCTCCTCTTTCCTCATCGGAGCTGACACTTTTGTAAAAACCCTCTAGGGTGGGCCGGCCAGTGAAAAAGGGTGATTTGTCATGATTGGGTAAGAGTACACTCCTCAGAGTCGATAGTGTTCCCGGAGGGAGACTTCCAGGTGACAGTGAGATCATTCGTGTGTCTACCCATAAGATTTTCTGCGTCCACCCAAACAAAGTGTTTGCGCCCACATATTTGACTTACCTTCTGCTATCAGATGAGGTTAAGGTTATTAAGACCATAAAGAAGCCGGGAGCGTTGTTCTCCTCCTGCGATTATCTCCCATCAGTCCTGAGCCGTCACTTCCTGCCCAGCTCCTCGGTGACACAAGCCTGCTGCTGCCTGATTTCATCAGAGATGATCTTCCTCAGCTCAGGAGGAAAGGAGCGCTGGTCTTCTCCTTGGTAATAGATGTTTGTTATCCACATAGAGCATCAGTTTGCCGTTTACGTTTTATGCAATCATTAGAAAGCCTAACAATGTGTTCATTTTTCATCAGACACCACCCCTCCATCCCCGAGTCAAGGAAAGAGTCAAGTACGAACAAGTTATCAATCACTTTAGGTTTGTTTAATTTTCTGTCCATCCATTCAGGCTCCACGTTTTTCACCTACTCAGCCTTTTTTTTTTCCCTAAGCTCTAAACTTGATTTATTAAGCCCTGAATCATGGAATGGAATGGCAGAGAGAGACTGACAAGAAAAAATGACATGATTAGAAGAGGTTAGGCAGAGCGAGGGTGAATTGTAAAACAAAAAACGTGTACATACAGTAATTCCACCTTGTGGACTCTGTTTTTGTCCTTTAGGCCTCTACAATCCTGGAATGTTGCTGAAGAAAATCTGACCATCAAAGAGGCGGTTTATAAATGTTAAACAAGGTTATTCCATTCAACCCAGGGGCGAGAACTGTATTCAAGATGACAGCAGAGGTCGGAACACAGTCACATATTATGAAAATCTCCTGACTGCTGAACGATCCTCACATTACCATGAAGTTCGCCAAGTGTTAAAGTATCTACAAGATTATTTTGTTTATTATAAGATAAAAGGTTCACACTTGTGTCTCTCAATGGAGAAGAGCAACGAGTTAAAACAAGTCATGTCATTGATCGCCACAGGTAAGCAGTGTCCCCTGTATATAATTTGATCAATGATTTACAAATACATCATATGTTGTAAAAATAGTAAAAGACAATAAATTAACAGTTTACCTTAAATGTAAAGAGCATTCAGCCTGACTGAAGTCTCTCTGACTTTGTGTTATCTGGTCAAAATATGGTCTTTAATGGAGGTAATTTACTCGACAGTGACTTAAATACTGAGTGCTGGTTGCCATGTTTAACTCCTCACAGAAAACGTATTGAGCTGCAGTGATTATTAAATGTTAGATGGTTGCCGCAAAATCTATATCAATAAGAGCTTATTTACTGATGTGTATCCATGTGTGGTGTCTTGCAGGATAAAAGCACTAACCATGACAGGCAAAATGTGTGCATTTTCCTCCATGCTGTATTCAAAGCATCTTCTGTTGACAAGTTTGGAGAAAAATGTCGAACAAATCAGAAAAAAAAATCACAAAAAAATAGCTGAGTTTGCTCTGTGTCTGTAATTTCACAAATTCCATTTCTGCTTGAAACATATGCTTTTTTCCCACATATAAAGCTGTGTTGTCTGTCAACAGCAAGAAACAACCAAACAAGCTCTCAGGCATCTGCTGAGGATTGCAGAGCCTCACAGAAATTACAAGGCAAAAGAGAGAGGCAGATACAGTAGATGGAGGCTTAAGCCTGGTTTATATTATCTGAGCCAGGCAGAGATGGAAAGGTGGTGGGAACAGAACAAATGGAAAAAGAAAGGAAAGGCCGATAAGTGCACAAAGTGAAAACGCATTATTCTTGTGTATCCTCACAAGTGAGAGCCTAATATTTTTCGGCATTTTACCTCCTATTTAACTCTTCTGGAATAAAATCTCTGCAGAAATGTTTCAAGCACAAACTTTAAAGTGAGACAGGGGTCAGATAAGGTTTTAGATGGATGTGGCTTTAATGGAGATTAATGGCATCACAATTTAGGAAATTAACTCTGAAATTTTTGCGTAGACAAAACTAAATGAGTTTTCTCGTGCGAACATGATGCACGAGAAAACTAAAAGTGACCAAATTCGGCAAATCAATGTTAAAAGTCTTCGTGCAGTGGGGTGTAGGCCCTTTAATCAAAGCCAATGATCCACTTACACTTACAGCCGTGTGGTAGTAAAGTGAAAAAGGAAGTTTATTCACTTCCTAGCCAGGGGGAGGAGAAGACCAATACGACTATCACAGCTGTCCATTAAAAAACATGGACCCCGTGAGCAATTAGCTTAGCCCATCACAAAACCTTCACATGGAAAAACACAAGCTCAAGAATGTGATTATACACAAGCTGGGAGATTTAAGGAAAGATCAGCCTCTTGATGGCTATTTTGATAAAATGCTAATCTGATCATAAGAAAATGAGGCTCGGTGTGGTGAGTTAACATACTTCATCTTTCCATCACCGTCCATCTGTTTACACATTGGAGCAAACAACATAGACATGAATTAAAGTCCTAAAACTCAAAATGTAAAATGTGATTCCGTTTGAGCACAGGCAACAATAACTAATTAACCATTTTTCCCCAAAGTATCCTTAAAATGGAGCTTCAGGCCTCGCTGGCTTCATCTTCACTAAGCTCTAATTAAGAAAATGAGGATTTTGAATCCCCCTACCAGATTCGCTGGAGGACGGAATCAAAGTGGCCCAAATGAATTTCAGAATAAATATGAAAATATTGCATCACTAGTTTTGTATTCTTTCAGGAAGTTGTGTAACTTATGCATATTTAGTTGTAAGTGGGAGATTTGACTGGAAACATAACAAACTGGTGTGGGATGTGGTTGATTGAAACCGCCCAGAACATCACTGGCGCATCAGCAGAACTAAAACCACACGCCTGAATAATGCAGGGAGAAACATCATCAACAGAAAATGAGTCACAGATCGGCTGGATTCAGACTCCACGGCGACAGCAGGGAACACAGATGATCGACACAACACTGATTCTCCTCTACAGCATCACCAATACCAAATCTGGGCTCAATCATGGGTCAGATGGTTAGCAATAGCCTACATCTGGTCAAGTCCAGGTCAGATGAGAGACGAAAGCTCTCAAGTGAGGTCTGGGTCTACTCCCAGTTGGAAAGGCAACCTTATCAACTAAACCTGCTCCTTCTGATGCCTGGATGCAGACACGAAAAAGGAGGAAAATACCTCCTTCAGATGCATAAAATAGCAACTGTGCTTCATGGAAAGTAAACACTGCAACTTACTCCCAGTTACAGTAAGGAAGGAGTGCTTTATTCTTTTACCTGCTCTCTGAATCAAACTATTTGTTGTTTGAGACAACTCCTGTATTTATATGCAAGAGTTCCTGGCTGTAAATTGCTCCTGCTGGTTTCAGTGTTTGAGCTGTATGCCTAAAAGAGATCAGCCTCCCTCCCAGGGCAGTAAGAGTTAATTTATTGCCAACACGAGTGGAATTCCGAGTGGCTGTCACGCTCCTCTCCGTCGAGCCCCAGCGTTGTGTCCTGATGTATGCTTCCTATTTAAATCCCATCCATCTGTTTGGGATGACAGGAAATAATTCACACTTTTGAAATCCCGTCAACAACAAGGACGGATATCAGTATCAATGCCAGATATCAATATGAAAGGTTTTGTTGTGCATGTCTGAGTCGTTCTACATCCAGACAATCTGATGATAGCGAGATGGGCGCCGTGCACAATCTGACACCGAGTGACAAGTGTGTCATTTACGCAGCCATGCAAAGGCGAATGTCAAGTCCACAGCCTAATCGGCTCCACCGACATTGATTTGTTTTCAGAGAAGTAATTTAAAAAGGAATTTGAATGTTGAGTCTGAGGCAGCTGACACCCAAAATCGACTTTTCTTTGATGTACATTAATCAAATGTGTAAAAGTTGGCAGACAGGATAGTGATTTATGGTGTCTGCACTTCTGATTGCAGAACTATATCAAGTCTTGACCTTTTTGAGTTTTGGTGAGCCATCAGGGTTCCTGCAGCGTTAAAGGAAATGAAAAATAGAACTCATTCATCCACCTGTCGACTCTTTATTCTTGCACACGCACCACTTTTCCACCAACTTTCAAGACGCGAAGACTCAACAATGCGCTGAATTAGACAGGGATAATGTCAGAATTCGTTCTTCGTGGTCAACTCAGTGCAGAGAGTCAGAATTTTGATTTTGAATCAAATGTCGCAGCGAGCCGTCTAGTGTCACTTCAGGCGACGCTGAATGCCAAACACTCATTATCTTGTCATTTCAGGAGCACTGCTGCGTCGGTCCAACATTTCTTGGAGGAAGATGATCATCCAGCTGCTCTCGATGAGCCCCTTTCTCTCACCTTGGTATAAATGTGTCTACACAGATGGCTGAGTGTTTCAGCGCCAATTAATTCCCCCGCTAGTTTCTGGAGCTATGTGCCTGAATGGACGGGTCAGGAGGAGGTCATGCTAACTGAAAGGCCGAGGAGAAGGAATTCAAGGCAAATATTAGGAATTAGAATCCCAGTTTGGGATACTTTATTTATCCCAAACTGGGAAATTTAGAATTTATTTTAGACTGATTTTTAAAAAATCCTGCTTTTTCCTGAGACGTTCTCTAAAGCAACATGAAGAAATTTGCCCTAAGCATCTACGCCATCTCGCCAAAGGTCTACTCTAAACATTTTTTTTGGACTTTTTTCTACTCTGAGCTCCAAAGGCTTGCTTTCTAATGCTTTGTTTTGAAATCTGCGTGTTCCCCATTGTCTCGCCCTCCGCCTCGCTCGTTATCAGGTTCATTTACCACAAGCCCCGCAATAATCACTCGCTTTTCATTTTCCCCAAGCTTTAGCCTTTTAAATGCTCTACCATTGGGCTGTTTGGCCAATTATGGAGCAGACGTTCTATTACTCAGCATATTATATCACATTGCACATGCCATAGGGGGTGATCACAGCAGAGCAAAACACAGCAATGAGGAAACAGAAGCTGAGAATAACTATTATTACACATGTACGACTGGACCGACTGTGCTTTTAAATTTCTGTGTGAAAACAAACTCATGAACCAAAAACGTTTGGTAGTTAAAATTATTTTCCTTCACACATAAACCTAAAGAACAAATGCACCCTAAAGCGAAACATGGGAGTAAAACCGTTTCAATGAAATTTACTTTTGAAAACTGTTCCAGAAAACGGAGGGGGAAAAAAAGCATTTGACGTAAAAAGCCAACTGGGAATAGTTTCATGATGAAGAAATCATATCGGCAATACTGTTTTCTGCCTACAAGCTCCCACAAGACTTTTGGAGCGAAACTGTTTGAGGAAAGAGTCTCACCACAAGTGCTTCCCACATTTTATGTTTATCTTTCCAAGTACAGAACAGAAGACATTTTTCATTTCTACGGTGTTAAATCCCGCAGGAGTGTAGCTGCTCCCTCGGATGATTGTGATGCCTGGAACAAAGGGCTCACAAATCCAATGCACACTCGCAAACCTGTAGGCTTCAGAGGCGAGAACAACACAACTGCCGCGATGCCGCTGGAGCAGATTTGTCCAGATGCGAGGACATCTAGCGTGCCTATGCATGTGTACGTCTAAAAGGCTTTATGCATAACAAAATCACCACACAGATAGAAAGTAGACGCGATTCAGAGCTGCTAAAATATGCTCTCAAGTTAAGATCTACAAGGCATTGAACTACTGGATCTACTAAACATCCCTGTAGACATAGAAATAGGAACATTTCCTCAAGTTTACTCATGATAAAATTACAGATTGAAATTGTGAAGGCATTTCATGAGTGTGCTTACCACCAGAAAACCTGATAAATTATTGCAGATACAATTATTATAATTTGATAATGGATATTTTCACTCTTTAATGACCAAAGCACGACAACTTTGAAATATTTGTCTGACAGGGTTCCAATCCCTTCAAATACTGTTTTATTTCTGATGGAAAATAAATAACATACTGTTTTGTTCCTGATGGAAATGGAGAACGCACTGAAAAATACGTTTTTGCCTTATGTGCTCCCAAAATACAAAATTTGACAAGAGGCCATAATTCAAATTAGAAGCAAAATTACAGATTAAAGGTGAAGTGTGTCAAACACAATAAAGCAAGAACAGTTCAGTGCAGGAGAACTCCACACTTCCCACATACATAAAACTCCTTGTTTTGTTGTTTACTTCATCCACTTCATCCACAGAAAATATATCCTCAGTACTTTCCATTCTCACCGCCTACATCGAACGCAGATGCTAATTAATGTATTTGTCAGAATGAAGTAAAGAATGGACGCATGGCGCAGGAAGCTAGAAAGCTGGAAGACACTTCATTTAAAAACTCTCCTCTGTATTTCTTATTATGGCATTTTGATTGAAAACATCCGCCCACCTGCAAAATTCACAGATGATACATTTGTTTTAATCACTCTCCTCATCACTTACATGCACCTCACACCTGTAGAAAAAAAAGGAGAGTGGATGTGTTGCCACGGGAGCAGGAATGGTTTCCATCAGAGAACAGCTGCAGCTCAATGAACATCAATCATGAAACGATTCATTTACACGACCAGCGATTTCCCAAAAGTCACAACCTCCAGAGTGTAACCCAGTTTTGTGAGCGTATTCATTTACGGATTCTGTCTATTAAACCCACCAGAGAATTTTTTTTTTATTGTTTTCTGCAATAAATACAATAGCAAATCTTATAAAAGCGGTTTATTTAATCTCAAGTAAATGAAAAGAAGAAAGCAATCAGAAACGTAATTTTTGTCTGCGGCACATACATCTTCCTTCATGTTCAAGTAATAGAAAATATAGTCTGCAGTCTGCTCGCAGCACTGCCTGAGACGAATAACTGCACATTACACATTAACGGAAGTAACATTCACTTGGGAATGCAAGCAGCCGATAGCTCTGCGCTGTCCCCGCACTTTTAAGAAACGTTTTTCATTGCACAATACAAAGATCTGTGGATTTGTAAGAAAATATGTCTGGTCTGGAAAAAGAAAATTCATCACTTATTTTCTGCTGCTTTCCTACACAATACAGTCCACCCTATTTAAATGATATCATTACACTGTAAACTCACCGTGATCCTCACAATGACGGCTGCTGTGTCGTCAGGCAGTGCATCCAACCTTGTTAGGAAAAAACCACAACTTCAAATACAGGAGGGACATTCAGAATTGGAGCATGTAGCAACCAAGAGGAAAGGATTCAAAGGATGTGTGTTGGTGATGTGTATGGAATCTGCAGTTTTAATATCTGTGTACAGTTTGTGTCTTGTATAAATGAGTGCTTCAACGCAAGCTGTCTTTTATTTCCCCCTATAAAAATCTCAGTGTTGCTGGCTTTTATCGTCGCCACCAACCGGCTGAACGTTCCCGCACATTTTTTGGATAACTTGTGTCCGACTTTGTGCCTATTTTGTGAGTCTGAGTTGAGCAGCTGTCGTTACCGCTTTGAAGCGAGGGGGAACGCACACAGAGGAGTTTGCTTTGGCCTTGCACTACTGATACTGCTGGCAAAGTAATTAGAGCCTGGACAAAGTTCCGGGCGCTTCGTCAAATCCGGTCCTTCAGCTCAGCGCTACGTGTGGTTCAGTATTTGCCAGCGATGGCGAAGCAGGGGGTGATGAGGGTGATTCAATCCCTCCGTGGCTCCCCTGCTATTGTCGTTAGCAGCACTGCTAACACTTCAGGTGTTTCTTGCTGGTCATGTCGTTCCAGATGCGATGCATCTCCTCGGGGGAGATCTGGTGGACAGTGACCACCCGGCGGTAGCGACACAGACTGTAGGCCATCTTCCAGTGGTTGAAGCCGCTGTTCTGGAACGGGTGAATGCCCAGCTTACGCAGGCACACGCCCACGTACACGTCCTCCAGGTGCAGCAGCCTGGTGTGCAAGGAGGTCTTGTATATAAGCTCGGCTACATCCGCAGAGAAGATGTAGCCGGTGCCGGAGCAGAAGGGTGGGTACTTGCTCTCCGGGTATAGATCCCTAGGCATGTACCACTTGCTGCGCATGTCTCTGATTGGCCCACCGTTGATGACGTAACCGGTGAAGTACCTCCTCCTGGGTTTGGTGGTGGGCTTTAGGAGGTTGTAGATGAGGTTCTCCATGTTGACGAAGATGTCACTGTCTGTCTTGAGGACATATTGAGCTTTGGAGCAGAACGTGGCCACCCAGCGCATCCCCATCAGCGTCTTCAAGGTCAGGTTGTGGTAGGAGTCGATAAAATCCTCCACGACGATGTCATGGAAGATCTGACTCTCCTGCTCCACCATCTGGTTGAGGACGGCGTCGACACTGCGTCCCAACAGGAAGAGCGTGACCACGCGGACGTCTGAGAACGTGCTCTCGTCGCCCCACGTCTCCCGGATGGCCTGACGAGCGTCAAATTCCTTGTGGGTGGTGCTGATTAGGATAACCAGGAAGGGGGGCTCCGCCTCGCACTTCTTGGCCTCGTTGATGAGGTAGCCAAAGTCGTGCGGGTTGAGCGAGCGCGTGCGGATGTTGGCGATGGTGGCGTTCTTGTTTGCCTTGGGCGTTTTGCGTATGGGAATCGTCATCTGGCCCCCGTAGGAGGCGGAGGGGCGGGACAAACTCAGGTACCACAGAGCGCTGGCCCAGCAAACCACTGTCAACAAGTATAAGCAGGAGACCTTAGAAGGCATCGCTGGCGTCGTTACCAGTAGCAGCAGGGTTGGAAACGCTGAGGCCACGCCTCCATGGGTTGCTTTAGATGTGGCGGCGCAGCTTGAGGCTGCCTCCGCAACGCGGCTGACATTAATTTTAGATAATAGACGGCTCTATTGTCTAGTGTCGGTGTCGTGATCGAAAAGGAGCACAGCTGAGATTTCTTATCGTGTCCACGGCCTTACTGTGTCCCATCGCTCCTCACAGGAATGTTTTCAGCTTTCCCTGACAGCATCTAAAAAAAGATGAGAAAACAGTCAGTCAGTCGGCGGCATAAATCATAACCACATCATGGCAGCAAAATAAGCATGTTGTCTGGAGGTGTGACTTCAAATATGCGGTTTTTATATATAGCAGCAACGGGTATGATTTATTTTAAAACCATCTGAACACGTGACTCCTTCTGCAGGACAGGTGAAGGCTGGTTATCTTCCTATCTCAGCGTCTGACAGGAGAAGCTCTGTGGTCTAAGGAAATGAATATACAAAGAAAGCCTCTCCGTTGATAAGACCTGCTTTACGTATCTCAGCTTTGACCACTTTCTGTTTGCAAATGCTGTTTATCTCCCTCTTATCCCCCTTTGTCCATTCACAGACTGGCAAATCAAACACACTCCAGCAGTGTGAGAGGAGGAGGAGGAAGAGGAGGAGGGAGTGAGACGGAGAGGGAATACGATCAAGGCAGCGAAGGTGGAAGTGAAACGTTCTCATAGGAAAAGATTAACATCCTTTTCCTCTTATTCTCCCGGTCCCTCCCCAATCCTTTCCATATTCCTACGTCAAACTGCACTGGCATGTAGATTTCCTCTGTTTTAATGGGTAACGATCCACTCCTTCGTTAGCTCTGTCGGCACTGCTGTGGAACTTCCAGCAAGAATCACTGCTCTAATTGGACCCACTGACAGGCCAAACGAGGATCAATGTGAGCTCTAAATATTGCAAAAACTGTATTTATTATATAGCAGAAAAACCACATGCCTCCTGTGTTTAGGGGTTCCTTTCAAAGGCAATGATGGGTAACCGGTTTGTGTGATGTTTGGTGTCCGAATCCATCTTTTCAGACTTCTCTTGGATAGACATAATCTCCTTTTGAAGGAGCAGCACTGGTCTTCTTCTGGGGATTTTCTTACCATGCATAACTGATGAACAGGGGAAAAAATGCCACAGATCCTATTAGAGATAATGAAATGTGCAAAGACACTGCTTGTGCTCGGTTTTAAAGATGGAAAGGGGCTGAGATATAACTGGATCTTTTTTATCAGACCTCAAATTTCGTGGAGATGCTTCTTTTCATCAGGACTTTCTGTGATACCACTCACTGCCCTCGTTTCTACTATCTCTCCTCTCCTCTTCTCTCTGAAGCAGAGTCATCAATCTCATGGTCCAGTAGAATCCATCTAATCATGGCTGCTTTTCCACACCTCCTCCCTCTCTATCACTCTCTTCTTCTCTACTTCAGTGGGTGCTTGATCCATCTTTATATGTCTCACTACCTCCCTCGCCGTCTTCCTTTGTCTCACTCTCTATCCTTGTGGCTTTTTTTTTTTTTGTCTGCACGACTCCTCATTTTAAGTTTCCCACACTCCTTTGTTATTTCTTCAATCATCCTGAGCTACTTTTACCCTTCTCCATGTCATTTTTTTTTCTCGCGGGGCGTAGGATTTCTCTGCTCAAAGCTCGCCTTTAACTTATTGACAGCTTCTATTGCATTCCGTCTCCCTTAAGCCACTCAATCATCTCCACTTCCACTTCCTCTCCCCGTCTCTTTCCGACAAAACCACTAAATCATCATATTCATCCCAATTTCTTGACCTTGATTGCTCCATATTCCCCTCTTCCTGTTTTCAGATTGGCTTGTTTTCACCTTTGTCATTTCCCAAGGGTCTACTGGCTTCATAATCCTCAAATGGCTGCGCTCATCTTAACGGAGCCCGAAATAACTGATATCCTAATTTGACGATTCACCTCACGAAATCCTGAGTCCTGACTTCTCCTCAGAGCAAATTGAGAGATAGCTGTATCGTTTCATGGTGTCGTGACACTTTGAATTACAATATTACTCAGCAGAAGTCCTCGTCTAAATATGCTACGCATCTGAGATGATATCCAGGCACGGGATGGTAGGTTTACATTGTGGTTGATGCAGTGGGACAACCAGTGATGCTGGTGTTAGTGTGTGGTTAGCAACTAATTAAAAAAGACAAACGAAGCTCATCGTCTGGCAGGAGATTCAAGCTACAGCTGAAAAACGAGGAAAATTATTATTTATTTCATGACAAACTGGTCGACATTGTCCACTCCGCTTTGCTTTGTGAGAAATTGATTTCTATCTTTTATAACTATTCAAGAATAACAGTGTGGCGATTGACAGCTGGTAATGCCACCCATTAACAATTATGTGCTTATTGACGAGCTCGCAGAAACACATCGACCGAGTAAAGATGGAAAAGAGACGTCTTTTTACCATAAAATTACAGAAGCAGATGGTTAATGTGTGGGCGCTACATTTCATTCGCTCATTAATGCACAACTGCTAAAATCTGAGGGCTTAATTACTTGTTTACATCGATAGTCGTTTGTGAAGTTAATGCGATGTAGTAGAGGGGTACTGGGTGGCTTTATTGTAAATATCTAAAGGAATACACACCCCATTTAGGGAAAACGTTATCCCTTATTCCTACGTTTAAATTCTCCATAACTACCCACTTTAATGCTCATTTAATCAGCTCGCATTGCTTTTCCCTTCAGTTCTCTTTCAACAGCTTCATTTTCAGGCATAAATTAATGACATAAGCAGGTTTCTATTAAGCAGATGTCTACTAACAACAAGGGAACGTCTTTGTTTTTGTCTGCTGTTGGCGTAATGATGACTATCCCATCACTTTGTGATGTTTAAAGTAAAATCTGTCACCACGACCACTTTGGAGGCCATGAATACACATTTAAAGTGTGTGTGAGAAAGTGAAAGCTTGTTTCCTCATGTTCAAAGGAGGACTAATGCATCTTTAATGCCTCTCATTTGGTATCAAAGGTGTTAATTTTTTGGGGGGGTCATGCTTGTTCCACCTGATGTTTGGGAGGGAGGCTAACAACAGAAGAAGCCATCGATTATGCCAGTAATTTAGGGAAAGAAGGTGAAATCTGCAGATAAAAGACAGCAGATGAAGAAAAAGAAAAATGGCAAAAAACAGAAAAAGAATATTTTGAACGTACAGGAAACCTTGTACTACTTTTATTGTAGATCATAATAACGACTAGAATAACATGTTAGAGAAATAGTGACTTTAAAAACCCCCACTGCTGTGAAAACAGAAATTAAAATGTGAAAAGCGACGGGAAAAGAAAAATGTAAGTTGTAATTATAGCTATAATTAACTCTGATTCTTATTGACAATGATCTGTTAATCTGGACTGCATATTTTGAAAGAAATGTGCTAAAAGGTTTTCGATGACCCCCCCACTCTGCTTTACTGGTCGCTGCTCCTTTAAGGCTTCACACTGATCCAAGACATTATGAGTACTTTTCTGTGGAGGAGGAGACGGCTCTTAAAATACAGCGCCGTATTGATCAAACATTTATCCAGGGTGTGAGCGGTAGCCATTGACAGCAAATGGAGACTCCATAATGGCTCTAAACAGCTCTAGTGCTGAGGTAATGATGGCAGAAAATAAACAGAACATGCATCAATTTTGATTTTTGATTCTTCGTTTAAGACGTTTCCAAGTAAAACTACTCAATATTCTCAAGTTCCGGCTTTTAAATGTGAAAACATTCTGATTTACAGCAGCACAGAGTAAATATTTACATGTTTCTGACTGCTGATGAGAACATTTGAGAAATCACCTTGGGTTTTCCGAGTTGTCATCCACAAACCAAGAGGCTGGTGATTTACTCTCAGACTGCAATAAATTTACAGGAAATGCAAATAACAGGATGGTCAAAAGATTGATGCAGGAGTGTGGGATCGTATTTGAATGAGCATCTAACTGACTCTGATTGAATCCTCATTCATTCGCAAGGCCAAAACAACAAATCAGATCTATTTCAACTCGCACCTGTGGAGACAAAGACATCCTAAATACTTTCATATATCAATATCTACAACTCCCACAATGCAATCTGATGCAACATGCATGCTCACCTGCTAACATGTACACATCTCCATGTCTTCATCACAACAATATTGTTATTTGCAGTTTTCTCATCTACATTTTTAATGACTACAACACCAACATTAAAGCAATCAATCACAAGCTGCTATTACAGAACATCTGTGTTGTGGTCACAGGAAGTTTGAATCAACACGAAACCCCTCCTGCGGTCTTAGTAGTCATGTGACCTCTAAACGCGAGAGCAAAACGCCAGGAGGCTACAAAGAAGTGGGAGTTTTGGTCTCATTTATTGTTGCAGCAGATAATTGATTGCAGTCATTACAGCAGCGGAGAGTGACCTTGCTGGAAGGGGAGGGGAGAGGGTGTTCATGAGAGTCGGTGAATGGGGGGGCAGTGGGAGAAAAAAGGTTTGAGAAGCTATAATGTCTGCCTTTACATTGGGTGGGGGGGGAAACACACCTGGGAGCAAATAAATCATACTCCGGTATGACGTCTAACTTTCATGCTGCCTGCCTTCATATTACTTTCACTGATTGGCGGAGGAAAACAGGAAGGGTAGACCGAATCACTCTTCAAGACCACTGATTTAAGCAGAGTTATCATTCTATACATTGCGGTGTTACAATGCGGTAACGGTGTCTGAAAGGAACGCACACAGGATTCAAACACGACAAAAAAACAGTCAAGTGCATTACGGAGATGATGAAAATTTTTTTATGTTTAAAGGAGTAAAAATTGGTGCTGAAGATCAAATTAGATTCATCAACACATCAATTGATGATTACTAAACAAACAACTGCTTCCCAGGAGGGAAGACTCAAGACCTTGCCCTCAACCCCCCGAAACAAAATCGACTCCAATGCCAGGGACAGCTGCTTATGAATGTTGTGATACTGGAGGCATTAGGTTATGAATATGCTGCTATGCATGTGCAGAATATTTCCCAAGAATCTGAGCAGACCTCTCCTTGGTGGATTGAAGAAATTTGGATAAATCAAACGCTTGTCTTGCAGACGCTAACTGATGCTGTCCAGAGCCCATTACTCAGCAGCTTATCTTGCATTCCTGCTGCTGAATGTGTGATAATCACAACACGAGGCTTATAATTGTTGGGCATTAAAAAAAGAGAAAAAAACAACATCTTCTGTTCAATGTTTGATCTTCTTTTCCTACAATCCTTTGCCAAGTCTAAAACCCATTATGCCGGCTTCTAAACATTCAAAAGAGGAATTAATGCGTGAAGAATTTAACGGCAATGGCCAAATTGGTTCGTATCCCACCTAATATGAGGGAAACACAATTAAAATGTTAGGGCTGGAAGACTCCCAGCGTGGCACAAGCTTTGCTTTTATTTCCTGGATAATAAAAGACTCAATGATTGTTGTGGAACAGCACAGCCAGCCGTGGAGTCGGTTTTACCGGCCACAGGCTTGACGCTCTGGGCTTACTGCAAATCCTCCGAATGCAAAGCAGCTTAGGGAATGACAGAGGAAATGGAATATCAATAGCGTCCAACAGATTTGGCCGATGTACAGAGGCCTGATGCTCCATCCCCACTTCAGTGCTGACTTGCGCCTAAACAGCACAAGGGCATATCAGTCTGCAGCCGGGCAGCAGCTGCAGACATTCTCCGGGTTTTTGCTTTAACTTAGAAGATGTTAACTGAAAGTTAAAACTTGTCTGAAGTGAGTTTAGTTGACTGAATATTTCATTGTCCAGCCATCTGATGCTTCACAGGCTGAAATAGGCTGGGAATTATGTGCAAAGGCTGGATTAGTAAGCAGGAAGAGGATGGCATTTGCTGCAGAAATGACTTTTTCTTTTATTTCATTTTATAATCATACGACTGTTTTCCAGACGAAATGAACACAGGTGCATTCAGTTTGTTATGAAGTGTCAAGGAAACAGCGCTGGGCATCGAAGGGATTTGAAGAGCCGGCTCCCCATACCGACCAGACCGCTGCTCTGAATGTTAAGCTCCCTCATAAATTGGAAATGACAACTTGATTCATGCAGGTAATACATTTCGCTGTCCAACTGGGTGACATTGCCGTTATACAATATTCCAGCTCCGTGCTGCATCGGGGTAAGCGGTGGGGGCGATGCACAAGGAAGACGCTGGATTACAATAATGCCGCTGCAGCACCTAAAATTAAACATTGTGTGATAACAGCTGTGGAGAACAAATGAGAAACAAGGAAGTGTGGTTGAGTTGCTGCTGAATGGAAGGTGAAGCAGTTGAGGCCTGGCTGCGTTAGGTGGTAATAACCTTCATAGTTCTGCCAGTAGATTTCAGGGCTTTATGGTATTGATGAAATGCATCAGCTGTAGTCACTAGAGAGCGCGGGCGCCCGGGGCAAGACAATGTTCACTTTTTTAAACTTTTACATTATCCAGGGTGCCGTTTTGCTGAGCACACACTCTGAAAACACTTCAGCAGTGGCCTACATCATATTCTCAGACTCACAGCTGCTCGGCGTTTAAATAGAAGCAGTGTTTTTCCACCAGCAGCCACTCAGCATCTGCAGAGGAACAATTAAATGCTAAGTGTTATGCTCACAATAATAGGGACACAAAATGTGCTTTGAAGGTATGTTTTGATCCTTTTCGTAACAACATGACCTGGGGGGGTTGGCTGGGAGGGGGAGTCATATCATCACACCCAAGTTACAGATTCAGAAAATCTGAATACAAAACAGAAAATGCATTACTGGAAACAGAAACCTTTTGTCAGACCTTTAAAATACCGACATTTAAGTTTAATACTAACAGGACTCAAATTTATTTTTCATTTAAAAAATTTCTTCAACTTCTCTTACAATATCTCCATTAAATAAGACGGTTGGATCTGTATTTTTTCTGTATTACTGTTTAAAAAGAATTATACACTCTGAATGACCACAATGTCCATTACATTTCCTATTCTGCAATTGCTATTTTGCAATGTTATGGAAACCCAAAATCTTTATCTCTAAAACAAAAACCAGTCTGCCTGTCCAAAAATATGATCGTAGCTACAAAACCTTACTGGAGCGTGTGTGGGCGTTTCAATGCAACTGCCAAGGCTGCAACAAATTTCCTGGTTGTGTTTATAAGTTAAGAAACCAACTAGAAAATGGTACGAGTGAAAACTGCATGGTGAGAAAAATAAATGCCAGTGTTATAAAACCAAACATCTCCTTTTGGGACCGCTGCTCATAGCAAGTAATTTTCCACATGCGATAAAGAATAAACGGACAGGAATCACCCGAAGCAACACAATATTAAGAGGATAATGGACTTTAAAGCTGATAAGTCAGCTGTTTCGATTGATTATGTGACGGACAGGAGAGTTCACACAGTGTTGGTCAAAATGAATTCCTCATCAATGACTTGACTCGTGTTCCATGCCTGGCAGCAAAAAAGTAATTTCTTTATCTCAGTATGCCATTGTGATTTAAGGTGATAAGTTCATTTTCAACCTCACACGCTTTCCGTGTAAAGATTTCAGGTTCAGTCAGATAATCTGTAAATCAAGCGTCTCAAACGCAGCAGAGGAACCTTCGTGTTCGACTGGAAAACAAACCGGGAAGCCGATCGATAGAGCGGCAGCTTGCAGCGGGAGCACAGACACATCATGCAGCAGCAGTCTCTCAAATCCTTGTCTCGGGTTTTCATTCAAGCCCTCTCCCACCTCCTCTTCTCCTCTGCTCACCTTGCTCTGCTCCTTCTCTCTCCCTCTCACTCGAGTATTGACCTTAAGCCCTTTCAAAGTGCCGCCACGCATCTTCAACTCTAAAAGAAACAGCAGCGGTCTCTGATGAGCGTGTAAATTTTCTGCTATTGATCGGCTCTGGAGGGTCTCTAAGGAGGAAGGGGGGAGGGGGTGTTTCACTTTAATTTTATTTTCCTTTCTCTCATGTCTGTCCGCGACGATTCCAGCTGTAATACTGGTATAATATCCTGAGGAAAGCTTAAATGAAAAGCATCAAATCTATTTCAATAAGTGAGAGATGGTGAATAACAGTTGGGTTGGTGGTACTTCAGGAAAAAGTGGTAATAACCATTTGAAAGAGAGGTGCTTCAACTCAAGATGGATGGGGCGAAATTTGGAGATAGTGACATTCCATTCTGAACACAAATGGTTATTTCAGCACTTAAATTTATAAGATGAAATCACCTAAATGGGTGCAAACCTCTCCAAAGCTGGGCCAGAATTACAGTGCAGTGTTTTAGTTCAAGGATTTGTTTAACATAATAATAATAAAAAAATCTTACCTACACTTAGAAATGTGTGGTTCAGTTTTTCTATGGAGGTACCTTGAAATTTCAACTAAATAAAAAAGTAGAAACTGTTCCATAAAATGCGTTGATCCAAACAGAACTGTATTTGTGTTGTAAGCATTGAGGGTTCAGAGGTATTTATTTCTAAACCTTGAATTAGAAAGAGGAAGACAAGAAAATGTGAGTTTACCAATGGTATGCATGATGTCATGGTTACTTCAAACCATCTTCATCCATAGTTAGTAGTAAATAAGGACAGACTTATCATTCCTAAAACACCACACACACCTCAAGTACATCTAAAAGTATGTGCTACACATTTGCACCATCCACCCCAACCCCCCCTTGCTCTCACTGGATGACAGATAGTGGTGTAGAAACATTAAAAAGCCATATGCTCAGCAGAGGGACCGCTGCATCAATTAGCACCAACACATCTGCACACACATATAAAACACACAATTTTCAGTGCATAACCTCCAAACCTGAGGCGACTAATTAGCTCATGGGCTTCTGATCAGACGTTTCCCCCATATATTTACATTAAATCATTTTTGTATTGGTGGGGGCTGATGGAGACAGACGACCAGCGCTCGTCCACAGACGTGAATGCTGCAGGATTCAACTCTGTTTCATTCTGCAGCAGAGCTCCAGCCCGATCAGGGGGGGCAACGAGTTATCAGGAACACCATCTCAGCGCTGGCAGACAGGTAGTGTGGAGCAGACTGAACACATCCCATTATATAGCAGGGCGCAGACAACTGCACCTGTCTAGATAACCAGGCTGCTGCTGCTGGGGGGCGGGGGTGAAGGGGCGTACATGATGCAGAGACGGAGCTGATACACCGGCAGGTTTTTTATCGAACATGTTCACGTGCAGAAGTCATACACTGAGGCTCTTGGGGGGGTGTGGGGGTCTTTTGTTTTTCCAGTGTGTGTGCAGACACAGGTGCTTCCTCTCTAACACACCTGAGCGTCTCGGCTCTGATCTCCTGTTAGTTGCTCTGCTGAATCTGAGAGTAGAGGGGAAGCCGGATGTAGGGCCCTGTGGTAATTACCTTGTCTTGTCACCCACACACACACACACACACACACACCTGCCACTGCTGATGGCAGCACAGGATGAGGACATGCAGCTTCAGCACTCCTTCTGGTAAATAACTCCCCCTCTACACACACACACACACACACACACACACACACACACACACACACACACACACACACACACACACACACACACACACACACACACACACACACACACACACACACACACACCAATGCCAAAACTGAAACTATTAAAACAATTCTGGAATGTGTCCCAACTGTATGGAAACCTATGTCTGAACGTTTTTACAGATTTAACGGTGCTATTTAGAGGCCTCAACTCACCCATGCTGGATGTTTTTTGGATTGTAGGACGAAGCTTCAGAGGCCGAAGGGAACAAACTCCACAAAGTAAAGCCTCGGGTCTGGATCTGACCCAGAACCCTCCTGCCACGAGGCAGCAGCGCAACCGCTGCATTCAAATGAGGGAAGACAACCTTTATTCCCATTCGCCGAGCAGAATGAACATTTGTTATCATGAAAACCGCTTCACAATCTTTAATTCTGCTCTTTGGTGAAAGACTAAAGTATCTGGTAACAGTCTGATATTCGATGACTCACATCATTGAATATCTTATTTAATTTAGTCACTTTATCTTTGGGTTTGGAACATTTTGTCAAATAAATGAAGCACTGAGGCAAATTTTTGGACATTTTTTGTTGAACAAAATAATTTATCTACTGTATAAGAAAAGAATGTTGAAATAACTCAAAGCTTTTGTTGCCCACTGGCAGACAGAGTTGTGTTTAGTGAGTTATATCGCTTCCCACTTCTTTGGATGAAGGAATTAAGCAGGGAATGGTTGAACATTTTTGTTTGGAGAGACGTTAGCATCCTAGCCAGTAGCTTGGTAACTAGAATTCTTTGTCATAAAAACTAGAACAGCCTTCAGAGTTGCTGCTTTAAATTCTGCAGCTAAACACTCCTCATTTTGTGTTCTACTTCATTTTCTTTGTGCTACGATGTAAAGGAGTTCTTGTAATATAATGGTTGTGCATGTTTCTCTTCACATCTATAGCAAAATCATGTTGGAGTGTTCTTGACAGATTTTCTTTTGAAGGTGTGAAATCGTTGCAGCGTTCGCTAGGCATTAAGCGCCACTGACAGGTGGATAATTAGTTTTTCAGGAGAGACAGACTTCTATTCCAACCTTTAAATAAAATGCCATGTTTTGTTCTGCTGCTTTAATAGGTTTCATGTTCCTTTAGTTTTTGACAAAAAACCTTTTCAACCAACTTCATGATTAGTTTTAAGCACTGTGTAAGTATGAATGGCGGGATCCTAAATTAGCATAGATGCTGCTTAGGATTCAGAATAATGAAACAGACAAATGGCAGCCAGTGGATGTCATGGGAGGTGGATAAATATTAATGACAGGCTCCTCTGTCTACACACAGTTTGTGCCTGTGTGCCAACTATCCTGCTCAAATCGCAGCAGGTACTGTGTGTGTGTGTGTGTGTGTGTGTGTGTGTGTGTGTGTGTGTGTGTGTGTGTGTGTGTGTGTGTGTGTGTGTGTGTGTGTGTGATGACGTGATAACCCGCGGTCTGGCTACTCACAGCTGCCTCTGGGCCCGCAGAGGTGTGCTCGCCATCTCCAGCCAGCATGCGGTGCGGTCAGAGGTCACGCCGCTCAGTATGCCCTCCGTAAATAAATGATTCCACCTGCCAGTCCTGCTGAGCTTCATCCTCAGAGGCCCGACGCTGGAGAGAGTCTTTTGACTCCGTTTTCCTGTTTGTGTGCCGTATATGTGAACGTGAGGATACCTTTGAGGAGATTTGGCTTTGACCTCAAGTCGGACAGAAATACACACTTTAGTTTTCATTGTTCTGTCAGCCTGTCGGATGTGGTTTGGCTTGGAAAGGCAAAACACGCCCTATCAGACTTATGCAAACAGAGAAGCGCACCTCTGGCAAACAGCATCCACTGGAGTATCAAGCAGTGTGTAAGAAAGGTGTGTATCTTTATCTGCGTGTTTTATAATCTGCAAGACTTATTTGGTTGCCATGATGCCAAAAAGCGCCCTGTTACGGTGTTACCACGGTGACGGTATCACATCGGTGAACTTTAAATCCTCTTTACAGAGCAGACACAATGAGTAAATGATAAAGGCATCTCCATTAGCTGCAGGGAGATTAATATTTAAAGTTCCCTGTGGAGAGCTGGACAAGGTTAACTGGTGTGGATACTGGCTGACTGTACCCCCAACTGCTGTCTGGATCTCAAATAGAAGGGAGTCTTTCATTTTCACCTCCAGGCCCAGCTTCCACAGAGGAGCCATTGTTGCATTGTGGGAAGGGAAAGAGAGAGAGGGAGGAGAGAGGAAGGACAGGCATGGGAAGGATTAACAGGGCAACCCTGAACCTCATCAGTATTTTTTTTACTGTCCCAAGGCGCAGAATGACCATAATATACCTGCAGTGGGTTTAATAGGGTCACTGATCAATAGCAGTGACTCAACGATTATCTTGCCAATTGCTGAGGCTTCAACTGTCAAAGCTTGTAAATAAAACAGCCATTAGATGACTTAACATCCCTTTAAAGCATGTCTCTAATTAGGATTAAGGAGACAAGTGAAGAGGTTTAAAGTGAGGCTTTGGGTAAGTGAATCTACTCGCAGGCATGCCGAGGGGCTGCAAATCACTGCAGGGGAGGAAGCTGAACGTGGAATTCGTATTTCATAAAGGAGGAAGCAGCCCTGCAGTACCTCAAAATAACATATATCCATGGCTGACATACTAACCTGGTAGAACAGCTGCTCTACTAAATGAATAAATAAGCCTGTGAGCTAGTTCAAGCAGCCAACTGGAGCTGGACTGCTGTATATTCATGTGACATGCCTCCATCTTCAAACACTCTCCCAATCTGATGGTGTAGCTGCACACACTTCCCTCCCTGCACCCTCTTTGTCAGTCCAACATCGACCTATACGCTGCAGTAACCCCGGCTGGAGTTGGGAGTTCATCACCTTAACAACGTCTCAAAGTCAAAATGTCTGCAGGGCAGGGAGTAATGGTTGCATAAAGTTAGGAATATATTAGAAAACTCCAGTGTTCTGATACGAATATTTCAAAATCAAACGGTCTGACTGGAAAGAACTGAATTTTGGACAGCCCTCCCTTCAGCAATAGAAGAAAATATAATATTTACACACTGTAAATGATGACAGGAAGTGATCTAGTAGTCTTCTGACTGCTTATGACAGCTGCCTGTGTGATTAGCCGCTGGATAGACTAACATCATCTGGGATTGGTCGATCAGACCCGGATGCTGAGACGATGCTGATGTGTGGCAGTGCAGTGACGGGGTTATCCTCTCTCCTCCCTAACTTTAGCCTTCCATACATCAATATGGAAACATGCAGATGAAGTCAAATCACATTATTAAAACATGTAAAGATTGCACATTAATATGATGTGCTAATACCAGTATTTAATGAGCTGAAAGAGCTTTCACTTACGGAATCATTAGTGCATACAAAATGAAGAAAACCATGCACAAGCCTACATCTGCCTTCTCATTTGCTATCGCGCCACTGCACTTGTTTTTATTCCTTTTTCACCCTGAAACCATCCTCTCATCTTCCAGTCTGTCCTTGACCAGCTCAAAAATGGCCTCCATCAAAGCTGGATCAAACAGCTGCTTTTAAGAATCCCTTGGGTTTAGTTTTAACCAACGATACTGATACCACCATGTTTTAGTCTCCAAGCTAATCTGTGCGGTCTACGTCTAATCATCGGCGGTCACCAGGGGAGATTCAGCCAGCGTTGGTTGGTTAACTCGCCCCGGGTTGGCCAGAAATCACAAAATGAGAAGATACACAATGCAATGTCTGAACACCCCATTAATAGTCTAATCTAACGTTTTAACATATGAATGTCTATGAAACACAAGTTATAGTCAAAGGCTCCCTGTGGAGAAATGTGTCTCTGAATTTTTTGTGTTTGAATTATAGCAGAAGCATGATTTGGTTTTTAATGAAAATACAGCAACCAATGTAACACAAATATTGTTATTCAAGCTGCAGTCATGATGGCAAATAACTGTTTGCCACAAGCAGTGCAATGACAACAAAACTGCCCAGAGATTTTTGATAAATGGAATTTTTAATAATTATTCTTTTAGTAAATGAAAAAAGAGTCAAGCTGTTACACAACTAGTGACGTCAACAAGACAAAACTGCATTAATTTCCAAAATAACCTTTTTTGTTTCTCTTCAGAATTCAATGGATAAAAGTCCCTTTATAACAGGACATTAAGACTAATCAACGAAAATTAATTTGCCATTGTAATTAGTGGAAAAAGGAACAAATAATTTTAAAAAGAAGCATATTTTTTTGAAAACATTTGGTGGAACAAAGAGAAAACTAGAGTTTGTGGCTATTTATCTTAATTTTCTTTCAACAAATTATTTCCCAGAACCCTGAATCCTAAACGTGTGCTGCCATCAGTTTACTTTGGTTTTCTTTAAGGGGCCTTCATCTTGTTAACAATGGACTAATTGAAGATGAGGAGGGTCAGTCACATCATGCTCACACACAAAGACTTAATGAAGTTTCTCTGTTGATTCTCACTGTTTTTATTAATACCGCAGTGAAAGCTTTAGTACTGCAGTCACCGTGACAACCGGCTCCGCGAACACTTTACACTTTTAAAATGTGTTTAGTGTGTACTCGAATATAAAAGAGAGTGAAGTGGACCACAAGCTAAATTTCAAGGTAACACACTTTCTCCAAGTACACATAAACAGTGATTGTGTGCAGCAGCTTAATAAATAGTTGGAGCGCTTCACTCCATCTGACAGACTCTCCATCATCTCACAATGTAAACACAATTGTTGGGTGACCCTCCGTCTGTAGCTAAAAATCTATTCCTCTATCTGTCCTTGAAGGGGAGGATGGCTGAGCTGTCAGGATCGGAACTTGGCTGCACGACAGCAGCAGCAGCAGCAAGGCCGACGTCAAACGCTGAACTCGGTGGGACTGTGAGGCGCTTTGATTGACCGATTTTGTCTGCCAAGTTTTTGATGGAATAAGCAGTCAAACAGAGCAAAGAGCCAAAGAAGTTGAAACACAAGTGATCTGGACAAACCTGTGCTGTGACTGTCCCAACATGAGTAATTACCGAAGCTCAGAACTGAAATGAGATCAACAAGTAAATTAACCTATTAAAGAACATTCAAATGTCATTATCTAAAATAACTTTTGCAGGATATGAGAATTCCTTTCTATTCTGTAATTCCATCCACACGCTCAAGTACAGCAAAGTGTCATCAATAGACACTTATCCTTTCCAGGGATGCAAGGAAGCCGCTGCTGATCCCAGCCGGTGAAATACGCAAACTCACGGCAGTTCATCACATGAGTGACACAAAAAGGACCTTTTTATGGGCAGATCAAGTCAGGATTGCTGCACCTGTATTGTGAGTCCTTGTTTCTCCACCTCCCAGCAACAGTAATAAAATTTTTTTTTTAAAAGCATGTGACCCACAGCAGTTAGTAGCTAGCACAGAAAGAAGAAGAATTGGAGAGACGACAGAAGGTCTGGGAGCTCGTCACCCTGGGAGGGTTGGTGTTTGGTTCGGGGTATATCATAAAACAAAGACACTGGATTTGAGGACCTTTGCTCCAGTGTCTAAAAAGACCTGCAGAGACAAACAATCATCCACGCCTGCAGGTGCCCGTGTTACGGTGAACAGTTGTTGGATGAGCCGATTAAGCCTACCTGCATGACTTAGGACTTGTGTTAGGAACCTGTAGCCTTGGGTTAGACTGAAGGTTTGAATCCGAAGGTTCTTGCAGTGAGAGGACACCGCCAATAAGATCTAATAACCTCCTACACCCTAACTGTGTCTTTTAATTATGTTTTCTCAACAGCACACTCCAACCATAAAGGCAACAGTGACTAACACTTCACACTGCGGGGCTTCATTTGTTACTATTTAATAAGAACTTCATTGTGGCATTCATTAAAGACTAATTAAAAGAGACAAAGTCAATATTAAAAGTTTACAGATCATCTTTCTATGGGTTTAATTCGGCTAATTGCTATATGCTAGAGTGCCCATTGTAATTTAATTTGATTAAGTCTGCATTAATTAAACCCGTGGTTGGAATCATAAAGGTTGTGAACGGCGCTCTATATTTAAGCTTGATGGATTTATGATCAAAACCAGAGATGAACATCGCTGCTGTTTCATTATTTGAGTTTGTTGTGGCAGCAGTGGTGAGAATAAAAGTGAATTGGAAGTAATTAGATGTAAACCCAGGAGGTCATCTTCGTCCATTTTCGAGGAACAGTTAGACATTTTAGGATATGTGCAGATTTTTTTTCATAGCAGAAGCTTGATGAGTGAAATTATACTGCTTTAATGACTTATGCTGAATAAAAAACATAGCATCGATGTTGGTTAAACATAGGCTTACCTGAGTTTACATTCTCTATGCTAAGGTAATGGGTTCCTGAAAGATGCATTCACCACATCCATTTATAATCATATTTGCAGCAGTCCTTTTGACGGAGCTGAGATATTTAACATCCACTGTGGGGTCAGCGCTACACCAGATCAGTAAGCTTAAAAAGCACTTCATTAGCGGAATGAACTAACACATTTGCATGAAGTGAATCCTCTAAAGAAAACTGGATCTGTTTTGCATTGTGTTCCAGTTTGTTCATCTCTAACATGCAAATCTGAACCCGTGACCAAACGAAAAAGATCTTCACAGTGTTAGAATTCCATGACACTTGAAGTCAGAGCATCTAAATTGGAGCAAAGAGAGCTTAGCAGCTCGTGAACTGCTCTAGACATTATAGTCAGCAGGACTCAGTGGTACAAACTGTCCAATTAGCAAATAAACAGTTTTTTTGTGAAGACTTGCAGATTAATTTTACCATTTTTTTATCTGGTATAAACAAGAATAAACCACAAATATTCTTAATGTTACTTGCATTTGTGTGTCAGTTGCTTAGAATTGTGACCTGTATGGGATAGAAACTATACAACTAAATGTGCACCTTATCATGTGACTCATGCAGCGGTCATGTACGTGCACGGATGTGCTGTCCGTCCACGTTTACAGCTGGGAGTTAAGGACGTACTATCTGTTTAAAGGTGACACGCCGCCACGCTACCCCCCTTGTGTTGTTTTAGTGCCCATGAAGTTTATGGGGCCGTACATCAGCGGTATCAGGTGATGCATCTGAAAGAGCCACCGAACCCATCCATCTTCCCTGTCAGGCACAAAGGTTATGCTCACCGTTACGCAACGTTATGACAGCGAGCGAGAAAGCCCGAAAGAGAGACGTTAAGCGTTACAAGAAGCACTGCTGTTGTCTTAATTATTCAGGATCGTACAGTTGCAGACAATTGCTTTCTATTATGGTAAAAATGACAGTGAAATCACAGCTCCTTCTTTTAAAATCTGCAGCAGCAGCAGGTTTGCACCTGTAAATTGTTCTGTTCTATTTTATTGTTGTTCAGATGGTGCATTTTTATTTTTCCACAAAACAGTGTGATTTGCTACTCAGCTTTTGGAAAATTAATTAAAATCTCCTTGTTTTGCTTATTATATTATTGCTTATACATTTCTTGCAGTGTACAAAAAAGCAGCAGGTTAAACAGGGACTCTTTAATCCTGGTGAAGGTGCAGTCATGAACTTTTCATCACAGCCTGTTTACACGATCCTGCAAACAAAGATTGATTTGGAAACTCTTGACATGACATTAAAATTTATCTCTGACCCTCTTGTAGGTAACCCAATACAAACAGGGTCTACATTAGCATACATTACATGAGAACAGTAGGCGTTCTGTGCTAATGGCATTAAATAAACATAAAGTTTACAAAACAACAACTGGCTTTGTGCTGGAAAGTAAAAGTGACTGAATAATGAATGTGAAGCACTGATGCAGGTTAGTGAAAATGAGGAAGTGGCGGTTAGAACTCACCCCTTTGGCTTATTGTTCTTGTGATTGTTTATTTTATAAAATGCATTTAAAGACGAGACATTTATTCTCCTGTTCGATGTCATGGCATGTCCAACAAAACAAGCCGACCTCGGCTTTAAAAGAGGAGCCGCTGAAGATCGCCTGTCGTGTCAGATGGTGCGTAAAGGGACAACAGGACGAGATGCATGGTGTGATTAACACTCTTTCCTTGCTTTCTATCTCACCCTCTTGGCTTTCGGATTTGAGATAAGATGAAACTTTAATATTCCCCCACGTGGAAACTGGGTCAATGAGTCACAACCAGAACCGAGACACAGCCAAGAGAAGCAGAACACAAGCAGGTCTTTGTTAACTCTGCCAACAGTACGTCAAACACGGAATTACAGCACATATATGCAGCAGAGGTGGCACGCTTTAAAAAGGACTGCGTGGAATGAAGCACAAATATCCTCTCTGACTGAAGAATTAAATTTAAACTGCTCTACAAATATTATGAATAAACCTAACTCTGAATTAGTTTGAAGCAGTTATTAGTTAACACAGATATGCCGCCCCAGGCTAGATATTCCTCAGTTGGATTGCAGACGCTCTGCTCTAAATCAGAACAGCATTTATTTTTGCTTGCTTTGCTGGACATCAAGGATGTTATACCTCCCCACAGGCACTTAGCATTATTAGCTCCTCAACAGACCCAACACACAGAACAATGAATGAGAAGATGCAGGTTGGTTTAGTCTCTGCAGAGTGAATTCATACATCTTGGGTGAGACTATTAATCTTCACACATATTTATTCACAGCCACTCTTTGTTGTTCTGAACCTGCTCTTCCTGAAAATCATTCTCCTCAGATGGCTGGCCTAGATTATTTTCTGTCTTGGTCATCAGACACACTTTAATAACTATAATAAATCAGTGGAGAACAATCGGATGGCCTATGGGTTCTGTGTAGACGAGCAGCAGCTAATTAATGTGCCAAAGATATGACTTGACAACAAAAGCTATGAAAAAGCAGACAGATGTTCCAGGAGGTGACAAGTGTCACAAAGGCAATGCAGTTGTATCCATATCACCGTAATCAAGTAATCAATCACTGTAGCTTCCAGCAGGTTTTGGTCAAAACAAACCTCCAACCAACCCGAGGGAGTGACTACAGTTTGAAAAAATTTCAGTGTGACAGACTTGGAGCTCCTAAATGTTTGGCCTTCAGTGTTTAACACTGTGGAAACCTTAAATTGAGCCGAACAATGTTTTGACCTTTGAAGTGTTAGCTATATCGATTGCCAGATACTGAATTTTCCTCAAAGGCAGGCAGCATGACCAAGTTGCTAAGCATTCAATTTAGTCAACCTGCGACAACTGATGTAAAAGCAGCAGCGTGTTTCAGGCTGAGAGTGAACCAGGACTCCTCCTAAAAGATGCCCAGAGCTTGTATTTACTAAGCATCAAATCAATTCTAAACGGCCATAAGGCTCCCAAAGCAACATGTCTGGTTGGGACCAAACTTTGGTTGTCAGAGATGCCCTAACTTGTTTTTTGCTGTTGCGTGGGATGCCAACACAACATGGAGAAAAACTTTAGTCCTCCAGCAACAGCAGAGATGATGTGATCTGTTACAACCATCGATTCAACAGCAATAAGTAAGACTTTGATCAGTTTACAACCTCTCAGATAGCACATATCAAGTCCTCACTAAGCTGCTTTTATCTGCATTTCTTTTGAAGATAATAATTATCTATTATTGTATATGATTTTCTAGTATATTTTCCATAAATTATTTTGGCATCTTTAGTATTTACCTATACATAAAAAGGAAAAATAAAAGGCATTCTGACATGGTTTATTTTTAGTCGTGGTTTAACTTTCAGCTCCATTCCTCTGAGAGATCCCAGGACTCTTAGAAACACAGGCCCTGAAGTGCTGTTTGTTTCCCGTCTCCCTGTACAGCTCACTTAAACCTTAACAAATAGAAGCAGTTGTACCGTCCACACCGGTGTATTTACTCCTTAAATGTGACAAAAACAATGAAGAAGAAAGGAGCAGAATGGTCCCTCTGTTACTCCTTGTTTGGTTTTAGCATTGCAGGGAAACATGTAAACACAAACTATGTGTTTATCTATGAAACATGAATAAATCAAAAGCCCTGGGTGTTTGTGGAATTTGTCGATGTGTATTAAATTGTCTATAAATAACTTATCACTTACTCCAACTGGAGATAACAAGTGTGTTCTGTGCGTGCGTGGACATACGCTGTGTGTTCACCTTATCACAAACAAATATATGTGTGGAAGGGTTTAGTGGCACATGGGCGTAGCCAGTATGTTCTCAGGTCATCAACCTTTAGTGGCCACAGTAAAAAGGAAGAGAGGTAATGTACCTTTTCAACAGAAGAGTTAACTTTAGTTGTGTATTTGTGTAGCTGCAGGATTTGGAGCCATTAAAAAACACAAACACCTTAAAACAAAATACAAAATTGCTTAAAATTCAGTCCAAAAATTCCAGCATCATTTTCACAGAAACCAGACACTGGTGAAAATCAAAGTAGCTCCATGTGAGACACAGCCAGAGGTCAGAGCTCATTTCTTGGTTTGACGGGCCAGTTAGTGAGGGCTGTCAGCTCCGCTTTACTGTTGCTACGGCAGCGGTGATGTGCAGAGAAATAAAACAGGTGAGCTACTTCCATTCAGTCAATATCACCCCTGGTTCCTCCCAGAATAGCTTTTCCTTGCTGCAACTACCTTGTTACTTGTCATTTCATCCTCCAGACAGATGCTACTGAACCCAAATGTTTGCACAAACATTTGGGTTCATCATCTGGGTTCATTATCTGGAGCTAGCTAGCTCCAGATGATGAAGTCTGCTATACGGGTATCACTGAAAGTTCATGGTCTAAAGCTGAAAATGAAAGCTGCCTTTGTTTACCACAATATGAAAACCAGTAGATTTGCCAGAAGCTAAAGGTACTACGCTAGTTCAGCAAGCAGCAATCACATTACGGCTCAAGGTTTTACTATATGTTGTGGTTACTCAATGAAATGCTGATTTGTCTAAATGATTTCCTTCCCATTCGGTTCCCATTAAAACTGTTAATGTAATTAGGAACCACATTTAGCAGCTTTAGTAAACACCGATGTGATAAGTCAAATTCAAATGTAGAAGAACTAAGACAAACTTCTGGGTAAAAAGCATGAGCCACGCTGTTGGGTTCGGTCTGTCTTTCTTTGTCAATATTTACCTCTTGCAGTTTGATCCCAGCTCATATTCTAAGTAAGTCTTTTCGCTAATGAGATTTGTTCTGCCGATTCTTTGTCTGCTGTGCTCGACGATGACTGTGAGTCATGCAAAGGCGAGCAAATCAGGCCTGGATCTGAAGTGATATGCCATAATGAGCACAATTTCGCAGGCCTCGCTGCAGGAGAGCCTAATGCCCTGTCAGTAACCTGCTGTGTGGTAATGACTGTGCATGTCACTCTGTAATGCTGTTTCCACAAACATCCATGCAGATAAAGAGCTGTGTACGCAAGTGAAGACAAATAATTGTTGTTTATAAAGTTTCTTTAGATTTTTTTTAAACAAAAAAATACACTAATGGCCAATTAGTTCTATTATTTTACTGGCAGTAGAGCAACTGTTTGAGCAGAAAGCAAACAGGCTCTGTCCATTGAACTATGTTCTTTAATGACGGCTTTGTCTAGAAAGCAAGAATTCTCAGGGAAGGTGATGGGGTAGACTGAGTTCAACCCTACCGGACCAGGATTCTTTGCAGTTTTGACATTTTTAGGACCTAATAAATGTAAATATAGGTCTATTTTTTGCTTTAAAAGTAAGCTAGCTTTCACTCTCAATCTTGGTTGATCGTAATTCAGTATCTACATTATTCAATGTTTCGTCTAGAGATTTATTATTATTCTCAAAAGAGTGGGAAAAATTTAGAAACGATGGCATTAAATCTCCACTAAATCCAATACCCGCAAAATTGCCTTAGGCGGAGAGCTGGTCAACTCCGGAGGGTTGGATCGTTTCTTCAGACAATATATTCTGCAGATCGCCAGGTAAAGATCAGATTTAGGAGGACAGGTCACTTAATTAGTTGTCAATATTTAAAATTGTAGTTAAACAATGATGTTTTCTGTGTTTTTATGTCTAATCTTGTAAAATTCAGCCTAAAACATAAAATTCTGCCAGAGCAACACAAACACATTATTATTTAATTTCCACATACATCATCGAGATGACCAGCCCTTTAGAAAATGATGTGCATAGAACACAACATTGATAAAATCATGCATGTGTTTTGATTATCTTCAGAGAGATAATTGGAACGGATTATTTCTAAAACAACCTCAAATTATTTTCTATCAAAGTCGTGCGCGTTACACAATAGACTGGAGTTGGAAGTGTGTTGAGCTCATTAGCTGCTGTGGTTCCTCACAGGATGTTAGACTTCTCTTTGAACATGTGGCTGCGTTGGGGTTTGGACTAACGTCGACATATTGGTGACATCAAAGAGAATATGTGAGAGGCGGAGAGGTGCGGCACGCCGTGTTGGGATGTAACACGTCGTGGCATCAAAGTGTCTGAGTGTGTGTCACCGGAAAGGAAGGAACAGAGCGAGAGAAAAGGTGATTTGGGACATTTTGCATATGTTGAATTTTTTTTTGTGCGCGGTTGCTTATTTGTGTTTTTGTGATTCAGGTGTTTCTTTTTTGATACTGTTGTGGTTTAAAGGAGGAAAGTCAAAAGCGAGCTTAAAAACAAATGCGTGCCAAAAATCTGAGGTCGATCCATGAAGAACAGCAGGAACGTATGTATGTTGAGCAGAACATTATGAGGACATACATTATGACAATGAAGCAGCAGGTTGGAAGCTTGTCAGAGATGGGAACAGTCACTGATTCACACGGGAGACGTGTGATTTGTAAAACAGAAATTATACGTTGAACGATGAATTAAACCGAGATGGAACGAGCAGGATTCTTTCAGCTGGCGCCACAGGGGGATGGGGGGAGCAGAGGGAACTCGAAATACACAAGTCAAAACCTCAGCGAATAAAAACGTCTTTTGTAAACCAAAAAGTCCCCCGTGACACCCGTGGTGGAGTTTTATGATGTACCGTTGCAGCGCAGCAGCCTCCTTAGTCCCCGTGTGGATGTCTCTGCTGTCTGTTTACCCGTGCATGAAGAAGGAAAACAGAATCCAGCAGAAGCGAGAGCTTCCCGTCGAGACGCAGCGCTGGGTTAGAGTGACGGCTGCACTCTTGAACTCCTCCTCTGATTTGCAGTCTTACTCAGACAAAAGGCATTATCACACGCTTGCTCTTTAGCTGTTAGCACGTGGGCAGGGCGGCTCTTCGGGTGTGCTGTTTGTATTTGTGCATACATGTAAATAAGATGCAAAAACTATGCTTCTTGCGGCTACGGACACCAGTATCTTTTTTTTTAACTTGCAAAACAGCATGGGAGGCAAAATACAACAAAGAGGTGGTGCGTGGGTGTTGGAGCGTGGGTGTAGTTGTACTTTTCTGTCCAACTGTTCCTAACAATTTGTCAGTATCTGTGCAAAAACTGTCACACCAATTAGTGGGTCCATGCTGAACTGTAATAGCCTTCTGTTCGGTTTGAGCTCAGAACAATTTGCACCACTGATGGGTTTAACATTGTTCCTACTTTGGTCCTTGTAGCTTCTGAATGAGTTCAATATTTAAAGCCAGTGAGTGTGACCTGCAGCGTTTGGTTACAGCCTTTGAATGACAATGCCGATCCCGTGCATCGGGTGAAATTAAACAGAAAATGAACAAAACTCCAGCAGGAAACGTCTTAATGATGATAAATTATCAGTGACACAACAGTCACGTAGGGTGTAATTTAATTTACATGCTATCTACATATGTTAAGGATGTATCATAATTATCCACAGCGGCTTGGAGAGAATTTAGATTATTCTGCAAGGCAAATATCATAGAAATGATTTGTTCATACAAAGAGTAAAATGAAGTATGTCTGCTGTTTCTGCACGCAGCGGTTGTTTTGTTTGCCAGAAGTATGCTAGAGTATTTCCAAGTTGGTATTCAAAATCTGACCTTTTTTTCGGTTTTCTGAATTAAATGTCCAACGGTAGTTTCAGCGGCACACACAAAATTCTACACTTTAGGCGAGCAGCACTTCCATAGTTTAAAATCTGCAATTCTACCGTCTGTTTACTGACGTAACACAAACCTGGGTCAGACATGAATTTTTGATGAGATTTGAATATTTGCAATCACATTCTGAAAACTTTCCTTTTGTCTAATCTCTTAAATTAAAGTTGTGATGATACTTAATGCACAATCCGTCTTTTTAAAGCAAAAACAAGAATTTTCATGTTCTAAAATTCTCCTTTTAGTTTGAATTTATACACAGTCGTACTGCCAAATTACTGCACAACACAACACATGTGCGTGCTAGCTGCACCGTACTACCTGATATTTAAAAAAAGATTCCAGTGTGTCCTTTACTTTTTATCCTGCCTTCTAATAAAATGCACGCTTCCATTTATTTAAAGTGCAAGCTACCACGCCATCAAGGCTAGCTGGGGTGCCTTAACAGAAGCGAGCCACTGATCATCAGTAACACCTGTGCTTTATATTATCAAAAGTAAAAATAACTGCAGTAAAAAAAAAAAAAAAGCACACGCCCACACAGTACGGAAACAAGGAAAATCAGACAAAACAAGTGAAAACACCTTTGCGGATCCACTTTGGAGACTAATTTATGTGTGGGAGTTAATCTCCGAACACACAGAGGTGAAATAAAGTCGTGCAATCATCTATGCGTCAACATCAAAGATGGTGATGTTTTTCTTCTGACAGCAAATGTTCCCTCTTGAGGAATTAATTACTTCTGAAATCCTCATCATGACCCTACATGTAAAGCAGTGTGCATTACATGATCACAATGTGTGTACCGCAGTGCCACCGTTAAATTACTCGGGCGTAGGAAGGCAGGGCTTTACAGTGTATGGCACATCATTTTCTCTTCTATTCGCACTGGCTTGTTTTACTCCCTCCTCTCATTTCATGCACAATAACCTTCTTAGATGAAAGCTTATAGCCAGAGTGATACAACGCAAGAACTATTACCGGATATCTTACAGCATTACTATATTAAATTTTTAATTACATTTTAAATAGGCTGTTATTTACAGAATCCTACTCACATTAGAAGATTTTCATACGACGGTGGCTTTGTTGACTTTATTTCTGTGCCAACATCTTAACTAGAAGCAGGTTTCTTGGTGACACAAACACATTGCACTGCTGTCTGGGTTTAAGGATGTGTTAGCAGATTTTTACTTTTTCATATAGAAAAATAATAACTGAGTGGGTGCTAATTATCCTTAAACTGTTAATGGCTTTTCTTAGCAAGGAATTGATGAGCTTATAACTGTAAAACTAGCTTATTTCTGCTGATTGCATTTTAATACCCCTCCACATGAAAACATATTCTTTATGTGAAGTGTTTCCCTATCAGTCTCCCCCCACGGTCATCTGATTGCCCCCCACACAAGTCCTCTGCAGACATTTCATGCCCCTGCTAGCAATATCAGCACCCCCCGTCCAGTTGCTTATCGAGCATAAGGAGCCACAGTTTATCTGGGAATCTTTTCATTTTCCCTGTTTGTCTTGAACCTTTCATAAATGTTATCGAGTTCAGCGCGGTGTTAAGGTGCTCCGGAACAAAGCAATCAGGTTTTTGTCATGAAATAGTCATGCTGTTGCATTCACTTCATCCATTTAATGGAGCGATGGTGGGAGGAGGGTAAAGGAGGGAATGCATATACAGAGGGGGGAGATACGGAGTGAGTGTGCAGGTTATTTGTGTTTGCAGTCATTTACGAGAGCCATTTTTCATAGCCTCTTGTATAAATGTACACAAAGCCTGGCTGGTAATATCTGCCTTCCTGATGAATGAACAGACACTGTCTGTGGTTTTATGCTAACAGTCGTTTTATTTCTGAACCAACTCCTTTCGAACTTGATCTTAAAACAGTTTCATCTGTTCTTTTAGCCAAAAATGCTCGATGGCCGACAACTGTGAAAAAACTTAAACCTGACAAGTGCACTTGCCTTTGAATGACGTTTATTTTATTGCTGCTTTCAGGGATGCTGATGTTGAAGGATTGAGGGAGCGTGTTCCACTGGGAAGACAGACCAATGGCGGTTTGGTTGACATCATTTTAACTTCTTCCTTTGGTTCACCTGTGTCATTTTATATCAAGATAAATGAGTGATGTACGTGATTAAATTAAAACAAATTTCACTGTCCTCTCTCCACCCAACCCACTTGATGAAAGATTTTCAGGAAATTACCATCCAAGTTGTTTTAGTTTTTGTTGTCTCTTGCTGAACAATACCCAACGCTCTTTGAGTGCAACATAAAATGAGGTGAGACAGAAGAGAAAATCAAGAAACGAGGTATACATCTCTCCTGCATGCTTTGTCATTGAGCTTTGTCCTCAGCTTTCTTCAGAGGAGGATCCCATGGTAACCTACACTTGATCACTGAGGCATTCAGCAGCCACTGGGTAAGAGGGAGGATGTATTGATGAGAACTAGCCGCATTGTTAAACGGTTCTGTTGTTGCACTGCACACACCCATCTGATGCAAACCCCACTGCCAAAACACATCACAACCAACCACCCACACACACATACGCCTACCTTTAACAATTCAGTTTCTCTGATCTCTCTAATCTGTGGATGTGCAACATCACTCTTTCTCCTGGTGGATTTATATCAAAGTCGAATGACAAAATAGTGAAAATAACTATAAAGGATAAAGTTTGCGAGAGGCAAAAAAGTTCTGACGTTCTTGTTGCTTCACATATAGAAGAATTTGTTTTCTTTCACTCATGGCACACAACTAAATGTCAGTTAGACTTTCACTTCCAATTATAGGAGTATGCTGTTCATGAGGATGAAAGAGAAAGTAAATCTCAGCTCACACCTGCCAGCATTACCGGCACCGGCCATTTAACACAATGCTGATCAGTGTTGTTATTTCACAACCTCTCTGTGTGTGTGTTTTTGTGTGTGAACACATAAAAGCCGTTGAACAGAAAAGGAAAAAACCTGCCGGTGTTCACAAGGCCATTCTTCATTGCAAAAAATCATCCATTTCTAAAATGTCAACTTTTCACAAGAAGCCTTGTTTCCAGCCTTGAGCATCGTGTACTTTTCAATCAGACGGTGGGTTCAGGAATAAATTTAAAAGGCTAAAGGCATGTACAAATTTCAAACAATAGTTATGATGGTTAAAGCTTACATCTTTCTGTCCATTCTGGATGTGTAAATTCATTACATTCTGTATCACAACAATAAGAGCATGAGCATTCCCTCAGGTTTGTCGCCTTCTGTGCTCACCTGGGACGACAAGCAGAAAAAAGCTCTGGCTCCATCGCCATCTATCGTCTCCTCAGGCCCTCAGTACTTCCTGCGACGTGGACTCCAATGTCCCTTTTGTCATTTCCACTTCAATTACAGCCGATTTTGTGGCAGGAGTCTCCACCACCACTGGTGCAATCCAGGTGTTGCATGAAAGGCTAACCTCTTCGCCCTGCTGGAGTATATATGCTCCGTTTACTCTCTCTTCCTGTCAGAGTCCTCCCAAATCTTCCTGGACAAGCTGTGAGTAATGAGAGCGGAGTGTAAGCCAAGCTGTTTGGCTGTGTAATCTCTTTCATAATGCCCTTCATTGAAGGGCCATGGGTCATAAATAAACAGCAGCGCGAACGCCGGCGCTGCGTCACAGACGGCTGGGAGGCAGCGAGGAAGACAGGCAGGAGTGTAAATTGGTCTTGCACAGGAGTGAGGAGCTGGGGTTACACCACTGATGACTGAGAAGGTCACGCAGTGCCATAGTGTGACTGCTGCAAACACTTATTATGCTGAAGGTGTGATAGACGGGACGGGAGAGGAGGAGAAGGAGGAGGATAGGGAATGCTGAATGGCAGAGCTGTCTAGGGGTTATGTTGACTGGTGGACCTGGTGATGATAGGGAGCTCCGGTGGCGAGAGACAGGAGACAGAAACGTGCTCTCTCTCGTACGTCCTTGTGTTAACACATGACTTCACACACATGTGAGGCTGTGTGCATGCTCCACAGGCTGCAGGCACTTGTCCTCCTGTAGCTATGACAGGAGCTTCTATAGATGCACATGAAGAAGTCACTGCAAGGTCAGAGCGAACCTCTTTGCTCAGTGTCAAAATAGAGGTGGGTTGGTGAGTGTGTGTGCGGGGGGGGGGGGTCATGATTATCTCCGTGGGTGGGGTGGTGGTGCCAGAGTCCTTGCCGAGTCCTTGAACTACTCTCTTTTAAGCCTTGCTGACAAAAACACAATAAACATTGTCCTTCAGACAGAAATTACAAAGGAGGACTCAATGTTTGAGTGAATTACATGAGGCTGAAATTATATTGCACAGTTTATGTGGTTTAACACATTGGTTTTGCTCTTGACTTTATTGATTAAATACTTAATAGTTCATTCCTTCCTTTCCTATCATTTCCTATCTTTTCATCCTATCTTATCCCATCCTATCCCATCCTTTCCTTTGTGTTATTACACTATAAGTGCTTGAGCTATTGTGCAGGGAGCAACTATAAGTGTTTTATTGCTTAATTAATTAAGCACCTCTTCATTTATCAACTGCTACTTATACCTTTCCAGACAGCCACTCCGAGCTCGACCCTGCAGAACTCTCCAAAAGTAATTCTAAAAATAAAATATACCAAATTCTGCATTTTTTCCAGTCAGCACTGAAATCCCAGTGGAAAAGATGTCGCTTCAGCTCAAGGCTTGCTAGCATATTGCTACCACATAAATCACAGCTGTGCCACAACATTGGCCCTTTCAACTGAAATTAGACCAAGAAATACTTTTACGTAACGTACCACCGACACAAAGTACTTAGTATGCAGTGCAACCCACATGGAGCCACCAGAGACAGCTACAAAGCCTGCACTCCCACGGATAGGAGTGGAGAGTAAGCAAGTGTGGCAGAGCGCTTATGTCCAGAGAAATAGTTTGGGTAGAACTTTAAAAGTTTACGCTGTCTTTTTTTACTTCAATTGAAGCTGCAAAACAAAAATGCTCCAAAATGTAGAAGCAAATGTCAACATGTTTACCAAGAAAGAGCAGTGAAATAAAATCCACAGCAGATGAAGGTGGTGGAAAAGTTTGGATTAGGAGACAAACATGTAAAGAAAACCGTCTCTAAATCCCACAGTGAGCGTTTTTTCTCGTTCTCTTCATCTTTTACCTTAATTTCACACCTCGTTTTCATACTGCTCTGTTCTCTTGCTTGAGATTTAGTTTCAGTTTCTCTCCAAGAATTGAAATTAAAAAATTAAAAATGACCTAGTTGATCAAGGCAGACGTGATAAATGGCCAGGGAAAATTGTACCTTTTGAACATTGCTCTAATTTTGTGCTGCATCAAAACACCATTGTGCCAAAGTCCAAGCCTCAATACTGGAAGCAGTGCCATTCACAAAAGCATCCTTCTGAAGTGCGCTGTCACTTTTTTGAGGGAAGACCTATTCATCTGCAGAGTTTAGTTTCATCAAAGCCATGCACGCTGACTGCAATCGCTCGCTGACTACACAATAGGATTTGAGTAAGAAGTAAGCCTCTCAGTCAATAAACGAGAAAGCGTGTGTGTGTGTGTGTGTGTGTGTGTGTGTGTGTGTGTGTGTGTGTGAAACACCTCCAAGAGATGGAAAGTGTGGGGAGTTTACAAGAGAAGCAGGGGGTAAATGGTCAAAGCAGTGGTGGGAAAAAGTGATTCACCATGGAGGAGAAGCAAAGAATGAAAAATGTATTGGTAGCTGCGCCTGCACATCTCTCTTCTGAACAACATTTTCATTTTCGAGCACTTTCACCTTGATACCTTGTCAAAAATACTGAAGCGTCCTCCTCCAATCCACATAATAAATCACTGAAAGGCTTTTTTGTGCTCACAAGTAGTTCAAAGCCAAGCAAGTGGTCCCTAGAGGCGTCAATGTGGATTCTAACCAACAATGCATGCAACAATACTGAGTATAATAAACCACACAGTGTTGATTTTTCTATTCTTAGTCTTATCAAGCTTGTGAAACACTCCAACATTAAGAGTTTTTAGGAAATCCGATAACTGAAGACAAAAAAAGAGGAAGCACAAGACTTAATCTAGTGGTGATCACTGGAACCAATGTTTCTGAAGGTGACAGTTGCGTAAGAGGAAAAGGTCAGGTGATCGACGAAAACATTAGGAGCGATCCTCCTGGGACGAAGGCAACCAGTAACCAATTTAACAGCGATTGGTCAAGTTATCAATGAAGTGGAGCAGCGGAGAGACCAGCACTTTATCAGACAGAATTCACTGAATATTTGATGGAATTAAGTTGCTTCTTTGACATGTCATGTGACCATGTGTACATAGAGCTAATTCTAATATGTGGCAACGCATCCTGAAAGCAGATAGAGTAAATACTTCAGTTTAAATACCTTTAAAGAAACCCGATTTGCTGCTTTTTAGGGTTGAAAACCCTGCCTCTTAGAAAGAGGCCTAATGTGATTATCATTCAAATTTGATGAAAGACTGATTGTAATCACTGTGCTGATTTAATTTGTACATGCAAAAAGTGAATCCAGTAGCTGTGGGAAGAATGAGAGAAATTGAGCATGAGAGATAAGTTCAAGTCCTCCCTTCTTTATCGTCTCCACACACCTGGCCAATTGCTTCAAGAAGTCGGCATATGCCTGTCTGATTGACAGCCTCAGATTGTTAAAAGAAATTGTTGGAGAGGTGTGTGAGGGTTTCACAAGCTGTTTGGGATTCAAAAATCACTTCAGCTGAAGCCTTCGCATGCCTTCAGACCCAGAAGTTAAACTGAGTGCGAGTTAGAGCGGAGCTGTGATGTTTCAAGAAAGCAGAAATGATTAAAAACAGCAGACAGCTCATGCAGGTGACTGACTGCTGATGGACTCCTCTCAAGGATGTGTCAGCCTGAAACTTTAAATTAGCAGTAAAGTGAAATGCATCTCAGACAAGGGGGGATTCAACCCAGTGATTTCAAAACAAAAGCATCTCCTGACCTTCACTTTAAATGAGGCTTTTGCTTGTAAAGAGATGCTATGAGACTTTTAAGGTCTGACAGAGCTCTCCGCTCTACGGAATATGTGTTACAGCTCCACAAAAAAAAATCCAAACAGTGCTAATGCTGAGCTCCAACGTTCCGGGTTCAAAGGCCAATGTAAACACCATATGATGCCATTCTAACAGATTTTAACCTTGTAAACAAGGGGTGACCTTATCTCGACCTCCCCTGGATTCAGACGGCACATTCAGCTCATTTCAGAGCCGTGGCTTTTGGTCCGCCGATAGAATCACGCCTCCACAAAACTCTGTCAAGTAGACTCATTGATTGATGTCACTGATAAATCGTTTCGGTTGTGTTTAGAATAAGATGCGTGGAATTAAAGCAGCAGACAGACACCAGTGATGATACGGTGCTAATGCTAATTCTGTCTTTTGGTTTATCTTTAAATTCATTCATATTATTCAAAGAGACTTGCTGGTGTAAAAAGACCAAGAAATTAAAAATGAAGACTGAAATTAGACTTCTGCTTTATCAGCAGACACAAAAAGTTAGACTTTTTCTCAAAGGGCATCGCTGCATTTAATCAAGACATCGTGCTCACATGAGCCCCGACCCGGCTGGCTTAACGACATTAGATGCAGATGCATTATGCAGTGACCGTACAGTGAGGTTACACTGGATGACTGGCAGTTTAGCTGACGCCATCAGAGCTGTCCTGATGCGGTGCCAGTCTCCGCCCATCAACAAGTGAAAAGAAAATGTCATTTGCATTCAGGATGCCACCGCAGAGTGATCTTTAGCCTTATTGATCCTAAATATGATCTACTATCTTGTGCATCAGTGAAGATGTTGGAGGGAGAAGGTGAAGTAGGAAGGATGTCAATCAGGAGAAATAACCTTTCCTTATAAACACCACTAGCATGAACCAAGACACAAAAAATGAACTCACACGCTGCTAGCTTCCACATTACGAGTAGTGAAACGTTATTGTCGGAAATGAAAGCCAACTGAATCCCTGTCACAGTCTCATTTAATCTGACAAGTATAATCTTCGGAGATTGCCCGTTTCTGCTGAGATGTTTGGGGAGCTTATAAAATAATAACTTCATTGATCTGAAGAAAGTTTAAGAGGCCTTACTGTTGTTCCAATGCCGTAATCGCAAATAGACATTTTGAAAGAGAATAATGCCGAACAGCGGACGGAGAGAGGGAGTGAACTCTGCAATAAAGGCTTAGCAATCTTATAATCTTTCACCATCTGCACGTGTCTGTTGCTGTCTGTGAACCAGCAGTCCAAGTTCAGCGTATATAGAAGCTGCCTTTGTCCAGGTAATGAATTAAGGAATGGACTGCAGGGAAAGTGCCATAAACTTTGTTATCTTTGGGGATAAATTAAAATTTTAATTGGCAATCAAATCCATTAAGTAGAGTTCAAATGGTCTAAGGAATGAAAACACACACATCATTTCTCACTCATCAAGCCTTTCGCCTCCCTCTGCGCCAAAATGGATTTCCCCCTGAGGCCAGCATTCAAGGTTTATGTTCCTAATGACCCGCAATAATTCAGCCGTGATTGATCAGCGGAATCGACTAATGAGTTACGACCACCATGCCAAGACAGAACCCTTAATCTCCGAGGCTTCTTCATGGCTGTATGAAGCATTGTGTTCCCTGATATCTCAAATAGCAGTCAAATAATTCACTGCCACTGGCCAGCACCCAGCCCCGATATCTCACCCGAATGGCTGTCGTTTACACTGAACGCACACAAACTGCGCCTTGCATTTGCACTTCATTTGGGAGGGAAAGCGCTCGTCACAAGGACAGCCAGAAGAAGATGTATGACTTAGCGGTGTAATGTATGCATAGAGAAAAGGATGGAGAAATTGGTCTTGAGACATGACGAAGTGCCTGCTGAGATGTCTGATAAATTATGATGAAGCTATGCAAATAGGGTCTGCAGCTGGATCTCCAGCACTCCAAGCGCTGGTTGATTAGCCTGTCACTGTGGGGGTAGTCTAATATTTGAATCCTTCAATTAATGAAATTCATGCAAGTTTGATATCAGAATTATGATGAAATAAAAAGCAACATTACGAGTTTGGTTCACATACAAGCAAAAAATATTTAACGGAAGGATCCGATTACAAAAATTAAAAATTTATGCTTGAGTTTCTTGTTAAGATGCTGGTGGCATGTCTAAAAGCAAAATAAAGATTTACCTCTACTCCTAATTTAGAGGTAAATCTGAGCAGCACATAACAGCCTGCTATATGGATCTGTGTCAATCTATAATTCACACAGCACATTTTCTGTTTCACTCGGAGAATGAGACAAAAGAAAATTATAACCTCTAAGTCAGAAAAATTATCTCAAGGGTTGATTAAATATTTTAAGAAAGTGATTTCAAGACATGAAAAGATTAGATAAAGTGTTGTAAGTGGAAGCCTTTTTTAAACTGTTTGTACATTTTCACATGGAATTCTTATAAAAAACTGTTTGTACATTTTCACATAGAATTCTTAGTGAAGCCCAGAGTCTTGGCTCGGGAAGCAGAGGAAGTGGTTCAAAGGAGGCTGAACTGCCTCTTAGGCCCCGTCCACACGATGACAGATTTTTTTAAAAACGCAACATTTTATAAAACGCACCGAAAACGATTCGCGCCCACACGACATCATTTTCAAAAAAATCTCCGTCCACAAATAAACGCAGCAGTGCGTTTTCGAAGATGACTATAAGCATGCCAAACCATGTGGTGGCAGTATTGAGTCAAATTTTATCCAATAGGAATCCTCTGTGTTTGGTTGTCACAACACACGGGCCCATATATATGACGTCACAGAGGTTTTCGTTGCAGGCAATCCGTCATGGTGTGGACGGGGCCTTAGATACTGACTGTTCCTCCCATAGGCCCATCAAAACATTCTGTCCTTTTCAATAAATATTTCACCACAAATGCATGATTCAACCACGCATTTAGATGTTGCATTCATGTAGCTTGTGCACCCATTTGTAGCGTGTGATTAGATGCTGCCTGATTTATTTATTTTTCTTGCAGCCGGAAAATATGCCCAAGAGATTATCATCATCCACTGAAACCAGATGGGTTTCTCTTGTATTTATCTTGTGTTAAAATTAATTTTCTGCAGCCAAATACAAATTCCACTTGAAGCTCTCCTCAATGATGAGTCCACAAACTGGAATGTGAATTTAAAAAATGGTTTGAATAATATTAAACCGCTAGGAAATACAATGCATCTACAATGTAGGATTGCTGCAATTGAAAACGACAGTTTAAAATTCTCTTAAAGGCAAGAAAATGCTAATGATATGCAAATTAGATGCAGGAGTCATATATTTATAGGGCATGCTGAGTGGCGACTAGGCAAGTCGGAATATCCAGCAGTCGCAATTGCTCAGCAATTGCTAAAATCGCAACGGTGAGGGGAACTGATAGCCAGCACTTTCCTCTATTTACTCAGAGTGAGATGACCTTTTCAAAGAGTTCTCGCCTGTGGCGCTAAGGAAGTGCGCATATGAAGAAAATTGAACTTTAGCATGCATTGAGCATCTGACATATGTATGCTAACTGTCTGCGTCTCTGCGGGGCGTTGAAGACGCTGTCAGGGAATTGAAAAGGAGAGACACATCTGGAAGGAAAGGGCAGAATTCTTCTGGATGTCTTATTTAACCATGAGTCCTCCTCTATTTAATGGTTTCCATTGTGACAGTGATGACAACATAATCTCCACGAACCACTTTCACCCGTCCGAGCTGACAAATTCTACAAAGAATGCGTCCATATGTACCGCCTGTCTAGGTAGGTCAATGATGGCGACTATGTTGACAACAAACGGGCTACTTCTTCGAAAACTGACTCTTTGACCACGACCTTATCAATCATCTTGTTGTAGAGTGGTCTTTTGTCTGCGTTGAGTCTTTTTAAAATGCAGGTACGTGTATCAGTGTCATTTCCATATCTATATGCATCTTGACCCAATTATACATCCGTCTATAAATTGATCAAGTGTGCTGCATCCTGTTCAGATGAGGTCAGACTAAAGGTCTTCTGAAAAAAGCTTGAAATCTGACATGTAATCGATGCGGAAGATTTTATTTTAAGGTCTGATCTGAAAGGCAGATATAAATAGACGCATTGAGTGTCAGTGCATTTACTGACACTCAATGCAACATCAATCAACAAGCAGCATCGGCCATAAACAGAAGCAGTAACAATCATTTTTCTATAAGCTACACTTCATGAATTTCATCTCGCAGTAAAAAAAAAAAAAGCTTTATCCCCTGATGATAATGTGGCATCACGTGATCACGGCTCATAGGAAGTCTGCTCATGTGTTGGAGATGTTAACACAGACTAAAGACCACAAACACAGCAACATGGGGCTCAGCACAGACTAAATTACATTAATCTTGTTAAGAGTTGTAATAAAGACGCCATGGGTTATTTGAGATTCATATAGCGGCCGAGGAAGAATTAAACAATAGAGCTGATTAAGGTTTGATATTCATCTATAGTAGAAAAATGAGTGAGAAAAATTGAAACCAAGTGCATTTTTGATCAAGACCTCAAGGTGGCTTTTTGGAACTGTCTCAGATAATGCTGACAAAACCTCATCCTCTAGATGAAGGCTCACACAACAATGCATGCATAATCCTTTGTATGTGAAAGATGCCGATGCAGAAAGAGAAAAGAAAAGCAGCGAACCTCTATAAGGAAAAAAAAAGCAGAATTGTACTTTAATAATTAATTTAATATTTCCCTTTGACAAAGGGAAGGCAGTGGATTTAAATGCATGCGAGGGTGACAATATCTGTGCTTCGTTAAACAGCAAGATTGAAGCAGTGAACCTCAGAAGCAACATTAACTTTTATTTGAGGCTTCTGTTTCAGCTCTCGGTCTCCTCGGTGTAATATACAGGACCATTGTGTCTAGCCATCATGAAAGGCCTGTTAAAATCAGAAATAGCCCCCCATCCCTGAATGAGCAGCTATTTGACAAATGAACAGGGAGCTGAGGTCAGTGTAGCATACCTGACACAGCTGGCTCTCCTCCAACGTAATATAGGCTTCGGCTCTTCATACCATCTCTGTGGAAAAAAAAAAGAGACAAAGCCAGGTCAGAAAAACTGATATGGGGTTTCAAGAGAAGGAGGATATTGGAAAAGCAAAAGATGAGACGCCATGATGATGCAGTGCATGTGTCGTTTTTGCAAGCAAAAGCATAATGTAGCTGGAAATAAACATTTTTATTGAAGCTATAATGTCACTGTGTGTCTGTAAAGCAGGAATAAATCCTGATTTAGTTCAGCTAAAAGTTGAACCTATTGCACTTCCTCAAGAAAGAGATGCTTGTGTGCTATACCTTATACAGATTGCAGAAGGGCTCGACTCGACTCAAATTGATCCTGACACGGACCATGAGGGCAGTTTTAAGCGCAATCAGCCAATGGCTCATCAGTATTCTGCAGCCACCACTGCTGTTTCCCATTTGTGGCAACAAACAGGCGAAGACAGTGCAAGGATGTATTGATGTGTGCTCTTTTATGAGAACTTATCATTCAAGACCCACTTACGCCCTTAAAAGGTCAAATGAAATTCTCTTCTCTGAAATTGAGTTTTTTGCTTGATTAATAAGCGTCCGCGGCCGATACTGCACCCACACACGTCCAATTTATGAGCGTTTTCTGGTTTTCGTTCACCTTAGAGGATGACACTGAACTCGACATCTTAACACGAGACTAACACAAATACTGCACAAGAAAATGTTTTACTTTGGCACCTGATACTTTGCTCAGCTGATGACTTTTTTCGAGCATCAGGAGATGATTTAGCCTGCTGGCCCTAGCCTGCATTTAACAAATTCTGTGAAGATGGAAATTAAATTGAGGAGAGTATTATGAGTGTTTGTCTAAAATGAGTCTGTTGATGTTGGGATAATTCTCTGGATAGATGGAAAATAGAATCTGCTGGTAGCGGGAGAGGAAAAGTATACGTTTTAATTAATTTTAAGGCCATTCTCTTTGATTATGAAGATTTAAATAATGTGAGAACAGTGGAAATGCTTCATCTGAATAACCTAAAAATATTCTATTTTCGAAGGATATGAAACTGAAGAGATTAATCAGTCAGGAGAGATACTGATGTTTTGCAGATCAACACATCCCTGACTCCATTCATCCTTTCAGCTTTGAGCTAGGAGGAGCTTCGCTCTGGATCAATTCCCTTACCTCAAGCTTGACTGGTAGAGAGTCTACCTAAAGCCTCAGTGGAAAGAGACAGGACAACGAAAGTACAGACAATCATCGTGTAACTATCTAACTGCCATGAAGGTTGTGAGAGAAACACCACATCAGGTCAGAACGAAGCCTGTTAGCGCTCCTACTAACAGGTGCAGAGCAGCGAGTGCTGGGTAATTGGGAAGAGCTTCCTGGCCTCAGACTTAAGTGGCGTGTCTCTGCCATGGCATGAAGTCTGTTATCTGATCATCGCTTAGATACATTAAGCTGTCAGCTCGTCACCGGAGTAATCACAGCCGTCCATTAACAGGCAGTCCATGCACCAAAATGGCTCTCAGAGAGGGGGGGTATAGCAAAAAACCCAACATACACACACAAGGAGGAAGCTGATGACCAATCACCTTGCAAATCCACTCAGCTTCCTGATGCAGGGAAATGCACTCATGCCTCGATGGCCTTCCTTTCATAACAGCAAGATATTTTTCCTCAAACATTCACCCCATTATGAAAACACGCCACTGATGGCCTTTATTATAATTTTTTTTTCTGACTCTGTGCCATTCGTAATGAATTACGCCCCCCTGTCAGCAAGGTAATCAGCATAATATGAATTATTGCCGTCATTACAGTGGGTGGCCAAGAAATAACAATGTGTCTTAATTATTCAACAACAAGGAATAATAAAGGGAGGGCAAATGCACCTTTAGCTTCTGCTGCCAAAAATCATTAGGTTGTGTCTCTCTCTCCCCTTTGGGAACAGAGCCATGCTCTGTTTCTCTGTTGTGGAAATAATTTCTAAGATCAAGATGAGTGATGAGCTTGTTTTTCCTCAACGAAATATACTCCTTGTGTTGTTTGTATGTGAGTGTTCAGCGTAGAAATTACCATAAGAGGCCAATAAAAATGTGCTTTGCAATAGTTTTTTGGAGTTGTAATTTCTATTACATAACTGTTATTGTTTCTCTGTGCCGTTAGCGTGATCATTGGAAGTGTGATTCGGCTTTTCCAATCAAGGTTTGAGCCTGGATTTAAGTTAACGTGCGTACAACTTCATAATCATGGAACTATTCCTTGTTAATAAAGCGATATGTGTGTGTGTGCGTGTGTGTGTGTGTGTGTGTGTGTGTGTGTGTAGTTTCCCTCAATGATGAATCAACAAAAGAGAAGGTGTGTGATCTCATTCTGCTTGTGATGTCGTGTCTCGTGCTTTAAAGGTACATGAAAGCTGACCTGGGAGGAGGTTTCTTTCACATCTAAGGAAAGAACACGCTTCTGGAGCTAAAGCTAACAAGGCTAAGACGTTCTGTGTGATAATACTGTGCTAACCCCTCTCCAAGCCTACCCTAGAACTGATGGCGGGGCCACAAACACATGTACATCTATAATTTATTCTCACAACCCCTCGCCTTGAGTATCGCCGTGAGGGACCAGCTTTATTACCTTCAAAGGTACAGAATTAACTCGCTTCACTCCGTCTCTATATCTCTAATTTCAAAGGGATTGAGAAGTATCTAATGTACATTTTGTTAACTTCAAACGCAAATTACATCCGAGTGTCATGATTCCAGATCGGCGGGGTCAAACTCATTACAGTGAGCCTTCCTTGAGAGAGATAAAGATTTTCGCTGAATTCGCACATCTGTTCATACCGCGCGGTTCTCCTGACCTTTCAGAATGAGTTGCCAATCAAATTTAAATTCATCTTAATGGAGACACGGTGATTACAGCAGACATGATTCTGATCTATAAACTGCTGCCCTTCAAAAGGGAATGAAGTAACAGGTTGAATGAATAGAAGACTTCAACATGTAAGGAAAAAATTGTGAATTCGTTTCAAAACAGCTTTTATGAATCACTTTTTCTCCCTTGTAAATCTAACGGATAATCAACACCTCTGTCACCATCTCCCATTAACACCTTGACAATCCAGATTTCGGGAGGCTGGATCACATTCAGACATTCTGATGACTTCCTATGGGTTGCATTCTCTTTTTGTTGGCTTATTCAAATTATTTCTCATGTGACTCCTGATGTTGGAACTAACCCACACAGCTGCTCATTGTATTCACTTCCCCACAGGAGTTAGAATCAAAAGTCTGTTGCATGTCCAGATCTCACAGGTCTTTGCCAAACCACATCTTGTTTTATAGGAACTATGGCAATTTTCACACAAATACCTGCAGGTGGGCAATATCAGCTTTTAGGCCAAGCCGCAGATGTTAAATTATTGAAGGACACCTGCAAGAAATGTCTTTTGGTTCCTGCCTTGACGAGAAATGTTTTTGCACAACTGACCACCTAAAAACATGATCCCAACTGATTTAAAGAGCAATTTAAAACAACTCCTAGCTTGGAAACTGCAACCCCACCCCTTCATAGTTGTGCCAGATTGCATTATTCTCTCCAATCAACATATCTCAGATGCATCCAGATATATATTACTTACAGAACCATCTATCTGTAAGAAATTTTATTTGCATTACATTATCTTTCTTACCAGCCAGTGATCTAAAACATATAGCAGGATGGGGTCTGGGACCAACAGTAACTCTCATATTAATGCAGTTGTGTAAAAAAATAATTTACTCACTACACTTGTTTGTGCATCATTATAGGTTTAAGCCTCTGCAAATAAGCAAAAGGAATAAAATTCCCACTTTGAATGTGCCTTCTACATGGCTAGAGAAAGCTCCTTTTACTTTGGGATTATTGTATTACAAATAGTACACTAGCAGATGCTTGGGACTCTTTATTTTAATGGAAATGACCCAGATCTAATTGGAAATGGCCTAGATCTTGATTACTCTCATTATGCACTTGGAGCATACAACAGGCAGTATAATTGTCTCAGAGCGAGGCCTGTCTTGCTGTTTTTAACACAACTATAGGCTTAAATGTTTGACCTTTTCAATGCACGTGGTCTTATTAAATTCCTAAGTAAGGGTTTCATTACTATCTGATATCTGGTAAATGACATCCTCAAACACAAAGGTTCAGGTCCCTCAGCAGATATCACTGTAGGGAAATGTCAACTTGTGACAAAAATATCTCCCCATCATAAAGCTGGAATGTAAGAGATGTCATAATGGTGTTGGCTCTTAAAGTAACAAAATTACATTGGGATTTATGAAAGCCATATTAAAAGGCACTGACAAAGTCAATTAGTGACTTTTAAAGACGCTAAAAACAGCTCTAAACTGTCGAGGGAGGGAAGTGGAAAATGAAACATTGGAAACATTAGAAAATGAAACAATCTTATTCATTCCCTGCTGAATAAGATTATGTAACGTCAGATTTATAAAAGACAAGATGAAGACTTCCTCAACATCCATCGGCGCTGCTGCATAAAACATCAACTTTATTCTCCCATTGCATGTTAATCCTGTGGAATACTTTAGTCTGACTGCATTTTTCAAGCTGCCGATGCATATAGAGAACATTACACATCCTGTGCATCAAACTGCAGCATGTCCTCCTTTGTGTTCCTCCTCTTTTTCCATCTCTGAGAGAGCAGATGTAGTCAGGAGGGAGAAATAGGTCAGATCTTCCCAGATCGCCTCCGTAACCTCTCAGTTCATTATGATCATGTTTAATGAGTGAGACACTCTCCAGGCATTCTCCAGCACAGAAGTGTTTCGTCTTAATCATGCTGCATACATTGCCTTTAGGTGAATGCTTCCACGACTGGACAAAACAATTGGTATTAAGGGATCAGCATTGAGGTGGATTAAGTCCTATTTAACTGACCGTTCCCAATTTGTTAACGTTAATAACGACTCCTCCCAGTCAAGTACAGTTAGCTATGGAGTTCCTCAAGGCTCGGTTCTTGGTCCAATACTGTTTATCTTATACATGCTTCCTCTGTGTAATTGATAAGGAAACACTCCATCAACTTCCATTCTTATGCCAATGATACGCAATTATATATCTCGATTAAACCTGATGAAGTCAATCAGCTGTGCAAATTACAGACGTGTACCAAAGAGATTAAAGATTGGATGACCAATAACTTTTTGCATCTCAATTCTGATAAAACTGAGGTCATTGTGCTTGGCCCAAAAAGTGTTAGGGATGTAGTGCCAAGTGATTTAATAGCCTTGGATGGCATCACGTTTGAGGCCAAAACCACTGCGAGGAACCTAAGTGTCATCTTTGATCAGGATCTCTCATTTAACACACACATTAAGCAGGTTTCTAGAACGGCATACAGTCATCCATGCAGCTGTAATTGTGCCTTGACTTTAGCAATGGGAAACATAACTTTAACCATATTGACACTGTCTCTATCTGGCCTATCTGCCACTCTCTCTGTCTCTCTTTCCCTGTTCTTATCTTCCTTCGATTTCTTTTCCACCAAACCGGTCAAGGCGAATGGCCGTCCAAAAGAGTCTGTGCCCTGCCCGGAGTTTCCTCCTCATCGAGGGAGTTTTTCCCCGCCACTGTCGCTTATGCTTGCTCTGGAGGGTTCCGTTGGGTTTCTCTGTCTGTTAAAGTGCTTTGAAATGTCTGTTGCCATGATTAAGCGCTATATAAATAAAACTTGATTGATTGATTCCCTCTCTCCCATGCAACAGGGTGATTATGTTTAAGTCTGTGCAGAAAAACAACAAATGGGACCCATCCATTTGTTACAGGGGCCAATCAGGGTAATTTTGACGTCTGGGTGCTGCTTTGAGATGCATCTTTTCCTCACGTTTACTCAAGATGAGATCAGTGGAGTCAGACATATTGCTTATGACACATGAATGAGCAAACAAATTATGCGCCCGTCTTCAAAACTTGAGCTGATTGGTGTAAATTATGAGGATACTGCATGGTAATGAAGTGTTGAGATGCTTCCTTAAGTTTTAGGAATTCCGACAGACAAATTGAGCCAATTAGCGTGTGAAGTGATTTGGGGACTTGGCTAAGAAAACAATACTTTAAGAGCTGCTGTGAATATGCTTTGGTGGTAAGAGGCTACCTTGGCTACTTAAAGACATGGTTGGCCACAAAATAGAGGAAGCGCTCCAAAACGGGTGTCGAAATGAAACTGATAATGATGTTGGTGCCAACAATGACAACAAAGATAAAGAATGCCAACAAAAGTAATTCGCCATTTTCCTGCAATTCACAGCGAGGCAGTGAAGAAAAACCTTCTACTACCTACTTTTGGCATCTTGAAAATCTGCTATTGATAATTTAAATAAAAGCAAACAGGAGAATGGATTTGATCAGATATGATGCCAGGATGCAAAAATCCATTTTATTGTTCTGTTTGTTTCATAAGCTCTGAACAGTAAAAAAACAAAAAAAAACAACCAAAAAAACAACAACCATTCTTTATTTAATACTTTATATAAACCTATTATTTATTTATTCATACATTTTAATTTCCTTTCAGAAGGGTGTCAATGATGCAAAATATGCAAGAAATGCAAAATAATTAGAAAAGTGTCCAAGTGATATAATGTACATTAAAAATTTACAGATAATTTATGATACTAATACTAAAAAATTCATGAAATTTATTAACAATTTAATAAAAAAAGGAATCTGAAATTGGTGGATCCTTATTCACATTCTGATAAATTAGTATCATGACATTTTTGACATACAATTGAACTCATTTGTGTATTTTTCATGTATTTTTTGGGGGGGCTAAAATGGTTAAAACATTATTATTCAGCTGCTGCGCTGTGAATAAACTACACATTCGCCTGCTGCATCACAAGAGCTTTAAGCTTTCAGGCGGGCGCTGAAAACAATGATATGGAAAGTGTTGCATCGCCAGGCTGAACCCAGAGGATAGCGAGAGCTACAGGTTAAGGATTACTCTCAGCTTCAGCCTCAGCCTGCAGTCGACATTAGGATTTCACTGGAGTCCCATCCCCCAACCACCTCTTTGCCCCCCGTCAAAGGAAACGAAGACAAGCTCTTGATGAGTGTACGTTTGATCTCTCTGAGGCACCTCTGCTCCTCCTTCTTTCTTTCCCCATCATCCTCCCTCTTCCCTCTGCAGAGGAGCTGTCAAATGTTCGGAGGGCTAGGCCTGTCCTCCCTGCTCCCTCATTTCACCCCAACGTGTCTCTGGACTCTTTCATCCTCACGGTCAACGCGTCAGTCCCAGAAGGACCTTGTCATCCCATGCCCCTCCTCCGTCACTCAGCCCATCGGGTTGATCAGAATCGGCCTTTTCTTCCAGTCAAAGCTCAACCATTAGTCAGCACTGAGGGCTAATTCCTCACTGTTTAGCAGCTAATTGTTGCAATTGCTGCCTTTCAAGCAGAGACAGCATAGCCCACAAGTGCCAAGAACAACAAGGTGCTACGCTGGCATCGATCAACTTCACAAATTAAATGCACATAACAAATAGGTCAAAGCGTTATTTCTCTCCTACTGCTGTTTATTTAACTGTCAGCGCTGAAGCCAATCAATTGACACCCAGAGGGAGGTGTTTCGTTCATTGATTTAGCATTGTTGTGTTTTATGTGCTCTGACTTTCTTGTTTATCATCACTCAGCTGCTCCTGAAACAGTATTCCACTTCAGAAAGGGGAGTTGGACGTGGAGCTCTTGTTGAGGGAATTGTGCTCACATCATCTCTGCAGCTTGGAATGTGTTATCCTTTCATGAAGAGAGAGAGAGATGGTCCATGCTTCAACAACGCAATGAGCCGAGCCTGACTCGAGTCTCCCTCTTACATATTCAATTACATTTATAGTCTCCTCCTCGTAATAGTGATGAATATGCAGGGAGTTAATTTCTTTGCGTCACAGACGAAGGAGACATTGGGGGGTGACAAAGTGTGCAAGTTGATTGGATCCCTCATCGCCATGGGGTAAAACCAGTGGAGGTTAATGTTGCAAACAGGAATGGAACTGTTCTGAATGAGACGTGTAACTGGCGCACCACACGTAACCGACACGGGTCATGGACAAATCCCACAGTGAGGGGGAGATGCTTTCTGAGGAACGTGCCTTATCTGGTAGCCTGGAGATGCTGCAGGGTTTAGAAATGCAGCCCACAGTATTATTATTACTACTATGACATTTTTATACTACTAAATTTCTCCTTTTATGACATCCCTCTGAATACAGCCTAAAAAAGACACGGTACACTGAATCTCATCCAAGAACAGCTTCTTGTTTTGCTTATTTAAACTTGATAAATGCCACGAGAAGGAATGTAACACTAGGAATTCAACATTACTAAAATAAACACTTATTTCTATACATGAATACCTCTTTTATCCCTTCATGAGTCACTTTCATTGGTAAAAATAAGTTAAAGTATCACGCTTAGACCTCTGAGGTCAAAGTCAAACAGGAGGACATAGAATATAACCATGACTGCAAACAGCATGTCAGTACAAAGCTTTACTGGGCAGGGATTAAGATTGAGAACACATTTCAAGGGCGTACAGCAAACAAGAAAAACTTCAACATAGATTTATGTGGAGAAAAATGTCATCCAAACTCAAGTCCTGGTACGACCGTGTTCACAAAATTCTAATTTGTTCTGTAGTTGTTTGAAATAGCTGGCCAAAAATGACTCGCACCTTGTCAAACAATGGTTGCCTGAGGAACTCTGAGAGCTGAGACAACAGCTTGCACTCGACATCAAATGCATTTGTTTGCTTCTACTCAAAAGTTAGCACTTCTGTTGCAGACAACTCATTTAAACTTGTGAGCAATTGACGGCTTAAAATAAAATTTTAAACCAGAGCTGTGAACAACTAACAAACTGAGGCGAGCCCAAATTGCTCACCCCCCAGAGAATAAAACAATGAGGGAGAGTTTGTTTTAAATGCTGTAGCTTAGCAATCATGTGCTACAGTGAGGATAAATTGTTGTATTCCCTCAGTTTGAATATAATTTAATCTGTTCACAGAGGATGCGCTAGCGCTGTATTAGCCTGGCATCTGTGAAGTGGCCTTTCGGACGAACTCTGGCAGGGAAAATGAAAGAAACTCCAGGGTGAGTGTGATTCCAGATGTAGGAGGTGCAGCTTCTGTCAGGCTTCATTACTGTGGGCATGTCAGCCCCTGTTGAAGAATAGTGACACTTATAGACAAAGGACACAACAGAAACACTTCATGTCTCCAGAGAAATAAAGTATATGCTTTATATACTGCAGACCGATGATTTAATAAAATGTCAGTGTAATCAAATTTTAAAATCTTGTTTGGGTTAGGTCCACATCCGTCCCATTTCTTATACAAGGTGACTACAATAAGTCTGGTTAATATAAAGGTGGCATTTAGACTTTATTAGGCTGATTATTGGTTACAGGTATCGGCTGCGAAGAGATTAACGTGCTAAAACGAATATAACATTTTTAGCTGTTTCAGTGTTGATTGAGTAAAAACAATGTCTGTGAATGAATTCCGCGTAAACAGACTCTCTGAAAGGGTGACAACTGAAACAGCAGGAAGCGAGACTTCAAGACGTTCGTTCTGACGTTTAATGCCCTTCTTCATTCTTGTCTACTTTGACGGCACATGAAGTACAACCCGTTTGTGCCCCTAATTTCCAAATCCTTTGTCTACGTTCCTCTTCCTATCTCTTGCAACTAACTGTACAAGATAAAAATCGATGACAGAGACAGCAAGTGAGAGGCAGGCGCTGCCCGAGGAGTGTTATCCGGAGACGCTGATGTCACCTACGCTGTACCCTGCACTGGGAATGCTGCCATTGAGCAACTTCCTAATGCTGATTCAGGCAGCACTCAGTGCTGATGTGCACCATGGGATGTCTCTAAGTGTCATTTACTGGCATGGATGAGTGTTGATCATGGCAGGACTGTGCCACATGCATTTTGGCATCACATACACACACACACACACACACACACACACACACACACACACACACACACACACACACACACACACACACACACACACACACACACACAAATGTACCTGGCAGAGGTCTCAAAGGGGAAGGAAGAGTGAGGAAAGACAAGGAGAGGAAAAAGGAGGGGCATGGAGATAATGGCGGGTTGTTAAGGAGGGACAAGAGTGAGGGCATGCCTATGAGCAAAACTCAAGAGAGACAGAGAGGAGAACTCACAGTGCAAGGTGAGAATGTGAGAAGAAGAGTGGGAAACAGAAGAAAGGCGAGCAAGTGAAGTCAGGCTGACTCATTCCCCGAGGCTCATCTGAAAATGCTCTTTCGTCTTCTGTTTTCTGTCTGCCGAGTCCACAATAACAACGGGTTGAAAAGACTTGCCATCCACCAAAGGACTAACAAATAATGGATTCATAAAGAAGTGTTTCTTAGTTGAAGTACGGTCCTGGACTTCCTGTCTGTGAAGCAGCTTTGAGATGAACGTGTCGGCTAAGAATTTATGGAGCCGTCGCTACCGGCACTGCATATCACAATGCCATACTTTAATGTTACAGGATTAGGAAGGATCAGTTCTCTGGATCAATAGGATTATAGCTGTTGTTAACCCCTCTGAGATGAAAGAATCACAACCTACAGAGAGAACAAGGAAATAAACAAATAAAAAAAAGTCTGACGCAGGGTGGAAGGAGGAGAGGGCTGCCAGGTTTTCTCACACCAAAAAAAACATATTCCAAAAAGGAATAATCTATACTCGGAAGCAGACGGAAAGCAAGCTGCCCACAGCACTTTACCAGAAAGCACTCTGGAAAGAAGAGAAAGTGATTGTTCTAAAAACCGATACGGAAACAAAAATTCAAAGTAATTTGCTTGCATCTTGATAGGAAGATGCTTGAATATGTGCATAGGGAGTCTTCCAGATGCCTCAGCAATACCTAAAACACATCCAGTCTGCATGGCGTTCACCTCTTGATGTCCACTGAGGCTTCTTAAAACTCACAACTTTTGGGTAGATTATAGAGATGGTTGCAGGCTGCATTAGCCTTCATATGCTGCTTACGCCAAGTATATTTGGACAGTATGTTGTTTTTATCTAAAAAAACAAAACAGATTTGACTTCTTGTTTTGGCAATATTTCCTCAACTTGATATTTTATGCTTATCAGTGGCTCGTGTGGGAGGTAAACGGAACCTATGCACACACTATGCATGTAGAACGTCCTTTGACCAGGTTTGTTTGCCAGTTTTTGTGCGTGTGTGGGCGTGCATGTGCGAGCATCTGACTCCCCGAGTGGCGCTCCCACATCAGCCCCTCACTCTCAGCAGCACCAGATGGATCCACAGGAAATAGCCAGGGAGAAAATTAAGAACAACAGCTGTCAAATCAGCCAGCGAAGTGAGCAGGAGGGAAAAGAAGAAGAAGGAAGAGAAAAGAAATCCCTGTGAATTCACGCAGACGCAACTCGCCAAGGTAAAGCTGGATTGACAGTCACCGAACAGCTTATTAGGAAATTTCATGGGAGTCGTGAAGTGATTATCCTGAACCTGTCAGCTGCAAACAGCATGTCAAAATGCCAGCCAGGCATTCCCCCCTGCAGGTGGTTGATGTGTTACTGCAGTATAAGCTAAACATGTGTTCATAAGACTGTTGGCGGATGAGGCCATGGGGGGGTGAGGTGTATTTGGGGTGCAGATGGGAAGGTAAATAATGCATGCACAAACAAATCAAAAATTTACTTACTCTAATGTAACACAAGGGAATGGAACACCAAAGTGCACTCAAGCGTGAATGGTTCTCTTCTTCTTCTGTCTCGGTCTGTAAATAGGTTTGATGTGTAAAGCAGCTAATAAGGGGCGTAAATAAATATAGGTGTCATTTTGCCTCATCCACTACTTTCACACTGTCATTTCGAGCTGTTTGATCATGTTGTGTAAAGCATCTCTTCAAAGAAACACAAGTCAAAAAATGTAGAAGTGTGTCACACATTCTAATCTTATCTAATATGGAACAACAGGACTTTTTTTCATCGACGCAACACCGAAAATTGATAATTTAACATGACTTTAAATTACCGTGAGGTGTTTCTGAGATATGGTGTTCACAAATATGCAATAAACAGCCAAACAAACCGAGATCATAAAGCCTCCGGTCACGGCTATCTGCGGCAGGATGCACCTGAAAGGAGACGTTCCGTTCTGTGTGTTTTATTTATTTAAACAGATGTTCTGCGTGTAAAATCTACAACCGAGGAATCATTAGGGAAAGGAAGCTCTTCCTCACCACTGTTGCTACGAGGTTGCTCGTGGGGGGATTGTTGGGTCTCTGTTCAAATTGATAAATAAATGAATAAATAAATAGGTAAATAAATGCCGAGACTTACTCGAATTGGAAAATGTCGACAGTACAACACTGATGTGACTTAGCACAATATAAATAAATCTGAATTTCCTTTAAATTTGGCGAAAAAAGTGGCTACAATTGTACGCATGGATCCCCTGAATAAATTGCAAAAGTTAATGACTGTAGCATGAGCATTTTTCTTCTTGCTGTGACTCACTAACACAATCACATCATAAACCAAAGAGGGGCTCAATCAAAGAATGGGCCAACATTTGTGTTTGTTAATGTGTGATCATCACTTCACAGCGACTACTTCCTGAAAACAGTAAAGGAGAAAATAGTCTGTCTTCAGGCTGTTTTGTTGAGCTGTGCTGTTTGTTATTATCCATATCATAATACACTAATTCAAAAGCAACCTTCAAAATCCTTTTATTGAGGCAAACCGTACTCTCTCTATAAGCTAATGTAAAAAGTGCACACATGCCAAGGAGTCAAATTTAGTATCTAATCAAGCATTCTGGTGCCGTTTATTTTTGTAAACAAGATAACCTTGAAGGCACCACAGGGATTAGTTTGAGTACAAACTTTTAAGATAGTAAGTGAAGTCATTAAGATGGGGCTGTTTTCAACTGGGTTTACAAATTCTCTTTCTGGATGATTTATGCTTACTCTCAGATTGGGAAGAAAATGCAAACAGGAACATCTTCTATAGTGGATTGCAGTATTTTTTTTTGTACTGCCATCATCATAATTTTTTTATTATTGCACATATATTTTATGTAAAATATTGAACCAAATCCTACAGTTTATACAGAAGTAAAATAATCCAAGTGGAGAAAAAAGCCCGATCCGCTGCATAAGTAAGGCTAAGAAATTTGACAGCAAGAGTCAGAGGTTTAAAAGTTCGAATGTTTGCACGTCTGCATAATATAATGTTTCAAGGCTTTTCAGATTCATGCTGTGAGAAGGTCTTGCAATTATTTGTCATGGATTTAGAGCACTTTCAGGTTCGTTTGCATGTGGCGTGGACCTCGACTCCCAGGAGCACCGCCAGTCTGACACTGTTCAAGTTCCGTTTACTGATTTAAGTTAAAGCAATCCAATATATTCATCTTTAAATTTACCAAATTAGGATGTGCAGGATATTCCCAGCCGTGCTGCGCTGACATTCAGACAGAACTTTTCTCCCCTGTGTAGTCTGAACAGGAGGCTTTTTCACTTGTCAACACTCACAACGGCGAGCCGAGCTCAGCTCAACCAGTGACGAGGAGACAAGGTAAGTGACAAGACGGACTCAAGAAAAAGTGGAAATAAGGATCTTTGTGGATCAAGTTTCAGGTTTGCTGCATGTCAGCACTATGGGCTTCCAATTAAAGACAAAAATGACAAGACAGCTGACAAAATTGAGACAGCTGACACGATTAAATCATGCAATTTCATTTATACATTACATAGTATATATTTTCCTTACAGTGCATACCTTTAATAGTCTGTTAATATCTGCATTTATATATCATGAATTTATTAATGTAGATATTTGTTCATAAATCCTGCTTCCTTTGCAGGCAACATTAAAAAAATTTTTGCTAGAATATACACCATTATCCTTTCGAAATCCACCCAGGTGTTCTCCGATACCATTATTACCCTCCACAATGTATTCTCTGAGGAGTCTCCATAGATTTGTCAGCTTGATTGAATGACAGGTTAAACTATTTTCTGTTTAGTTTCCACCCTTCCAGTACCAACTGGAAAAAATACATTAAACACAGCGCTGAGTGTGTTTATTCTTGACATACATGATGACGTAAGGATGATATATGACAGCAAATAACAATATGGAGCCAAAATCTTCGAACACACAGGATCTGAGCTGCAGAACTGTTTCCACCGGAAATATATGGTGACGGTGGATGGAAAGAGAAAAACAAAACAGAGAAGAAATATTAAGCAAAAGTGATTGGATTGTGTGTGTGTGTGTGTGTGTGTGTGTGTGTGTGTGTGTGTGTGTGTGTGTGTGTGTGTGTGTGTGTGTGTGTGTGTGTGTGTGTGTGTGTGTGTGTGTGTGTGTGTGTGTGTGTGTGTGTGTGCGTGTGTGTGTGTGACATGGTTTGTTATGCACTGTTGGATGGTGGCTGAGGGGACTGATTAGCCACAACATCTTGTGCCTAGCTACTTCTTAGCAGCACTGATTTCACCCAGCTATCTGTATTCATTTATGCATGGAGTGGCTGTGGAGGATGAATGGTGAGCAAAACACAGATTTTTCTCCCTCAGTATTCACTAGTGCTATCACTTTTGTTTCTGAAGTCTTCAGTCTTTTAGTTATTTCCTTTCAATGTTGGTAGACAGCATTTCAACACTCCCATTTTGTCTTTGTTTGCATAGAAAGACTAGAGGTTTACATTGTTTTCGTGTTTATTTTGTGTACTACCATGCAGCCATCCTTCGTTCAGGAACAGTCTTGACTGTGAATAATAACGAAATGACTGAAAGCACCTCAGAGTGAAAACAAACGACTGTGTATTACGGATAATCATCAGGCTTTCAGCTCCATTCTTTCAATAATGTGCCTCAATTTTGAGGATGGCTTAGGAAAAAAAAGAGAAAAATGAAACAGACATGTCTTCAGATGCTTTAAGAAGGGTTCCTATTGATTAACATTTCAATATGATACTTTCTATAGTCCAACTAAGGCATGTTTTAGAGATATATGACTGTAACTGAGGATTACCACAAGCATATCCTCTATTTCTACATGAAACGAAGCAGGGCTCCAGGGTGCACCCAGCTGGTTGCCTTTGAATAAATATTAGCCTATAGCCATGTTTTCTGCAGATTATTCTGTCCCTGTGCAGGGATTTTATGTACATTTTGCACAATGCTGCACATTACAGCGTATGTACATGCATGAGCAGTGTACACTACCCACACTTCACACATATACAAAGACTTTACTCAAAGAATTTTGAAAAGCAGTTTTTATTTTGAATAAAAATGTTAATGATTTCAGCCTGAGATGCATAGCTGAGATGTGACATCATCAGTAGAGGTTAGCATCTAAACAGTCTCCCCAGTCCCGTGGTCCTACTGGTATGCCAGTGAGTCACGACAATAGGACTCTATGACAACACAACCAGAACAAAGCTGCAGCAGGACAATGAGGGTCCAGAGCTTCCACAGCAAACCCACAAAAGTTATTAAGCTATAGCTGAGTGAATTTATCAGAGAGTTGTCAATATTGAGGCTGTAAAGCTTTCGAGCAGCCAAACTTTCTCTTACTTAAGCTGCAACTCAGTTTTCTTTATGAAAAGTGCTTTGAGTCTGTGATTAGTGAGGATCAGACTTAGTAGGTCGGTGAAGCCCACAAATGGAAAACCCAATGAAGTCACTCAAGTGCAGCTACTCGACTCTGAGGTGATTGCCCATTTATCCAGCACTAACGCAGTAATAATGGCCCCGACACGAACGGTAATGCTTGTTCACTAACACATTTGTTAACATGGAAACAGGAGCAGCTGAATGTGTCACCAACCGTGGACTCAAAATATTAACACATACAAAGGTATGTAAACTCAACATAGCACAACAGCACTATAGCAGCTTAAGACGCACTCGAAACACCTTCCAGATTTCTTTTGAATTCAAATGAAAAAATATATTGCAAAGATATTAACATGATGATTAGCATTCTACTCCTGGGGATTTCTACTGAAAATTTAATAAAACAGAAGTTTTGATCAAAATACCTCCTCAGGGGATGACAACAGGATGAAATATTATTCGTCATGTTCATCATTTACCTGATCAATATTCATCACGCTGCAGATGCCAGTTATTTGGCCTTTATAATTAAAATCATTACAGTCAACACAGACATTTTAAAGCGAAATTCAAGTCTAAACTCAGAGGCTGCTAATGCCACAGAAGGTAATTCACTTCCCTCCTCATAGAAACAGCCATTTAGAAAAATGTCTCTACTTCCTGGAGGAAAGCCAAGTGTCCCATTGCTCCCTTTAACCAACTAAATAATGATGACAGTAATGGCAGTCGTTGTAAAACCAAAACGAACAGACAGTCGGCCGACTGATTAAAGGAAACACCTGAACAAATGAGCAGGGAAAGGCAGATGTAGTAGTCAGCTAAATTCATCAAGTTTAAAAACCAAGAAGTCTCCGTTTGCAGCTTCATGTATAACAATATTGATTAGTATTACTTTTGATAGCTTTATCTAATTGCATTATGGTTAGTTGTGGTTGTTGTTTGAACAAAATAACATGAACATTAAGCATGGGAAAAACATTTTTTGGAGCATTTCACTGATCAGGAATGAATTTTTTTCACTGAAAAACAATCCATTATCAATTCGATAACTCCATTTAATGTTCTTATGACAATATCAGAAAACACCAATCACAATTTTATGTCTTGTTTGTCTATGAGTACAAAAGAGATTCAGTTCGCTGAGATAATAAAGAAAACCGTTTGGTTGCATCTGATGAGCTGAAAAGAGCCAATTATTTTGCTGTATTTCTTTGAAAATTGATTTTATGGGCTATAAAACAGTTGGGATTTAAATTTTATCTATTAGTTAACTGGATGGGCCGCAGGGTGGCGCAGTAGGTAGTGCTGTTTCCTCACAGCAAGGAGGTTCTGGATTTGATTTCTTTCTATGCTTTTTGTATGTTTGTATGTTCTCTCTGGGTTCTCCGGCGTCTTCAAACCTCCAAAAACATGACGTAGTTGAAATGGTTACACCAAATTGTGAGTGTTTGTTTGTCTTTCATGTTGCCCCACGATGAGCTGGTGTCTTGTCTGGGACGTACCCCACCTCTCACCCACAGCAAGGTGGGATCGGCTTCAGCAGACCCGTGACCCACAAAGTGGATGAGGGGTTGTAGAGAAGATGACAGCGGTCTTCTCGTCTACAAGATGATGGATGGATGGAAAGATGGACGGATGAGTGGATGGATGGATAGATAGATGGATAACTGAATAATTTTTCTGTTTTTTCAGTTAACTGAAACATTGTTGTAGCCTTCTCTTAAATCAGTGGAGTGTGTAAGAGAATCTTTTTATGTTGACGTAAGGAGTGTGTGGCATAACAGATGCAGCAACCCACATAATAGTGCTTTACTGATAACTTTATTGTGTATTGTGCAGCGTCCTTGAGCACTTTGAAAGGCACCCATAAATAAAGTAGAATACATTTCTGCTACTGAAATAAGTCAAACAGTAACTCCCCAGCCTGGCTACTGGTTTGCTCGTTTGGAAAATATGATTTTTCTGGGAGCATAACTGCTAAATGATCCACGAGCTGGATTTTTGCACACCCAGAGGGAGGCATCAAAAACAACAGCTTTAACAGTTGCCGACTTTGCATTCATAAGCGATTATAATAAGATGCTAGTTCAGACGCTTCATTCAAATGGAGCAGCAAACAACACATGTGCCATTAAAGAGCGAGCAGTAATACTGCCCCTCCCTGGCAAACCAGCATCTTTTGATTTATTATCTAGCCAAACTCCTCACTGTATACTGAAGCAGCCATGCTGATGTCTCCCTGGAGACACATTGCAATAAAATGAACTGCCATTGTTTTCTTGCAGAACTGTACAAATTGCCTCATCAAAGCCGCAACACGGGTCCTCCACCTCGAGCCATTAATCAGCGGGAGAGACGTAGGAGCCACGAGATGCCTTTACATTTTCCTGAGCTGAGGAGTGCATCAGGCTGTCGTGTGTTGCTGGCTCCGTTTTGCACTTGGGGAGAAAATGAAGACCAAGTACCAGATGTTTTAGAGCTGCTACGTCTGAATTTACTTTCTTCTCGAAAGGGGCTGACATTTTTTCAGGAATCCTGCAGATTACAGGATTCCCATGGAGATTCCCGCAGGACGGGGTACCACTTCAGTATTTTTCACTTGACTGTGACAGGACACAACCATAACCAATGAAATTTAGTGGCACTGTCTCCAAAAACGGTTACTAGCTGTGGCGAGGAGAAACAACACAGTCTAGGACTGAATTATTTACCGAAGTTACCACAGGTGATGGAGATGCAATTAAAAGCTAAGCACCTTAAGGTTTCTTAAGTAAAACTCACGGCTGAGGAGTTGGAGTTGGAGTTATCAACACTCTGGAAGCAATCAGAGCAGAGAGAGAGTTGCTATTGAAGAGGGTAGATAACAACACCAGTGCTAATTCACAGATAAAGAACTCAGACAAACTAATCTTTTCAAATGTTCTCTCAGAGTGAAGTCTACACTAATGTCCTACCAGTGCTACAAGTTTCCACTTGAAGTATTCAGGACTATACAAAGAATAATGGTGCAAAGTGAATTGTTCTACACCAGAAAGGGCTTTCTGTGAAAGACAGAGTTGCAGAGCTTCTCCCCAAGTTGTTTGACAGAGAACAGAAGGAGGGAGACTGAGGTAAATACGATTAAAAACAAGCCAATCTCCTTCCAACTCATGGCAGGAGATGTCAGGTGGACTAGTGCCGGATGCCACCAGGTTCCAATCCCAGAAACAAGTATCCTGTCAGAGAGGAGTTGTTTTTAGTCTCCCAGTCTTTCAGGGAGTCATTCAGAGACTCCCAAAACTTGTGACGCATGAGGATGCTGTCAGAAAATGTTATCTATGACTTTCCATCCAAGTTTGGAGTTCCAATCCTGCCGAATCCTAATCACGTTTTTCTGTAAGGTGAGAGTATCTGATAAAAAAACAACAACATTTCCTTACTGGATAAAACTAAAAAAAGAAATAAAGTAAGGTAAAGGTAAAATTCTTAACTCCACAGCAACAAAACTGATTTCAGTGCAACACAATACCAAATATAGCCCCTTAAATAAAAGGGGTAAACAGGGACAGGAGTATTTGTATGTAGGAGTGTGCCTGTGGACAGAATCCAGTCCTGTGTCAGCCTCCATTCATCACACTTTGTTTTACTGAAATGACATAGATTTACTCACAGGTCTGTGAGACAGCAAGCAAAGCTCTGTCAGCCTAATTCCTGACCTGAGAGTCAAACACAAAGACACCCAGCTACACTCAGTGTCGTCCATTAGACATGCCGTTGTTTTAAGTGACATCCTGCAATGGAAATGCTGCCATGTCTTCAGCCTAAAAATGGAAAAGATCCATAAATGAACGACACCACTTTGGGAATAAATTAGACGTGCTGTGGGCTGAATTCTAATCACCATGTTAACCTTTGCTAAAAGAGTTCCATTGACATTCACTTTTGAAAGAGGAGCAGAGGAGGGAGGCCTTGTCTAATTTCCACTTCCAACTGTTCTTTTAATAATTTCCCTCCAATGCGCTCCCAATTTTTCAATCCTAATTGGGATGAGAGTTGTGAGGACGAGACACTTGAATTTCATTAAATTACCAAAGATGGATTTAATTCCACAGGTTCATGTGTGGCGTAATTGTGCCATTTTTTGCCCAGGCATGTGTGAGATCTTGAACTCTAATTGTGTTCATGAGGAGGGGGAGTGAGTCTTCGGTCGACTGATGAGCTATTAAAATCTCACATTGTAATATGTATGCAGGAAAAGCTAACAGAGAGAGGTTCAAATCAATATTTTCTCAGGTTCTCTGCAGCACAGTGCGGTTGCACAGAGTGTATTTATGAAAATAAGCTTGGGACACAATCGGATTTGAGCTGCACTGGTCTTAAACAACAAAACCTCAGCCAGCGTGCCCAGTTAACCTTAAAACACAACTTTCAGAAAGGCAACAAATGAAACTTCATGTAAGACTGAGTCGTCACAAACTAATGCACACACCGCATTGTTTGAGGAATAGCCAAGCTCCAGCTGAAATATCACTTAATTGGATAACAGTGAAGCATGTAAGCAATTTTGAATCACAGTTGTTGCTGTGCTGCACTGTTGTGGGGGTTATATTTGCAACACATGTCCTAGGAAACATCCCTCAGTGTGAGATGGTCCTGAACCGGTGCCTGGACTCTGAATGGATGGGCTTCTGCAGCAGCTGCAGCTCCTGTTAGAAAAGTTTGCCTGCCTGTCTGTTGGTTTGCTGTGTGTAACTACCTACTTCATGGGATGATATGTCACACATCTCCAGGTTTTATGTATTCTGACCACAGGCACTGAGGCCATTTGGCTCCAGTTGGCCGGAGGCTCTGTTCAGATGAAGTAAGCAATGGCCGCATCTAAAAATAATCAATTTAAGTTACAGTCACAGGCCAGAAAGTAGCTTTTACTGTTAGCATCAAATGCTGATGCATGGCGCATGACTCAGGAATAACCACGGTTATTTGCAAATGAAGAAATACTAGATTTTATTTATTTCCATTGAGGATTCTAATGATTACAAACATGCAAATGTGTTTCCTCTTGAAAAAACAGACACACTTGAGGTGAAAGTGCACACCTGAGGTGTGTAAAGTATGATAGCTGATTATGGAGCAGTTATCCAACTAAACAAGGATACATTTTTTACTCCAGCAAATTATCATAGTGTTATTTATTGCTCCAGCTCCAGTACGGTCAGAATTAATAGAATGTGAATACTTGATATATCTGCTAAAAGATGAGCCATTCGCAAATCCTAACAACAGTTTAATTTCTGAATCTTTCAAATGTGGCCTTTGGTTAAATCAAGGCCACCACCAGAGCCTGAATATTTTTTCAAAAAGCCATATTCCCTACTTCAAAAATCCAAAAATCATTCTTTATTTGAACCCCAACCTCTAAGGCTTGGCTGCAATCAGTCTCACAATGAGGGCGTTATCCCGCAAGTTCACTTAATATGAACTGTGATGTCACATGGAATGGACTCTGAGTTACGACTGAGCTCGATTGCGTCAATTTCTCATAATTATTGTTGTACACTTGTTGCCCAAAAAGTACAGCTCTCCTTTCGTTGGGGTTGTTGTTTCTATCAGCCGACTGAGATAGGAAATGAGCCAGAGAGTGGGAGAACAATGGCATTTTCATGCTACTGTCTTACACCTCAATAAACATAGAAAATGTAAATAGAGAGGGCATTGCTTCTGCCTTGGTAAAACAGATTGTGCTCCCATGCCTCGTAAAACTTGTTAAAAGAATGAGACGAGAAAAAAGTTTATTCACATTTTAATTTTAATACATATTTGCCAGCATTATTTTGGAACTCTACTGTCAAATAATCTCTTTTATCAATTTGATCAAAATATCAAGCTTAAGATGTCACTTCAAAAACAACATCAGAAGAAATCATCAAAGCATTCAATCCTGACGGAGACGGGATCGAAATGAACTTGACGATGCTGTTCGATGGAAACTAAACCGGTGACAAACATCAGCCGCAGCAGCGCTAATCTGGAGCTTTTTATTGCTTCTGAGAGTTACAGTGTAAAGACTATTATGATGCATACACTGGGGATTAAGCCACTAATCTGCTCCAACAACCACATTATCATTGATTATTAAAGGTCCAATCTATAATCCAAAAGCACACAGAGGGAACGCTTCACTGCCGCTTTTGTAAATAAAAGCTCATTCATTGTAAGGAGTCGTAACACAAAGAATGGCAGCTGGGATTGTTGATTAAAAACCTGTGACGATGCAACAGTGAATTCCCAATAATATGGCTCAGTGATACATTGTAATAAACAACAAAAAGATCATTTTCAGCTTCTAATCCTCCCCTTGAATAAAGGCTATATCGACAGTGTCGCTGACATTTTCAAAAACATTCCACAGGGCTTACGGAACATCACACAGGGAAGATTGTATCACAATCTGTATTGATCAGAATATAAAAATAATGAAAATATAGCAAAATGTCACTCCAGTGACATTAAAGTTCAATTTGGTATTAAGATTAAGAAAGATAAAGTTGTCTTTTCAAGAGCCCAGATGGAAACAAAAGGCCAAGATGACATCAACAGAGATCTCCCTCAATAATAATGAACTGAATACCCAGCAGAGGTTGATGAGGTTAACTTTTGACCTTTCTTGCATCACATGTTTGTCTACCAAAAAATAAAAATAACATAGAGAAGAAAAACTAATTCAATTAATTACTACAATAGCTCTCTCCTGGAATGAGCAGATAGTTTTATGAGATCTCAAAGTGCTTTCTTCAGTGGAAGATGAAGGAAGTGGAACTTCCTGTCACACTTAATAGCACGCTATTTTTTAGCTGCCTGTTTTTATGTCAGAGACTTATCATTTGCTGGGACAAGAGGAACTTCTCGGTGCCAGCGCCTGAAGCTTGGTATCCGTCTTTGCTCCCCGGACACCTGTAGCACTGCTGTCTGTGTGTGCTCCAATCCATCTTCTTTCATTTTCTCCATTAATCTCCCGGCCTAGTAATTCAGTTTTCATTTGTTCCTTATCTTGCATGCTGGTGAATGCCAAGTCGATGTAGTGAGACTAGATGATTGCTTAGTACGCTGCCTTTTTTTCCCCTGACGAACACAAAGCCAAGGAACAGATTAGGCTAACTGCAATTACAGAGGAACAGCAAAGGGGAGGATTCTCTTAGTTTGTTGTGGACCCTGGCTAACCCCAACTAGTATCCGCGCACCTGGCATGTCCCTTCAGAGCGCCTGTGCTTCACTCAATTAGCAAAGATCCTTTATTGCACCTGTGCCTCCGAACTGAGTTTGTTCCTGCCCTTTCTCTCACTGCAGATGGGAAACATCCAACAGCATAGCAAAGGCAGCCCTTTTATCATTGTCTCTCTTTTCATCTCTCTGCTCCTCTCCCACTCTGCTTCTTTTAGACTGCAAACAGTTATCAGAAATAGATACCTGGCTGATTCTTTCAGCATCAGAGAAAACACAAGATCTCCGCTGAGAATCTAATGACAGGTGACTGTGTTGAAAGCCGTGACGGCAATCAGGAAAAAAATTTATCAAGCGTCTATATTGTTTTTTACATTTTTATCCTAAAAATAAGACCTGTTGAGGTCTGGAATGAGTTTGCGGTGCAGCCTTTTTAGCATTGAAAATGATGCATTACTGACTGGAGAGGGATGAGAAAGTAGCTGGCACTGACTGTGATTCACACATTACAACTGCATAGTGCGTTGGCCTATCACGTTTGGTTGGCTTTGAGGAACTGACTCCTACTGACTCTTTATCATCAAACACAAGCCCCCATGAAATTGCAGAAAACACAAACCACAGATAACACAAGCAGAGCGCGTAAATTTGCTGCAGACTCTGCAGCAGAAAGCCAGGGGGGATTTATGGACAAGGGAGATGACTTGCAGTTACACTACAGTCCCTTTGTGTTCACCGTAAAATGAAAATACACCCCCCTCATTTGTTTTATGCTGAGTTTGTGTTTGTGCAAGCTTGATATTAGAAAGTAGGTATAATTAAGTAAAAGAAAAGCAAAGTTGGCGGTGTGGCGCTGCAGATAGCCACATTGCTGTTAACACATCATGTGACTCCTGCTCATAAAATGTTTATAGCTATTTATGCAGAGGTTAAACAATACTCACTGATGATTAGCTTTTCTGACAAATGGCTGCATGGGTACGCAGCCTTCAATGTTAGAGATTTGCAACTGGTACACACCTTATTATTGAGGGCGCATAGTGTAAAATGAACAGTTAACGCCATGCTTATTTCCTTTATAAGGTAAGATTAATTTTACACAATTTGAAAGCCAACAGCACATCTTTCACCCTTAATAAACTTTAAAAAGTTATTTTCAAAATGAAACTGAAGATAGTTTGACATTTCTCCCCAAATATGCGTGTGCTGTTAAAGTGAGCAACAAAACACCACAGCAAAGTGTTGCACAGCTACATAAAACCACATGTGACAGTTGAGTGCTGAGCTGGAGAGCGCGGTGAGAAACCATAAAGAACAAAACAACGATGAATAATGGAGCATAAAAGAATATGAAGATTCAAACGATAAAACCGAAGTCAATAAAATAAAAGAGGTCATAAAAATACATAAAATTTGATTAGCAGCAAGACTTTAAAGGAAGGGACTGAGTTTAAGGTGCTAAAAATATGCTTCTCTTATGTTGACGAATAAAATGTTAACATTCCTCTACTGAAGAAGGGAATATCTGTGGATTTTGCAAACATACGCTGGGCATGACAGATTTGGTCCATCACATATGCACAATCCTCTGTCTTATTTCCCACCTTCTCCCATTAATTACCCAGACATCTAATCGCTCACGCAAACACAGTTCTATTGGCACCGGTTGCCTTATATCCTCACAACAACTCTCACCTCCTGCTTTTATCAAATCAAGTTTTATTAATATGTCAGTGGTGTCAACGTTTACAATTTCATTGAGGGAATAAAGAATTAACTTTCTCATCACGTCCAGGGAGGAAAGAAATACATGAGTGTTAATTATGGGAACATCAATCAGGGAAACGTGTAAGCTGATGTTTGGCAACTAGAGGCAAAGCTTTACCTTGCATCAATCTGGAGTCCAACATGCGTCAGGGTTTTTGAGTGACATCAGCAGTGAGTGAAATAATGATTATGTTTGACATACATACGCTAAAAGCTTGATTCCTTTTCATTACATGAAAAAATTAAAGGAATGGTGCAGGAACCTTCCATAACTAAAAAACTCGTTTGGATCACAATCAGGTCAAGGCTTCTGCATGACTACTTGTGGGTAGTAAACACTGCCTGGACTGTTATTATGGAGTCCTGGCTATTCTCATCAGCATTCACTCTAGGGAGCACCTGATGCCGAGGTGGATGCTCCAAGAGTTATTGGATTGCTAATCTCCTCCTGGGAGGCCTTTTCAGCCAAGCGGACAGATGAGGGTGGAAAAGGCAATAAGCCATCTACGGGGCACAGCTGATGATAAACTTGAGTGAGACGGCGGCAACAGGAGGAGGAGGAATGCAAAACAAATGTCCACATATACACCGTGGCTGAGGGAGGATGGTTGTCTGGCTCGCTAGAACACGTCTGTGCCCTGATTTCCTCCTCCGAAGAGTTATTGCTTTTATTTGAAGATCGCTCCAGGTTTCTCTCTCAATAGATCATAGCACTCGATAAAGTGAAGGGAGAGGAGGGCGTGGATCGAGATCTATCATCTACATTGCATACTTCCTATAGCCTAACCTAAGGTGATCTCCAGCACCCCAGATTGCTCCCTTAAGGGTGATAAATGCATGGAAAATGCAGGTCTACTGCCACAGATTCAGTGATGGAAGGGAGCAATAACGTTACATCATGGGACACCGCTGCTGTGCACAGAAAGCACACAAGGAATACTCTAAAATAAGTAATAAGAGTCTAATAAAAGTGGTACGGCCATAATTTTTTTCTGATAGGACAAAAGCTGGAGCATACGCAAAAACATCTGTCACCATTTCTGTTTTAGTCAAACCAGTCATTCTTAATATTAACTGCTGTCACGCATGAAACGTTGCCCTGACTACGCAATTCTGGGCCTTTTCAGAATGAAAGTTGACAATCGTGAGAAAAAGATGTGACGAAATATTTAGCGGCCGACAAAAAAATAATGGATCTTCACAGCAAGACACTGATGGATGACCCAACGCTGTGGCAACAGGGGACATCCTGAGTCAGTGCTGCTCTCCTCCATAGTTTTGACATAGAAGTCCGTGTACTGAAGATTGTTTTTTGGCAGAATTTTTAAACCAGACATTTATTCAACAGTCTGACATAAAAATGATGACTGAAGACTTCACAGGATGCATCTCACTCAGTGTGACATTTGAGTGTTTGCTGATTTTGCTCAGCAGCCTGGAATGCAGCTTTTATTCACACATTTCGGTAAACTGATGCAGAGCCGTAATTAACAAGAATTAAATAAAATAGAAACCTTTACAGAAAATAAAAGTTGCTAGAGGGATGGTTTCGTTTCCTCTTGTCTTTATGTAACAACACCTATTCACTATTAATGCCAAGCAAAAAAACAAAACAAAACCATAGCTTGCTGCAATAAAACTCTTCCATGTCCTATTTGGCATATACTGGGATGGCTGTGTGCTTGGCTCTGAAACTGCAGAACTGTTGCAGCATCTTTAGTCGTCACAGCACATCAAACACATCTCAGAGTCCATAGGGAGTCAGAGCTGCAATCCTACAAACAGGAAAGCATCACCTGGTTCATTACACATGGGCTGTTTATGTTCAATAGGACATAAAATAGAAGAACTGTCTGAGCAGCAGTGAACAGATGATGGTGACAGGCTGTCCTGTTTTATCTCTGTATAATAAGGGGAGTGGATTTGTGTTTTCACATGAAAGTTTTGCTCTCTACAACATGATTGATTACAACTATTCCATTATTCCATATTCTGGGAATTTACGTGATAACCAGGTTGAATTAAATGAGACTGGAGTTTTTCCCCACAGCAGATTCTTGATGGAAAGGTCACCAGGTGTCTACGACTGAGCCGGTACTGCTTTTTCCCCTCTGGCAACATGGAAGAAGACAGTGATGAACGGATGAAAAATGATCCAAATATTACCTGAAAAGCTGGTGAGCAGGAAAAAAACATCACTACAAATAGAAGTGAAGAAATCTTAAAACCTCCAACGTAAAATGTTTTTTGATGATGAATGCCTAATTAGATATCAATTAAAATGATAACTACGAGCTAACGCTATCAACTTAATTAGTTCAGCAACAGCAAACTGAAAGTGGTAAATCTACTCTACAAGTCTGTAAAATAAGAAAGCATATGCCTGTCCATAGCGTGGATATACTGCATATTAACGGCTGCTTTTGTGTAAGTGAAATCTGTTGCGCCTGCAGCAAATTAAACAAGAAAAATCATCTCAAGAATCTAATCAACCGCATCGTGAAAAATGCATGGGGTTCACATACTAGAGAGGATGCAGCACGCAACCCAGCAGAACACACATTAGCTTTGTCATGGGGGTGATTGGATGGGACATTTCTGAAGTAATCTGAGCAGAAAAAGCATCTTCAGCAACAGAGATTTGGACAGGTCGTTTATCATTTTTACATTACAGCATTCATGACGCACGCATGCAGTTGCAACTCAGGAGCTAATGGAGTAAAACGAACAGTATTCAAATCTATACGCATCATATTCACAGACTGTGCAGGAAAGATGTATGAGCATTGCTAGCCTCAAGTGCAAAAATAACACAACGCAGCCCTGAGTACCTGATCATAAACACGCTCCTAGAAATGATTATACCAAACAAGCCTTAAACGTGTCTCGCTTCTATCCCGAGGTCTTCTCGTGAGCTCGAGGGGAAGAATTGTTTTTCATTCCACTCTGCTGCCGTAAGAGTGCAGTCAAACAAATAAACTATGTCTGGAGCAATAAATAAAAAAGAAATACTGAGTGGGCACACTTCTCAGATATATTCCTAATATTGTTTTTCATTTGTCAATGTCTCAACCATGTGGACCACATGATGCAAGTGAGCGTAACACCTGTCAACACACTGTTTTGTTTTGTTACGTCCCACATGGCTGTAATATATTTGAATTAACCGTTAAGTGTAGCTGTATGGCAGAAACAGCTAAATATGTCTGAGCCATAAGGAAGCTGAATATACAGAATTTTCCACAAAATAGCTGCAATTTCTACAACATGCAATTTCTCCTACCTCCATGTACCACACACAAGTGGTTAAAATGTGTATAAATGTGTGATTTTACTGCTAACAGCTGAACAACATCAACTCTTTTCTTTAAATAAGGTAAAATAAACATGAGGCGAAAGTAATATGTGCAACAACAACAAAAAAGCCTCTTGTTATCAGGCAGCCACACAAGCATAGAATTATGACCTTTAGTCTCAGATATTCTTGCACAAGAAAAGAAATAAACGAGCCAAACCTCTCTGCAAACACTGTACGTACATTATAGACTGCAAGGTGTCTTTGTGCATGGATGCTACAAGGGCATATAGGGGTCCAACAATGGAAAGGATATGCTAATACATAATGTACCTTCCAGCCTGATGTGGAGGCTGAACATTTCACCAGGATGCTCTTGCAGGAATAACTCCATTTCACGCACCTCATTCAGTTTTAAATTGACTTCTTCTCCCTGAGTGCCCGCTTAATGTGTTTTACCATGTTTATTTCCAAAGTTAAAAATCACTTTCTTAAATATTTCAATCATGATCTGCAAAGAACATTTTAGTGGTGTGAAGTGTAAGATGCACATTAAAGTCATCCAAAACAATTGCCAAATAAAATTCAGAGTAGAATAGCAGCTGTTTAATAAGCACTGGATTCATATTCCATCAAACATTGTTCTAATTCTAATCAAATTTAAATGAGTACACAGGCAGGAGGGGAAATTTGGGATGAAAAGATGCGTTGATAAAGAAACGCTGAATTTAATCTCAAACTGTTATTTTATTTTGCATGAACAAAATGACTACAAACTGAATATGACTCAGTTTTGGACTTCCAACTGAAACTGTGTGATTTCCATATTCAAGTGAAAACAACTAACCAATCAATCGAGCAGTTGTAACTCTCCATATCTAATATGGAAGTCTCCAAGCTAAAGTGAAATTAAAGTAAAATTAGACCAAACGTAAACTTTTTTAATTTCTTTTCAGCTTCTTGCATCTTTCAAAGGTGTAATTGATCCATTTGCAGTCATCAATATTGAGAGCTGAACAAACGTGAGCAGTAACAGTGAATCCCCAAAGCAACCAAAGCCATATATTGACTGCAAAGTGAAACACAGCTTTGAGTTTCAAGCAACAGAGAAGCTTTACGTGTATAAAAAGTGGATTTTAGACGCACAAATCTGAGATTTAGAGCCTCAACTGGGATAAAAGCACCTTTGCGTCTCAGCATATCACCCCACTATGTGCATACAGTTGCCTCTGATGGATCAAGATCAACCTCACAACTGTTTGAAAAGAAACATCTGTTCAGTCCTGAAGATCAGCTCAGAAAGTTTGTTATCTAGGTCTGTCAATCTCATGCAAATATATGTTTCTCCTTACTGTCAGCTAACAAGACCAACTGGGATGACACCAGGATAGGATTGGTCCACATTAAATCTGCCTATACTTAAAATCAATTTGGCAGACACTGTTTTATGAGGTAAATATCAAATTTGCATACAAGCCTCGAAGAATAAAGACCCTTAAAGATGCTTTCAGTGTATTGAAACATACCTGAGTTCATGTTGCTGCATGTAATGAGTTTAAGATGAATGATCCTGGAAAATGTGCACAAACAAAAATTACATTATACAGGTTGACATTAATTTCAGTGGCAGAATAACACTATAAGTATTACAAAATATTTAATATATAACCATTAAATATAAAACATCTCTGTGACGACAGAGGGGTGTGCTGCACTATATTTAATTAATTCAGCTGATTAAAAAAGCCTCCCTTTGACCCCTCATCCCAGAACCCTATCTATAAATAAAGAAATCATGTTGGGTCCCCCTAAAGAGGATTACAATGAGTAAAAATAAAAAATATATAGGCCTAGACTACATTGGAAAGCCAGCTGTAAAAATGTTTTCCTCTAATTGACATTGGTATTGAAAGTGCTTCATAACCCACAGGGTTTCTAAATGTGGCCACCGTAAATTTATAGGAACAACCTCAGAATTAGAGTGACAAGATATCCATGAGAAAAGACAGAAGTGAGGCCCAATATCAACAAAACTCCTTCATGTTTCGCCTGTGCATTCAGAGTTCCTAGAGGCAATATATCCTGCAGGGCAACACAAGGAGGCCGCTGATAGGGTCCTCACCACTCTATTTGACCACTTCAATGAAAACCCAGTCGTCTATTTGACAGAGGGGGGACCTGGGAGACACCAGCGGTCACAGCAACAAGCTATGCGAACCAGCATCATCAGTAGAAAATAAAAAAAGCTCAGCGTTAGGAGACTACGCTCTGCCAATCATGGTGGTGGAGGGGGATCTGCAGGCTTTGTAGCGTGGCCTCATGTGAGGAAGTAGGGAGGCGGTGCAACCCAACATGCGACTACAGCTGGCAGAGTACGAGATAAGAGGATGCGGGGGAGCAGGTTGGAGATTGTATAGTCTCGCTCCCCTTACCCTTAACAGCCTTTGTGACAGCAATCATACAAATGAAGGACTCTCAGAGATACAAAAGGAACAAAATGCAACTCAGCAACAAAAAGAAAGGAAGACTCCAAACAAACCCAGCCTTATCAAACACTGTAATCATAGACCTGGCAGCAGTAAGTTACTCACCTCTTCAGCCTGAAATGCACCAGCAAAAAAGACATGATTTGGGACTTTGAAGAGTTTTCATATTGTGCTGGTTTGCTGTGGAGTTTGTTGCGGAGCATTGAGGATAATAACACCTTATTACTTTTTCCCTTCCTTGTCATCTGTTATTTTTGTAAACAAAAGGAGGAAAACGGATGACAACTTGTATTATTTGGTTTCTCATTGACGAGGCTATTGGTTTAACTGTGGGCTGTCTTGTATTAAGTAAATGTGAACACACACTATGACTGTCATTACACTCACACTCGCAAAGGGGTCTGGAAAAAAATTATTTGTCAGCAAGTATGAAGATATTGTTTTGTTTAAATACATGTGTTAAGTCAAAGGTTATGCTCAGCAGCATGAGTTGTGGATAATTATGGGAAAATCTGGAAATTGTGAAATAATATCGATTTTAGGATAGATATAATAACATTGTGGATCAAGATATGTGCTCCATTCCTCCATAAAAAATAATAAAAGTAGTTTGAATAGTTTCTGCATAATTCTGTTAACATGTGCAGACACATGTGAAAACATAAGCTCCTTGGGGTCCTGCCTTTGAAAGGAGTGACAAAAAAAATCATATGATCACAGTATAAAGCCATGTTGGATGAGAATCTGTCATTTGCGCCTATGGAATATTCAGAGCCGTGGGGAAGCTCCAGCCAACAAGATTATCAAATGATCCAATAAACTTTGGATAGCAGTCACAGACATGATCACAACATGCTAGCTAAGCTCCACAGATGAAACACAGAGCTGCTTGTGTAGCTTTCCAAACCCTGCTCCACAGAGATGCAGAGAGCTGGACGAAAAGAGACGGAGCCAGCGATGAGGGTCAGAGCACATCAATGTGAAACCAGCAAACGCCCTCAGAGAACGAGCAGAATCAGAGAAATCTCAGAGCCACAGCAACTCAAGACCTTATAAAAGACGACAGCTTTGTAAGTTACAGCCTCCTCCTATCAGTAATTACAGTGTAGGCAGAAAATCATAAAAAACGAATGCATTGTAAATTATGAGTTGTTGCACAGAAACCATTAATGTGACATGAATATGGGTAACTAGGCAGTGCTCTAATCCACTGGTTTGCCTCTTTACATTCAGGTTATTAATTATTCAGAGGGAAGGCCAAGTGAATAACAATATGCCCACTGAGAGAACTGGTCTCCTGCTCTGCCCCATTTGAAGAAGAGGTCAGGGGCAATAATTACGTGCCTTTAAGGATGCTTTCCCGGGGGAGTATGTTAAGCAGGGTCATCGACTACTTTTGTCCGGGACCTAGAATTTTTCAAAGCAGATGTTTTGATGGAAGGTCCACAAGATAGTGAAAAAGGAGCTGGAGAATAATTTATTCTGCAGATCAGGTGAACGACTAATTACTGACTATTTGGATTGTTGTCAGGGGTGGACAACCTAATTCACAGCTGGTAAGTAATACGTCAGTATTTCCTGCATGCATTAATATTCTGCAAGCCGAATAGGAAACTCCAGATGCGGTTCTCAGAATGTTAAAGGGTCAGCGCGGGGGGGGGGGGCATAATATGCAAAGCAATATCCCCCTCAGGAATCAATAAAGTATTCTGATTCTGATTTGTGTAAAGGATTCTGATTTCTTATATTCACAATGTCTCTGAATGATTCTACAACTTGTGATTATGGTCTATTGAGATGATTAAAAAATAAAGCAATGCACATATTTATATCTGAGTATTCAAATCTAAAGGAAAAAAGCAATTTAAGCAAACTTTTTATCTTCAGAAAAATATAAAGCTTTCGCTGAGCGTCATTACAGCAGCACTTTACCTGATAATGCTACAAAGTGCAGTTATATTTACTGCACGCTGTCCACTTCTGCTTGTAATGAAAAAATGCACAAAGCATCTGACAATGTTTTGATAACTGACTGACAATGCCAAATGCTACCATTAACAGCTCTGCGCTAACGCTGCTTCAGCTCCCATCAAGATTATCTTAGCAGACAGCAGGATGAACTACTTCACAGCCCCGACTCCCTGATGTTCCGAGCTTTTTAAGTTGATGACTGACATTGAGCAGCAAAAACACTCACTGCTCTCAGACCTTTATGAAGAGCAAAAGACAGTCCACTTTTTATTTCTTTCAAACATAAAAGAATATTGAAGACTGGAGCCTCTTCTTTCACCATCATCTATTGAATCGCACTGCTTTTGAATAAAACTCACACACGACTCTTGAAGCCAAATATTAATCTAAGCTTGCTGCATGTTTTTTATAACTGTTAACTAACACACTATATGTATAAAACTTCATATCGATGGATGATCCATTCATTATTTATTCTGTTCTTTGCGTCACTTTACCGAAAATATGGTAGTTCGCGATTTAAACGCTTGTATGCTCATTATAGCTTTTATATCCTAGTACATAATTAATACTTTTCCACCTATATATTGCATGATTTTTAGAGACAGTAATAAATAATAAGCTCATACTACAACAAAAAAATCTGCATTTATTGCAGAGAAGGCAGTCTAATTAAGTTCACAACCTGAATATGAGATATAGCTGTGGAAATCACAACATCTTTTATGTCACCAGCTGCTTCGTCTGAATCTCAAGCTCCTGAATGAAAACTATAGAGTTCATTAAAACGTTGATTCCATACGACTCATATCTCTAAGGTGATCAGCTGCATCCTCCTCCAGAAGACAGTCAGCACTCCCAGATAGAAACGACCCTGTCCCCAGGTGGCGATAGATTACAGCACAATTAGCATTAAGTGTCTTTACAGCCCAAATGTATACATACTGGAACAGGGAGAGCTCATTAACGGGACAGCTAACAGTTTGTTTATATGTTGTTTCTCCAACAGGCAGATTGCTGAAATATAAAGCTTATTAAAACACATTCTTGCAAATCATGTGATTTGTATTTTAAAAAATAAAGTATTGTGAAACAACTTTAAGTGTAAAGCCTCAGTCAGTGTGATCAATATTCAGGAATTAGTCATACTGATATATGTATAGGAATATATTTCTGACATTTACACATTGGCTAACATCAGACATCACATCCCTCTGTCCATTTAGCATTTGTCTACTATTATGCGCCTTAAGCAGTGAAGCAGTCACCTTTCTTTCAATGTGATGGAAAAACAAAGCACTGGTTTTGTACAGCTGCATGTTTTCAAAGAGAAAATTACACTTCCAATAATCTGAACATCATCCATCATCATGTCAGGTTTGGTGAAAAGAGGAAGCACTGTAATTCATTTTTCTTTACAGTCCATTAGTGACGCACTGAGTCTGAGTCAAGGCCTGTATCAGCTGATACAGGCCTTGTTGACCGCTATCTGGTCCGTCAGCAAAGATGACAACATGTCGATAGCAATGGCCAAGGTTTATCTCTTCTTTTGGTAGTCATGAAGCAAGCTAAAATTCTTTATTTTAAGGTGCAAGTTTGTTGAACACTTTTGAATTTGGGGTCTTTCAAAGATGTTGCAATGGAGAGCTGCATTCTTAAACAGTAGGATTTATTTCCATGCAACAAAGGAGAGGATAGAGAATAATAGAACTCAACAAAATATAACCAAAAATCATCAGCATCAGCCCATAATTTCACACCATCTTAACTTGAAGTGATTTCTGACACTTTTCATGATGCCAGAAGTGGTCCAAACCTGAATAACCACCCGTGATTGATGACATCAATCAAGGGTGGTTATATAAAGTGTCGAGTTTGCCAAGTTGTCCATGAATTTTTGTGGGTATGTTTAGATATTTTCTGACCAAACATTTCTGCAGAATCTCTGTGAGGAGTTGACCATTGGGGAGCTAAACCAGGTGCTAAATACTCTGAACCTTTAAAAAGGTTTCTTCTCTAAAAATTGTAAAAATTGTGTTTTATGTGTACTTATTGCATGCTATGTTAATATTGAATAGATTCCCATATTTCTTAAGGTTTTGGGAAACCTCCGCTTAACATGTGACACACCCACCCACTTCATGGCAAGAGATAATAAAATAGGGATTCTTAGGATTATGTTCTGAGAGCTATGAAAATTAACATTGTGGTTGTTCCCATTAATCACCGGGAAAATTGTTATCTCCTCCTCTTCCATGATGGTTTCCTCCCTGGATGACAGAATGTCGTCGATGCCAAATGACTGGGAGTGACTGACACTAAATCCTGATGCACATATTAAACCAGCGGCAGTGACAGGGGAAATAAATACGTAACTCAATGTACATAAAGTAGTCATTCTCAAAGGAAACTATGCTGCCTGGGAGCAGCAAATTGCCATTGCACATGGCAACACACAGCAATCTACTAACTGACAGATTTACCTCTAAACTGTGTCGACAAGAAACGTGAGGGAAAAAGCTAAGTGCATCGAAACTGTGAAGGAGTTAATAGGCTGGTTTGTAATACATTTTTTTCTATTGTGCTCTTCACAAATGCCATTAATCACTGTCACATACAGTTTATCTCATCTGTGAGCGTGGCGCAGCACCATAAATCGAATTCCAATCACTTCCAGGACTAAAATATGATGTAATTAAGAGACTCTGGTCTTGCCTGAGAGGCTCCAGCAGATTCATTTCAGACGTAAAAAACGCTTCAATTTCCTATTTCGCGCTACGAGTGAGAAATTATTTACCACGCAACGTTTCAAAAGATCAATTCTTTGTGTCATATTTGCTCGATAAGTCTAACAGGCGGGATGCCTACCCATATAAATTCTCTGCATGAGGGTTAAATGAGTTAAAACCGTCTTATTAGATGCACAGCAAGAGTGTTGCTCCCTCACACAGAATATCAATAAAAAAAAGTTCAGGGCACAGCAAAAAAATGTAAACAGCCTATTGAAACACATGATGGCTATCATCCAAAGATGTTTGATATTGATTTACTCCTATGACAGCTTTAAAAAAGAATAAGAAATAATTCAGAGTCATGCAGCAGAAACTTTTTGACCCACAATCATTATCACACTCATTTTTCAAACGGATAACAGCTGTGCCATGAGGAAGAGCACATTAGCGATAATCTAAACATCCTTAATTCTGAAAGATGTCTCTAAATCTGAACATTTGTTGGAGCATTTGTGAGAGAAAATTACCTCTATCAAGATTCATCCTCATCAAACAGAGGGTTTACAGACATGTTAGAGTCTGCCAAAATGAAAAAGTGGAACTGTAAGGGGAAGTCAAGCAGGCTGAAATCAATTAACATCTCTACGCTCTTTTAGAGATAAAGAATCTGTTCTTCTGTCACCTCCGGTTCACTGAAGTACACCACCCAACTCATAACAGTCATCTGAAATAGTCCATGCGCGTGAGGTACAAATTGTGATATGTCATCGCCTAATTGAGATTAAACTGCTGTATTTTATGTGACAGGGGAGATGAATGGAGGGCTGTAGGACATTCCTGAAATTAAATTATACATTTTTCCCTCCCCACGATCTCAGTGTCTGGTCGCACGCCAGCTCACAGGCTCGAATGAGAGAATTTGGCAGGGGTCTGCTGGTAATAAGGACTCAGGCGGTGATGTAAGGTTGAAAGCCACAAAAGAGAAGTCTCCGTCTGTATTATCACTCCCCGATTGGAAAATAAAGTGAACCATTGATGCCACCACTTTAAGGGGCAGTAATCCCCCCCCAAAAAAAGAGGATCAGTCCTGTAGGAGAGAGATTCTTTTGAGATGGCTCATGTTTCAAAGTATCTGTCAAAATAAATCTCTCTGATGGGTTTTCGGTGGAACGGCAAGCAGACACGCCGTGGCTTGCTATGACCCCTTGACAATAAGGTAAAATCTCATTGAGCAGCTTAACCACAGAGGGTTTTTATCCATTTTTACAGTCCCTTTCATTTGTTTGGCATATTGTAGCCACATAAGTGATAAAGCATTCATCTCTTAATGCAACGAAACACACAGAGCAGAGGTATTTCACCATTTCATGTGACGTGACATGGATTAGCTGCCAGATAAATCATTGTGCTTGATATTCGGATATTAAGTGCAGCATTATGAGATGCCCTCATCTGCTTATCTGGATTTACTCCATCCCTGCTTGCTCTCTTTTTTTCTCCCACACACACATTCACAGCCAATTAGCCAGACACACATTCATTTGCCTCACCGGGGGCTAACGTCACCTCTGATGGGGTAAAAAACCGAGCAGGTACCCCCTTCCAAAGGCAAACTCAAGTTCACCTTCGCTAGCAAGTTTAAAATAGCAGCGGACAGTTGGGTTAGTGTGTTGATAGAAACAGAAACAACAGCCTCTTTTTTTTTTTAGCACAAGAAAGGATCAGAGTAACTACGAGGGTCAACCATTAACGATAGCTAATGACGTACTTAGCGAAAATTCACTTCCCCAAAACACAGCGTCCGTCCGGAGGCGAGAGAGCGGCTGAACCGAGCAGCAAGTCCCCCAAAAGAGAACCGCCACGCTTAGCAGCGGGTATTTTATTGGATTTTATGTTTTTTTTTACTCACCAAAGACGATATTTTCCGTGAAATGTCGTTAAACTTTGTCTTCTTCAGCGAACCCGCTCCGCTCCGTGCCGCGCGCCTTCCTCAGATACTCTGGGGCTCGCGCCGCGAGCTCCTACATCTCCTAGAGTGATTGAGGAGGGGGGGGGGCGGGGGGAGCGGCACCCGGCGGAGGAGAGGGACCGTCCAATCACCGGCCGGGGATGCAGCCAATCACGTGACGGGAAAGAGGAGGAGGAGGGGGAGGATGCGGCTTTGCTGAGCGGAGAGGGATCTGAAGGCATCCAGGGGAGTTATGACTGGTTCGATCAATTCGATCAGATTCATTCACAGAAAATGTTGATTATTGAATATTAAGGAAAGGCTCATAATGACTGTAAATTATTGTTATTATTTTACACCATTGCACCATTGAATTGAATGAATTAACAATCAGCAAGAGATGTGTGGATTCAGATTCTTGATCAATGTGTCTTCATTTTTGACAATGAACGATTGAACTTTCTGTTAATATTTTATCATTTTGTTAATCTCATTAAATAATTATCTAAAATAAAGATAAAGGAAACCGTTAGATTGGTGTAGATACACAAAGGATCAAGAAGGATGTCGAGAAGGATCAGTATTGTGCTGCTGTTGTGTAAACTGTTTGCCAACAAGCACAAGTCAAGCATTGCTTTAACATTATTCAGGTCATGCAGTTTTTAAAAAAATCAAACCAGAGATGTAGACTTTCCACATATTACTCTTCCTGGTATAAACCTTACACCTACATCACCCACAATGCAACTCTTCAGAGATTTTAGTGTGTTATGCTAGTGGCAGATTATGTAGCCTCAATGAGAGATGAGGAGGAGGCTGCAGAGCTGGCAGAGCTCACTTCTCTCTAACTACATCCTTCCAGATTTCTTTCATCACCAACTTGTAGTCTTCAGAATATGGATTAATCTCTTACATTTCAATCATATTAGTAACATATCTCCATTATGGTGAGAACATGCATATAAATTGTGAACCTACCCTTTAAGCTTTGCTGACCGCAAAACCTCCAAGAGCCCCAGAAGTCCCTGGTTGATTTATGCCTCTGCACATAAACTTGTTTAATCAAAACTTAACACCCTTTTGCATCCAATCAAGAATCATCAATAGCTGCACACTGAGCAGCTTTATGATCTGTAACCAATCCTATCTGATAGGCAGCTCTGTGTGTGTGAAACGCTGCTTGGCAGGAGGCTAAAATAATTAAATATGTAAAACAAATTACATCTGCTTTGGACTGTCAATGAAAATGTTACGGGGGGGAGAAAAAATAGCCCAATTAAAAAGATGCCAAACAGCATTTGGGGACAGGAATCTGAATCACTGAAGCAGCAACAGTGCTTCCCCAACTTTAAAGAGAGTCAGCGCAATGCTGAATCTGTAAAGCCATCACTTTTCTGACACTGGAGTAGTGGGGGGTTTTATTTCTGTCGCAATTAACATTAAAGCATATTTACCCCCTCTTTACCCCCACGTGTTTGAGCTGAGAGAAAGAAATCTGTCAGAGGTGACAAAAGCAACTCTGATGGAAAAATCTGTAACTCCTACAGCAAGCCTGCTCAATCAGTGAAAATCAATACGCCTTTTCGCCAAAGAGATCTCAGCTGGACGGTGTTATCTCAGTAGGCCATAGATCAAAACGAGTCAGCCACACAAAAGGGACACAACTGAGCGGTATTGCGGCTCTTCATGCACTTACTGATTAAAAAGTCATATATATTGTATTCATGAAGCTTTATTTCAACCAGATGATATAACAGAAGTGGAAAAAAAGAGAAACCTCTTTATTTCACACAAAAAGAAAGCTGGCAGCCATTCGATCAAAGAAAATTTGTAATTAAAGCACATTTTGCAAGTGATGAAAATACAACCTTGTTTAGATCAGTCAGATATGCGTTCATAAAAGAGCAAAAAAAAATCCACTTTCTGTTTTCCCTGCACGCCAGGTGCATTCAATCGTTACTAAACAAAGCTATGTAGAATAAAAGAGCAGAAGTATAATCATGAAACTCAAGTACAAAAAATTAAACTAGGTTAAATCCGAGCAGTTCGTCTCTCCATGGACATGATTTGAGATTAGATGCTAAATGGGCTAAATTCAAGAATCTTCGCTGTCGTCGTCATCATAGAATCGGTTCCTCTTGATCTGTTCCTCCACCGTCAGGACATCATCATCATCATCATCATCATCATCCGCCCACAGAGGAAGGCCGCCTCCACCCGCCATGTCACTCCTCATGTCCTTTCCAGTCACATCTGCCCTCTCTCTGGCTTCCATCCCAAAATCCAAAAGGTCACCCATCGCTGACACCGAAGGCGTCTCGGCGGCGGCGGATTGACTGAAGATGTCGGACTTGAAGTCGTACAGCAGGCCAGAGCTGCTGGTACTCAAGCCAGCGAAAATATCCTCTAGGAAGCTTGATGTGCTAATCTTTGGCTCGGTGCCTTGGTTTTCCAACGTTCCCTCGGCTGTCTCTGTAAAGAAATTTGTGTCTGAATAGCAGTCTGTTGCTCCAGTACATTTGGCACCCGCTGGCACAAAAGCATCCTCCCTCTGTGCCAATTGCAGCACTTCACTTGGCATCCATTTTGATTCTTCACAGTGATCAGCTTGGAAAAAATCTGTTGCTGTAGTTGTATTTGTCAGACAGAGTGACTGATGTTTATTTCCCTCGTTCCCGCTAAGCCCTTGAAACAGGATGGTGTTGTCGAGCAGTGTCTGGTCTTTATTATTATTATTATTGTTGGAGTTAGCATTCACTTCCTGTCTTACTCCTGGCTCCTCATCTATTAATGTGACCTTCACCGCCTCCTTATTGTTAATGCTGTCGCTAGCTCCTTTATCTCTCTCCTCCTGACTTCCCTTGTCACCTTCTGCACTTTCTATCTGTCCATTGTGTCCATTTACCGTCACGTCCGCCATGATTTCTGCACCTTTCTCCTCACTCGCTTTCATACCCCCACAATCACTCCCTGCACCGTCCACTTCAGGATGCACTTCAGAGTCCATTCCAGGACACATTTGTGCCACATCCTCACAGCCAATGCTTGACTCTTTAGCTTCTTGAGTGTGAGTCACACTCCTCGGCTCCTCCGTGACTCCTGCAGGGGAGGCCACGGCATCTGACTCCACTGGAGTGTCTCCAGGCGTTCTCGTATTTCCTGTCAGGCGGTCACTCTCATGCACCTTGTCATTTTCCTGGGATCCGTTTTGCGCTTCAGCCGTGGGAACGTCGCTCTCTTTTAATCGAGGCTTCGCGGGCTGATTGAGATGCTCGTTTTCCTGAGCTGAGCCCTCCTTTGGGGGCCATGATGGCTTAACCAACTTCAACTCCTCTTCGATAGTGAAGGGTTTCTTTGGAGAATCTGATTGAGGAGGCCACACTACAGAAATCTTACTTGAGTGCTTTTTGTTTTCATCCGCTGGTGTGTACAGGTCTTTATCTGGAGAAACTAATGTGGTCTGAGCTGTGGAATATTTGGAATCAATGATATGCCTTTCACCTGACGGTGAAGTGGCAGGATGGGCCTTTTCGGGGGAATTCTTATTACTCCATAGGTCTTTGTGTGGCTTCTGTCCAAATCCCTCATCATAATTTCCTTTGGACTTGAACAGCTGCTTGTAGTGTGGTGTGCAATACATTCGTCCATGGAGAGAGGCGTAGTTGCCAAGGCTATAAAAAACAGAAGGGAAAAAGAGGTTAAAATGGAGAGAAAGAAATGCATGAAGCCGCTTTTGTTCTGTGAATTCTCCTCACCTTAGTTTGCCTTTGCAGTGCTCACAGCGAAAACAGCTTTTATGGAAGTTTTGTTTGTCTGCAATCAGTGATTCCATGGGGTAGACCCGTTTCCGACACACCCGGCACAGCTCGGACTCTGGAACTCGAATTTTCTGCAAAGAAATTAGACGAAAATTTAAATCACAGGATGACACTTGCTTAAATTTCAGAACTCTTTCATGAGTAGAACCGTGTAATTTGGAATAAAAACATGGTTAGTTGATGTGCAATTAATTTTTTCTAATTACTTGCTGGCATAGTCTATTCTTTATGCTCTCTGACCCCCCTCAAATAAAGCAGTGTGCACTTCCAGAGGATGAGAGTGTGAGTTTCTCTTCATACATTGCATCATTTAAGTAATTTTATGGGTGAAGATGCTGGAGCATTCAGTATTTCACAAGAAAAAGAACACTTTTTCATCTCAGAAATGAATTTCTGGCATTTTTTTAGTCCCCTCAATATCGTCTGGAAACAGGATGGGGTTACAGTCGGGAGCCACTGACCCTCACTGGACTTTTAATGAACAGCAGTCGCTGTGGAAATAAACTCTTCCTTCGTTCCCCCAATATTTTCTTGGGGTCAGTTGCTTCTTTATGCTAATGCATAAGCGTGAAAGTAGCTGCAAAAGTGGCTTCATGCTTTCCTGGTCGCACTAGACCAAGTGAGACGGTGCTGCAGTTGCAAAACTAGTGCTAGGACCTGAGCAAAAAAATTCTACTGAAGGCTTATAAATACAAGATTTCATTGTTAAGAGGAAGATTGTGATATTTATTATACCAAAATGGATTTTATCATGTTCAAATAAGTGAAATGAAAACTTTCTGTCTGCCCAGTAAAGTCAATGATTGCTAATTATAGCGAAACAAGTTTCTAATTTAAAAAAAGAAGAAAAATAAGGAGTAATTTTTATTATGTGTATAATTACCATCTAATTAAATGCTTCATTCCAGGAGAAATACTTGTTGCATGACCAGAAACAGCAAAACAAACCCATTTAAATTGTTATCAAGGGTGATGACAAACAAAATCAGGCAGCAAGGAATTAGTATCATCATTAGTCACAATCTATTGTCTTAAACGGCTCGTTTTTGAAGGATCAGGACTTTTAGCTTTCCTGAAAAAGCATCAAAGCGATTTGAAATCGTCTTCAATGAAGCAGAAACCTTATCGTAAATCCAAGGATTAAAAAAAAAAAAAGGCAGTCATTGCAAAGAAAACGGCACCAAACACACACACACACACACGCGCACACACACGCACACACACTCTGGAGCATTAGTTCAATATATCAGCCTGATTGCCAGCTTCACACATCAGAGGTATGAATAAACACAACTCTCAGATGTCATGCTTGAACTCAAGTGTGAACTATTTCACATAAAAACAAACACATCGTGTTGCATATGTAACGGTGTCAAACCACCGATGTCCCGTGTTAAACACACCGTCATGCTCGTTCGGTATCCTCATGCTCCACGGTTGCGTTTACCGGTCAGGACGGACTCCTGCTGGTGCGTTACCACCTGCGACGTCCTTTGCTCCGTGACGCTGAAACCCAGGTTGTGAAAAACTCCCTGACTCTCAGCCCACGACTGCTGGAAGTTCCTCAGCAGCTCCTCGGCGGAGGCCTCGGGGGCCACGGAGACGACCGGCATGCTGCCTCTCACCACGTCGGCGTAGGACGGAGGGCTACCACGGGTCACGGAAGCTCCAGAATGCATTGCGCTCCTCGTCTCCCTTGTCATGTTTCCATAGTCGTCAATAGTACAGAATTGCTCGGTGACTGCCGTCACTTGGGAGTGACCCGTGGGCTCAGCATGGGAAGATTCCGGTTCTCGTCTTTCTATTTGTTCCCTCAGCTCCCGGGCTGCCTGGGAACTGTGCTCTCCAGTCTCAAACACGTCCTTTATGGCTTTAACATTGAACGATGGGGCTTCTTCGCTTTTTGGGGTGTGTGGTTCGGGTTCTGCATCTTCCGTATCGCTCCCCAGCCTCTCTGTGATGGTGATAGGTTCTTTCCTGGCGTAAACCTTTGGTTTTGGAGACTCAAACTTGTTCACCAGCTTGGACAGGTCGACCCTTGGTAGATCCTCTCTCAGGAGGTCAATAGTTACGGCTTCAGGGACTTCCTCTACGTCGGGTCCCAAACGTTCAGGGATATCGATGGGATCCTTCCGGTTGTACACCTTGCTCACCTCAGCCTTCTGCGCGTCCTCGAAGAAAGACTTTTTGTCCCTCACGGTCGTCATTGAATCCACCATGTCTGCCACATCCGCCCATCCAGGTAGCTCGTCTCTCGCTTGGGGGGTATCCCTGTCGCCAAACGGAGATGACTGATCTCTGTCAGCTAAAAAATACTCCGGTGGCGGCACAGGAAGTGGAGGTGTCACGCCGCGAGGTATCTTGGAGGTGGTGTCCCTCAGTTTAATGAGCTTTTCTGAGCGGCTCAAGGTGGGAGAGGGGGTGGCCCGGCTGAAGGAGGACGTCGGGGTGTAGGACTTGCGAGGTGGAGGCGGAGGAGTCCCCCTGAAGGGGGGAGGAAGTGGCGAGTCTATTCTCCTCGACTCAATGCTGATGAAGGTGGGTGACGGGGTGCGGATGCTCGCCAGCGGGGAGGACACTCTCTGATCCGACCCCTCACTCAACTCCTGAACTTTACCGCCTTGAAGAGACTTTTTCACTTCCACCTTCTTTTCCGTTTTGGACGATCCAATGCTGATCTTTGATATCTTTGCTGTTGCTCCACTTAAAACTCTCTTGTCTGGTTTCGGAGCCACCGGAGGCGGTGGGGGCGGGGGCAGCGGCGCCTGTTGTTCTTCCTTCTCTTTTTCCTTATTGTCCACGGCTGTCAAATTGTCCCCCAGAAATGTGAGCTTTGCCTGAACGATATTTTTCAGATAGACCACCATCTCTTTCAACTTCTTCTTACTTTGCTTTTTAGTTATTTCATTTAAATTCCTTTTCTCATCCGAGCCCATCACCCAGTCAGGGAATTCACTTATAATCGTCCTGACAGCGTTGGAGTCTATTTTGCTTGGTGTGCCCTCCAGCTCCTTTATTTCAGCGAGCAGCGTCTGCATGACATTACATTTCTCTGAGTCTGAGACTTCTGAATTGGATCCCTCTTTTTGGGCTGTTGTCGTTGCTTCTTTCACAGACACATCCTGACAATCACCTTTTGTCTTTGCTGCCTTTATCTGCACGTTTGTCTCTGCTGCTTGTGTCTTCATTTGCTGGACAGCTTCTTGTCTCTGGAGGTTTTGCTGCGCCACACTATCAGCCGTCACCACCACCTCCTGGTGTCTCTGAATGTGCTCCGTCTTCACGCTCTGCTGACTATGAGAGAGAGAAACATGGCCTTGTCCTTGATGACTCGCTGCAGATGTTATCTTTGCCATCTTAGGCATTAAAGAAGTAACTGATGGTGACAGCTTTAGTTCACCCTCATTCTTCTGCACCTGCTTTTTCTTTTTCAGCTGAACATCCACTTCGACTTCCTTCACCGGTAAGGTCGCCTGACTTTTCTTCTCCTTAATTTTGATCTCTGTTTTCATCTCCTTTCTCGCTGACGTCAGCTGGTTATTTTCTTGATTTAGCTTCGCCTCACTTTTCTGTGACACGTCACACTTCTCTTGCTGCAAATGCATTTCACTTTTCATTGATTCCTTTTGTCCCAAAGAGTCAGATTTATCCTCCTTCTTCTCTTTTGGCATCTTAAAAGTTTTTACTTTAAAACTTGGAGTTACCTTTGGAATTTTAGTGGGTTGGGAGGGACTCATTTTTCCTTCTTGCGTCGGAGGCACATGAACATTCTTTATATCCTCAGGTTTCATTGTGGCTACAGTCTGGCTTTGTAGATTCACATTTTCTTGGACAGTACTCTGTATGGTTGTGATAGATGTGCTGCTGGACTTCTTAATAAACTGCTGCTGCTCCATGACGACTGAACTGCCCACATTGGATCGTGAATCGATATTCAAGCCCTCACGACGAGACTGAGAAACAGAGACGGCCTGATCCTTGGGCGTGGCTTCGCTCTTTCTAACATCAGTGGAAACGAGGGTTTTATCTGACGAATCCTCACTTATAACTTGTTTTTGCTCTGCGGACAGCTTTGAGGATGCAGAGACTGATTTCTTATTTATCACCGAGATGGCAGGTTTGCTCAAAGGGATGAGGGAGGGAGTTTTCCTTGCGGGTGCTTCTTGTGCCGGTGTCGAGGTGGTCTTAATTTCTTCATTACCTGTTTTTGTCACTACTGCGGTCACCTCTTTCTCGGTGTTTTGAGCTGCAGGGATCTCAGCGCTGGCAGCGTTGGGGACGACATTAATTGGTGGAGAAGTGGGAGTTGTGACATTACTGTTCTCCTCTCTTTCTTTTTCCAGTCTTTGTTGACGATACCTTTCTTCCGCTAGCATGAGGGGGGTTTTAAATTTGCGAGCGTAAGGCTTAGGTTTTGCCTCTGGACTGGGTTCAGGAGCTGGAGGTAGTTTAATTGGAGGCAAAAAGACTTTTTTCGGGAGCTGTGGTCTCTCTTGTTGCTCCGGCTTCACAGCTGGGATGCTCGGCCTTTTTGTGATTAATTCGACCTGACTCTGGCTGCTCGTTTCAATCTGTTGGGTTGTTTCCTTTCTAATTTCCTCAACTTTTTCTTTACAGTCTGTTGCGTCTCCACCAGGAGGGATCTGAGGTGGAGGGGGTGGAGGAGTCAGCTGCTTTTTCTGCCATTTGGGTTTAACCTGTATGGGTTGTTTCTGGATGTCCGGCTGCTTGGGTACTTTGAATAACGGCTTGCCGGTGGGCTTCACCAGCTTTGGAGGGGGGGGCTGAGGCATTGCATTAAGCTCTTGCTGCGAGGGGGGCGGCGGGAGAAAATCTTGCCCTGCCATAGAGGGCGGAGGCGGGGGAGGCGGGGGAGGAGGGAAGAACTCCGGTTCGGACTTGATGCATTCTAAGGGAGGGGGCGGCGGCGGAGGTGGCAGGTCGCTGTCCTGCCTCATGATGGAAGGACTCTCCAGCACCGGCGATGGCGGGGGAGGGAGCGAGAGCTCAGACTCAGAGGATGGAGGAGGTGAAGAGGGGGGAGGAGGGAAATGAATCTCAGGCTTCATCTTTTTGAGGGCACCTTTACCCCTCATGTCGAGGCTACGGATATCGCTCTTCATATTCTTGAAGCTCTGCTTCTCGGCAACGTTCTGCGTTTGCTTTTGAGTCGTCGGCGCCGCCTCTGATGCCGCATTTTGCCTGTGAATGACAGTTTTCTCCATCACTGTTGTTTGTACCTGTTTGATCGTCTTGGTTTCACAGGTGTGCTTGTGTGAAACGCTCGTCTGTGATGTGCTCCGCACTCCTTTCATCGCCGTCTCAGCCGTTTTCGTCTCGGTTTGATCCGCGTGAGTGATTTGTTTGTTCTTCATCACAGCCGGTTTATGAGCTTGTATTTTGTGCAGGGGGGCGCCGTTCTGTTTGTCTTCTCTCAGGCTCTTCAGTTGGGAGGCGCTGCTGTCTGTTTTGGCTGCGGTGACAGACCGGTCATCTTGAAGCATCACCTGCGTCCTCTCCGATTGGACGTCGCTGTGCCTTTGTGTTTGCTTGTGTGACTCGCCGCTCTGAGAAAGGTTTTTCACAGCGGGGGCTTGAACGCCCACTGCTCTCTCACTCTTGACTTCGTGTAAGCATTCATGCCCCACTTGCTTCACGGTTAATGGATTTTTCACGGGTGCTTTTGCTTTCTTGGGCGGATGCACGCGCTTCGGACTCGAGTACTGCTTCCTTTGCATGAGACACTTTATCGCCCCTCGAACGTCCCCTTTGACCACCTCCTCTTTCTCCACTTGTGTCATCTCCTGCTCTTCATAAAGAGATTTTATGGATGTTTTCACATCTCCTTCGATGCTGCCCCGGCGCTGCATCCTTGGAGAAGTCGTTGGCTCCAGCAGGAGCTGGATGGTTCCTTTGACATTGCCTTGCTCGCTCACTTGATGCTGGTAAACTTTTCTCTCGCTCGACGCCTCGTGCAAACTTTGCATGGCAGTTTGGATGTCACCTTTGACTATCTCCTCCTTTTCCACCTCTTTCACAGCTTGCGTCGCCTCCTCCAGGGACTTTAAGGTTCCTTTTACATCACCTGGCACCAAATCCTCGACAGTCGCTTCTGTATTGGCAGCTGCAGATTTCTCCAGCGACTCGAGAGCACCTCTGATGTCTCCCCTGACAATTTCTGGCTTTTCCATTTCTTTGGCTTGATGCTGGGCCTCCTCCAGAGACTTCAGTGTCGTGGGGATGTCTCCTTTCACCACCTCCTCTTTTTCTAATACCACTTTCTGATTGATGGCTTGGGTAAGCGAATCCAAGGCCGCGCTCAGGTCACCTTTAACGATATCCTTTTTCTCTAGGTTTCTGTAAGTGACGCTGGGCTCCATCATAAAGACTTTAACAGTGCTGTGCACATCACCGGGAACTATATCATCCTCCGCCACCGTGCGTCCGATCTGCTGCTGATTCCTCCGCAGCAATAATTTGGTCTCCTCGATGTCACCACCTACGATGCATTCCTTTTCCACCTTTTCCTCGGTTTCATCTTGTTCGTATTGAAGCTGCTTCAGGTAATCCAAGGCTCCCGACTCAATGCACGTGGAGTAAAAGCTGACATTTCCCCGTTCCATATCTCCAATCTTTATCCGTTTAGAGTCTGCTCCCGCGTTGGATAAAAGCCGGTGAAGTGTTTTGCTTACGTTACCCTGAATGATATCCTCCTTCTCCATGCTACTCCTTTCCTCTTTGTTCAGCAGAGAATAGATAGTCATCCTCACGTCCCCTTTTTCATCCTCCTGAATTAGAATGCCTCGCTTGGAGGAGCCCTCGTTCTTCAGCAGATTGTTTATGGCCTCCTGAATGTCACCGCGGATAATTTCTTCTTTCTCGACATTGATCCCCTTTTCCTGGTTGAATAACTGCCTCACCGTGGTGTTGATGTCTCCCCGCTCCTCCTTGTCAATAGTTATTCCCCTTTCGGTGGTTTTTGTGCAGTTCAGGAGGTTCATCATTATGTTGCTCAGATCCCCTCGGATCACCTCTTCCTTTTGGATCTGTGGAGCGTCCTGGCTCATGAGTTTGTACTTGGCCATGCGGACGTCGCCGATCTCATCCGCCTCGATAAGGATGCCTTGTGAGTCCACCATTTTCTGGCAGTACAGCTCCTGAAGTGTCTCCTTGATGCTTTTACCTATTATTTCTGTCTTTTCCATTCTGCTCTCATTGAAATCGTGGAACGGAGTGGTCTCGAACAGCCATGTCGTCGTCTTGACGTCGGCCTGTGGGATTTCCTCCTTGGCGACAACCAGCTCGGTGCCATCGGTTTCTTTGATGCTGTCAAGCGGCTGTTTCTCAAAGAGCCAGACGGACTGTTTGACATCCCCTTTCATCACTTCCTCTTTTATCACTCTCTCCATGCCGTCATACTCAGCACCGTCGTCGTGGATCTCATCAATCGCCCGTGTTTCAAACATCCACGTGGCCGATCTGACATCCCCTTTTTGGATTTCGCTAACGCTAACCGTTCTGATGAACTTCTGGGACATCTCATCCGTCTCAAATCTGTGCTTATTCGTCTTCACGTCACCGCCTTGGATATCCGCGACCGTCTTTGACCTGACTTTTATGTCATCCGTAATTTCATCCAGAGGTTGCGTTTCGAACTTCCACCTGGCGGAGCTGACGTCTCCTTTGTTGATCCCTTCCTCCGTCACGGCTTTAATGACATAGACCTCCTCCGTGTCTCGAATCGAATCCAACGGTTTTGTCTCAAACAGCCATCGTGCTCCCACCACATCTCCTCTCATAATCTCTTCCTTGGTAACTGTTGTCACTTCATGGTAATGGCCCTCTTTGTCACAGATGGCGTACAGCGGCTGACTTTCAAACATCATGGTGTAATTCTTCACATCCCCCCTCTCAACTTCATCTCTGAAGATGCTGGTGAGTTTAGAGATATCCGTCTCAGAGGACTCCTCTTTAATTTGATCCAGAGAGTACGTCTCAAAAATGAAACGGCTTTTATCAACGTCGCCGCCCTGGACATCAGTCACAGTGCGAATCTCCTTCGCCTCGTCACGGATGGCATCGATTGGCTGATTCTCAAACATCCAGGTACAGTTGATGACGTTTCCCCTCTGGATGTCCTCAGCTTGCTGCGTCTTTAACCTCTGCATCGTCTCCTCGGACGTGGAGCTCATCATGTCGGAGGAGCGGTTCTCAAAGATGAACTTCATTTTGGAAACGTCGCCGGACTGGATGTCGATTTCTGTCACCCTCCTGAAGGAACCGCTGTCCTCGCCGGTGAGATTTTCAAGCTTCTCGGTTTCAAAGAGGAAGCGGGCCAGCCGGACATCTTTCCCTTGGATGTCCTCTTGCTTTGCGGTGCAGGTTTTCAGAATGGTTTCAGACTCAGAATCAGTGTGATCTCGTATGTTGTCGAGCGTTTGGGTCTCGAAGAGCCAAGTGCACGTCTTGACGTCACCTTTTTGCACTTCCTCGACGTCGGCTTCACTCTTTTCCACCTTTTCATACAAAACATCCATTGGCTGGGTCTCAAACAACCACCTGCAAGTCTTAACATCGCCTTTCTCTATTTCAATATCTTCCTTCATTTTACGTTCTTCATCCTCACAATTATTGAAATCTTTAATGGCATCAAGCTGTTGAGTTTCAAACAGCCACTTGGCAGTCTTGACATCCCCCGATGCTATCTCCTGTTTGGATATACCTTTAATTATCTGGAACTTATCCAGACTTTCATCAAACTCATCTATTGGACGTGTTTCAAACATCCATCTGCAGCTGAGCACGTCTCCCTTCACAATCTCTTCACGCCTCACGGTCTTCAACTCGTGGTAATGGCCGGAGCTGTCTTGCACGGCGTACATCGGGGTAGATTCGAAAAGCACCGTGTTGGATCTGACCGATCCACTCGTTACTCCTTCAACTTGAATCTTTCGTTTCCCTTCACACTTACTTAGATCCATACTTTCAAATCTTTCTTTATAATTGGTCACATCTCCTTTGTCAAGAGCTTCAACATTAACTGTTCTCATGATCTCCTTCTTCTCCTCTCTGATATTCTCTAGTGGCTGACTTTCAAAAACCCACTTTTGATGCCTTACGTCACCTTTTTCTTCATCTGATGCAACCCTTTTCTGAAGTTTTCCCACTTCGAGAAGTTCTTTCAGATTTTCCATGGGTACTGTTTCAAACAGGTGTTTTGCTGATCGGACATCACCTCCTACGATCTCCTCTGAAGGTAAAGGTCTAGCATTGGCGTTGTCTTTCAGGGTATCCATAGGCTGGGTCTCAAAAACCAGGCAATGCTTTCTCACGTCAGCGCCGATGATTTCTTCCTTTTGCTTCCTGGAACTCTCCCATTCCTCATCTTTAATAGTGTCAAGAGTCTTAGTCTCAAAAATCCACCTACCTTTGTTCACCCCACCCTGAATGTTGTCCTCCATGGAAATACTGCATATAAGCTTTATATCTGCAGGGTCTTTATTGATCATATCCAGAGGCTGAGTTTCAAACATCCATCGGGATGTTTTGACGTCCCCTTTCTCAGTCTCCTCCCTGCTGATGGTGGTGATCTCCAGCATCTCTCCAGAATCCCCCCTGATGACGCACATGGGCTGGGTTTCAAACTTGCGAGTGGTTGTCTTCACATCCCCTTTGGTCTCTTCCAGCTCTGACTTCAGATTCAGGAAGTGACTCTCCTCAGTGGTTTCTGTCTTCCCCAAAGAATCCAGATGTTGGGTCTCAAAGAGATACCTAGCGGTTTTCACATCTCCACCGGCGATATCTTTGGTGACAACGGCCTCCATCTCCAGCTCGTCTTCTTGGTAGATCTTATTCAGGCAATCAAGCGGTTGCGTCTCAAAGAGCCATGTTGCAGTGCGAACATCTCCTCTTGCCAGATCAGATGATTTTTGGGCCTGATCTGCTGAATCAGGGGTTTCTGTCCCCAGAGCATCCATAGGCTGAGTCTCAAACATCCAAGCAGTGTATCTGACATCCTTACCGGCAATGATCTCCTGTTGAGGAATACTTTTCGCCTCATTCTCATCCGGGGTTTCATCTTTGATTGTGTCTAATGGTTTATTTTCGAACATCCAGCGCACAGACTGAACTTCCCCTTTAAGGATCTCGTCCCATTCCAAGGATTCTCTGTCGGGGCTGATACTCGGGCTGTTGCCGTCATTTTCAAACATGTAGCACGCCTGCTGAACATCGCCCAGTTCCTGATTGTCCTCCAAATCCTTCAGTTCCGCTTCAGTGAGCTGACTCAAAAAGTCTGTCTCAAGGCTCTTGCGGACCTCCGGGTGGATGTGTTTATAAAGGCGTTTTAGTTCAGCCATACTCTTGTGCTTGCAGTACTGCTCTTTATGAACAGATTGCTTGTTTTGGGATGGTGGTTCCTGAGGCTGGGGGGAGATGTACTCGGGTGTCTCCTGCTGCAGGTTCGAAGGCGGAGGCAGGAAACATTCAGTCTTCTCATAAGCCACTGACGAGGCAGTGGCATTTTTTAAAGTGGAGGACGTTTCATAGTTTGTCATGGTTGAAGATTTGGAGGACTGACTGACTGGTACCCATTGAAACTGGTTGAAATCCACATCAACCTGTGGTTTGTGAGTGGTTTTGGTTAAGGAGAGAGAGAGAGTGGGTGTTGAACACTCAACCTAGAATACTAATTAAAATCTTGGAGCCTGATATGAAAATCCTAATTTGGTTATAAATACCCAAAACAGAGATACATCTTGAGTTAAAATTATGCATAATACTGATTAAAGTATTTATCAAAAATTTCAACAGCAGAGATTACTCTGGTAATTTTTAATCATGTCTTTAGAAACAAACAATCTGAGGTCTTTCATCCAATCTACTTTCTTCCCCATCATCTCATCTCCGGCAGGCGCAATTTCCTCATGACGGTTTCAAGAAAGTGGTCTCATTTTCGTACCTAACCCTCATAAAAAAAGACCAAACTAATATCTATTTAGATAAATAGACAGCGTCGTTACCTTAATTTCCTTAACTGGTGCCGCTTCCTCGATTGTTTTTTCATACTGCTGCTTCAAAGCCTGAGTGGAAACCTTTGGTAGGTCTTCTCTTCCTACGAGCGTAACTGAATTAGACACAAGAAGCCTGTCTCATTAAGCCATTCGCAGTGAGGGAGCTCAGGGGGATTGGAAAGAGAAATAAATCATTTCATTAAAAACCTGAGTAGTTTTCATTTTCTGAAACCATGCAGCGATTATTGCCTAATTTCTTCTTTCCAATATTTTACCTTCCTGACTTTGCCCTGATTAGATTTGCTGCTATGCACTGAATAGAAAATCATCCGCAGTCATTTTCATAGCTCATCCCTTATTCAGCAGTAGAACAATCATTAATATACAGGACACAGGAGTGCTGTGATAAAATGTGCAAATTGCAATATAAAAAAGGCATGAGCAGAATAACCTGTTTCATTGTAATGGTCCTCGTAACTGGCTGCCACATTGTTATGGTGGATTCTTTCATCACGGATAACCTGTGAAAAGATGGCAGCGAGTCATTAGCGCGCTGACAAGTGCGCCGCAGCCTCCGACTGTTTTCAATCAGTGCAAAGTTTAAAGCTTAGCATGACGCTTATTGTCTATATAGGGCGCCGAAAGTGCAGACAAATAACCAAAGCCAGACACAGCTGCAGACAAACAGTGGGTGGAACAGCCTGCACCTCTTGTTGCTGGTGGAACTGGGCTGTGGATGGGATGACCTCCCTGGCACTGCTTCTCAGCGTCACCTCTGAGGAGCTGGACATCTCCTGCCAAACACAAAACAGCAGCCTAAACGCATGAACGAACACACACACCCCGTGGTTTTCCCATCATGCGAGCGTGAGCGGCAAGAAAAACAGAATCAGTCATTTTAATATTGGGAAACTTCAACCCCGCTGTGGCTGAAAAAAACAAATATTTCCAGATTAGAAAGAGGCTTTCTTGGGAAATGTTAGGTTTTAAACTCCACTAAAGGATTGTGGGAGAGAAAAAGCAATACGTTCTACTGCCTAATCCATTTCCTCCAGTGAGATTCATGCAATTTGAGCAAGATGAAAGAGAAATTTAATATTTGAGCTTCTCTCATCAGATTTTAACCTGCGAGACAAATGGAGGATGGGGGTTGTTGTTCTTTATCCTAAACCACTTATGTTGGAAAAATAACAGTCAGACCTCAGAGGCTGAGCTAAACATACTGCATGTTCACTTCTTCTCACGTATCACCATGTAAAATTTAGCAGTCATCCAGACCCCCGTGGACTCGATGCATTCACCCTTCTGGCCGCCTGCGTGAGCAGATGGAGAGATTGCACCGAGGGCCGGAGGTGACCCTTACTTCACTGAGATCCCCACCCTCCACCCCCCATCCTGGGCTGATAGACGCGTTCTGGCATTTTCCTCACACGCCACATCGCCAGGGAGCCATCTTTGATTCGACCTACAGGGACGACTCAGAGTCTTCCAATAAAGAGCCACAGGAATGTAAAGTTGTGAATACCTAAATATTTAATAGCTGGTGATATTATTATCACATCTGTACACCGGCTTCACTTATTATAGTCTGGCCTTATGAGATTGGACGGGCTGAACGACACCGGTCAAAGCATAAAACCTCCACGACCAATCAGTGTTTGAGTCTCTGCAGCGATTAATCTGCTGCTGACTGATCAGGATGATGACGCTCGCAAATAAAAACAGAACAAAAGATGTGAGAAGTGTGGCATCATGGGAAATGTACCAAGGGGTAAAATGTTCATGGATGACATACGATCAAAAGATTTATTTATTCATTCCTAAGTCAGGTTTGACTTCTCCACGGATGGCCAAATGAAACGCACCCAGCGTGGATTTATAAAGGTTTTTGGTTTTTTTAGAAACCTTTGAAAAGATATAAAAAGTCAAAGTATATCACAAATATCTCATCTTTTTAAAATTTTAAAGCATAAATGCTATACATTGTTAGCTGTAACCTCTTTTCACCTTTCACATTTTAGTGATTATAATAATTTAAAAGTGGTTTTGCCAGTTGAGCAATAAGCTTAGCTTCTGCAGAATTTTGTCCAGAGCCTCATTTATGAAATAACTCATTTGTCAAATGCACAAATAAATTTTTTTTCTAATGTTTCCATGCAGTGACATAATAAAACACAGATTCCAGCTCCGGTCACATGCTGGTCTGATTTAACAAACCCTCACCTGAACAGAACTCTGCTCCACATGAAAGTGTGTGACGCCGGACTGAGAGGAGGACGAGGTAAACTCCTGGTTCTCAAACTGCCTCTTGACGCTGGCGAGGCCTCCAGGAAGCGAACAAGCCTCTGTCTCATCCATCATCTGCGAACAGGAAACAGATGCCATGAAACACCTGGAAATCCATCTGCACATGTAAAATGCATTAAGCGCCCGGCGAGGGTAAGGTTCGTCGGAGACGCACGAGATTGGATCTGACCTTGGTGAACTGACATGCTCTCATTGATTATGAATATGTTTTACATCCAGTTATGCAAATATAGAAGTGAATGAAAGAGGATTATGTTAATGCTTCAGAAAACATCAATCAGGAATTTATGTGTTTTTTAAAAAGCGAATAATTATAAAGCCTTAACAGCGAGGACGGGATGTGTTCTTCACAGTTCTCTATAAAGGTAAGTACCTGTAATAAAGTCTTTAACATAAAATCAAATTAAATTCAATCTAAATCAAAGTCTATTTTTCTGTTTATTTTCTGGCAGATATTTCAGAAAAGAAAATTAATGCATGTACTTTTCCCACGTTCCTCCTGTGACACAGAGCAAGACATCGATATGAAATGTCGTCTTTCAGATCCGTCCCTTTAATGGAACAAAAAGCCTGTTCAATTCTTTTTATTGGGCTGTGGAAGGAATTACCCCTCAAACTGTGGAAAATACCAGAAGTCTGCTTTTCTTGGCGAAGAGGAGAGAGAAAGGAAAACTCATAAGGATGAAGAATGCAGTCCTTACTCACTTATTATAATGGCCTTTTGGGATTGTCAATTATTTAACTAATAAAACATTTATATGTGGGCTTCTACATGTATGCCTCCTCAGGAAGTGTAATATATATGAAAAGCCTGCTGCAAACACACACACACACACACACACACACACACACACACACACACACACACACACACACACGGTCCCCTTTCCTTTCATGCAAATGAAGGTGAGAATGCAGTTTGTTCGTTCTTGCAGGGCAGTTTAGGCCGCTGACATTTCACAGCAGGGCAGCTCGTCATCAATATTTTATCACCTGAAGATGCGACGGCTCCATTGATCTGACATGAAATCCTCATGTCTCATTCGAAGTGAACCTTCTCATGCATTCAGGCAGGTTCTAGCAGTCATTTGCATCCTTTAGAATCATGAGAATATGTAAGCAAAGACAAACTTATTCACCTTGGTTCCCCAGAAACACCCACTGGTTACGTGATTTGGGATAAATGTAATATCAAAGTTTGCATCCTTAGTTTTAGTGAATCTGTTCAGGCTTTTTCCATTTCCATTTTTATAGAGTTTTTATCTCTTTTTTATCTTCTGCACTTCTGTAAACCCTGCTTGAGCCCCTTCAAAATAAAAGCCTGTGTTTTATCAATGTCCTGTTGCTCAGAATTTTCTTAAAAACTGATCCTGGATCATATTTGGACCACATATATTTGTAGTTTTGTGCATGCAGACGTCTTTTGTCGGGCTCGGGGGCTTGACTGCTGACAGACCGGACTGACCGCCGTCCATCATGAGTTCTGCTATCTTTAAACACCTTGTCACTCCCGTGTGGACGTGCAGACAACAGCTGCAATGATATAGAGGAAAAACAAGATTCCTACACTGATTCCCTGTGGCAACTTGTCTCCCTACCATCACCCCTTCCTCCCTCTTCCTCCCACACTCACTTTCAGCTGTCAGTATGGTCACCACACGAGGCTACAACCACTAAACACCGAGGCTGGGATTGCTGCCGCACTGCTGCACCATTAATTACCGATAAAGCCGTTCTTTTCCGCAGGTATTACTATGAAACTATCAATGAAATAATGAAGCACATTTATTGAATTTGTCTCATGGTTGTTATTTGAGGCATGATTATGAGTTCCAGCCTTTTATAAAAAGCAACAAGCCTCTCGAGGCGCCGCTTTAGCGTGATGCTGCCGCAGCTAGAAAAGCACTCGTTCTTGTGTTAACAACACCTCTCATCTGTTCTGAAGCCTCCTGTGGCTTGTTACTATGCAGGGCTGCGATCAGCGAACAGTAGATACTCTCACGGCAGCAGGGGACAACTTCCAGTCATTTCTATACCTATTAATTATAATTTCAATGTTCAAATTCATTCCTTAATCCCAGTATTAATAGCATCCAAAGCAGCTGTCCGGACCAATCTCGTGCAGCGGCTCCAGAACGTGTCGGGCCTCCTGTTCTGCAGCAACGGCTCCGACCTTTCACTTCTTTTATTAGTTTGACCAGTTTGCCAGTTTAGAAACCAGAATGAATTTTTCGCTCTGCAAAAAAACAATAAAATGCACTCATAAGCTTTTATTTCCATTAAGTTGTTATGTACTAGCTGGAACAAGGAAAGACATTTTCCAGCAGGCAAGGCTTTATTTTAATACCGCGATGACTCACTGTATTGGCCTTGTCTGACTAATTGCACACATAGTTGAATTACCAGGTTTATAAAGTGCACACGTACGCTTTTTGGTCCATAATGACTCATATATTCAGATTTTTTTCCTCTTATTTAATCAAAGGAGCAATAATCTGTGAAGGCCTGTTGATGTGCTGCCTGCCTGGATTTGTCTGTATCTGCTGCAGATGCGGTTAAATGACTCCAACGCAGTATAATGGTTATTTTGTGTTCTGCCTCTTTGTGTCTGTGCGTGGTTAACCTTGTCTGTGCGTCTGCAGTGCGTGCACATAATATAAATAATAATCACAGCCTCATATCGTCACTCTGACTTTAAAAATACAGACGATGATGAGAAAGTCCAATAAAGGAAAAGGTAGACATTATTACAGATTACAGCATTACTTATGCTGAATACGCTACAAACAGTATCACATAAAATAAGATGAGATCAGATGAAATGAAATGAGATGAGATAAGATAAGATAAGATAGAATACGTTAAATCAAGTTAAATTAAGAGAGAGAAAGAAAGAAAGAAAGAAAGAAAGAGGGAAGAAAGTAAGATTTTTTTTTGTTTGCAAAACCACTTACATCGCATTCAAACATTTTACAATTTTACATTAGATGAAAGCACTAAAGTGCTTCAGAAGAAGATGTTTTTGCAAAAACACCAATCACATTCAGAAAATTTTACAATTTTTCATTAGATGAAATTGCTAAAGTGCTTCAAAAACACTAAAAAAGAAAGAAAGTACAGTATTTTTCCGCACTATAAGGCGCACTGGACTATAAGGCGCACCCTCAATAATTTCTTTGTTTTATCATTTATTTCATATATGAGGCGCACCGGATTATAAGGCGCACACAATTTTAAAAAAAAAGTATTTGATAAACTGCAGCGGCTGTAGTTGCACAATCTGTCCACTAGATAGAGCCGCGCTGCTCAGACAGTCATGATTGCATTCATGACTTCCTGACTACCTCTGAATGGCCCCTTTTGTTATGTCAATGAGCCATTCCGAGCCTCATCAAGGAAACCTGATCACTTTGCCATCTTAGAAAGAAGTCAACACGCATATTAAAAAACCTGACATTAAAAACTGGTTAAATTCATTACGAGTGCAGTCAGTGCCAACAGAGCGGATTATTTCCTGATCTGAAGTTTGAAGCAGATATTTAAGCTCCGACGTTCGTCTTCGTTTATTAATTAAATATTGTTTCGATTGATCGGTAGTCCAGTCGGAGGTGAGGTGCAGCTATTTGCTGCTGTGTGTTCTAAAAATTTTTTAACTAGTTTTTAATGTCAAGCTGCTAATTTCCTGGCAAATGTGACGCTGTTTTACTCCTAGAACTGACTTTAACGTCGGTGTCTCACCACTGCTGCAGACAAAACACACAAGCCTGAATGCACCCCTCCGCCACCCCCCCAGAGCTATCAACTACATTTGTAAATCAATGCAGCACACCCGTTGACACCTTTGACTAGCAGTGACTCTGCTCTTGAAATTTCAGAAAAGGCTGGAAGTTCATCTTTGAGGGTCTTTATTCACCTTTATGCCAGTTTCTCCGTGTGTTTCCACAGACTAATAGAATGGACCGTCACTAGATTCCAGATGACAGCACAATGGCATTTTTAGACCAGTTCAGTTTAAAGTGGGATATTTCTGACGCCAAATAGTTACAAATACTGAGATCAGTCAGTCAGTCAAACTTTATTAATAGAATTGTTAAAAGTTCCTTATGTTTTTCTACGTAACCACCGGTGCTCCTACAGTCTGCTCTACCGTCTGAGAGCAGCTCAGTCAGAGCCGGGACTTTGGTGACGCCCCTTGACTACCGTTGTTAGGGGGCGTGGGCCCGAGTGCCTTGTGAGGGGGCTCCCCTGGTGGCGGAGTGCGGCATGACTGGCGGCCAGACTGCCGGCTTTTTTTCAGCGATCATGTTTTTAACCAATATTAATATGAATATTAATCCATATATAAAATGCACTGGATTATAAGGCGCACTACGGGATTATGAGAACATCTGAGGCTTTTAGGTGCGCCTTATATTGCGGAAAATATGGTAATTATACTTTCCTAATCCCCAGGTGGGGAAATTAATTTACTTTTTCACTCAGCTGTACATGTAAGCGAACCTAAGTTAAGTTAAGTTAAGTTAAGTTAAGTTAAGTTAAGTTAAGTTGAGTTAAAGAGTGACTGAGTCCAAAGAGTTACTGAGATAACATGGGACATTCAAAGATATAAATATATTGGAAATCCTGTCCAGCCGTTGCCAGACTTGTGGTTGGCAAATAGATTTTTGTTTCAAATTTTTAAAAAAAATATTTTTTCAATTTAAAGTACATTTTAATGCAGAGATTCTGACAACATGCTAACTCAGACTCTCAAAATCAGATGGAAGTACCACGAAAAAAATACTCCAGTATCACATATCTGTACTTTTTGGCAATGCCGGAACTGAATGACCCGTTGAGTCGTCCGTGGCGTCACATTGTCAGTTTAACAGTTTCTGCCGCCTCCCTGTCTCCCTGTATATCCTCCCCCCTTCTCTCCTTACGTCCATGTGGGGGTGTCGCCTTACCGCCACAGACGAGGAGCTGCTGCTTTCCTTCTTCGTCACAGCCGCCTGGTACATTGCCAGCCGCTCCTTCACTGACACCGGCTCGTTCTCCTGACTGTCCTGGGGGGCCCAGTCCTGGGGGAGTCCTGACCCGGGTCTGCCTGGGCTGCCTGCAGCTACACCATCACAAAGACAACACACAGAGTGAACTTTACGCCACAGAAGTTGTCGTTTGGTAAATGGAGAAAAGGAGAGTGACCGTGCCAACCGGATCAATCAAATTGATTTCCTGCTGCTGTGTAGGTTTTCTCCGCTGCAGCAGGAGGTGGTGTTCGGTTTAAGTTGTGGTTTTATCGACATAAAAACCCCGAACCTGAGTTTGATTATGCTAGCCGCGTCCTGCTGGACACTGTGGAGACATTAACCACCAAACGGCCGGAGGCGGACAATCCCAAACACATATCAGCACCAAACCGAAACAGAACGCTCATCAATCACACGGCATCTACTTTACGACGCTCCATATTGCTTGGCACATCCCGGCGGATAGCCAATTAGAGAAGACAACTGATTTTACATCTGACTTTGCTGCGCTACAAAGCATCATTAGGAAACAGAGAAGGCTCCATTAAGGCTCGGCGTACACCCACACTGGACCTTTTAGCTCTTGGTGTTTTCTCTCTCTCCGGCAAAGACACCGTGGGATGAGACAAGACCCGAAATAGAAATTATTCTCTCTCATTATTTGCTCACATCGGGACCTTTTGACTTTTAAAACCTCCTCCTTGGTGTGTTTTTCGCGTCAGGCACTTAGATTTTCCCCTCTTGCGCCGCAGAGATCAGTGACAGATTCGGCTCCTAGCGGTGTAGTACGTTCTGTTCATCCTTATCATTTCTCTGAGGCCACTTATAGTGTATATATGTGATTACACCAGCTTATTATTACACAGTCCTGATATATTCATGGTCAAAATGAAGAAATCAAACACTATCTTACAGGTAAAGCATAGGAAAAGCAACAGATTTAACACGGAGAAGTCATTTTTAGGCAAAATACCTAGCTGTGATTTTTTTTTTATAGCAAGTCAGGCAAATCAGAGCTGCAGGATGCATTTAATCTTAATTATTTCTTGACAAATTATAAAGCCATGATTGGCTAATCAGTCCAAAACCAGACCAGAATCCAAAAATAAATGGGTTTCATTGGCTCATTTTTAAATGTACAAGTTAAAAACTGTGATTGTTTGCTTGTTCCTTATTGAAAATCACTCTGTGAATCATAATTTACTTCTGCCCTGGAGTTTACATCAGTTTACATCAGATTCAATTTATTTTTCTTTTTTGGTTCCGTTTTTTGTCAGATCCAACTGGAAACGCTTCGAGGCACATTTTGGAAAAAAAATGATCGAGACTTTTACTTCCAGAATCACAGAAACCAAAAAATGTTTTTTTAATCCTAAAATGTTTTAAAAAATGGATAGAATATAAAGAAATAAGAGCTGGAAATAAAAGGAGCTCAGGGATTTATTGTGAGTGATTAGCATCCTGCTCTATCCCGTAACAATGCACAGATGTATTTGTGTCACTTACTGGTGTGACCCGGTGTTAATACGGGACGACAACACGTTCCCGTCATTAGACTCTTTTTAGCTTTCTGCAACGTCCGGCATGTTTGTGTCACCAATCATGGAGAGAAAGGCTGCTGGAGACAGCAGCATCTGAAAATAAACTGGGTTTTACCGCTAACGTCCTATAAATATGGATCAGAAATCCAACGCCTGAGGCCGACGAGGAGCCTAACCTACTGACTCGGTGACAGAAGCACAAGGGTAATGCTCTAATCCATCACCTGAGGTAAATACTGAAGTCATGGATGAGGCATCTGATGTATGAGCGCGGTGACAACAGCGCTTTAGATATCTCTGGCTTCTCAGAAGAGGATGCCACGCGCAAAGCTGCCATAGCATGGAGGTGAGGTAACCAGGAGGCTGATGGGGAAAAAAAAAAGAAAAACACCCCTGCCTTTTTATAAATCGACTCCATCTGCAGCGTCATGCCCCCCCCCCCCCCATGAGGAGGAGAATTTATGGGGTGGAAGTCTGTGTGGAGTCGTCTGATTAAAAAAAAAGAAAAAGAAAAATGAAAAGGAACTCGTGACGAGGATCATTTCAAAGATTTGAAACTCGTTTCAGAATCTCCCTGCGTTGCTGTTAATTAGCGCTAGCATCAGCGGATGTTTAATTACCATTAATAATAGCTTCCAAACAATATTTCACGTTACACACAACGAGAGGCCAGGGCTCTGTTTATCCTGCTATTTAACTCGGGCTTACGCTTCTAATTTGTGTAATTTTATTTTTTTGACGGCGGATCAATCTGACCACCATTCTCTGAGCATTAGCTTATATTTCCATCAAAGCAGTGGCAGCATAAGGGGACAGCCTCCCACTGGGGGTAATGGAAGTGGATGAGGGTGGGAAAAGTCAGCGGGGGAGGCGATTCTGCCATCACTACGCACTCAGCGGCTACATTGAGCCCAGCTGAGGGCCATTGACCTCCGCCGTCGCCGCCTCCACGCTGCTAAAAAGCGATGGGAGGTGAAGAACCAGTGAGGAAGAGAGGAGGTGAAGGGCTGCAACGGGGGGCAAAAGACAAGAGGAATCTTTCGAGGAAAAGGCAGAAAAAGGATCATTTCAGCGTTTGAGGAAGGCAACAGGAAGCTGGAAGCTAAACGGAGGCCCACAGATGTGCGTCCGACAATCGCCCCGATGTCAAACCCCTTTCCTGACGACAGAAGCCTTAAGCAACCCAATTTTCCCCTCATTACTTACTGACCGAAGCGTTTGGCTGGCAAAGGTTTGACAGGAGAGCCCAATCAAGTCGCACTAATTGAAATGTCACCCATGGAGGGGTATTTCTTTCCCCGCACACAAAAGAGAAACAGGCACAATAATTGAGCTGTCAAACCTATCAAAATAACCTCTTTACATCGACAGTGGATTAGCCCCCGGTGCTTCCTTTTGCTACGATAAGCACTTTGTCTTTGATTTGCTACGCTTTCAGAATATTCCGCATCAGATGGCTGCCGGTCACGTCTGCTGGAAGGAAACAGGAACGGACTCATGCATGTTTTATGACAATTCACAAATCCTTGAGGAACACACTCCAGCATCACGTCTCTATTTTTTTTTTTTTCCATGATGACAACACAATACAGCTTCACTTCATCTCATTTCCAGCGTTACATCAAACAGTCATGATGTACCCGAGTACATCAAAACTATTCATTATGGGGTAAAATGTCATCCACCATTTCTAATCTGTCTCTTTCCACTTCTTGTGCCTCCGTGGATAAAAAAAATAAATCACTTTAAGAGAGGCATGCTGACTCGGGGCTCACGCAGATACAAGAACCGGCCATTCTTACCTTATTCAAGTGTGGAGGAAAAGGAAAAGGGAGTAAAATCCAGCTGAATAGAAGGAGCCCTTGGGTCTCCAGATAACCAAACAGGCTTCTTTAGCGGATGGGGAGGCTTGGAGACCAGCTCCAGCAGCAAGCTCTGAGGCCAAATGAGGCCCAGGCATCCGGTGACAGCTGATTTTATTTTAGAAGTCTCCCTCAGTTTAAAAAAAAAAGGGGGGGGGGCAGGGTAGGTGGATGGAAGTGGGTTGGCTTTTTTTAGCATCAATGTACCCAACATGCCCTTAACCTTATGTCACAGCAGTCTTACAGACCCAGACGTCCTGGGGAAGCAGATACTCGGCACATCCTTCACTGGAGGAGTCGAGTACAGGGGGGGGGGGGGGGGGGTACATGGCATTTGGAATCAGTGTTTGTTAGCATGGTAAATATCATGGCATTTAATAACTGGGCACAGATGAGGAGAAAGATTTCATGCTAAGTTCAGACATGAAGCTGAAACAACACGTGACGGAAACATTTTAGGAAAGAAATTTACTTCCTGTCCTTTTTTTTGCAAAAGGAAGACATGAATATTACAATTTAAGGTCACAAAAAGGTGCTGACAAGCATTTTTTTTTTACTTCTGAATGTCTTCATGCTAAGTTAGGCTAACCAGCTGATGTTAGCATGGTTAGCATCCAGATAAGAGAGTGGCATCAATCCTTTCATTCAACTCCGGACAGGAAAACAAATGAGCTTATTTCCAAAATGTCACACTCCTCATCTGAAATTGACGACTGGGAGTAAAATTGACATTCCTGCGCCGTGTCTTTTCCCTGCATGGCCATGAGTCTTTGTGCAATATTGATTATTGATCTCTGAGCTCAGCATCAATTATAGTCGGGGAATGGTGGTTCTAGATAAAAGCTTCCTCTCAGATGTTGTTTTCCCAGAGAAACACATTAAATCATGTTCGGCATGATAGAAATTTGCTTTCCGATAGGCACCTGTCTGGAGTTAAATATTTCCCACAGCAAATGCTCAATTTTTTAAAAATGTCATGACTGATTTAAATCATTTTGCAGAGTTTTTCTCTGTGAGGCTAAAAACCCATCTTTCCCGGGACGATGATGCCTTTGAACGCCTCAAAACAGGGGGAATTCAGGCCAAAAATGGAGCCTGGGAGACTTTTAAAATTCCAGACCCACTCAAACAGGTCATTGGTGAACATCAGGAGGTATAATACCTTCTCTCTTTTCATTCTCTTTGCCTTTGTTCCCTCCTTCCTCCGTGAACAAACATCGCCCTGAAGCAAAGGCAAAGGTCCTCTTTTAATCCCGTGACCTTATGCCGGCGTCTGATCAGCCCGGAGCTCTTTCATTCGCTCTCTCTCTCTCTCTCTCTCTCTCTCTCAACCTGCATCCTTCTTTCTGAACACGAGAGACTCTGGACCAAACAGCCCTGGAATCATTTATGTCTGCTGTCACCGACCTGGTGTGTGAAACACAAGGTGAGCCCGCCCCCCCACGGGGTGAGCACTGGCGGCGCATCAGCCAGAGACAAGTGTGATTATCAGGCTTGTGGAGAAGCTGCAGTCTGCTGATAATCCCACTGAAATTGCACATGGATTTCCTGTTGGTAAAGTGGAAAATAAACATACTCCCATGGAATACCTAATGAGGGGCTCTGACAATATCCACGAGTCCAGAGGGATCCACGTTTGGGTTCTAAACCGAAATAACGGGATGTTTTTGTCCTCATCTGTTGAGCAAACTAAATGTTTTATAAATGTGAAACAAAAAGATGACATGAATCAGATTGAAAGACTACAAGCAACATAAACATGAGCTCATCTTCATATAAAAAGAGAAAAATATAGAAACGAACAGGAGCACAGGAAGAACTGTGAGGTGTTTCATGTTTTATTACTTTTATATAACAGTTGAACATCTTTATTTTAGTTGTTAAAATGCTGTGAATTGCTAAAGCATCAGATAAGTAGCATTAGCTGAAGTGAAACCTGAATTAATTGAGTTAAAAGTGTGTTTTATTGTTCTTTATTCTTTTCATTTATGAGCAGATAATTATTTTTTTTTGCAAAATGTTTGCACAAGCAGCTCAGCCTCTATGCAAGGTGAAACCAAAGGTATCAAGAGTGCAATCATAATAACACGCCTTAAAGATTAGAGACTGAATTTACTCAATGAGGTTGCAAAACATTATATTTAAATGCCAAAGAGTTCAGTGAAGAATTCACACATTCCCATGCATGCCAAACCTACACATTGTGCAGACGTATTGATTCGCCCACACACACACACACAAACACGCCTCACATCGATACCCAACATCGTCAAACTTCAATTTTTTTTTCCATTTCTGAGCATCAATAAAGTCTTAAAGGCTAATTTGTGTCCCGTAATAACCTCTGACGGTTATCTGAAATCGACTGGAGTAAAAAAATCTTTGTTTTTCCTGGAGGATTATATCATAAAGCCATCATCAACCGGCTGGGAAGAGAGGAATTTAAGTGAAAACTTTCAATCGGCATTTGTTCCCGTTGGAAAATGGGCAAAGTGCATCTGACAAGTTAATCGAAGAAATGTAAAAATATGCGCTCGCCTTTTTTAAATAATACAATGTGAATACACTTGAACTCCTATTCTTGTGCTCGCCACACTGCCAGCCGCAGCTTCACGCCGGTTATTCAGATTCAGACTCGTAAACAAGGACGGTTGTGCTGAACAAGGTTTAGAGACGAGCTTTGCATCTGCTTAAAGCCCAGTTACTCCACCGGAGTGCCTTATTTGAATGTTGTGGATTTACAGGGAGCACCACCCCCACCTTCACCCCCACCTGTTGGTTTGACCTGGCAGATTATGCGGTGTTTGCATGTCGACATGTCGGCGGAGACAAAAAGCCATCGCTCCGTCAAGGCGAGTGGAAACCGGAGGATTGACGAGGAGCGACGACCCGGCTGGGAGATTTAGAGACAAGAAGGCGACACGACAACCTGATGGATCACAGGTGGAGCCACAGAGATGTGGGGGGTGGTGCCAGGTGAGGGTCAGGAGTGTGTGTTTGACACCTCCAACCTTCAACCAACAGCTACATATGAAGTGTGTGTATTAACTTTATGAATTTCCCATCATTAAAGGATCATAAAAGGTCATTAAAGTATATCTACCTACCTAACTCTACTACCTTTAGATTACGTGAAGCCTTTCAGATTATTATTTTTCATTTCATGATGTCATTTAGTGAATTCAAATCCACCAGGAACATGATAACCATCATTTTTATAGTTATTACCGGCGTATTAAAACGCCCCGGGAATGTTTTGACAAGCCTAATATAATCTTACACATTTTCAGGAGGCTTTTTTATCCTCATTTGTTTTTCTAAAGTTCCATAAAAGCGACACTCAGAGTGATACTTGAGAAGCAGAAAGCGCTCCATTTATTTTATTTGTGATCCTTGCAGAATATTAATAAAAATAAAAAAAGGGAAAAATGGACCTCACACCGCGCAAGCGAGCGTATCGCTATCAGCATCAGTGGGAAACAAACTGGTGGCAGCAAAACACAGCTTTGCTATCGCGGTAATGGAAGCGCAGTATCTAGCCGGCTCCCAGCTTCCCATTAAAAAGCTGCCAGAGGAGCCGGTCTTATCTGGACCAGAACAATCTAGTTTTCAAAACGTGCTTTCTGCCAAATGTTTATCTCGCAGAACAAATGGGACAGCGCAGTAACCATCCGACAGGCAGCTGGAGACACATCAGAAGATGCATCTGTTTAAACTGGAGACCATACTCACATGAGTCCTTGTTCTGGTCCTGGGTGAGACCGCCAGACGCCCCCCTTTTGGATGGAGAGGCCTGAACGCTCGGCGCTCCCTGGGTGGAGAGAAAAAGAAAGCTATCAGAAAAAAAACACCTGCGCTTTTTTGTTTTTTTTTCCATAAGAAAGAGGAAAGGTCATGCTAGGGGTCGTCACAAACAGCTGGCGGTGTCCGACACCACCTTGATGTGGACACGCGTGTTCACACCGACACACGTCGCATACCTTAAGCAAGACAAATGATGACATTTAAGCCCCCCGGTGAAAAGTTTGCTGCCGTCACCTGGTCGGCAAATACAACACACGCCATCCGTGACCTTGAAACGGGACGTGAACAGCAGTTAGTTCAAACAGCAGTTGGTTGAATTTTAATAGAGCTGCTTGTAGCTGGAACTCAAGGTGTTTTCACTTCCATTGATAAAGAGGCGCCACATTTACCAAACGCCGCGTCCTTGGTGTTTTCTCCTTCAAGCGTTTTGTAAAAACTTATAAGTCAGACGGTGCAACAGCAGCTATTCAGTTGCAAATCATTCCCACGTGGGCAAACACACCTGTGTCTGTGTGTAGGCATGTGTGTGTGAAGCGTGTGGGTGTGTGTTCCTGTGTTGTTGTTTTTTTATTTGCAAATCAAATGTATCCCCTGTGGCAGTTCTTTTTGTGTCAGCGTCTTTCCAGGCATCAACACAGAGTGAGAACAACCCCTCACATGGCACACACACACACACACACACACACACACACACACACACACACACACACGCACACACACACACACACTTCTGGCTAGTCTCTCCTTGAGATGTCAACCATATGCACCAAATGACAAAACATTGTCCTCAAAAATCAAAAATCCCATTTAGCAAATCCCTGGTAGACATTCGTGCTAATTTACATCGTGTCCCTGAGTGTTGCACACACACACACACACACACACACACACACACACACACACACACACACACACACACACACACACACACAAACACACACACACTTTGGCAAAACAGGTTTGTAAACATAATCTCTGTCCGCCGCTGTCATTCGCTCACGCTCGCTGAAGGAGGACTCACATCGAATGAAGCTCAAAATCAGTGAGCTGCGAGGAGCGGCGGCACGCGGTCCAAACCGGCTGCTAACCGCAGCCCCCTGATGCTACGTGTCTGACTGCGATATTAAAAAGCCCACAACGTGTGCAGCTTTGGCTCAGGGGACGATTAAGTGCACCAGCGGTCAGGATAGTGCAAATTTAAATTTGTATTTGCATGACTTTTTGTGGAGCTTGTTAAAGCTGGATGTGAAAAGTCCACAAATGAGTCATTCAAGGGGTTCAAACATTTATCTCTTGCCTACACTCCTCTTGAAATCTAAGTTTAGAAGCAATTTATGCAACTAGCGTGAGTTCCGCCGGTGTTGGTTCCTTTTGAAATCTTTTTTTCTGTACAATAATTGATCATTTTTGCTCCCATCTAAACAGATGGAGCTGCGCTGAACCTTACCAACTGGTTTTCTTGACTTAAACAGTTGCATTTATCAGCTTCTGCCCGTCAAAACCGATATAAAATGCACAACATTTGTGAGAAGAGTTCATTATCAAAGTTGTAAATATTAAAATGTTAAATGCGAAAGAGCAAAAACTGCTAAACAGATTTCCAATAACCTTGGATGGATCTTGCTTTTTTATTGGTGTTCATGCAGGTGAGGGGTGGAGCTGAAACGTAGAGCAACATATCATCTGCATAACGAGAGACCGACGTTCGTTATTCCCTAAAATCATCTTGTTTTCATAAAAATATTTACTTCCATTATCATTTCTCCCACAAAGGAGCTCACGTTCAGTTCAACACCTCCTTCTCTTATTATTTAACAGATGTACACTCTTTAATCTTGTGGATGAACAAATCATATGAAGTTATTACTTTTATCAAGAAAGCGTTTGCTCAAGCAGGAATGAAATTGGAATTCCAGGAAAATATTACAATGAACTTACCTTGAAATTCTTGTTCATGTTATTGCAATAAAGAATGTGTTTTGTTCCCAATAGCAAAAGCAAGTTTCAACAGCTAAAGAAAAGGAGCCGGTGTACAAGGAGAGATTGAAAATGAGTATTAGTTCCGCAGTGACCGATGAGTGGCTTTACAAAGCCATTCAAGGGCACAGAGAGGACCTCAGAGAGCATGATTATATGGTTATCTTACAAAAACAGCATCAGGTGGAGTGAATAAAAGCAGAGGAATGGATTCATCTTCAGTATTATAAAGGTAATGCAACACATTGTGGAGCAGAAATAATGTTCACGCTACGAGAGAGATTGGTTTTGACCTTTAGGTTCAGGGACTAATCTGGTATTAGCATCTTGTCAGTCAACGACCAAAAGTCACACATTTAAGTTCAACGTCCAATTGTGTCCACGATTCAACCAATCAGACATGAGTACTGCTGTAAAACCACCAGATGACCATCAGCAGGGCTGTCTAAACAGCGTTGAGTCGCTGCCATATGTTCTCTTTGCCTCTGGCTGTCATATTTCTATTTCGCTTTATTGTTGTGTCATTAGAGTCCAAAATAGAAAAGAGGAAGAGGAAGGAGGAAGGAGCGGGGTAGTACTCACTGACAGAGATAATAGAAGACAGTGCTTGTCTAAACGCTGCCACCTCGTCACGAGAGAAAATCCCTGTGGGAAAACAAAATGGTACAAAAAAAAAAAAATCCCTGGATCCTCAGTTAATGAAATCAATGCTGGCCATGTGGGACCAGGAGACGGGTGACAGACACCTACAAAGAGGCCAGTCCAACCTGTGATGGTGAAACCATGGTAACAAGAAATAAATAACGCCGGCGCCATAAGCCTGGGGAGGTGACTCTGTGACATTCTCCACCTTCACATTGGTGCCTATTAGAGGGAGAAATCACCAGAGCATAAACCGGTCTTGAGAACGGCGAGCTGGCTGTCACGCGTTCTGACACTCCAACGTTTTAACGCTGATTGCTTCGTATCAGCTATCGACGATTTCATCCACTAACTAGCGGCGCCGCTGCTAGCTGGGCTTTAATGGCGAGCAGCGGTCCACGGAGGGTTGATGAGAGGACCGTCTGCCTCTGTATTCTGAAAAGTTCTCCACTCCTATGTCATTCTCTGTTTTAAACACATCAATCTGAGGTAATCAATTACCTGAGAAGCAAAAGCAAAGGTTTTATTTTCTGGAATGACGACGTCTGAATCTGGTTTCACCTCGATTTTTGAGTTTTTCTTCAAACAAGAAGTTTAATTCATGTCATTTTACCTTTAACTTCGACTTCAGGCCTGAGAAAAGACGCCATTGCTCACTTGCGAGCCCCCCCCCCATTAAAGACTGCATATTCATCTATTAATTATGTGTAGGATCTCTCCAAAATGAAGCGCTTATTTGAACGCCATCTGTCAACCAGGCGTCATCTGTCTGCTCTCTAGGCTCAGTTGATGTGACATATTTTCCACGGCAGAGAGGATTCTGGGTCAGAACAGCCGGGGAAACAGGCTGGTTTGCATACTGCAAAAAAATAAAAAAATAAAATAAAAATGTGATGAGATATAGAATGACACCCAGGTATTTCTGGCATATATTTAATCTCATGATATGTGTGAATACAGCAGGGAAGCAGCAGCCAGATTAAACAAATTAGGTGTAATATGAGCTGATCCCAAAATCAAATATGCACAATCCGATTGGATGCCATTGGTTTAAATCCGATTGAGGGCGGGGTCGTCCCCCCCGTACTCAAACGGCTCGGGAACAGCTGCGAGTGCTTTAACGGCTGCAGCAGAATTTCAAACCGATAAAGTCCTCCTGCTCGATATCAGATGTGACATTTCCGAGGAGAGAGGGCACCCACCTCCACAGTATGCATCCTTAAGCACATTTAAGGTGGTATTTTTGGATTTCTCTCTCGTTCTTCCTCCATTTCTTTCCATTTTTGTTTCCTCCTCCCTGGCCTGCTGCAGTTTGCTCATTATCCTGCAGGTGAACCTGGGCCCTCGCCTGGGGGGCCAACAATTCCAGGAACTGTAATTTTTTTCAGCCGTTTCTGTCTGCATTGAGAGTTTCTGTCGTCACCTGTCTGGTTTAGAACCACCTCGTGAGTCAGAGCCAGCATTTTGCAAATGAAACGGTTAATTTGACGCCGATTACAGCGTCTGTGACTGGAGTGACAGGAGGGAAAAGACGTCACTCATACATGACTCACTGTTAGCGTACTTTGTTTTAAACGGCAGCATCCTTCAGCGGGTGAATAGTGCGTGCATCAGTGTGTGTGTGTGTGTGTGTGTGTGTCTGTGTGTGTGTATGTGTGTGTGTGTGTGTGTGTGTGTGTGTGTGTGTGTGTGTGTGACAGCTCATGGACTGAGCGCTCCTGGCTGTGAAAGCTGCCTTATGGCTTCACTGGCATCACATCCAAATAGCTGCTCTCTCCAGAGTGACGGCGGTGAACGAGTAACTGGACCGACAGAGGAAAGAAAAAAAAAGAAACAACTTATTTTTTCAACCCCGGGGCCAAAGGGCAAAAGATTGCAAACCACAGAAGAAGAGGAAGGAGAAAGAAGGAGCCAAACAAAATGACCACGTGTCAAGAGCTTAATATGATGTGTGATTAATGTTTCGGATGCGAGCCTGCTAGGGGCAACTGACAGCAATTAAAAAGACAGAGCTGATATAGATTTTCCTCCACATTTGCATGTGGTGACATTTAAATGCCAGTGGGACATTTTTTAAAATTAAATTAACAATATTATTAGAAGAGCAGTAAAAAAATATTATTAGAAGGCGTAAAAAAAAGGAAAAAGGTAAAGGTGTTTGGATGTTTGCTCCGCCTCTTTTTCCTCTCTCTGTATGCGTTCAGGTGAAGTGGGTGTGGCTTCTCCACCTGCACACCTGCATCCAATCATCATCAGCATTCAAGCGGATCGTCCGGCAGACTCAGGGTTATTTTGGGAGGCTGTTTAGCTTCAGTTTGCGGCGCCTCGACTCGCCGTCACATCTATAAGCTCCGGTTCTGAAGTCAGCTCCGGCTAATTCCCCGATCCATCGCCGCAAAAATCAACAATAAACAACCTTCAACCGCAGAAAGCGTTTCTGTGTTTGAGCTGCGCTTTTGTGCAGGCGATGAACAAAAAAGACAAAGTGAAGTCAGGGTTTTGTGCTGCCAAACAGAAAGAAAAACAAGACAGTCTGTGGAAAAAAGAAACGCCTGGAGAAAAAAGAATTTACTTCTCTGGATGGGTTTTGATGTGTGATGATGCCATCAGGGTTATTCTGGGTGGTGTTTGTGAGTAAATATCACTCAGATCCACCCGAATACAGAAGTGATTAGCAGGAAAACAGGCAGTCTGAGATAAAATATGTCGTAATTCAAGTACGAGCGGATTGTGGGAAAAAAAAAGGATCCATAAGAGAGGCTAAAAGTCATCTCTTCTTCTGCAGCATCGATCTTCTGTTCGATACTGTGACGCCTCCACCTCTGGGGTGGAATCGTTCAAACTGCACAAGTAAAAAGACAAGACGATGAATGAATGAATGCATGAAAGAAATGGAATTCAGCCGATTTACGTTAATACAAACAAGTTTTGGAGCGGCGGTTAGCTTTTTAAAGATAATGCTAACAGTCATGGGTGAAGATGTTAAATATAATCATGCATTTTTTTATTGCCTGGTTTTTGCAGGAAAGTAAATATTACAATTTTGCTGCTATGCAGCATGCATTTACTTCCTGAAGGCCTCTCATTGGCTGCGGCCTTTAGCTGTAATTACCGTACGTCGCCTCTCGGCTCCGTTCAACCCCTGCCCTCCATCCCATTATCCTCCAGATTCAAAAAAAAAAATCCCATTCAAGATTCCGTGCATTCACTGGCGCTCACGTCTCCCGGCGGGTGACCTTGTACCGTTTTTTTTGTGTTTTTTTGGCTTCTGATGAAAACGCAGCAGTATTCAAACGTGAGGCCGTTTCCACCAACCCAAAGATCTGAATCAGTCAGCTCCTTTCTTCTTCTTCCTGTGATTTCTTTCCTTGAATCGACGGCACCTTTTCATGCGGCGTGGAAAATAAGCAGCCCGACCGTCGAAACAGATTTATCATACGGCACATCAGAAGAACTGAAAAGTAAAAATACATTACAGTTAGCTTCTCTCGTTCCTGCTCGCCTGAGTTGTTTAACGCCAGTTTAAATTCATTTGAAGGTCATCTCTTCTTCTCTTTTTTGCCAGCGTTTGTTTGCATCCTTTTGCATCCCAGCAGAAACATGAAAACAGCTTTCAATCCTCCATCGACTGTCCTCATTATGATTAAACGCAGGCGCATCAATATTTCATGCTCTTTCGCTCATGGGACACAATAAAGTCGGTCCAGACGCGGAGAGAGAGGGGTGAGCCACAGGCCAAACAGGAAGGGAAAGTAAAGTAGTCATAAATGTGGAGAAAACAAGCCAGACAGAGGGGAAATAAAGTGAAGGAATAACAGGCGAAAGGCGACAGAGAGAGTCGGAATCTGGTGGTTAATTCTGATTTGAGTTGTCCAGCTGGGATAGAAAAGGATTAACTTAAAGCCAAAAGAGCAAAATGAGTCGTGGAGGAAAAGCGGGGAGGCAATCAAGCGCTAATGGATGGATGGAGAGAGAAAGAAAGAGAGAGAGAGAGGAAATGAAAGTAAAATGAACGGACGGACGTGAGGTGATCCTGGACGGTGTAGATATGGTTCCTGTTTTATGAGAAACGTTCTCTCTGACGCTCGGCAGCAAAAACAACACGTTGATTTATGAGGCATACCGCTGCTCCGGTCACAACGCGAGCTTCATTTTCCTCTCTGGCACTTTTTGCGACACGGAAACTTTAGTGTGATGCAACATCTAGTCAGGCCGAGTTTTTCCCTCGGTCGTGTTTTTGCCTCCGTTCTGTCAGCGTCTTGACGAATAGCAGCGCTTTCTGCGGTTATTTATGCTGCTTTAAAGCTTTGGTTCGTGTTGAGAGAGAAAAACAAGGTCAAAGCCTGTTCGTTAATGAGTATTTTAAAAATTCAGGTTGGGCCAGGTGTACCATTAAGCCCCGCCTACATCAGGAAGTGGAACCAGAAGGTTGTTTTTGTTTTGTTTTTCATTGTAGGAGTGCTGATGCGACGACTTTGAAGCATCACAGGAAGCTGAACACGATTGAAACGTGAATAATTTTCTCAATCAGACCTGCTTCACCTGCTAAAATGTGAACCCGCTTGTCATCGTGAATCTCTATCGTTTCTCCGTCTTCGTTCTCTCTTCACGCGCCGCTCCGACGCCCTGCTGAATATAAATCACATTTCAGGCTCTTTCATCAGAGCCCTCTTAAAGTTTGTTTAACTAGATCAGAATCACCAGGCCGCACTATTTATACACGACCACTCCGAAGCGGTTTAAGATCCGGTTTCGTTTTCAGCCCCTCCAAATATATACCGTTGCACCGCCGCTGGCTGGCCGGCCGGCCGCATGCCTGCTTGATATTCTGAGGATTTAGAGCTATAATTGAGCAAATGTGAAACCCTAAACCCCTGCATATGATCACGTCACCGCCACGCGTGTGGAAAAGGGAAACGTGGGGATGGATTGTCCTGAAACTTCACTATGAAGGTCGACTTCACAGCAAAAAAGCAAAGAAAACACACAATTTGAAAGAGGCTGTGTTCCATTTCTGTTACAGGCTTTCATATTTGATCATGTGACTGGGATTTAATAATAAAATGTTGCTTCAAATCTGCTTTCAAGGTTGTGAACTAAACTTTCCACCACTCAAAAATCCAGTTGAAGGGGTTTTTTTTATTATTATTCTGAATAAAACTATTATTTTTTGAGCTTTTGATTGAATTTAAATGATTTTATCAACATTTGATGATTTATTTATCCAAATATTTATAGAGCTGGAAACTTTTACCTAATTTTTCAATCTCATAAGAGTAGAAAAGCGCCATAACATTCCAGTTAGGTGGTTTAACTGGGAATAATATCAGACCTCATTGTTTGGAGCTGCAGTCGGAAATTTAATTTAATACTTTCAGTCAAATTCTGCAAATCTCTTCTCAATCTGCTTCTGTGTGTCGGTTGCAAAAAAAAAAAAAAGACAGAGAGAAGTATGCATCAGAACAGCACTGCTCTGGCCAATCGGGAGCAGGCAGCATGGCGCTAACGCTCAGGGAAGGTTGAAGGGATCGTCCATCTGACACGCGCTAACGTGTGATCACATCGTCAGGGAGAGCTGGCTGGGAGACAGCTGGAGACGAGAGGAAGGGGATAAAAATGATGAAAATTTATGATCAAGTCAAGGTTGAAGCGCTGCATCCATCGGAGGGGAGGCCCCAGAGAGCGGCGGCGCCTGAAGACAGATGCTCTGTTTCTGCTTGACATTAGCTTTGCTGCGTTTCACAGCACCAATAGGTCAGAATTATCTTTCCACACACACGGGCAGAGCTCAGGATGAGGCCGCTTGTCTGTTCGGATAAATCAAAACGCACCGGAATGGCTGACTCCGTCTTGGAGGACGTTCCATCACCTCCTGGAGAGCTTTTTCCTTTTCCTCATGATGATGGAGGAGCAGAAATTAGGGCTGGTGTCGGCCCTCCCGATGACACGGCGCTATCATGAATGATTGAAGCAGCCTTGAGGTCTTTGGCTTTGGCTGATGAGTGCGTATGCTGGGGGGTGTCAAGCTGCATCAGTGGAAACCCAAGTCACAATCCGCACAGAAAGGAAGCCTGGAGATGTGCATCGTCTGATGGTTACGGATGGTTCCAGAGAAGAAGATGAGGCTGAGATGGATGGATGAAGAGGAGGATGAAGCTGCTGCGTTTGGAGGAGCAACAGGTCATCAACAGGCCCAGCGTACGTCATACACACACACACACATACACACACATACACACACACGACCGCTGCCAGCTCCATTAAAAGATTTGAATCTGTGAAACTGAGATGAAAGAGATGACTGGTGAAAGTTAATGGATTTTTTACGAGCTCAATGGATCTGACGAAGACGTCGGCATCCTCATCCAGTCTGGATCAATTCCTTTTTTTTTTTTCATGGTGATTGATTTTCTTTCTTTTATTTTTTATTATTCGGAGGAAGGAAATGGCTCATCATTAGCCAAAAGGATGTCTAATCCTAATCTCTCAACACATCATCCGACACTTTAAAGATCGCTTTCCGTCGGAGACAACATCCCCACCGAAAGAGAAGTTTAAAAAACACAACACAAATATAAAAATCCTGATGCGCTGCTTTGTGACGTGTCATTAAAAATGAACACTTATGAAAGCTTATAATAAAATATCTTTCACAGAAATAAAAACTCCAAATCCTTTCCACCGGGTTCCTCTTAAATCCTTTATGTTGTATTAAACTTACCAAACACATCAGAATTAGATATATTTACACAATTATGTAAATCCTGCTAATCTGACAGCCTCACACAGGAGAAAAGCCGTTTTAGGACACCTTCAGGCACTGAGAATTAACTCCAATTAACAGCAGGTTATTAGTTATTGTCTCCCTGAGATAAACTCCTGATTAACCAGCGCGTCTTTTATCCTCATCCTCACGGACACGGGGTTTAATCTCAGGCGAGCCACACTGACACCTACTGGTGGACATCTGCCATTACACCACAAATGAACACCAATTAAGGACATGAGAATTTTAACATTTAAATAAGTTTTAATGCCCCAAAAGGGAGAAAGCTCATCCTAATTAGTGGATGTTTCTCTTGATTTTGCATATTTTTTAATTGCTAAACCGTGTACAAGCGCCTGTGTGTGTATGCGCGCATCCCTTTGTGCACCAGGAGGTCAGTCAGACAGATGTTATAAACACCCCAAAGCGTCCCTTTCGTGTCAGAATCACCACACAAACAGAAAAACACGCTCTTTGCACCCAAGATAAACCGTAGCATTGCTTCACATCTGCTTCTACCGCCCCCTCCCTTGAGGTTTTTGGCCACAGCTGAGCGCCCACCTGGGAGTCCATCAGTCATTGTTATGGCTGCCTATCCAATGACATTGCATCGTTTAGATAAATGAAGTGGGGCGCAGACAGAAGAATGCAGTGCATCGTCAAATATTAAGCTCAGCTTTGCAGATTGCAGACAAGGTCATGTTTTATAACCGGGTAGCTGCAGAGCTCTGGTCCTCTCCTCCTCTCCTCTCCGTGGGAATCTGGGAACACTGCCCACGCCTCTATTAACACCGACTGCAAGCTGTTTTATTCTAGAGGCGATGTGACCAGACTGGGAGCCCTCTTGACACAATGCCAACATGCAGCATGTGTTGTAATGTCACCATGTGATCTGCAGACCCTCTGACCAGCTGCACGGCCAGTTTGTTGGGATGGAAACATGAAGAAACCCTTTTCATCTTGTCTGCATTAGAAAGAAATAAACAATCCTATTTAGATTATTGTAACGCAAGCAGATGATTGGCTGAAAGCAGGATGTCAGAGTCTGTCTGGCAGGAGGATGATGTCATGCTTGGAAATGCAGACCAGCTCTTTAAAGTCAATCTTTTTTTTCATTTGCAGCTCAAGTGAAGTCTAATCTGTGATTAATACATGTAAAGGAAGGATTCATGAAATGCTCATTGCGTACTGAGTCTCCTGCAGCCTCTGATATATACAGTATATATATTTATATATATATATATTTTTTTTTAAAGGTTCTTCTAGAATAACCGATTCATGCTGAAAAAAGGAGGAAGTCGAGCTTCAACTGTAAATTATGAAAAAAAGTCTTGCAATGGTGATTTTATGGGGGTGACGGTGATAACAGAATCGCTTTTTTTTGTTCTCCACCAACTCCTGAATCTTTAGCTGACCCAAAACAACAAGATGAAAGACGCTAAAAAAGATTTGTGTTGCTTGTGCACATAGCATTTAAGCCACAGTTAATACAGCAGCTCATGCTAGCTTTAACAAGTCAAACAGAAGGATCTAAGGGGCTGATAAGGCTGCAGCACACAAAGGCTTCATGAAGACTAAGTCCTCCTAATGGTCGACCAAAGATAAGAGACTCTAAATACGACTAATAGCTGGTGACACACTGGATGTGAAACGACCACGAGGAGAACAAAGTGGGGCTGTTATCTCTGGAGACGGCCCAGAACCAGACCTCAAAGGATGCTGTGATGATGAGGGTCGTTACCCGCGGTGGTCGGTCTCAGGACTGGCCCACAGACGTGATTGGGTTCAGACGGAGTCGACCTGATCATTACAGGGTCGTTCTGAAGCCTCAACCATAAAGCGCCCAGAAATAGGTCTGAAATAACAGGGTGGCACTGCTCACACGCAGCTGGGGTGTAGATGCCACCGCTCTGAGCTGGCACATGTAAGGACTGCATTACCCATGATGCATCAGCTCAGAGATACAGGAGTTTAGGTGAAGAGGGATGTTTCCATGTAACCCAGAGCTCGTTGTCTTTGGAGTTGATGGGGCAGAAAGTAGGTCGCCAGTGCTTTGGTCAGGTTGTGAGGCATGTGGTTGGGGGGTGGAGGGCGGGGGGGTTCTTAATGACGCGCTTCACTTCCAACACACTCAGATTTTCCTCTCAGAGAAACGAACCGAGGTGGAAAAAATCAAGTAGGGGGAGAGAGGAGGCCACCCTCCAGGAGAGGAAAGGATAGAAGGAAAGGAAAGGAAAGGAAAGGAAAGGAAAGGAAAGGAAAGGAAGGGAAGGGAAGGGAAGGGAAGGGAAAGGAAAGGAAAGGAAAGGAAAGGAAAGGAAAGGAAAGGAAAGGAAAGGAAAGGAAAGGAAAGGAAAGGAAAGGAAAGGAAAGGAAAGGAAACCATCTTCAGTAAAGCGTCACCTTGAGGAAACCAGAGCTATTTCACCCGAGACGTGACCTCAAAGGTCATCTCCCCACCTTTGAAGGTCACAACGCTCCTCTATCCCACCCACACACACACACACACACACACACACACACACACACACACACACACACACACACACACACACACACACACACACACACACACCTTCCTCCGATTCACCCAGGGAAAAGTGAAAAGTAGAATTACAGCTCATTCAAAAAAACAACAACAATCCAGCGGTACTCACGACGTCGGCCGCTGCTGGTTTCTCAAACATCCTCTTCAGGCTGTCCAGCGGGATGTGGAACCTCTCGATCGTCTTTGCCGCCGGCAGGTCCTCTCGGAACACCGGATCATCTGATGCCTGCACCGGCGCCCCGCCGGGACGGGGATCCGAGCCAGAGGTCGCCGACACCTCACCGGCCGCCGCTGCCTCTCCATTTCCTGATTGAATTTCCATTGTTGCACAGAAACTTTATCTCTCTACCACCACCTCCCCCCTTCCTCCTCCTCCACTCCTCTCCTTTCCCTTTGGGGGCTCAGAAAGGAGGAAGACTATAATGCGAGGTGAGTCAGGTGGGGTGAGGAAAGGAAAGGAGACAACCAGAAGGTGAGGAGCAGAGCTGCAGCTCCAGTCTGGGCTGAGCCGGCGCTCCTAGAGGCTGGAGGAAAGAAAAAGAGGAGGAGAGAGGGAAAAGTTCACAGGGGAAGTTCTCCGTCTCTGCCCTGTAATTACTCATACATGCACAGAAGTCTATGTCAACCCAACGCGGGTTGAGATATGGGCTGAGACGAGACAACAAAAGGAAAAAACGAGCAGCTGCCAGGGAAAAGAGGAACGCTGTGTTTCCTGGACCGCTCACACTTCATTACTTTTATTAATCTTGTGATTAATGCTTGTTAAAATCATTACTGTGGGATGATGTCATTTGCAGACGTGTCACTTTTTTCCCCCCCATTAAATCCTCCTTTAAAAAAAACCCCAAGTAAGTATTACTTGTTTTCTTTTTTTCAAACTGGGATGTATTTTGCAGAATTCTAAAAGTGATGCAGGCTTTCAGGAAGCAGATTAACAGCTGTGGCTTCGCCCATCCTGCCTTCAACACCACATCTGGTTCGGAAAAGCTCATTATTCCCAAACAAATCATGGAAAAAGTCACTATATGTGGCTATATTGTTAATTTTCACACTTCCTAAGGAGGGTTTTCCTGCGTTTCAGAGGGGAAATCAACCCGACTTCCTCTCCGATTCGCTTCTCATGAGCGTCACGATCCTCACCTTGCTCACCACGGGGCGGGAGAGGTCGCGCCAGGGGTCGAGCGAGGTGGAGGAGAAGGAGATTGACAGCTTAGTTACAGGATCAGGTAGAAATAAAGATGGTTAAGTCACAATGGAGACACGGATCCAGGCGGAGAGAAAGAAAGAGGGAGAAAGGAATCCCAGAAGCAATCCAGATCATCCAATCTTAATGAATGAACCGTCAAGATATACAGGTCCGATACAGCTTAGAGGACGTGCTATCACTTCTTTTATACCGGGGGGGATACATTATTCACAAAGGGTCGTCGTGTCACTTTCAGCTGGGGCCCACATCCATGGAGGCCTCTCAGCTTACAGCCGCTCCTCACTGGGGGAGGAAACAATCCTACGTTTTTGAATTTCTATTAACATTCCTTCCAACGTCGGTTCGTTTTTCGTTTCAACAACAAGACGAGGTCAGTTTGGGAAAATGGGATTTTGAAGATCGGCAGTGCTTAATTCATTATGAGAGCAAACATAATAACACAAATGTGAGATAGTGTTTTAGCACAGAGACCTTCTATTAAATTAAATGTTACTGGTTCAGTGTTGAATTCCCGGCCAAGGACTCCAGACGACTTTATTTAGAGGACGGAATGAAATTGGATAAGATAAGAAGTCTTTTATTTGGTCTATAAAAGAAGCATGCACACATACACACACACACACACACACACACACACACACACACATACACACACACACGTCAAATGTTTGCGTAAACCGTTAAAGATGCTGCCAGCGAATACTTCTGCTTAAAAGTTTAGTTAACGGAGTCCAAAGTTCCCGTCTGGTTCCCATGAAAAATAGTCTGGAGTGACTGAAAAACGTTGAATTAGGAGCTGCGTTCAAGAATCTGTCAGGGCTCGCCGCACATTCCTCATTGTTGGTTTGTTGCTATTTTGGAAGAAATGCCAAACTTAGAATAAAACTTCTCATTCCTCAAGTGTTTCTCAGCCAAAGACGACATGAAGGCTTCACTCCCCCCCCAACAGTTGGGGAAAAGTTTGAATCAGCATCAGTTTGCATCCCATTTCTCACCAATTTCACCAATCAGTTATCAATACTTTCACCTCATCATCCTGCGTTTTAACGGTGGATGATTTTCTTAGTTTTAACATCTATTTGTTTTGTCCTTCCTTAGTCAGTTAGTTCTACATTTTAATGAAAATGAATTTTCCAAAAGGTTCATTATGAGCTGCCGTGATTTTTTTTTTAAATTCATCCACAGCCAAAATCTCCTCGTCCAACATCGAATGTTTATTTCCTGCGTTCACCAAAACACTTCCAGCAGCTCGCAGGAGGTTGACTTGATTTCTCTGTCCTCCCTTAACAATAATTAATCTCATCACAGCCATTAATTAAAGATAAGGAGTCAAAGAAGTAGAACATTTAGTTTTAGACCAGCATCCCTCCTACACACAGTTAGCAACCAGAAACTCTTTAACTTGAGCCTTAAAACAGAATTTAATATTTTTGTGAACTAAGAACCTGAAGTTAGCAAGAGAGGCTAACAATTTGACAGTGGCGGGCCCTGCATTTCACACCTAGGCCGAAGTGCACCACATTATTTACATGCATCGCAGAAGAGCAATAATTTTTTTGAAATTATATTTGTCCTTTTATTTTGTTACAATTGATTTGATATAAATGAAATTTAATCACAAGAACATTAAAAATGAAAACTTATATAAATGAAATGGTTGTACTCACCAAAACAGCTGTTCAAAAGACTTATTTAAACACAAAATCCATTCTTCTTTGTTTCCTCAAGAACACTCCATTAGCTAGACCAGGTTAGCTAGAACATGTTAGCTAGAACATGTTAGCTAGAACAGGTTAGCTAGAACATGTTAGCTAGAACATGTTAGCTAGGACATGTTAGCTAGAACAGGTTAGCTAGGACATGTTAGCTAGAACAGGTTAGCTAGAACATGTTAGCTAGAAAATGTTAGCTAGGACATGTTAGCTAGGACATGTTAGCTATACCAGGTTAGCTAGAACAGGTTAGCTAGAACAGGTTAGCTAGAACATGTTAGCTAGAAGTTAGCTCCTTCAGGGATCGCACCGTCCTCTCACTAGAGCTTCTCTTCAAATGTCCCTCTGCATAGCGTCTGCATATTTCCGCCTTCTCAGAGTGAGTATCCAATCGTAGGACACGTACATAGAAGGCCTTAGTGTCGCCAACTCGTAATCCGATTGGCTATCGCGTCTGTCTGTTAACCGTATGTTCCCGTTCACTCACAGTGCAGGGAGACCTGCATTCTTGGTTCTGAACGTCCTGGGCAGATTTCATTCAACCTGGCAACACAGGCTAGCTGAATTCTGATTGGATAAAACCTCTCTAACCTAAAAATAGAACACTGACCCAGTGTTGGCCTATGTCATATTATATCCCAATATATAATTTGCAATTTGACCTGTCTTTTTAGTAATCAAGCATAAATCAATAATGATTTATGATTGGGTCAGGGGGTAAATTACACAGGTATATCAAACCCTTGATCTACTCTCCTTTAATCGTACATTCTTTACCCTACCCCAAATGTAAATTCTAGTGGGCCGATAATAGGCCCCTGGGGCATCCCGCTACCAGTAGAGACAGGGATCTGTCTCCGTCAGGATTATTGGATTGATGAGATAACTGATCAATATACAAATGGCTTCAGAACTAGGCTGTCAGTCCACACACGGATACCTTCTAGGCACATGGAGGTCAGCGCCGATCAGATGACGACTCTGCTACTCTCATTACTGGGGATTTACTTCCTGCAGGTGACCTGATCGGACCAGATGACAGCATCGGGTCGCCCGGTATATGTAAATGATTTGGAGTTCAGAGAAGGAGTTAAATCTTGAAGCATCAGATTGGAAGAGTGACATTAGCAGCTCTCAGATCTGCCTTTTTTTGGCTTGTTTGACTTGGGGCTTCGCCTGCAGGGTTCTTCAAGCCGACCAGACAGAAGGGGAAGCCATCTGTCGCCCGGACCGGTTCTCCAAGGCTTCCTCCTCCTGAGTAGGAAAAAGATGACCGTCTTGTCTCGTTCACATTCATCACAGCTGGCTGCAGCTTTACTCGCTGGTTTAAAGCAAGTAATAAAACACAGTGAAAGATGGAACCGCTGTTTATGGGAAAGGTACAGCCTGCTGAGAAATTGCGGGGCGGCGTAGGTCGTTCAGTGCGACTCTCTTCCAAAACTCATTTACCTTGGATGTGATTACAAAAATATCCTGCATCATTCTGTGTTTACAGAATAGTCTGGGCAGATTTCACAATCTGTCCAGGACGAAACTGGAAAAAAACAAAGCTAGATTCTATTGTTGTTCATTTTTCCCACATGAACATTTTTATTGTAAACAGTAAAATAATTGATTTAAAAATAAACTACAATCTGCCATGAAATCTTTACAGGAGCCAGATTTCTTTCAGGTTGTCGCGTTTTTGATTTTACAATCAGATTATGATGTAAAGTCTGCCCCCTGCTGGTCACTATGTGGAACTGCATCGTATTTAAAAGTGACGCCATTCTGCATTTTAATCTACAACATCAAGACTTTGAAAATTAATGTTTTTTTTAAATTCCTATAACAATTAAATCAAAACATTAGCGAGTACAACACGACCAGTGTTGTTATGACAACCCCCCTTTCAGTTCAGGTCTCTCATTGGCAGATTTACTGCCGTCATCCAAATAACTCAATTTGATGTGATTTCTGGTTTTGTATATAAGCATGATTCACAGACGTAAAATATTTCACGTGTCGAGATGACCTCACCTCTCACCACACACACGCACACACATACACACACACACACACACACACACACACACACACACACACAGGAGTCAGGAATCTTCAAGGTTCTTCATTCTCAATTTTGCAGAACTGAAAAGAAATAAAAGATATGAGACTTACTTAACAAATTGTAACTATGTCTGAACGGTTTTTAGTGTGCATCCATTAATAATTCCTCTTGGGGTAGGGACTAGGGAGCAACTCACATATACTGCCTCCAGGTAGATCAGAGCTTCTATGGCAGCATCGACTTGCTCGGGTATCCCTGTAACCAGCACACGGTTTGGGAAATCTTCTCCAGCCTCAGGAAAAGTGATCAGCACCTAAAAAGAAACAAGATTCATGAAGGATGGGATGCATTTTGATGTAATACTGGACATTTAAGGGGTCAACGTCATAGTTGAGAACCAGATCCATCCTTAAAAGTCAATAAAGTTTATTAGAAAAAGTCAGCTTGCCTTGTACTTCTCTGATATGCCTTTTGCACCCATCTCTCCTTCCCCATCTAAAATTAGACGGTGAACCCGTCTGTCCAGGCTGACGTCCAATGAGGCCCTTCCTCCTTGTTTGTTCAACGTGGCTTCGATGACTTCTTTAGCTTCCAGGACACTGTTCTCATACCCCGTGATGGTGATCTGATTCTGTGGAGAGACATGTTAGATGAAGACGAAGACGGTTGCTGGTCATCCTTTTCTAGGAGTATTCACATGATGTATGTAAAGGAACATCAGGGCTACATTCTACGCTGATGATCTACTGATTTCATTAAAAGCATACAAAACAACACCTGTTCCACGTCGTTCTTCTTCGGGAAGCGGATCTTCACATCGTGTTCGTCACAAATATAGTTGATGAGCACGCCCTTGTAGCCCATGAGCCGGAAGAAACTTTTAGGGGCCACGGTTATAGTCACCTGAAAGCTCTTGAGTTTCTGTAGAGGAAGACCATGTTGACTGTCATTACTAGAGTTGATATAGTTTATCATTACAAACAACAAATCTCTTCCTCTTACAAAGACGTCTGTTAATCAGAGGTGGGGAGCTACCCAACATTCTGTCAAACTAAAATTCTTACCAGGTCCTCCTGGATGGCCAAGATTTTAGCTTTTGCGGCCTCGCATTTATCCTCATCCCCCATGACAACAATCGTTTCAGAGTCACTGGTGTGAGGAGGCAGAGAAATGACGGTTCCTGTTTCCTCCCGGATCTGCAAAGCAAAGGAAAAACAAAAACAGTCCAATCAAATCCAGACAACCTGAACAAATCCTTGAACTACATCATTCTCTTTGTAAAGACTTGGTACCTTGTTGATTGTCACGCCTTCCCTTCCGATGATGTATGCGTGGAACTTCTTCGGCACGGGGAAAGAAATGGAGAAGTTTCTCTTCTGAAAAAAAAGAAAGAACTTTGAGTTAAAACTCAAGGTCATTGAGGGACGGTAGATTTAAGATCCTGTTTGTAGCGTCTTGTCAACAAACCTCGACAGGCTTCTTCTCAGATTGGACAGTGTCGCTGGTTGCCTGCGAAGCGAAACACATTTCTTTAAGCTACTCCTCAGAAGTTTCCCAAGCCAAAGGTTAAAGTTCATTATATAAATGTACTACACCTTAATATAAACTTCTGTGAGGGCCGGAACCAGGCGGGTCGGCTCCCCTCGGAGAATCAAAAACTCCGACTTGCTCTTAGCGATGGGGACCTCCACGTAGACGCCGGTTTTGGACAGGATTTGGTGGATGTTTCTTCCCCCGGGGCCGACCACAGCCTGGTGTAAAGATTTCTTCAACTCCACTGCGATAGAAGTGTTGTTTTTCTTCTGCAACACAAATACATGAGTACAATTTATTTAGTTGAAATAGTCCACATGACCATGATCTCTATCCACATCAATTTACATAGATTTTAACATACAGTACCTTGTCCTTGTAGATCTTCAAGATTTGATCCGCAGCACGCATCACCTGTGCTTCCTCCCCCTTGATGGTAATCTCTATCTGATTCCGATCTCTCGAGGGGACATGGATATGGGTGCCGGTGTCCTCCATGATTCCCTTGACCACATTATAGTAGGCACCGGCGATGAAAGGGTGATACCTCAGTTCAATTTTCAGCCTGCGTTCAACCTGATGTGTCAGAGGAAAACATTGGAAAGACATGCTAAAGTTGTGGCATCAAGGATGTGCCAGAAATAATCTGGTTTCATCAGGTTCCCTTGTTTACAAAAGAAACAGCTGATGAGCCATTTGATGTGAAGACATTCTACCTTCATAGGACCCATAGATTTGGCCCCGTTGGGCGAGGCCGTCGAGTCCTGAAGTCCACAAGAAGAAGAAGAAGAAGAGTTGGCGGCTGAGGCGCTGCTGGATCGTCTGACTGAAAAGAGAGTTCAATTGAATCAACTTCATTCATTCATCTCCTTAACTGCTGTTTCCGTTAACGCGGACACAGGGAGAAGATGCAAACTCCACTCAGAACCAGTCTCAAACCCAGAACTGTTTTGCTGTGAGGCGACATCGCTACCCACTGCTACCCTCTTGAATCAACTTGGACCCTGGTGATCAGGTATGTTGGGGCATGTTGTTCCTGGGGGACTCCTGAGGCTTTTGTTGGGTACCAACGGGCCAGAAGGACTGCAGGCTCGGCTGTGATGGAGGTCAAGCAGAGGGTATGGGAGGAATTTGGACAAAACATGGAGAAGGACTTTCGGGCGTCACCAATGTTGTTCTGGAAGACTGTCCAACACCTCAGGAGGAGGAAACAGGGGACCATCCAAACTGTATACAGCAAGGATGGAAAATTGTTGAGCTCCACTGAGGAGGTTGTCGGTCTGTAGGAGCAACACTTTGAGTAACTCCTGAATCCAACTGCCCCAACTGACCCGCTCTCTTTCAGAGGCAGGGTTGGAGGATGATGGGGGATTCAAATCAATCTCTCTGGGTGAAGTCACCAAGGTAGTTCAACAACTTCACAGTGGCAAAGCCAGGGGGGTTGATGAGATTCGGCCTGAAATGCTGAAGGCTCTGGGTGTTGAAGGGCTGTCATGGATGACGCGCCTCGTGGTCCTGAGCAGGATGCCGGTGGAGATACTTCCCCAAATGAAGGAGTTTAAGTGTCTTGGGGTCTTGTTCATGAGCGAGGGAACCACGGAACGTGAGACTGTACATACTGTACATACTGTATACGTATATAAGAAACAATTTACCTGCTATGTTTCTACGAGCACACATTTTTTCTCGATGTAAGAGTGGTATGGAGTTATTTCTGTTCCAGGCAGTACTTCTAATGCTTCAGCAGCATTAGTACTGTTTCAGCAGTACTAGTGTTTCAGCAGTAATAGTTGTGTTTCAGTAGTAGTAGTGTTTCGGCAGTAGTAGTCATGTTTCAAGGAATGAGATCATTTATGTGCAAACATCAAAAGGATAACTCTTTGGAATTTTTTTGTCTGTTGGCTTTGATGTCTTTTTCTTTGTTCTTATCAACTTTCAGTTAAATATGTAAATCAACTTTGGCCGATGTCAGTTCTTCTTTACAGAGGTAAAGAAGAAACTACTGACCGAAATGTGTATTTCATTTATTGAATTTTTTCATTTTTAAAGCACATTTATTCACTAAAAACAAGTTACAAAATAGTCACACTCACACAAAATCCAAAAAAGATTCAAGCAAAAAGGAATTCACATCCAAAAACAAATAGTCGGGGAAGGGACGTGTCCGGTGGATTTCTGCCGCCATCTAGTGGACAAACGAGGAGCAGCAAGATGTTCAAATTGAATGGAAAAACGTTTGTCTAATATTTAACCACCACAATTTTTTAAAAAGTATGTTGCATGTTAATGTTTAATGTAAATATGTATGTTAATGAATTAAACGGAATTTATGAGAAATAACCTGATACATACATGCGTGTGTGGTTCAGGGGGCATCATACAGATGAGACACCCATCAGGAATCCCATGGGACACAACTGCCGTTTCCCTGCTTTTATTTTGTAACGTAAATTCCACCTGTACTTCCTCCTGGTGGAATACCTTTAAATGATCTATAAAAATGTCCCTCGTGTCTTATTATCTGTGGAAAACTGTCATCACACACACACACACACACTAAGCCCACTAATCACAACCTGAATGTGTTCCCCCCCCCCATTTATGTCCGGTCACGTGTGCAGGAGGTTCAGTGTCCTCTAATGACCTTTAGAAGAGGGGGGGGGGTGCATCTGATGCATCCCATAATAGAAAGGATCACATGGTTGCAGTGGATGGACTCGCTGTTCACAGATTTCCCAGCACACCGTGTACCCCCCCCCCCATACTTCAGTGTTAGGAGCCGGCACAGCCCAGCCCCCACCTCCTCCTCTTCCTCTTCCTCCCCCCTCTCCTCCCTCATGGCCCGTTGCCATGGAAGCTGATTGGAGGGATGCTCCGGCTCTCCATCTTATCCAGGAGGAAACACGGAGTGTGAACGTGCAAAACGTCCTTCAGGAGGAAATCAGTCAAAAAACTACAACAGATATAATAAAAACCAACATTATTATGTTCTTTATTGAATAATAGAACAACTGTAAACACTGAAGGAATTAAATCTCAACAGAAATTGTTCAGAAGTTATGTTTGTCACTCATCCTGTTGATGGTTGACTGGATTAAGCCACGCCCACTGACGGAACATTTGGTTCTGAATAAAATTAATGATTCTAAAGAGAATGAATTCATCCAATAGAATTAACAGTAGAATCAGATAAACAAATCCACAGCAACTGCAAACATTTCACGTGTGTGCGGTTTTCTGCACGTCTCATGCACACACACACGCACACACACACACAAACACAAACTATGTTGCCCGGCAACACTGGTTCTATTACAGTCATGAGTGTGTTGCTCACCTGTCTGAGGGACAACCAGTGAGATTCTCACTAAATCAGTCTATTCCCACTAAACCAGTCTCTATTCCCACTAAACCAGTCTCTATTCCCATTTTAAGTAGTCTATTCCCACTAAACCAGTCTCTATTCCCACTAAACCAGTCTCTATTCCCACTAAATCAGTCTATTCCCACTAAACCAGTCTCTATTCCCACTAAACCAGTCTCTATTCCCACTAAATCAGTCTATTCCCACTAAACCAGTCTCTATTCCCACTAAACCAGTCTCTATTCCCATTTTAAGTAGTCTATTCCCACTATAACCAGTCCATTCTGCCTCTAAGTCTTGAACTTGATATTAACAGTTTCTTTATATTTGATGTCTGATTGAATAAAGTTGGATTGAATTGTACGGCATCAGAGGAGGGTCATGTGGGCCCCGCTGCTTCCTGTTGTGACCTGGAGATCAGGAATCAATTATTAATCGTCTGTCTAAAGACAACAAAGGCAATTTCCTGTGAATGATTTATGTCGTCACAGGAAAAAAGGAATGACTTTGGACCCCAGGATCAAAAGTGATCAAGACTAAATTTATGTTCTCGTATTATTATGCTCAAATAAAAATTGATGAGCCTGATGAGCTGATCAATAACAGATGCTCTTCGATCGGATCTCGATTTTTCTTTTTCCCTCATGCATGAAAACCATTGATTTCGCAATTATTGTTTGTGATTCCTCTGATCTATTTCTCTCTGCAATGAATTTAAATTCCAAAGTAGCTTCAGGAGGAACAAAAAGAAGGAATTTAACAAAACAAAAACACATAAAATCCCTGAAATGAAAAAAATTTGAGAAATACAACATGATCAGGAATGAAAAGGTATTAATTTTGCGTTAATTGCTGGGAATATTGTTCATTCACTGATGCTCCTGTGAGTGAAAAAGAGGCAGCAGAACCTCCAGCTTCCACCCCCACCCCATCGCATCCACCGCTGCATCCACTACCCCCATTTCCCTGTGATCTCCAAGGGCTTGCTTCACCTCAGTCAAGCTCCAGCGCTCCAGCCGGCAGCAGCTCCCAGCTCACAAGTCTTTGTGAGGAGAAGGAGAGGAGAGAGAGAGGGAGGAGAGAGAAAGAGAGAGAGGAGAGAGAGAAAGGGATGCAGGAGCAGACGGTGAGAGAGTTGACAGCATGAGCAAGAGGATGAGGATGCAGAGGGAGGAAGCATAAGACAGTGACAGAGGTGTTCGGTGCTGCACAATAGTGCCAGAGGCTGCTGTGGAGAGAGAGAGAGAGAGAGAGAGAGAGAGAGAGAGAGAGAGAGAGAGAGAGAGAGAGAGAGAGAGAGAGAGAGAGAGAGAGAGAGTAGGGGGGAGAAAGCAGGCATCATGGCAGCTCTCCCTGCATCATCACGACACATGAGGATGTTGGGCTGCTGGTGAACACTGGGTGATGCGGAGGAGAGAGTCGAGGACTTCCTGGAAACCAGAGGCGAGCTGAGGAAGCAGGTCAGTGGCGGTCAGACGCCGGTGGAGACGCAGCGACGCCGGACCGGTGAGGTCTAATCCTGATTTACATTTGTCAATAAGAATTCCCCTGATTGTGGACATGCGAGGGGGGAGTGGGAGGATGTTAATGCATGCAGACACGTGAGCACGCTTGTGCATATTTGTGTGTGTGTGTGTGTGTGTGTGTGTGTGTGTGTGTGTGTGTGTGTGTTGTGTGTGCAGGTTCCCGTGATCTAAATGGAACCGGTCAAGAAAGCTTCGACTAGGACTTCTAGGTTGAGGAGACAAAATGATGCGTTCAGTGTCTCCATTCTGATTTTTCCAGAAAAGGCAGCGATCACGGGCAAGGCTGGGTATAGAGGAGAGGGGATGATAATAATGAAGGGTAAATCTTAAAAAAGAAAGAAATGGAAATGAGGAGAAGGCAGCAGAAGACATGGCAAAGAGAAATAATTGGTGGACAGCAGGAGAAAGGAGACAAAGCCTGTGAGAGAGGAGAAGCCCAGGCCGGCTTCTAGCCCTGCTGCATATGATGTAATCCTGGAAGCGGCGAGCTCAACAGTTTTTTTTTTTAACAAATGTGAAATTGAAGTATAGATAAAGTGCAGAGGTTCGGCTGAAGATGTTCTTCCAGGAAGCTGAAGAGACATCCGACCGCGTGCAAAGACAGACGCTATCATAGATCTTAATGAGCACTTCAGTCATTCACCACTTCAAAGCACCAAAAGTTTGAGCTAACGCTTAATGATGAGGTCTTTATTGTGGTGTTTACACTGTTATTTATAAGCCTAGAAGCACTAATTGTATAAAATTAGATATGAATATTAAATCTGCACCATTTTGTGGACTAAGTTGTTCAAAGGTGGATACATAGAATAGTAATTCACGCACAACGGATGCAATTTTTGCTACCTCATCCTCCTTTTCCTCAGGTGTGAATAGTGGGAGGAGCCACGCATGATGAGTGGGATCTTGAAGAGGAAGCTGGAGGAGGGCCCTCCCCCTTACCTGTCCCTGCAGGGGTCTGAGGATGACGAGGTTTCCTGCAGCGACAGCGGAAACAGCAGCGACAGCCTCAATCACCCCGTCCCATCCGGACTGCTGGACTGTAAGCACCCCCCCACACACACACCAACACCCTCCAACCCCATCCTCATTCCCATCCCATCCCCCACCCCCTGCCTCTATTGTGGTGTCCCTCAGGTATATATTTTAAGATCGTTTGTGTTCTTTAAACACCATATATTCTCCTCCGATCTCTCCCTCTACGCTGATGACACTCTGCTATATACTTGAAACTGTTTCTTGGCATTCCAGTCAGATTTTTGTCCCCCCCCCTCCTTGTTTTAAGTCCCCCCCTCCTTAAAAACAAGGAGAGGGGGACTTGGTTTAATACTCCTCCCAAAAGTTAACCCCGGCACTCCGTCTGTATTTCAGCCACTCTCCAGCAGCCGTCAAAGCGCCTCCGTGGTCGTAACGTCCACTTTGAGAGCGTGACGGTCTACTACTTCAACCGCCGGCAGGGCTTCACCAGCGTGCCCACTCAGGGCGGCAGCACCCTGGGGATGTCGCCACGCCACAGCCGGGTCAAGCGCTTCACCCTCCGGGAGTTCGCCATGGAGCAGAAGCAGAGCCACTGGAACATGCTGAGAGACCACCTGAAGGAGGAGAAACTCAACGCCATCAAACTAAAAGTCAGTGAAAGATCAATGACGTTTCCCTGAAGTGGAGTGGGCACGAGTTTTTGGAAAGTTTCCACGTTGTTTCTCTGTCCTCCAGCTGACTAAGAACGGCACCGTATCATCCATGGAGGCGGACACCCTGACCCTGGACGACATCTCCGAAGAAGACCTGGACGTAGACAACACGGAGGTGGATGACTACTTCTTCCTCCAGCCCTTGACGACCAGGCGCCGCCGCGCCCTCCTCCGTTCCTCGGGGGTCCGGCGCATCGACGTGGAGGAGAAGCACGAGCTGCGTGCCCTCCGCATGTCTCGAGAAGAATGTGGGTGTCGTTGCCAGGGGATATGCGACCCAGAGACCTGTGCTTGCAGCCTGGCCGGCATTAAGTGCCAGGTAAATGGAGGAGTGGTGAGGCCCATCTATAATACTACATCGTTGTTCATGTGTTTGTGATTGAGCGGAGAGAACAGCGAATGGATGTAAAGCCTCAGAAATAGGAGCTTTCCTATTGGCTGAGGGAACTTAAAGCCAAATGGACCATCAGAACCAGCTTGTTTTTTTATTATTTGCGTATTTTTGCGGCATGGAAACCCCAGGACATGCTTCAAATACTTCATAACAACTCACACCCATTTTATTTCAAATATCCACCCCTCCACCCCATTTATTTATATTTTGAAACACTTCTTTTCCATCAGATTGGCTTTATTTCGTTGAGTTCTGCTGCGCCGTGGAACCAGCAGCTTCTCTTAGAGCTTGACATCGGGTCTTTTCTTCTCCATCTCACCACAGCGATGGTTTTCTCCCCCCCCCCAGGTGGACCGGATGTCCTTCCCGTGCGGATGCACCAAGGAGGGGTGCAGCAACACCACCGGACGGCTGGAGTTCAACCCCGTCCGGGTGCGCACCCACTTCCTGCACACCATCATGAAGCTGGAGCTGGAGAGGAGCCGTGAGGAGCAGCAGCAACCAGAGCAGCAGCAGCAGCTTGTAACCAACGGCAACGGTTACCATGGCGACTCCTCCTTGGTTCAGCAGCAGCAGCAGCAACAGCAGCAGCCGAACCTGCAGTTCCCACTGGCGAGCGGCGCGCCGCACATTCCCATCATGCACCTCCAGAACACCGGCGACGTGGCGGATTCGCATCTGGACGAGGAGGAGGAAGAGGAGGAAGACGAAGAGGACGAAGAGGAGGAGGGAGATGAAGACGAGGAGGACGAGGAGGATGAAGCTTACGAGGAAGACGAGGACGGCAGCAGCATCTGCAGCGGGCTGTCGGACTGCAGCACGCACAGCTTGGACACGAACGACCCCGACGACGGCGAGGAAGACGAGGACGACGAGGAGGATGACGATGAGGAGGAGGAAGATGAAGAGGATGACGATTGGGACGACTCGTTGCACGGAACTGGGCCGCCGCCGCCTTACACGGTTCCACTTCCGTCAGTGCTGAGCTACTCCACCATGACCCTCAGCAACCCCTACCACAACCCCCCCAACATGCAGCACTATCAAATGGACCGCTCCGTGAACGACACGCCCCCTTTTCTGAGCGAAAACGCCCCCCTCCCCACCCCGACACTCCCCACAGTGGAAATGGCACTCGAGTCCAAAATAAACACAGAACCCTACTGCCAGGCAGAGCGTTTCCTCGACCCCCCGGGGGCCCTGACCCTCCAAACTCACTCGCACGTGGACCCCCAGAAGGGGAACGCTGCCCCCGATGGCGCGGCAGAGAAACAGCAGCCGTCGTCAGGCCTCCAGAACAATCCACACCGTCATGACTCACAGACGGAGGCTTCGAGGGGGGGGGAGCTGACGCAGGAGCAGCCAGGACTGCGAAAGCAAGGCGCCAGCGAGGAGACGACAAAAACGTCACACTCACACAGCACCTGATGAGTCAAGGCCGGGGGCAAAAAAAGGCCATTTCTGGATAAGTGCACTTCAAAAATAAGAGTCACACAAATTCTAGAGCAGAGGCTCAAAGAAAGGATCTAATTTTTGCTCAATTTGTCTCTAAACCTTTTGAAGATGTTGAGGTGATAGATGATCAAACAGTGTTTCTGTACATTAGTTCCATGATTACAGTCTCGGATCGTTGCAGCATGTTTATGGTCGTGACTGGCATCTGTGACAAATCAACAAATTTGGAGGTGCTTGTATTATTTCACTATTTTCCAATGTGCTGGTGTCTCATTGTTGCTGCTAATTGTTCTTAAATGCCTGTCTGTATAGCATGTGTTCAGTTTCTGTAAAAACCACAAACTATAAATGATAAAAACATCTCTTATATTTCACAATCGAGCTCTTTTTTTATTTTCCCCCACAGGATGGATTTAACTTCAGATGTCATTTAAAGGATTATTAGTATTTTTTCTGGTAGCAACTGATTCATGACATTTCAGCTCAACATGGCGTTTTACTATCTTTCAGTTATTGTTTGGTCATCTGGTCCTATAATTTCCCTTATTTTTTGAACCACTCCCTTTTTATTTCATATTTAATGATAGTTCCACTTAATTCAAAAGAGTTTTGTAAAATCAGACATTTTTATTTGCAGTTATTTATGACTTAACCCATTTAAACAAGATTAAATTGCACTGATTTGTATTTTCCTCATAGTTTTCTGCCATGTTCATTTTGAAATAATTGTACATAACCATGAGTGTGTGAATTAAATACACTTTTTGACGCCCATCCCAGTTTGAAAGTGTTTCATTTAAAACTGATGCTGCCGTTTTTTTAGTTAACGATGAAGTGCGTTCTACTTTTCCACCGGCAGAGGGCGCCTGTCGCTTAAGAAGTGACCTCATCTCTCCAGCGACTGTCCCTCACCATCAAGGGGTTAAAAAAAATTGTTTTTGTGACGTCACTAAATGTGTTGATGACACGTGTTCAGCTTCAGGACGGTGTGTGACGTGGATTTTGTTCTTGACCTCAGAAAACGTAAATTAAATGACGGAAGATAGAGGAGGATGCTGACCCCCCCACCCCAACCCTTCTCTGTCAAACCGCTTAGGGAAGGGAAGGGGGGGGGGGGGGTTGGGACAGGGGATGCCTGCTCGCTCACAGCCAGCAAGGTATTGTGGGTAAACCATCTCTGAGACGCTGGTGATCAATCACAAGCTGTAATGTTTGGTTGCCAGGCAACAGGAGGAGAGAAGCAGGAAAGCATCTGGGAGGAGGAGGGGGGGGGCTGTTGCAAGGTGGGGGTCGTGTCAGCTTCTCAACTGTAGATCCCAACACCTTCCTCTTCTTCTCCCAGTACGTGGAGGAATCATGACATTATATATAAATAAAAATTATATTTTACTTGAATAAATCTTCCAAAATAAAACTTCCAACTCTCCTTCCTGTCCCGGTTTTTCCACAATAACACATCCCGCATGATCAAAAAAATGTGCTTCCCAAAATACTTTTATTTTGGAAAATCTAGATTTAGCGTTTTGCTGCCACATCTTTGGTTATAACAAAAAAAAAGAAAAAGAAAAAGTCACTTTTGTCACATTTTTGCAAATTTATACATAGTTAAGTGTTAGCATGTTGGATCGGAATTCTCCACGCAATCGTGAAAAAAACAAAAAACAAACTGGAATAAAAACCTTTTGGAGGAGGAGAAAGTAAACAAGCATTTACAAAAAATATGTCCTTTATTCTTTTGGCTTTAAAATTATATATGACCATATGAGCGGACAGTAGTCACTTCTTGCATGCAGTTCACTAAAACACTACAAGCGCAATGAGATGGCTACTGGTGGCTTCATGGTGTATCTACAGGAATGGGACCAGACGTGTTTCATGTGTTACAGGAAAAAAAACCAAAAAAAACCAAGAAAACACACAAACCTCCTAGAAAAACTGAAACCCCAAAAAGCACTCGTATCTACAGTAAAAACGTCTTTTTAGAAGAGAACGCAAAGAACCCCCGCGGATCTGCACAGTCGCTCGCACACGTGGGGGGTGGGGGTGGGGGATTACACAACGGTGGGATAAAAAGTGCTCTTACATCAAATGTAAGTGTGATGCATACTGTGGGCCCGGACAGCGATGCTATATACACTCCACTACATTTAAAACCGCTCAGACGTCAGACGAACAGATGCGATGGGACGACCTTCAGACGCCACGCGGCTGCTAGAAACACGGGCGTTTCCTGTCTCGGCGCGCGTCATCACTCGAGTTATTTTCTTTACATTGACTCCCGATTGGGGACGGGTGTGCTCTTGATGCTTGGAGTCTTGACGCTATTCTAGATGCTAATGCTAATGCGCCGCAAAGAAAAGCATGGATGCACGCGCAATTTAAGGTTTTTTCTTTTTTAGCATACAAAATGTGAAAATGCGTGGCTATTTGGGGGCCAACTTTTTTCCAATTTCGTTGGAAGATAAGTCTTTATGCTAAGCTACGCTAACAATCACCCGACTCTCAGGGGTAAAAAAAAAAAAAAGAACTGGGGGGTAATTAAAAACTAAAAACGTCTTTAAACGTGTTTCATTCCTTGCATACATTCAGCTCTGTGATTGGAGACCTGTGTGTGTGTGTTTGTGTGTGTGTGTGTGTTCACGGGGGGGGGGGGTTGTGGTGAAGGTTTCCAGCATTGACCTTTATCTGCCCTTGGTGATTTTTTTTTTTTTTTTTTTTTAAACGACAGCAAAAGCGGATTCTCACGAGAGTGACGCGAAAAAGTAGGAAACATTCTTTTTCTCGATTAATAAAAAAAAAAAAAAAAAAGGAGACCTGTAACCAAAGAAGTGAACAATTCCGAGTATTTGTTAAGTGATACAGCGATTGTTTTAAAATTCAAGACACTGGATTTATAGTAGCAGCAGCACTAGCTACAGACGACTGAACGTACACTCAGTGTGTCAGATTAACAACAGCCAATAGGAAAATCACAAGCGTTTTGCAGAGAGGCGTTCCCGCGTTCCATCCATGTGACCTCTGACACCCGCCGTTTATTCACATATGACACACAAACGTACACGATCCACCCCCTCCCCCATTTTTTTTTTTTTTTAAAAGCTGTAAACAAAACTCCCTCATGTCTCTGATGCATTTTTAATTTTTGTTCCTCTTTTATAAAGTTTATTTCTTCCTGTCTTTCGAGTCTTTCCCTTTCTTCTCCTTCTCCCGGTTCTCCTTCTCGTATTTGTCCTTGTCCGACTTGGTCACGCTGTTGTAGGAGGGCGGGGACGCCGTGGAGGGGGTCATGTCCGTCTTGTCGGAGGTGGAGTTGCTGATGACCATCACGTCCTTGTCGGGGTCGCGGACGCCCTCCTTCAGCCGCTCCTTGTAGAGCGCCGACGCCTTCTTCATGGCGACCCGGATCAGGTAGCGGCGGAACGCCCTCTGGATGATGACGGCCGACATGTCCTCCTGCTTGCGTCGGAGCGTGGTGGTGATGGGCTCGTACGACACCTTGGAGGGGTTGGACGCCATGAAGCGCTCCTCCATCTGCCCCCGCAGCACGTCCATCTCGCCGCCTTCGCCCAACACGCGTTTGGTGAAAGCGAACAGGATGTCCAGGCAGTGGATGCGCTCGCCGCTCACCATGGGGAGATCCATGGAGATCAGCTGGATCATGTTGGGTTTGGGCATCCGCAGCGGCGGGTCCAGGGCGTCGGCGAAGTCCGACAGCTTGCTGTATTCCATGAACTGCGTGGCGTCGGGGTCGAAGCGCTCCCACACCTCGTAGAACATCTCGAAGTCGTCCTCGCTCAGCGGCTCGGCGCTCTCCTCCGTGGCCACGCTGAAGTTCTCCAGGATGACGGCGATGTACATGTTGACCACGATGAGGAAGCAGATGATGATGTAGCTGACGAAGAAGAAGATGCCCACCGACGGGTGGCCGCAGTTGCCCTTGTAGTAGTTGCCCGGGTGCTCAATCTGCCCGTCGCAGTCGGGCTCCCTCTTGTTGAGGATGGGGGCTAGCAGGCCGTCCCACCCCGCCGAGGTGGTGATCTGGAACAAACAGATCATGCTGTTCCCGAAGGTCTCGAAGTTGAACATGTCGTCGATGCCGGCCTCCCGCTTCACGTAGGCGAAGTTGGACATGCCGAAGATGGCGTAGATGAACATGACCAGGAAGAGCAGGAGGCCGATGTTGAACAGGGCAGGAAGTGACATCATCAAGGCGAAGAGGAGCGTCCGGATGCCTTTGGCGCCTTTGATGAGGCGGAGGATGCGTCCGATCCGGGCTAGGCGGATCACGCGGAACAGCGTCGGCGAGACGAAGTATTTCTCGATGACTTCGGACAAAAACATTCCTGGAAGAGCAAAAAAAATGACATTTGACACCCGATGAGGAAAAAAAATCTGACGCGCCTCGAACGCCTCCTCACCTACGATGGACAGGATCACCACCACAAAGTCGAAGATGTTCCACCCAATGGTGAAGTAGTAGTGACGCAGCGAGATCATCTTCAGCACGCACTCGCCGGTGAAGAGCACGATGAACACCAGGTTGATCCAGTAGAGGATGGTGTCCATCTCCGGCGTCTGGTCGTCCGTCTCCACCATCATGGTCACCATGTTAAGGCAGATGAGGATCATGATGACGATGTCGAAGGCCTGCTTGGTGATGCAGTCGAACACGCAGCCCTGAAACGCGTTCTGAGGGGAAAAGAAGACGGAGATGAGAGGGTCGGTTTCCTAACGCCGTCCGAGCCGAGTCGCAACCCGAGCGCCTCACCGTCGGACGGGGGATCGGTTTCTGCGGTTTCTTGGAGCCCAGCTTCTTCATGGCGTTGTAGTACTTCTTCTGCTCTTCTGTCATGAAGATGTCCTGACCTCCGAAGTAAAGAGAGCAAAGCCAGACCTGGTTACAACCACAAATTCGGAGAAAATACCCAGAAACCAACGTGTTTCACAGTTTGACTGCCCCCAGAAATTCCTGGTTTGCCTGAGCTAAAGCTCCGCCCACTAAATTTGGATTTATAAAACCTCCAGGAAAAAGACGATGCAACAGAATCGCCTGACGTTAAACGTGAAGGTGATCGATCGGCCTGCAATCGATAGAGCCCGCCCACAGGAAGCTGCTACTTTTGGGAGGCGGGACCTACGGCTACTATGCTCAGTAATCACGGGAGCGACGCCAGCATCCACCGCCGCGTTGGTGATATCTGGAGGGAGGATCGGTGTCAAATGCTCGACAACCATCTGTGTGAGGCTGCGGTGACTGAACCGCTGATTCATACAGTCAAAGATACCACCGACCCCCCCAACCCCCCCTCCTCTGGGGCGTCGCCTGTCCTACTTGCGTTAGCACATGGCTGGAAGGAGGGCACGTCTCCAGACGGCGCTGGCTGTGACGAGGCGTGCATGCAGGGTGTTTCTCGGTGACTCACGACTCTGGCGGCGGCGTGTCGTCACCGTGCAGCAGATAATCACCATCCTGCGGCTCAGCGCCGTCTTTAACGCAGACGCGCGTCTATTTCGGGGCGACGCGGCGACCGACGTTAATGACGGAACTCGGATTTTATCTGTCAGGGGATGTCAATGAAATCGAGTGAAAAGCAACTCATCTTCTTCTTCTGCTGGTTGAAGTTGTCGATGATGACGCCAATGAACAGGTTGAGGGTGAAGAAGGAGCCGAAGATGATGAAGATGACGAAGTAGAGGTACATGTAGAGGTTGACCTCGTATTTAGGCTGGTCCTCCAACTGGAACGAGTCAGAAAGAGCGACTTTAAAAAAGTAGAGAGGAGGAGGAGGAACGTGAAGATGTTTCTGCTGGTCTGGAAGCAGGACTCACGTTTCTGGAGTCCACGGCGGCGTACATGATGTCCATCCAACCTTTAAATGTTGCCTGAGAGCAGACGAGACACGAGTGACTTCCTGTTTCTTCCACCTGACGTGTCTGCGTCCGATCTCAACTCACCACTTGCAGCAGAGCCAGGTATCCGGCGCCGACGTTGTCGAAGTTGATCTTGACGTTCTTCCAGCGGGCGCTGTCGTTGGCCAGGTTCAGGCAGTCCGACTTGTTGTTCACCACCTCGATGGGGAAGATCTTGTTGCTGGTGGTGTTGACGCAGTAGTAGTACTTCCCCGCGAACAGGTTGACCCCCATGATGCTGAAGATCAGCCAGAAGATGAGGCAGACCAGCAGCACGTTCATGATGGAGGGGATGGCACCCAGAAGAGCGTTCACCACCACCTGGGGAGGGGGGGAGGAGCGAAGCAGACGAGCTCAGAATCATGGGTTCTGCTTTTAGACGAGTAGCCATTCAAATCATCTAATCAGCCTGATTTGATTGATGATGCTACAAGAGGGGAGGCTGATTTAAAAAGGAACTAGAATGTGGGTTTAATATATATTTAAAGAGATATTCTAACATGACAGCTGGGAAGAAGCGAAGGGTTCACATTTAGGTGGGTAAGAAAAGCAAAAACGGAAAGAAACCTTTGAGAGGCGGGATGGAGTCACAACATTTTGTTTGACTGTAAATGAAAAAAGACACACAACAAAGAAAAGATTACAGGTCAAAGGCACCAAAAACAAGAAACATCAGATACAATGAGTCCAAAAAGACGTTTTTTTTAGAGTGGAAAAGCCATGCAGAGAGAAGATCCGAACGGACGTCAAACGTTCACCCAGAAGAACGAAACACATTTAGCATCGAAGCATCTTTTTAACATTTTAAAGCAAAATAAAAAAAACCCCAAAAAGGAATTAAAGATCAGAAAACGTCTGGTTTGACTTCCTTACCCTCATGCCCTCAAACCGAGACAGGGCCCTCAGGGGCCGCAGGGCCCTCAGCGTCCTCAAAGACTTGATGGCGGTGAGCTCAGAGTAGCCCAGAGCGTTGGCTACCAGGCTGACCAGCGACACCTGGAGGAAAGGTAACCAACAGGGGCGTGAAACGGTTTTGAAGGAGGCACCGTTAGCTCAGCGTAGCGTAAATGCTACGTTACGTACGTCCACGATCAGGAAGTCCAGCCAGCACCAGGCGTTGGTGAAGTACTTGACGAAGCCGTAGGCCACCCACTTCAGCAGCATCTCCAGGATGAAGACGTAGGTGAAGACCTTGTCGGCGTACTCCAGCACCGTCTTGATGGTCCGCCGCTGCTCGATGTAGATGTCCTCAAACGCCTGCGGGGAGAGGACCAATCAGATCGGCTGCTGGAGGGTGAAAGGAACAAAGAAGAGGTGTGGCCTCCCTCACCAGCGCGCCGCTGCTGAGCAGGATCATGAAGATGATGAAGGACTCGAACCAGTTGTGCTCCACGATGATGAAGCAGGTCTTCCTGAGCGTCCACCAGCTCTTGTACCGCGGGCCGTCCTCGCTGATCTGACAGCACTGGAAGCGGCTCACGCAGCCTGCAGGAACATTTACATCTTATTTATATCAGATGCTGCACAAACGCTGTTACGGCCTTGGAGATTGTGATTGGACGTTTGTCGGACTAAACATCAGGTCGCATCGCCGACGCTCCTGCAGACGACCTCTTTCTGTCCTGATGAGCATTTTTATTTGCTGTGTGAGTGGAACACACTGATTGTGGTTTCCCGTACACCACATGTGATCAAGGCCCTGGGGCCAAATGTGGCCCTCCACATTATTTTATGTGGCCCACAAGAGCATTATAGGTCAGTGTCTAAATATAAATAGGCCTTCACCAGAAACTACATTTCCCACAATGCAGTAGCCCATTTTAACTCTGACAAAACCTTTTCAAACAAAGTTAACGTCCTAATTTGTGTCTGATGTTATTTTTATTTATTGATTGATAGTTTGATCCTTGATTGATGGAGTTCTGTGGGTTTAATCACCTGACAAATTAAAGAGATTTATGTTAGAGCAGAGAAACAAACAAACATACAAACATACAAACAAACATACAAACATCCGTTTGTACTTATTCAAGTTACAAACTACAATGTTTGTAACTTGAATAAGTAATAAATTCAGTTATTTAACTTTAAGGAGTAGTTACATTTATGTTACATCAAATTGAGTTACATTTTTTTACACCTGGCCCTTTGATGTGACCCTTAGTGAAAATGAGTTTGACCCCCCCCCCCGTGGCATGACTTTTCTTTCTTTTTTTTTAAACTCTTTCCCGCCGCCCCTCACCCTCGGTGAAGCATGCCTCCGGGTCAAGCGACTCCTCTGGTTCCATCTCCACGGAATCCACCCCGTCCCCGGGGGGGCGGATGTCCACGGTGCTTCCCTCCGACGAGCTGAGATGCTGCTGGGGCTCGACGTCCAGCTTCTGCGTGGACGAGGAAGAAGACGAGGGTACAAAGTTACCAGGCGGCGCCTGAAACGACAGGTGCAGCCGTCACTGGAGCCGACCTCCGGCACTCAACGTGGAGCCCAGCGCCACGGCAACCGCAGCCGTGGAGACGAAAAGCTCACAGAGTTGGGCTCTTTTAAGATCATCGTCACATGCAGCATCGATCAAATGTACCTACAGGCTTTGAGATGGGTTTCATCTGATGGCTCCAATCAGATTATGTGGAAATATAGCAAAAAAAGGGGGGGGGGGTTGGCCTTACGGGAATGCACTGTGGGTACATTTGATGTGACCTCAGTTCATGCAGTATTCCAGTGCATTATCAATCCAAGCCTGAAATAGTACCAAGCAGAACATGTGCTTCAGTCTTTTCATGTCCACTGAAAATGACCCCCCTGGAATGAGTTTACTTTATAATTTATCCCCCTTTTTTTAAAAAAAAATAAAATAAAATAAAAGCATCTGTGAATCATAATTGCCCCGCCCTGCATCCACCCACACAGCGACTGCTCGTCATCTTCCTCAGTGACATGAAAACACGTTATTTCCATTCCTTTTGAAAGCAAGTGTACAAGCTTCATCTGTTTGTATTGAAGTAGACGGAGAACCACATTAGCTTACCAGCAAAAACCAGCACTGTGCACTGTTAATAAGACAGCATGTGGTCGGGCGCGTCTTTATTTTTTAATTTTTTATATGGATTGGCACCCATGCATACCCAGAAAACATACAGGACAGCACTCGACTACTTTTATCCCTTTATTTTTTTTGGACTTTCTGTCTCTCCTGCTCTCCTCTGAATCCCCAGAATGCAGCTGATCATCCTGTTTTTTAAATTTTTTGGGCAAACATGGTGTTCAGTGGCCTCATGTCGGATGTAACCGGCCGCTGGAGGACGGGAACATGTCATCCTAGACAGTGCAGCAGCTCTGATTGCCGTGGGACCCAGCTAATACGGCGTGGGAATGATGGAAGCATGCTGCTCGCATGTGCATCATTTTCTGGCATTGTTGAGGGGGGGTGTCTCTCTTTCTCTCCTTCAGTCAGAGACCTATTTTCCTCTTCCGGGCGCTGATCGTAACGGGAATTGATTCTTAAACTGTTTGTCTTTAGATATTTGCAGAGGAAGGAAGATGATAACACCAGCCGAGGCGCACAAAAAAGCAGTGATTGTTCAATTAAGGATGAATTTTCGATAAATTTGCATTTTACCAAGTAAATATAATTGATTTAATCAGAAACAGGTCTAATCCGGTACAGTTTGCCACGTGTTATCGGTTTTGCTCCCCCTGCAAAAATCAGTTATTGATTCATATTTGTCAAAACTATCTCCTCAGAAATAATTCTGCGAATAAACTTTGAGAAATCCCCAGAAAAAAAAGTACATACAAGTATTTTCACGTGCGTGTGCATGTGGCCATGAAACCGGACAAATGAATTTTGTCAAGTTTACAGCAAAATTCATTCCTTCATTCCATCTTTATTTTACTCCTCATCCTCCTCCACCTCCTCTCTCCCTTCATTCTCGAGCCCGAGGTGTCGGATGCCAATCGAGTCTCCAAACCAAGTCATTAAAAAAAAAATATAAAAAAAAAACAAGCAATGAAATCAAAGCAAAGGATCATGTTGGATGGGCGGGGCTATCGATGGAGACAGGTGGCGTGGCTCATTCCTAATGGTTCGGAACTGCGATACAGCCTTGGAGATACGTTATGAAGGGTAGAGGGGTGGGAGGGGGTCAAAAGATCACAGCATTGGATGTGCTGCTGTTTCAAGGGGAAAGGGGGGAGGTGTAAAGCAAAGAGGGTGGGGGGGGGACGGAGGGCAGACCAGGCAAAGAACGTAAAAAGAAATGGGCAATCCATTGAAGGTATGAGAAAAAACATGTTGTTTGTCTGTAGATGGAGGCAGTCCTCATGGTTAGTGCTAGGGTACAATAAAGGGGTCTTACAGGTCTCCTCTCACGGAAAACCTTGAGAGCGTCTGTGACACAGCTGCAACAAACATGGGGGGGTTAAACACAGTAAGTCAAACACACCAACAGCTGGGGAAGGGGAACACGTTAGACATCACAGGTAAATAACTAACTAGAAAAACGCCATTTCGGTGCTTTTTCGATCCGATTTTATTTTAATATCAGGGTTCGATCACCTTTCGTCCCTTTCGTCAGCTCGGTTTTAACGCCAAATCTTTAATGGGTCAGTCGCGTGACGCAAAAACACCCTAACAACAGTATTTTCCGCACCTAAAAGCCTTTAATTTTCTCAAAAACATCCAATGCGCCTTATAGTCCAGTGCGCCTTATATATGAAAGAACATTTAAAACGTCGTTCGTTGAAGGTGCGCCTTATACTCCAGTGCGCCCTAAAGTGTGGAAAATACTGTAATTCTCTCAAGCGTCCTCATCCTACCAACGGATCGGCGATCGGCTTGTCGTCCTTACCTCTTTGCTTCCCTCCACGTCCGACGAGTCGCTGCTGAAATCCTCCGTGTTCAGGTTCTCGAAGTCGGACTCGCCCAGAGCGATGGGCACTGTGACCGTCAGGCTGGGGTTGTGGATGAACGACATGTAGTCGCACTCCTCCATCGGGTACTTCTCCGTGTTGTCCCCCCCCACCACCACCAGCCCTCCCCCCGGCCTCCCGTTGCCCTCGGTCAGGTACACCCCGCTGGGGTCTTTGGTGATCTCCACAGAGGTGTGGTTGGAGATGCAGTTGCCCCTGCCGTTGCTGTGCAGTTCGTCCAGGGGTTTGCTCTCTTCGGCCAGACCCGACCCCTTCCCGACCCCCCCACGGCGGCCGCCGCCGCCGAAGCAGAGGCTCTGGAGGAAGTTCCTCACAGCGTTTTTGACGAAGGCGACGCCGCGTTGGATGCGGCCCACGGCCACCTGCAGGTTGTTCATCTCGCTGTCGTCGTCGGTCGCCGCCAGGTTGTCGGCGCTGAAGGAGCTGAGCAGGAGGGCCAGGAACAGGTTCAGCACCTGGGGGGGGGGGGGGGCATGGAGGTCAGTACCCCCCACCACCAAACCCAATGAAAATAAGAAAATAAAACCAAACTAGAGCAGAGGAGACCCCCCTACCACCAGGTTTCCGATGACCATGACCATCATGAAGACGATGAGGCACATGCTCTGCCCCGCCACCTCCATGCAGTCCCACATGGTCTCGATCCACTCGCCGCACAGAACCCGGAACACGATGAGGAACGAGTGGAAGAAGTCGTGCATGTGCCAGCGGGGCAGCTGACACTCGTCCGAGATCTTACACACACACTCCTTGTAGCTCTTGCCGAACAGCTGCATGCCCACCACGGCGAAGATGAAGACGATGATGGCCAGCACCAGGGTCAGGTTCCCCAGGGCCCCCACCGAGTTCCCGATGATCTTGATCAGCATGTTGAGCGTGGGCCAAGACTTGGCCAGCTTGAAGACCCTCAGCTGTGTGAAGAAGAACATTTAGAGAGTGTTAGATTAAACTCACAGCCCGGGGGCCAAATGTGGCCCACCACATGATTTTTTGTGGCCCTCAGGAGCATAAAAGGTCAGAGAGAGAGCATAAGAGTGTCTAAAAATAAATACGTCAAAAGCTTTGACCTAAAACCCCAGGCTTAGACAGTTATCTTAGACACGTCTTCTGTGAGCCTGATAGACGTATTTTTAGGACTAGTCAGACTTCATGTGAATCACCTGCCATCTCTACAGTTTTAAAGCACATGAAAACAGATCAAATGAGTTTCCAATAATTGTTTAAAAGCATCTTCTGGCGAGTCGACCGCGCAGCTCCGACGCTAATGCTGTTATTGTTCTATTTTTACCGGCTGAAGACGACGCGCATCACATGACCAAACCCCCAACGGCCACCACAGCTCCCAGTGGATCTCTCATTGCATCATTACCTCATTAAAGAGGCTCTGATGCTGCGTCTGAACGTTTCTGATCCGTGGAGCGGACACGGGGGGGCGGGGGTCCGGGTTCCTTACCAGCCTGAAGGACCTGAGCACCGACAGGCCTTCCACTTTGGACAGGCCCAGCTCCATCAGACTCAGGCTGACGATGATGCCGTCGAAGATGTTCCAGCCCTTCTGGAAGTAGTAGTAGGGATCCAGGGCGATGATTTTGAAGCACATCTCCGCCGTGAAGATACCCGTGAACACCTGAGGACAGAGAGGAGACGTTTCTCCTGCGTCTGAAGCTTTATCAGTTCCTGTGGGAGGTCTGGTCCTTACCAGGTTCCCCACTGACAGGACGTTGTCGAACTCTTTGGTCATGGGGTAGTGCTCCATCGCCATGAACAGCGTGTTGAGCACGATGCAGATGGTGATGGCCAGATCCACAAACGGGTCCATCACCACCATGCTCACCACCTCCTTGATCTTCAACCAGGCGGGGCAATAATCCCAGATGAGGCAGGTGTTGGCGAATCTGTACCAGCAGGGGGGGCATTTCTGTCTGGACTCTTCCAGCTCTGGAAAAGGAGGATCAGTTCAAGACCATTTGGAGACGGGACACCACCCTGACCCAACGGGGTGTGATGCTGACCTTCCATGGTGTTGGTCAGGATGCTGGCCACGCTCATGGCTCTCTGCCGGGCTCCGGGTTCGTCCAGATAATCCATAGACGGCTGGTGAAAACCGGAACGACGTTTCTTCAGATCTGTATCGGTAGTCGTTCCCTAGGAAATGAGATTCAGGGTATCTGAAATCTGAGGGACGTCAGGGGATTTTAACATCCAGGGATGTTGCTGAGGCTCCTCCGTATTAATTCCATGAACATTTCACTCATTAAAAATGTATTATTTCCACCGCTCACATCCTGTCTGCTATTAATCAGAGTGATAACACCCGTCTGGCTGCGCATCTACTATTGGTTTCTGTTCCTGATGACATCATGAGACGAGAACGAAGCTAACGGAGGAGCTAACTCAGGATTGTAAACATGCAGTCACCTCTGGCAGCAGGAGACCCACAGGAGACGTCGTCACCGACGTCCCCCCCACCAGCGACACCACGCCGTTGCAGTCCACGGCGCAGTGCATCTTCCCGTTGGCGGGCAGCATGATGCGCGGCGCCCCCAGGCTGGTCTGGCTGACGGCGCTGCAGCGCCGCTCGAAGCGGCGCGGCAGGAAGAGCGAGCCGCGCCGGCTGTCGCTCTCCTCGAAGGTGCTGTGCTCGTCGTCGGCGAAGTCGTTCTCCGAGCCCATGTCCCGCGCCCGGCCGCGGAAGCTGAACAGGCTAGCGCGGCTGTTCCTCCGGGGGGAGAAGAGGGAGCCGCGGATGCTGAGGAGGGACTGGGACGGATAAACGACAGGAAGTTAGAGGGGGGAGGAGGAAAAACCTCGTCTAGATGTTAACCAACTTAATGCTACATCACATGTCAAACTCAAGGCCCGGGGGCCAAATGTGGCCCTCCATATCATTTTATGTGGAGGGCCACATCAAATGAGAGCATAAAAGGTCAGAGTGTCTAAAAATAAATAGTTCAAAAGTGTGCTTTGACCATAACTAAGTTTCCCACAATGCAGTAATTATGACTATGTTAATACTGATAAAAAACATTAAAACAAAGTTAATGTCCTAACTTGTGTTTGATGTTATTAAAAGGATTTATGTTAGAGCATAAATTATATTATTATCACATAAGTTATGTAACTAATAAATGTAACTTAATGTAACTCCTTAATGTTAAATAACTCTGAATATAATACTTATTCAAGTTACAAATATTAGTTACACAGGATTTTTTTTTTAAAATTTAGAAATAAACTGCCTCAATAAAAAAAATAACAGAGAAACAAACAGATGTATTAATTTTCTGTGTAACTGAGTTTTCTGTGCAACATTGAGTTGCATTTAGTTACATTTATCAGTTACATCTGGCCCTTTGGGGACAGCCATTATGCGGATGTGACCCTCAGTGGAGATGACTTTGACCCCCCTGTAGCTAGATTTAGCTAAGCTATGCTAACTGGCTACTGGCTGTAGCTTCATCATGACATGACAGATGATTGGTGGTTTCCATGACTCCCGTCACGTGAACAGAAGCAGAAGTGGAGGCGTTGTAGAGAGACGAGTACGCCTATTTGATGTATTTCATTATCACTATTTCTATTTTAAATTATTATCCAATCACACGATGACGTTTTCTTGACGACCTCCTGATTGGTCCACTTCAGCCCTATCTGCGCGGGGTTCTTCACCTGATTGGGCGAGGAGCATCTGTTCTCGTAGGACAGTCTGTTGGCGTCGATGGAGAAGCGGAAGCTGGATCTCTTGATGCTGTCCTCGGACTCGGACTTGTGGAACTTGTCTCGCGTCGCCCGCTCCTCCTCTTCCTCCCTCTGCTTCCTCTTCTTCCTCCTGTTGCGCCGCTCCTTGGCGCTTTTGGAGCTGAGCTTCGACGTCCCCGAGGACGACCCGGAGGTGGGGCCGCCTCTCCCGCTGTACTCCCCGCTCTCTGTGGCTGCTGCCGCGGCAACCTGCCGGCCAATCAGAGCACAAGAACAGTTGTCATGGTTACCCGCCCCGTTGCCTGTCTCAAAGGCTCTCGCGGACCGGAGAGGAGGAGAACGCCTGGCAGCGTGAAGAGCCAAATCAGCCTCAGACACCTTCTAAAAATGGATGCCTGAATGTTTTCATGCAAACCCAAACATCTCCGGAGCAGAGCGTCTTAAATTAATCGATTTCCAATCAAATGCATGAAAAGATCTGGAAAAATCTGCTTCTTTAGGAGTCTAGTTTCTTCAATCTGAGCAGGTGATGATGGTTTTACCTGCGCCTCCTCCTGCTGTCTCTTCAGCTGCTCCAGCATGGCCTGGAACTCCTCCTCCTTCTGCTGGGCCTCCTCGATGGTGGCCTGGTTTTGCTCATCATAGGCCATGGCCACCACGGCCAGGATCAGGTTCACCAGGTAGAAGGAGCCCAGGAAGATCACCAGAACGAAGAAGACCATGTAGGGTTTACCCGCCGCGCGCAGCGTCTGACAGGAAGTAGAGAAACCACAGAAGAAGAACAGGATGAAGGGAATAAATGTTGGATATTTCTTATTTTCCATTCTTTTGTAGTTGAGGAACTAAAGCGGTGGTCATCTCGTTATTTGGTCGACTTTTTCGAAATGTCAAGCTGTGTCATTGTGCGGCTTGCGGAGCAAACAATAAAAACTGAAAAGCCTTACGTAACCACGGTTACGGAACAACACACACAAACACACCCACGTCGAGAAGAAAAGACCGACCTGCTGGTACAGGTTCTCCCAGTAGTCCTGGGTCATGAGCCGGAAGAGGGACAGGAAGGCCCAGCTGAAGGTGTCGAAGCTGGTGTAGCCGAAGTCGGGGTTCCGACCGGCTTTAACGCACAGGAAACCTTCTGGACAGAGCCTGTCAGATCACACACACACACACACACACACATACACACACACACACACACACACACACACACACACATTGGGTATGCTGCTTCTAATTGGCGGCATAAATAAAACATGTGGAGCCTTACCCGGCGCCGCTGCCGTTCCCACAGAGCAGAGCGTCCCTTCGGTCAGGGAGGTAATAATAATTATCTAAAGGAGACGGGAAGAAACGGAAAAATCAGCTTCGTTTTCGCGTTTCTCCTCTTTTTTCCCACGGAGCGGTCTGGATCTGATGTTTCCTTTGTCACCCAACCCGCGTTAGTCATCCGCTACCGCTTGTGCTCTTCTAACACGAAATCACCATCACATTTATTTCGGGGGGCAAAAGTAGTCACGGACGCCGGTGACTCACCCGTCCTCCGGCGTCCGAGGCGTCTCATGCCACACAGATGGGTGAGTGTGGAATAATGCTGGGGGGGCAGTAAGGTGGTGGTGGGGGTTTGTTGTTGTGGAGATTATCTGCCACATTTGCTGCCTTCTCCCCGCTCCGAGCCATCGCTGTCGCTCCTTATCACGCTAACCCCCCCACCCCACCCAATCCGACCCCCACCGCCCCGACCCATCTCTGCATACACAACCGCTTGTTCCTGACTCAGGCCGTCTGTGTCGGATGCCGACTTGACCCTAGTTAACCCCGCGTGCGCCCGGGGGGGGGCGGGGTTAACTCACTCTTGTCGTTGATGTACTCCGTCCAGTTGAACGTCTCCGACGCGTTGGGTTGGAACGTGGCGTTGAGGTCCAGCAGGGTGTCGTTGAAGAACGCGGCGTCCTCGGCGGCGGTGACGTTGGTGCTGTTGGTGAGGTTGCTGCTGGGGGGCAGGCGCACACACTTCTGCCTCAGGTTGCCCATGAAGAGCTGCAGGCCGATGAGGGCGAAGACGCTGAGGCAGAACACAGTGAGGATCATCACGTCTGACAGCTTTTTGACCGACTGGATCAGCGCGCCCACGATGGTTTTCAAGCCTAAACGAAAAAAAGACGGGGTGGGAGGGGGGAAATGGAGGAGCCGTTACTGCCTGTTACCCCCAGCTACGGGTTTGTATCAAGAAAAAGCCGCTAATAATAAGAGCTAACAGGAGAAGCAGCGAGTGGATCTGCGGCGGTTCCTATATGAGATGTCATATAGGAACCAGTCTGACGCAGATCCACGGGAATCATGGGTAAAAAACCACGATAAGAAGTCGTGGCGATGGTGTGATGTCAGCGTCGGAGTTGTTATCGTTTGGTTTGAACCCCAACGAAACAGGTTTGTGAGCTCTTTTTTATCCACAGTGCACACTCGCGCACCAACGCTCACGACTTCACCTCATTGTGGACTTTTAGTCGGTAGTCACATGACACCGTACTCGCATTCTATTGGCTGACGGTGTGTTACGTTCTGCGAGTCTCGCACTCAAAAAAGTGCTTTAAACAGTCAATCAGAGTGTTTTAAAGGTAATACAGATAGAAGGTGGTTTAATATCAGTATGGGGGGGTTCAGAAACATTAAAATTACCGTAAATAATAAGATGAATAGTTTGTCGCTCTATTGCGGAATAATCAAATTCCTGGAACGAGGGCGCACTGTATATGGGAGCGCACCAACGCGCACAAAAAGAGCCCAAAACTGTTTTCACTTCTTTTGTGAGTCATGTGATGTGTAGTGTGTGTGTAACATCTGACCACACACACACACAAAAAACACACAACACTGAACGAAACATGCAGAGGAGAACGAGGTGAGGAGGAGCCCTACACACACACACACACACACACACACACACACACACACACAGGTGCTTGCCACGAGAAAATCGGCTTTTGCAATGTCTCATGCATAAAGGAAAAAGAAAGGACTGGTGCACAAATCTACTGGTCGAGTCTCCCAAGGCGAGAACTTCACCCAAAAACAAGAATTCTGTCTCTAAAAGCCAAGAATCCCGTCAATCTGTGCAGATTGGAGCCAGATTCCAGCTTTTACTGGCCTTGGGACGAAGGCGTGAGCGACGGCGACGGGCGTTTGGTCAGGCTAAGCTACGGTGAGATGAGCTGGGGGGGGGGGTGCCAGTTAGCTGTTAGCATCTGATTAGCGCTATGTGCCCCTGGAGGGGGGCGTGGTGGTGCTGGGTGGGGGCTCTCTCACCTGGGATGACTGATATAGTTTTCAGGGCTCGCAGAACCCTGAAGGTTCGCAGTGCTGAGACATTGCCCAGGTCCACAAACTCTGTGACATATCTGTAAGGGAAGGTTGGGGGGGGGGGGGCAGGAGGAGTGGGGAGGGTAGGAGTCGAGACATTTCAGGGGGGAAATGTGGGACACACACAAATCAAGCGCCCACACACACACACACACACACACACGGCGTGACAAGACAAAAGGAGGGTAATGGGAAGGGAGGGGAAGGGAAAGGGAAGGCAGGGAGGGGGGGGCGGCAAACGGTCACACACAGAGGACACATGGCAGGAGTGCTGGCAGCAGGCACGGGCGGCCTTACCTGGGATTACTGAGATAGTTTTCAAAGCTCGCAATACTCTGAATGTGCGCAGAGCTGAAACATTGCCTAGGTTTACAAACTCTGTTATATACCTGCAGGATCAAATGCACAGTTACGACACAGCATTACAGGCAGGAAGCCATTTACAAGATGCACAAAACATCCCAGAGATAAAGACTTCCAGAAATCTCTCAGACTAAAACACGATTACAGTCAGGTGGAGTTACTGAAGCGTGGGGCCAACACGGGCAGAGATTGCCCACGCTTCGGGGCCTCGCGTCCATTACGACAGAGTGGAGTCCAGGTTCATGCTCGACTACAGATTTACCCTCCCCTGTCCCAGCTCCTCTCCTCAGGATTCAGGTCTTGATTAGCGTTAGAAGCATTTTGGCCTCTGAGAACACGTTTAAATCATCCTAACGGGACACTTACGCCATGAGGATAACACTGAAATCCAGCCAGTTCCACGGGTCTCGCAGGAATGTGAACTTGCCCACGCAGAAGCCTCTGGCCAGGATCTTGATGAGAGACTCGAAGGTGTAGATCCCCGTGAAGGTGTACCTGGTGGAGAAGGTTCATTTTGTTTGTTTTTTGGAGTGTTTCTGCGATCCACAGATTCGGGCATTGTTGCCATGGAGTCGCTGGCCAGCGTTATTGTATTCAATGAATTTTCTGACTTTTAAACATCTAGAGCTGAGGTGTAAAGACAACCGGGAGGCTAAATATATCTGATTGTGTCTGAAAACACAAAACTAAACGTGGATATTAGAGAAAATTTACCCCAAAAAATGATGATTTACACGCCGTCGGAGTTTAAGGAGACTTACTCTACATTCTTGGCCCATTCCGGGGGATTACTGAGCGTCATGAAACCACAGTTGGTCAGGATGGTGAACATGATCAACATGCTGAACATCGTAGAGAGAGAGAAGGTCAAGGATCGCAACGGAATAAAATATCAGACCTGAAATAACATCCACAATCTTCTTCACGATGGTGAAGCTGAGCTCTAACCAACCCTTAAAGGATATGAGTGCACTAAAACTCTAATAGCTATCCTCCTCAGGGGGTTGAAGGGGTTTAAGATGTACAAGGCAGGCGTGGCGTTGAAACGGAAGATTGCCTTCCCGCGATTCAATACTATGAAGGTCTGGAAGGGAGAGAGAGCAACTCGGGTTAGACATTGCTTTCTGATTCGTTGATAATCCTGGTGGGTGTGTTTATGCAACGTGTGGGCGTGGCCAGACCTTCTGATTGCTGTAGAAAGGGTCCATGTCCTCCAGCGGGGTGGACACCAGGTGAGGAGGAATGTCTCCGTAGATGAAGGGCAGAGACTTCCCCGCCTCCAGGTCGCTGTTGGGCTTCGGCCCGTTCTCGTCATCGGTGTCGCTGCGGCGGTCCGCCCGCGGTCTCCGGGCCTCCTCCTCGGCGATGCGCCTCTCGATGGCGGCCAGCGACTCGGGGACGAAGGGGCGGAAGCTGTCAGGTCCGGGCGGTACAAGCAGCTGGGCCATCTTGTCATCCTGCTTCTTCAGGGGGCAGCGAGGGGCTCAGCTGGGACGAGGAGCTGGGGGGGGGGGTCAAAGGTCACGGTCAGACACCTGAAGAAAGCTGGTACATCAACTAAAGGTGAACGCCCCATCAATAATATAATCCTACTTATATAATAAATATAAGATGAATCTTTTGACACAACGGCTCTACATTTGACATAAATGACATAAATTCATCACCAGCGGGACGGAAACAACCGAGGACTCAATATCACCACTTTACCCCCCCCTCATTACTGGTGGGTCCTCTATTTACTACTTCATTTGGAGGAAATGGCTTCTGGAGAGCAGAGGAAGCGCCGTCCTTTAACGGCGTAATGAACTGACGGGGGTTAAATTGGTAAAAGAATAAAGTGCAGCCCTCATAAATGTCTAAGGCGGCGGGGGGAAGGCACACAAACAAGAACCTTCCAACAAAGACAAAACCCTGGTGAGTCATTATTATCCCGGCCTCACAGGTGGGTTCTGCTCCCTGTGGGACACCAGGAACTCCCCCCCCCCCCCCGAAAGCAACGCCTTGAAAATGGAGGAGTAGAATCCTCAGCCTGACTGTCTTTCCATTTTAAAAGGTAAGGAATAGAGAAAAGGAAATAGTGGGAAATAAAAGGAGGAGTCAGGATCTGTCAAACATAGCCATGATTAGCCATTAGCCTAGCATGTTTTAGCAGTTTAACACCATATATGTCCAGCAGTATCTACGACATATGTCAAACTCAAGGCCCGGGGGCCAAATGTGGCCCTCCACATCATTTTATGTGGCCCGCGAGAGCATAAAAGGTCAGTGTCTAAAAATAAGTAGGTCAAAAGTGTGCTTTGACCAAAACTACATTTCCCACAATGCAATAATTAAGACCATTTTAACTTTGACAAAAACATTTTGAACAAAGTTAATGTCCTAACTTGTGTCTGATGTTATTTTTCTTTATTGATTGATAGTTTGATCCTTGATTGATGGAGTTCTGTGGGTTTAATAACCTGACGAATTAAAAGGATTTATGTTAGAACAGAGAAACAAACAAACATGTTTTTTCTGTCTAACTGTAATGTTTGGAACTAGAATCAGTCAGAAATTCAGTTATTTAACATTAAGGAGTAGTTACATTTAGTTACATTACACTGAGTTACATTTAGTTACATTTATTAGTTACATTAAGGAGTAGTTACATTTAGTTACATTACACTGAGTTACATTTAGTTACATTTATTAGTTACATTAAGGAGTAGTTACATTTAGTTACATTACACTGAGTTACATTTAGTTACATTTATTAGTTACATTAAGGAGTAGTTACATTTAGTTACATTACACTGAGTTACATTTAGTTACATTTATTAGTTACATTAAGGAGTAGTTACATTTAGTTACATTACACTGAGTTACATTTAGTTACATTTATTAGTTACATTAAGGAGTAGTTACATTTAGTTACATTACACTGAGTTACATTTAGTTACATTTATTAGTTACATGAAGGAGTAGTTACATTTAGTTACATTACACTGAGTTACATTTAGTTACATTTATTACATTAAGGAGTAGTTACATTTAGTTACATTTATTAGTTACATCTGGCCCTTTGAGGACAGCCGTTTGACACCCGATTTAAGACCTCTAAATCAATAATAACATGTTCTATCTATGCTTATGGCTATTTAACAGCTACTTACGCTGAGATAACAAACTACTTCCTGGTTGTGGCTAAGGGCCCTTTTTGTCCTGTTAACCACACATTTTTACGGAATAATAAACTCAGTAAAGTAATTAACATTCTGTTTTCCTCTGTGAGTGTAAAACTGGAGTGGTGGGGGGTGGGGGGGGTCGAAGCCTCGGCTCATTAGCTGCGGTCAGCCGGGCGTCCGATCCATTAGGAACCGGAGCGGAGCCACAAACGTGTTCCTGAGAGTCCATCAGGATTAACCGCAGCTCCTCCTTTAATAAAACACATCTGCTCGCGTCCAACAGAACGCCCCGGGACCTGGTGGTCATGTGTGGTCTGACAGCCAGTCTAACATGAGCTGTCAGCTGCTTGGGGGGGGGGTGGGTAAAGTGGGGGGTGGGGGACGACCAGATACAGGCCAGGCACAACATCCACACCCACTACAGTCATCCCTGGGGTCAAACAGAACATGATAGGCTGGGAATAAATAAATACTCCAGGAATCAAACGCTGACATTTTTTCTGGCGGATTGAAAAAACATTTACAAACAATAAAAAACGTTACCTGACAAAAAAAGATGAGATATTCACCACCTTTTCAACTCGACGCACCTCCTCCTCCTCAGCTGTCCTCTAAATCTAAATCTAGTTGGCAGGTTTAGTAGGTTCAGCCCAGAGGTGACAGATTACAAACCCTCACGTCTCCATATGTACATCCGAACAGTGTAAACCCTCCTCTATTTACACTGAGCAAACCAACAGCGTGACGTACGACACGGGAGCGCCAGCATCTAGAGTTACATTAAACGTATACGCCGCTCTACTTCCTGTAGTTTAGAACGTGAACTAAAGATGAGTTGGAGGCTCCACGTGTGAACTCTGACCCCTAACCCCTTGTCCTTTAGGATGCTCCCATCAAACCTCCTGGAGGAGGCTTGCTTCCTCCAATGGGGCGATGTTTCGCTGTCCGTGGTGCTGGAGACGGGGAGCAGCTGCCTCAGTGAGCAAACAGGGAAATCCCGCCTGGATGTTCATCACCAGACATTTTGTAAAAATAACAGCTGACCTCCTTCTGCTGGATAAATCTGAATTTACAGGAATAAAATCACCCCTGAGACATTTAAGATGTGTTTACCTGCAATTACTCATCATAATGTGCGTCTTTGTGTGAATTTATCCTTAGTTTTTACAGTTTCCCACCTCACATCATACATATATTTAATTTTATGGATGATGTATTGATTATTTTATCAACTCAGAGGCACACATCTGCAGCCAGGCGTGGAACTATGTGGATGAAAGTATCCTGGATGCTGATTAGGAATCAGGAATAAACAGACAAAGGTGTCAGACTTTACCTGAATTGATCCTGGAGTCTAAACGCACCACGAAGGCGCAGCAGCTGCCGCCATGTTGATCACGTCTGCGCGTTTTTTATTTTATCCACCCGAAAATCTACACTTTCATCCACAGATGAGGGCTTGTCAGTTTATCCGCGGCCATCATGGCTTCCTTATGAAGAAACGCCACCAGCAGCTCGGTCAGGACCGGGGGGAGAACATCCACCCACCCGGTGCGCACCGACCGAGTCTCCAGCCTCCCATCATCAACATCCCGGGGAAACCAGTTCCCACCTGCGTCTTTACGCGGCGGTTAAAACGGGCTTAGATGCCCTAATTTCCTTATATTATTAAAATAAAATATAAATAACAATCCTCTAGTATTAGATTATGATGTGTTTTTAATGGTGCCTCTGTGTGTATTTTCCCACTGGTGTAAATGAATGAATGGGTCTGAATGGGTCTGGGCGTGTCCTCTCCAGATGTGTCCACCGCCTGTAACCGGTTACCTTCACCGGTTTACCAAATATAGACGCAGATATTAGCTCAAATACGACCCTGCCGGCTTTTTCCCGGCTCTAATGGCGAATTTACATCCAAACAATACCGGAAAACTGCTTCTATTTGAAGCCCATTTTGTTTTTGTCACGACGTGGAGGTTGTTTTTAAGCGAATTACCCACACCGTGTGCGCAGACAGCGGCTGAATTAACTATAAAAAGGTTAAAAAGTGCTAATAATATATTTAAAGGAGTGAATTTTAAATGTATTGCGCAGTTAAAATATATTTTGGCCACCCGGTGATTGGATAGGCCTGTCAGGCGCGCAATTAATGGAGAATGGAGGATAATACGTGCGTAATAACGGATGTGTGGCTCGTTTTTAGCCCATTTCACACCAAATATCCTTTAAATAATCTCGGAATATTTTCTAGGCAGGTTAATTTGGCCTAAATGTGAGTAATATTTAAAGACATCAACCTGTGTGAAGGCTAGAAGCCCCTTCTCTGAATACTCACCACCATCACGGTGCCCAGCAGGTGGGGACCCTGGAGGTAGATCCCATATCCACGAGAATAATCCAGATTTAAGCGGATAGCTCGTCAATGTGAGATTTAAACGCTTGTCTCCTTCAGTAAAATCCCGTTCGGGGTTGATGGATTATCATTTAATGAGCGCCTCTTGGATTTTTTTTTTTTTTTTTTTTAGCCGCCCTTCCTTTCCGTGGAGAAATCAATCCGCGCTTCCGCCTGGATGGGAATCAATGTCTTTAAAGCTGTGACAAGATGGCCCGAGCAGAAAACACCCGTCACCATGGCGACGGCAACCTGTTGGCGGCTGCCAAACTACACGGACTGTCGTAGCATCACTTTGACTCATAGGGTAATTAGCATATTTAACAGAAAATTGTTTAAAAAAATTTTTTTTTGTAGCTGCGTGTGAGTTTAGAATAAACACAGGTGATCAATCTGATTAGAAACAATTACATCATCTTAAAAAATTCCTATTAGTTTAAATGACTTCACAGCTGTTTCCGCATTTATTTTATTTAATGAAAGGTCATGCATATTAATTAAGATAATGCTATATGAATAATGAATAAAATATTAATATTTTCCCAAAATTAATGCATCCAAATTTGTGTTTTACTTCCAAGCAAGGGTATCTGAACTCCTGTTTCAGCAGAAATAAGTTTTTAAAAGGTTAAACTTTGTATCTAGATCATATTTATAATCATTAATATATATTGAAATGTCAAAAGTTATATTTATAAACTGATGATGATTTTTGGTGACATGAAGTTGGAGACGGAGCTGAGAGGAGGGAGAAACATGGACCACCACATTGTGGGTGACAGACTTCAGGGTGACCACGTATTTCTGGTGAATTCCTGCCATCTGCTGGACAATCTATAAAATTACACCAAGCAGGGATAATTTATTCCATTATTTACTGTGTAGGATTTAAATACTCTGAAAAACACAGCAAATTCTAATTTTGGGGAACAAAAATAGGGTGAATTCCATTCCAGTGTCACGGGGTTTGACACGCCCTTCAGCCTCATGACCGTGTTACTGTCACACGTCTGCAGGAGTTTCGCTTCCCCATGTCAACATAACTGACATGAAAAAAAAAGTTATTATTTTAATAATGCATTACCTACCCAAAGAAAGTCCTGTCTTCATAATGTATGTCAAATTGAAATGTTTCCAATTTTATTTGCAATCACTATTTCGCCTTCTCAGAAAGCAGAGAATGTGGTTTTGGGTGAATTAATATAATTTAAAAAATAGCATCCATGTTTTTGTAAAAAGGAAAAAAAACACCTTTAATGACACTCAACTGCATCTGTCATGCATATCAGATGCCAGTCAAAAAATAAATATCAATAAATAACATTATAAAAGTGTTCCGTATGGTTTATCATATACGTCACAGTCATTTACAGTCGTAGTTTAAAATGAGTTCAGAGAGCAGAGGGGGAGTTTGGACTGTGTACAGCTTTTCCCCGGTGAGGAGGATGTCGTCTTTCTTGGCAGCTCCCTGTGACGTTCCTGCCTGGTTCATTAGAAACAAGGTGATGAATCTGGATGTTTCAACAGAACGACGTCAGAATTAACTCGGAGCACGCATCTATTCAGCTTTGACTGGTTGTGTAACCCGCGGTTGTGTCTGCATTTGTAGGGTCTCGAATCTAATAATAATAAATGTTAACACTGGAGGTGGAGAGGAGGAAATGAAATCATTTTGTTTCCACTTTGATTTCCTCAGACAGGATAAAGCAAGTCGATCAGACAAAGCTGTTCCAGCCTGAGCTAAATTTATAACGGAAGAAGTCAGGATGGACGTCAGATGACAGTTTAACACCCTTTACCTGTTTATCTCAGGGCCCGGTGTGTTTTTGGCAGTGATACAGGGAGACAGACTGATGGTGTGACTAACAGGCGTTCTGTTAGTCATCATGAAGTTCATTGGGTGAGACAGGGGGCCCGGTGATGCGTTCACTGCCCCTCCAGAGGGCCGCTGAGAGTCCACTCACAGGCATCACAATGAGATTACAAGATTACACTTAGTGGTGACATATGTTCCTGCGCTTCATTTGATTAAAACTCCCACTGAAGCGCATGCTAGTGCTCATCCACTGTATGCACATGAGTCCAGGCCTTCTTATGGCTGTATAGCATGCTAATGGTGAGCTTGTTTGATTCATCAGTGCATTTAAAAACACCGTCCCTGCAAGGAATATTTGACTAATAATTTATTATGTAGGAACATAAAAGCCAGGAAATCATTTTCTGATGAAAAGATGTTTTTATCCCACAGACGCTGCAGGATTTTCACATATTTTTTTAACATATTTAGCCTATAATGCATATTATCTTAATTTAGCATGCTATTTTAATAGCTTTGAGCGCTACATTCACCTTTGGTTGAACTCTTTTGCAGGTATTTGGTTATAAATAAACTTTTTTTTTTTTTTTGCATGAGAATGGCGCTACTGATGTGGTTAAAAAAAGGGAAAGAAGACATAAAACTCTTACAATAAGCAAGATTTCTACTAAGTTTAATGCATTTTCATTATGTTTTGATTCAATAAGGAATTAAACACTGCTGTTGCTGGTGTTTCCACCTGTCTGACAGATTTTTCCTCAGACAATTGTTGATTATATATCGCTGTAGTTTAGTATCAGTCCATTTACCCCCACCCCCCAGGGAGGATCAGTAGTTTCAGTGCATAACTGGCTCCGTGACAACTTGAGTTTCACACACTTTTCATTAATGAGGGCAGGATCCAGTATTCCCTTTGCATTCTGGTTCACCAGGTTATGATGAGCATGCATGTATGAATTCACCGCCCCCTCCTCGCCACCACCTGCTCCTACACAATACCCACACACACACACACACACACACACACACACACACGCACACGTAAGCAAAGTGTGGTCACATGACTGGGCAGGGCCTGGAGGTGTGGTAACTAAATCAGGATTAGAGAAACAGTCTCTCTCTCTGTCTAAACTCTACCACCAAATCATAAAGAAGAGAAAGTTGAAGAGGAATGGGAAGAAGCTGCCGACACAGGTGAGTGTAAATAGAGAGGTGTGTGAATGTAATCAGCTGCTTTGGGAGTGTTTTGGATATGGAGCTTTAAAGAAAGCACTAATCCCTCAGTGTAAGCTTATTTGGAACCCAGCATTACTGCAGGAACAACATGGCTGAAGGCAGACGGAGACCTCTACATGTTCCAAAAGTGCTGTGGATAAAGATGTTCTATGGTTTTATTGTGTTATTGTTGTAGTGATTAAATTATTATTAGGATGAGCGTCACATGCCACTCATAACCACTAGTGTTACTTTAGTGTAGTAGTGTAAATGATAATTATTCATACTCTAATACTGGGCAGGAATAGCAGGAGTAAAGATACTAATAAATGCATATTTTTAAAAAGTATTTCAATCGGTATAAATAAACAAACACGTAATTTTTTATTTATTTTAATTTATTTTAAATACAACTTGTACTTGTTAAATAAATGATACAATTATCTTGTTTATCTCACTGCATTTTATCTAAAAAGGAACTAAATTTAATAATTTGCGCTTAACCAATCAGTTTTTAGACTACTTTTATATTGTACACTTTGTTTACTCTGTCGCTTCCTAGCACATGCGCGTGCCTGTGCCCGGCCACGTGCTCCTGTGAGGAGGTCAGAGGGCGGTGACGCGCCCGCGCCCACACACACACACACACACACACACACACACACACACACGCACAGCTGTTTGACTGGCACGCGCCGGTGAACTCCCAGTTTAAAATTCACGGAGGGCGTGGACGTGAAGCGAAGTGTTAAAAGCGGCGGCTCGCAGGATGCTGTACATCCACCCCGGGGCGGAGGTGAGGCGGGAGGCCGGCGAGGAGCGACCGGAGGCCGGCGAGGAGCGACCGAAAGCAGCGGTTGAATGGCTCCGGAAAAGTTAACTTTAACGCTAGTGAATGTCATTTAAGAGATAATTATTAGTTATTTCTGTAAAATGACACGGTTGTCGTTTTATTTCCCGTCATGTTTTGAGGAACAGGCTTTTCAGGTAGGCCTCAGTTCAGCTGCTTACATTTGTTTCTAACGTGTATTTATTTACCAGACGCGAATGGTAATTAAGTTAACGCATATTTATCACGTGATTAGCATCAGGTTTCATTTATTCTAGTATCAAAAATGAACATTTATATTATTATAACTAATTTTCTTCATGTGAAGTGGATGTAAACTGAGTTTATTCCACTTTTAAACTGTCAGTTTGGACAAGACCCAACATGTAAATCTGTCAGATTGGTGTCACAAATATTCTGCAGTGCATTTTGCACAATCAGTCAAGAAATGTCAGTCCTGAATGTGTTGGAGTGGCTCTAAGACATTTCACACCAATAAGAGGGGAGGCATGTGGGTAACACACCAATAGAAACACAGGGGTGTGTTCTTATTTTTATTTTTTATTTTTAAGGAAGATTTCCTGACATTTGGAGGGAATCAAATCTGAAAAATTCCCCAAGAGATGGAGGTGAATCCGTTGGAGAGAGACCACGATCTGTCTGTGGTTCTGCCTGGGGGGGTGGAGAAGAACGCCACGGTGCATGGAAGGTAAAGCTTCTTTTTTTTTATTTTTTAAAGTTGCTTATATATTTATTTCTTCTTCTCTGAAAAGTTCTTGTCTGATAATAAAGTTACATCTGCATAAAAGCAGGGCAAATTTAAGCCATACTGGAGTTTATTATAAGTTATTTCCTGTTGTCTGGTGTGAATTCTCTCCACAGCAAGCCCGTGATGGACTTACTGGTGACCCTTTGTGCGAGCTACCACCTGAATCCGTCAGAGCACGCTATCGAGTTTCTCTCACCTAACAAGAACAACATCAGCTTCAAACCAAACTCTCCCATCGGTTCGCTGGAAGCGGAGAAGATTGTGCTGAAGCCCAAAGGAGTGGAGGAAAAGATCAGGAGGCCATACATGCCTGAGGTATTAAAAAAAAAAAAAAAGGAAGATAAAGTTGTTTATTTCAAAGTAAACATCATTTAAGCCTCAGCTAAGAAACAATCAATATTAATCCTGTTGTATCTTGACTAGACTTTCATTCCACGATGGCGTAAAATATGTAGGAAAAGTAATTTCTCTTCTGTTTACAGGCGTCTGTGCGTCTGCTGATCAACTACAATAAATCCCATAAGGCCGTGGTGCGGGTGAGTCCCAGGGTGCCCCTGGAGATGCTTTTGCCATCGGTGTGCGACAAGTGTGAGTTCAGAACGGAGTCGACCGTCTTGCTGAGAGACGCTGAGTCCAAAGAGGCGCTGGACCTGAGGAAGAGCCTAGACGATCACGGGCTGAGAGAAGTTTACGCTAAAGACACGTCCGACGCTCAGCCGGGCGACGATCGGCATCGACCGTCACACGAAACCGGTAATAATTACAGAAACGAAGAAGAATATATTGTATATAAGTTCAGCGTGACGATATCAACACCATTATTATCTGTTTGATCCAGGTGTCGCCTCCACATCTCCTCCTCCACCAGGTAACACCTTCACGTCTCGATTGCGTCGTATCTCATCTTCTGCCCTCATCTGACAACTTGTACGTTATTTTTTCTTATATAGAAACGCCGAAAAGTGAGCAGAAAGAGAAGAAGAACTCTGGTTTTCTCAGCTTATTCAGAAGAAGGAAGAAGAAACCGGAAAAGGTAGATTATTGTCAGCTTTGATGGATTTATTTTATTCCTCTTGACCTCCTAAAAAAGGTTCTGCTCCTCCTTTTGCAGGAAGGTTCTCCTGGTCTTCATCAACAGACTGGTATGAACGGACAGGACGATGCCCCCAAGAAGCGACGCGCCCCCCAGCCGCCCAGGGGGGCGTCGCAGAGCCTCTCCAGCGACCTGAGCTGCTGTCACCAAGGTGGAGCTCAGGTGAGGTGGAGACGTCGTCCTTCAGACGGAGAAGATCCGACCGATGCAGATCCATTCCACCGAGGTCGTTCTCTCTTTCTGCAGACGTCGGCTGATTCCACCTTAAGGAGCACCAAGAGGAGGGCGCCCCCGCCTCCCTCCGCCAACACCCACCAGCCAGACGATGAGGTCAAAGGTAAAATGCTGACCTCTGACCTCTGTAAAGGAGAGTTATTATACAAGGATCCATTTTAATGATAATGTTTGAGATTGTAGCCTCAGAATAAAACGGTTTTTAAATAATCTGAATAGAGTTATCGTCCGTAATCCCAGCTGACCTTTTTAAAAAATTTTTTTTACAGTATTCAAATCAAACGGCTTTAGATTGGTGTGAATTCTCCTCTCCTGTCGGATCCTCAGTGCAACTCGAGGTCAAGACAGATTTAAGTTAAATCAAGATTAAAATGTCAGAGCCAGTGCTTTCAAATGGAAGATTTAGCCGTTAAATCCGACGCGGAACTCTTTGCTTTTATCGGTGGGAACAGTTTAACCCGGCTCAGGGGCAATTAAAGTGACCCCGGAGAGCCCCGATCATAGATCCAGGTGTTCATTGTCCTCCTACAATCACATGATCAGTCTGTTCCAATCAAAAGTGCGTCTTCACACCAGACAGGATGTAGTTCGTCGCCTTTCCTGTCAGGATAAGATGCTAAACCTTTTCTTTGTTACTATGGAAACCTCCAGGATGTAGATTTCCGCCCTAAAGTCGAGCTTTTTTTCTCTCCTCCCTGCTTCCAGACTCTGTGTTGCCCTCCTGAAGGGGGCGATAGAGGCCTGCTGCTGTCTCCTTTTCCTCTCCTCCTTCCATCATCCCTCTCCTCCTGTTTGGTCTTCCTCCTGCATCGGCCTCCTCCTCCTCCTCCTCCTCTTCATCCTTCAAACCTGAGCGGCTTTTAAAGATGTTTGTCGCTGTTCTGCTGCAGCGACGTGAAGTTCATCTCCTGTTTCCTGTCTCAAAAATTATTCTTTTTTCTGTCTTCAACCAAATTATTGTGCCTTGAGTTCAAAAATGAACACAATTATTCATTCCATTAATTCTAGCAGTAAGCTAATATTTTTTTAGATGCTCATCTATATTGTTCCAAATATTGTGTAGAAATATTGTGTATTAATTTGTGTAGAACTTTCACATTTTAGAATTTTGTGTGCAGTTTTTTTCATTAATAACCTGTTGTGATAAAATAATTCAAAATAATGTGAATAAATAAAGTTAATTTCATTAAAACATGTTTTCATGTCAGATATTTGAGTTAAAATGATCATGTTTGGATAAATAGATTCTGCATTTAACTCTTTCCTCTATTTTATGTGTTTTTGTGATTCTTCTATTATAAATGTTCCATTTTCTTCTATTTAATCTGATCTTAAACACGTTTTCCGTGTCATTAAATCTTCCCTGTTTCTCCAGGGACACCCGACCCCCCCGCTGCTGTGGAGAAGGTGAGAGAAAGCGATGAGTCCGACCCCGTCACCCTCTCCCCATCTTCATCGCCGCGTCCGTCGCAGCCGTGGTCGTCCTCGTCCTCCTCGCGCTGCTCGCTCGCTCACCTCCAGGAGATGGCCGACGCCCACCTGCCTTCGTTCGGAGGGAAAGACTTCTCCGACGCCCGCGCCGCTCTCGCCAAGGTCCTCAACTCCTCCGTTTCCAAAGGAGCGCTGGTCAAGCGTCTGAGGAATTCGGCCACGTTCCCGAAATTCTACCAGGACGGCTCCTCCTTCAGGCCCGCGGCGCAGAAGAGCTCGGGTAACGGGGTTTTCTGCGCGGCGCTTGAACCGTTTTCAAAATCCGGCCTCCCCACCGAGTCTGGGTGGGAGGATCCGGGAGAAAGGAAAGGGATGACCACGTTCAGAGTGGTTCCCTCCAAGAAACATCCAGAGCTCCGGCTGGAGCTTCCAGATCCGATGACCGTCCATCCGACTGAAGGAAGTCCTGACGACCCCAGGTCTCCGGACGGATCTGAAGCGTCTCTGCAGAGTCCTGAGACCCCGACTCCTGAGCGACCCGCTTCTCCTCTTCCTCCAGATGATTCAGACGATCCGGTCCATGCGGGTTCACCTCTGTCACAATCTGTGGACACGAATCAGCAGGAAGTCACACCTGAGGCGACGCCCGCAGTGCAATCGGACTCCAGGGAGGGCGAACCCCCTCCTGATGATCACATGATCTCAGAGGATCAGAGTGAATCGTGTCAGACGTCGAGTTCCGGTACCGATGAGGAGGAAGCGGCGCAACCAGACGAGGAAAAGGAGGAAGACGCCAACGGTTTCCCTCCCCCTCCGTCACCCGTCTTCTTCCAGGACGACGCTGAGGAGGAGACGGAGGATGCTGCGGCCTCGGTTTTGCCGCCCCATCAGCCACCAGGTCCACCCTGCGAGGAGCGAACTCGAAACGAGGAAGCGTCAGATCAGCCCCCGCCCAAACCTCAGGTCAACACCAGCGCGGCGCCCTCCAGGTTTGCCCAGGCGGTGGCGCTGGCCGTGCAAAGGTCCCGCCTCCAGAATCGCAAGAAAGGTTCCGGCCCTCAAAACGGCGGGGGTCCCCAGAATTCACTTCCCTCCCCACCGAGGACCACATCCCAGATCGGTGAGTGTGATCCGTTGTTTGTTGTCGATGGTGCGGTAAAGTCTTCTGAGTGATGTCATCGCTTAAAAAATGTTTATGACGAATTTAAAGGCCACAAAAGTTTGTTTTCTCTGCAGAATTTCATATTCTTTAAAACATTTTTTTTTAAAACACCTCATATTTCTCTGCATTGATCTGAAAACAACAAAAACTTATTATTTTATTACTATTATTTCTGTGTTCTGCACAGCCAATCACAGTGAAGCATCCACACACCGCCCTGATGAACCCGAAACCTTCACCTTTCCTCCTCCCTTTCTTTTGCTGTCTGACTGTTCAGGACTTGTTGTTTTTGGCCTGAGGGCCTTTTTAAAAAAATATATATTTCTGTTTACTCTGCTGCAGGTGCCTGACTGGTTTCCTTACTGACTGATGACATCACACTCTGTTCTTGACCCGCAAAAGGACTTAAAAAAAAAGTTTAGCCGACTCCTTTCTGAGCAGGGAAAGAATCAACCGACTGGTAGTGGTTTCTCTTTATCCTTCTTGAAGGAACCTTGTTTTGTTCACAGGTTGAACATTTTTACGTTGAATCAGCCAAACGTGCACGACGCGAACTGTTGATCGAACAACGTCCTGGATTTTTCTTTTACTTCCTTTTTAAACTCTAAAGATGTGCCAAGGTGGACGTAACGCTGACATGAGCTTCTTTTGTTTGTAATGATGAGTTTTTTTGGTTGTGTGTCTGTGTCGTCCCTCAGGGCGTGAATTTGTGTTGTCAGACATGAGAAATGCAGTAAAAACTCTTGATGTGGCGCTGGTTCGCTTTTTAGCCACTAGGTGGCAGAAGAGCATCGGTTCTGACGTCTCCTGGATGCATAGCACATTTTGTAAAATAAAGAACGAGAATAAGCGTAAAAAAAAAAAGTTTCCTTCAAGCCGTAAGTGAACTTAAATCGGACGTTGTTCTAAATGTTTCATCCCAGAAAATAAAATAAAATTGTTTAACGTGAGAATTGTTGACATTTTCAGCAGCAAAATAATTTAAAAAAAAAACCCATCCTTGTTGGAAGTGTCTGTTTCATGCCAAGCATCTCAACACCTTCCTGAATAAACTCAGTCCACTTTTGCTCACATGCTCACACTGTTATGTGTTTAACGGACCCGTACCTCTGGGCGATACTGCACAGCTATACTCTGGTGCCAAAAGAATCGTCTCTGCTATACGTATTGATCCGGCCCTGGCCTTGGAGGAACAGCAAGGAGCTATAAGAGGTAGAGACCTAGCCAAAAGCGCCCGTGGCTACTGGAGCTCCACGTTTGCCAGGCCTGGACTGAGTGGGCTCGCTTCAAGACTTCCCTTCCCTCTCTCTCTCTCTCCCGAGCATCCCTCGCTCCACCCGAGGAGGAGGAGGAGGAGGAGGAGGAGGGAGACGGAACGAGAAGGACGAGTTGCCGGTGGATGATGGGAGGTGACCGTTGACCCTGTCGTGTTTCTGCGCCCGGCCCTCAAGGGCACCGCCGTGTCACACCGCCGTTGTCATGGAGAATGCCATTATCCACCCTAAGGGGGGGAGAGAGGGAAAAAGAGACGCAGATGCTGGGGAGAAGACTTCTTCCTGCCTGAAGCCATGAGATCCGCTGTCAGTGACGACGCTGGCATTATCCTGATTTTATATATATATATATATATATGTAGGAAAGGTTGAGTTTCAACCCGAGCAGCGATGCTCATTATTACCCAGACAAAAGAACAGATTATAATGCGGTATAACATGAACGCTGCTCTGTCACATCCGTTTCTGATCCAGGAGGTGACATTAGGATGAACCTTTTGAAATAAACACACAAAAAAAAAAAAAAACCCAGAAGAAGAGGAGGTGAAGTGAAGAGAGACGCGTTTGAGTCAAATGATCGCGTCCCGGTTCAAAGTAATTAACGCGGACGCACCCCGACCAACGGTCCACGTTTGTTCTGGAGCGGCTGTCATTCAATGCTGCATAAACACAGGTGAAGGATAACAAAGACGGCTGTTATAATGCGTTATAATGCGCCCACGTGCAGCTGCAGGAAGTCGACGGGAACACAGGAGGATTTGTTCATGCATACATGGAGGTGTCTTATGACCTGCACATTAAAAAAAAGTAATAAAATGAACTCATGATGGAGGATAATGGAAGTCTTACATATATTAAAATAGATTCATTTTTATGCTGTTAAAAATTGCACAGAAGATGCATATTTTGAAGAAAAATAACATCTGGTTGATGCTTTTATTATAGATAAAATAATTTTAAAAATATTTAATTATATTTAGTAAAAAAAATTGAAGTGAGTGAAATATCGGTCTTTAAAATCAGGAGATAACAGAAGCCTAAAAACAGTCAGCGTGGCTTCATTTAAAGTTTAAAGTTTTTTAAAAATTTTAAACACAGTTTTGCCACATTATTATTATCATTCAAGGGTCTAAAAAAAACCACAAAATTTTATTTCCTGTAAAAAAAAATGTGTTGTTTGGTCACAAACCTGCACAAAAATTATTAAAATTCTGCACAGAATAAGAAAGTAGGACTTGGCCTGAATACTTACTGCAGCCTAATGTGAGCATGTAGACAAAAAAAACACCATTTCAGATCAATAACACGAAAGCTGGCCCACACAAATAGCGGTAATACGCATTTATCATTTATTTATTCCTTCATCTCTTCATTCATCTCCTCTAACTTACCCATCAGATGCCCACGAGCTGCTGGAAGTCAGAATCTGATTATAAAACAGTGAGCAGGCCCCCCCTGAGGCGTGCTTTCACCGGATCCACATGCGTGTTCTGGTAGGTGGGGGGGGGGGGTGTCCACATGTGCATTGTAGCCAGCTAATATATGTGTGTTTACATGGCACCTCCATGCTGGGGTAGAAATAATCAATAGATGAATCACCTAGAGCGGAGCAGCCCTCCCCAGGCAGAACGCTGCAGCTTAATGCTATTCTTTCCATTCACCTTGGGAATGGCATCCATCAGCCCTCCCCCCCCCCCTCCATCCCTGAAGTGAGGTACGGTTGCCTAAAACATCACCAGCGCTGGAGGGTGTGCTTGGAAAGGGATGCAGGGAGAGCACAGTTGACCTTTGACCTCCTCCATGTTTGCGCTCGCTTCCCTCCTCTTTGGCGAAGCGGCAAATCACAGAGTTCCTGCCTCATTGGCGTTGTCAGGCGCTTACAGTAGTTTTTATCTGCATTGTGCTGCTGGTTAACTGGTTCAAATGTTATGGAAATGATATTTACCTCGTCTGTGATCCTGTAAGCTCCAAACAGGAAAGGCTTTTTTTTTTTTTTTTGAACCCCTGGTTGAGGGAAGAAGGCCGTAAAGACGCGCTATAAATACAAAAAAACGTCCAAAGCCGAGCGGCGTGGTGTGAAAAATCAATCCGGTTTCAAGCTTCTCTGCTTCAGTCTTTTTGAGTCATGATTTAAAGGCGTCGGCGGTGGCGTTTGATGGTTGAACACGGACCAGACGGTGATAGATACCGGACAAACCCCGTCTCTCTCTCTCTCTCTCTCTCTCTCTCTCTCTCTCTCTTTCTGTCATTTTTCTTCATTCATCCCCTTATCACCGATTCCTGAGAGAGGCTGGGGGGGGAAAAAAGCAGCGCTCCCCCGTGATGAATGGTCGACGTCTGGGATTCAAAGTGACACAATCACCGGATGGATGTTCCAGTGATGAAAACAAACGCCCCTGCCCTCTTCTTCTATACCATCATCCCTTTTAATGCAACACAAATGCATTTGTCTCCCCTGGAATCACTGATGATCTCTGAGAACTCGCTGGAAGGAACTGGAGACGAGGCGACGATGCGATGCTGATCCGCCGCCAACAGGGGGCACAATAATCCCTGCTTCTGATCTGCGGCGTGGGGGCGGCCTCGCATTGAGATATGAGCCTGGGATTGTGAAAGGTGGAGCAGATTACGCCTCGTAGCTGCAATTAAATAATGCAAACAGCTGGGATTAACTTGATCCACGCTCACGTTTGCGCTTTTAGCCGAACCGCGTCCTTATTGTTTTAATACGTTAAACTTAAATCTTCTACTTAAAGCAAATCGTGTTTACGGCGTCCACAAAGGAGGGAATGATCTCAGATGTATTTACAATCAGAGCTGCTAAAATGACACATGTGGATGTAAAAGGAGGAGTTATTCAAGAAGAAGTTAAAAGTTGGCCGACGCCGCCGAGCAGCAAATGAGATCTGTGGTGGGGAGCAGGAAGAAAAAAGGGCCGCAAATCTTTGAATGATTGACTGACCTGTCAATCAGCCAGATACTTACAGGGGACTTAGTGGGTTAAACATTAGCCCCCCTGCAGGGGGGGATTTACCCCAGCAGCTTATGTTCTTTGGAATGAGTGTGGCGCTCCTTTACCGTAATGAATCAGGGGCATAAAACACTGTTATTGAGTAAAGGTGCCCCCCGCCCCCTCCCCTGAAAGAAAAGCTGCTGCCTCGTAAATGTTCACCAATAAGCTAAAAAAAATACCATTTAGAGATTTGGATTACTTTGAAAATAAGTAATACAAACTATAGAGAAATTGTAACCGTTGTTACATGTAATTATGCAGTAATTAAATGTAATTAGAGCTGTAATATAAAACGTTCATTATTATTATGCTATTATAATACAGAGTCAACACTAACCTTAGTTTCCAATGAAGCGCTCTCATTCTTTAGCTTGATTTTCTCAGTGAAATTCCGTTTTGTGACACTTGGACCGGACTTTAGTTTCAGTGTGCCGAGTCTTTACACCATCTAGAAATACGAGCAGCATCAGAAACCTTTTATTGACGACTGAGTGATGAATTGATTCCTGCTACAATCTTATTTGCAGACCTCTTGATGGAGCCGTAGCACTCGGCAGCATTCCTAAAAAACACAAGCTTTTCTTTCTTTTCTTTTTTTTTTAAATTTTTTTTTATTTATTTATATCCTCCTCTGTTTTTTTTTTTTGGTCTGCCATCATTAATAATTCATTTCTTTCTTGGATGCTAAAACAACAACAAACAGAACAACAGCTCGGATAATGTATTCAGTCAAAAGCTCATTGTCTGAGGGAGGAGGCGAGGGGACAGTGAGAATGTGCACTGGAGTGAGACAAGAGAGCACCCCGACAGGGAGAGGCTCAATGTCACTCCTCAGCATGGCGGGAAGGAAGAAAAACAAACGCCAGAGGGGGAAAAAAATAAAAAAGAGAGAAATATACAGTTTGTAAGTCATAAAAGCCCAATTAGAGGCATTAGGGTCCTCAGACGGAGGATTACAATGAATAATTTGTGGCTGCAATTTTTTCAGGCTGATTGTGCCATTAACTAGGGTGACAAAAAAGGATATATTTTTGAGGAAGCCTCGCAAAAAAAGCTTTCAATGCCGACAAAAAAAACCAAAAACCAACCAATAATTCAAGGTTACATGAATACGCTGCCAAATCTGCACCCCGGCCGTCCATTGACTCAGCTGCCTTACTTTAAATCTCTTCACTCCCCCCCCCCCGCCGCCCGTCACCCCTTCATTTGGAGGAGCTCGACCTTGAATGTCTCCGGTGTGAACCGGTGCCCCGGCTTTTCACATTACGCCAGAATGGATCCTGACTCATTCAATTTAAAGCCATCAAGAAAGCACAATACAAGCCAAATTAGCTGCCATTATTTAGACACTTTCATGCCCTCAAATTGAGGTTATGTGACGATTACTTAGATTTGTCTCGGTTGTCGTCACGGTTGTCCCGTTATCTCCGACACACACGAGCCTCTTTAGCGCCTTTTTGATATTTTTATATCTTTAAGTCTTACAGACCAATTATCTCATTAAATACTAATGATGGCACATATATTCCATCGTGTTAAATTTCACCAGGATCTTTACATCCATGTCACGACAAGAGGAGCTGAACAACTTTAACCTTCAGGGACTGTTTGGCGCAAAAATGGACATATTTGGCACAAAGAGTCAAAAAATTGACATTTTTGGGCCCAAAATTGACAGTTTTGGACTCTTTGGGGCACAAAAATGGACATTTGGGGCAAAGATGGACATATTTGGCCCAAAGAGTTCAAAAATTGACATTTTTGGGCCAAAAGTTGACATTTATGGACTTACGACAGTTATTTCTACAAATTTGTCCTAGACACGTAGAATTAAAGGATGAAACTTATTAGATTTTGTTGGTAAAATATAATCTCATGAGTCCAAACGCTAATCTTGACATCACAATGAGGGCAAGAGAAGACTTTCCTGAAACACTTTCCTACCCATATTTCCCATCACTTTGTGATAAGTCTTGATTCCATCCATCTGCAAACAATTTTTGCAGAAGGCTTCACCTTATTAACATCTCACCGATGTGCTATTGAGGATTAATTCGCACGTTTCTCCACCTGGAAGTGTAACCTCAAGCTGTTTCCCTGTTGTGTTGCGGGGGATTGAGGCCAGCGTGAGGTTTATACGCCGTCCGTCGGTCGTGTTTTCCTTCCTTTATTAAACCGAGAGCGTCGAAAAAGTTGAGGAGACTCAGGAAAGAAAGACCTGGCAGGAATCCATTGAAGGCCAGCGGGAGCACAGAGGAGCTTTACTTCCAGAGGGAGAAGATAAAAGACTATCTTTGAATGCAGTTGATGACTTTTCTCACCTGATAACTTTCTTCCGAGTTTACCCGGCCACCCGAACCCATCCTGTGCTTCTCGGCACGAACCAAACCTCCTCCATTCGAACGCGCAAACAGCATCGCCTCCTTCTCATCTTGTGCATTTTCACGCTACGCCACACAAACTTCCTGTGCATCTCCGCTTTGAGTCCGAGGTGGAAAGTTCAGAGTCTGAGAATGATCGCTGCTTCTTTCAAATCTGGCTCTAAAGAGTTTCATGAAGAGAAACCGCCAGGGCAGCGCTATTAACAGGTGTTTACGCTGCCCTCAGCTTTGGTTCTTTATAGTGCTTAAAGGTAGCTTTAACCTCGGCGCCATCACACTTAGGGTAAACAAACACCCAACCGACACGCAGCGGGAGTCTACTATTCACAAGCTGCTTCTCCGTGCGGGAATTGTGCGGAAAAGGTAGATGGACTTCGGTGCAAGTTTGCTTTTGGATTTCCGGTAAATAACCCTGGTTCTTCTTCTTAAAACCTTGCAAGGATGCATTTGTTTTACCTACAGGAAGTGGCCTTCCTGGACAATTCTGTCACCGATAATTTGGTACAAGCGAAAAAATGTGAAATCCCAATCCGTGCATTTGATTCCTTCCAGTTGTATTGTTTGGTTTTCGTTCACAGGAAGTTTTGCGGAGCCCAAATGTTCCCTTTCAATCACGCAACTGAGAGAAAATCATTCCCACTTCTGCAGCTGCTGCTTATCTCCTCTTAAATTCAAGTGTTTTCAGCTAATTGCGCCAAATTCGGCATCTGTGCGGCGGCGGTGGCGTGCCGTTTGAGCGCCGTCCGACGTCGTGCAATTAAAAAGGCGTTAAGCATGTCAAGCTGCATTAGTTTAAGGAGCTCCAGCCGTAATCATCAAATAGAATATGTTGAATAATATACACTAAAGAAGGCAGGGAGATGTTTTTCCAGCAGCGTGAGGGATTTATGTTCCAAGCATCGGCGGAAACAGAGCCTGAATATGATGTATGTCTGTATATGTGTATGTGTGTGTGTGTGTGTGCAAGAACACACATCTTTACTTCATCCTTATCTGTTTTTCAAGGCGATAACCAAGGTTCAGCATTGAAAGAAGTGCTCATTTTTAATTGTGTGTCTTTATGATATTGTAAATGGAAAAAAGGCTGCATACCAGCTGCTGTCCCTCTCAAATGTAATATGAATTCATGGTATGATACCTGGATACCTTTTATTAATTCAGGGCCACAGAGACAGCTGAATAATGAAATTTAATGAAAATTTTAGACGGACTAAAAGTCAGAGTGCGTCTGTCATTAAATTTAAAAGCACATACCGCTCACACAGTAATGATAAATTCCACTTTTGGGCCTCATGCTATATAGTGGCCATTCCCAGTGGAGGTTTTTTTCTGAAGAGAGTTGAATTTAAGGCATTTCTATGTAGTAAATTGAAGTATGCAAAATGTGCAATAGTGAAAAAGAGTTTACTTGAATGGAAGTTAATGTTAAATAATACCTAAAGGCTGTAGGTTAGTTATTTGAGGTCGGGAGGACAGTTTGATTTCATTAAAAGCAAAACCTTTTTATGTTTAGTTGTCACATTTTAAACTAATTTTTAAAAACAAAAAGCCAACCTGACACCTCAAGATGAAATGTAGTTCTCACCTTTACATGGAGCTCACCTGGCCTCACCTCTACATTTTGCAAAGAGGTCAAAGGTGAAGACCTTGATGCAGCTGGATAGATGTCCTCCATTTTAGACCCCCGAAATGTTCCTATTTTTGCCACCAGGGGGGCATGAACCTCACCTGATCAGACAGGAAGTGCTATTTTTAATGGACTCTTACTCCTGTGCTGTGTTTGCAGGAAAGGTTAAGAATGAAACTGCGTCCAAATGAACCATTTGAGGCAAAAAAAACCCCAGAACTTCAGTTTAAGAAGAGTAAAATAAATACAGAAATAAAACACGCAGAAACATCTGACTGTGTTCACAAGAATAAAAAAGTTATATTAAGGTCATAAAGGAAATAAAATCCTATTTTTTAATAAACCGGTCGGGTAAATCACCAGCTGTATGATTGTAGGGCTTCATGTCACACAGGAGCGACGCTGCATCTGATGCTAAACAATCCCAGCTGCATTTGCATCACATATCTTATTAATAAAGATAGAAATATAATGTAGACACACAAGAAAAACATGCAACGCCAAGCTTTAATTAATTACATAACTGAATAAGTGAGCGAAAGGTTTGACGCTCCTCAATAAATCATCGCACGCAGTGGCAGCAGCCGAAAAACAACCGCTTGAATTGTTCATTACTGCTCCCGCCGCCGCGCCGACGCTACGTGTGTGTGTTTCAGATTTTAGCATAAAGACGTTTCTTCAAGAGGAACGTTTAATAATGTTCCCGCGACCTTCTTTTTATATTTTTATATCAAACCAAACTCTAAAAATAACAATATAGAGTAAATTTAGTAGAAATGCAACACATTGCACCAACAAAAAGTTAACTCAAGCCTAAATTCAGGTTGGGATGTGAACAAATCAATGAAGTTTCCGATGTATTACCAGGTGTGTTTTTTTTTTACCGGATTTTAAACTCAGCTTGCAGGCAAAGTGTGCAAAACTAAACTTGATCAATTTGAGCTTCATTTTTTAAGAAGTTATACTCAGAGGTGTCCGTCTTGCGCCTCATCTGAGCGCATCTCCTCGTGTTTTTACACGTCCCTCTTTGTGTTCCTCGTGAGCTGCTAGTGCAGCAGGTCCACCACTGCTAAAAAGGATGCTAGCAGGAGAGTAAATCCACTCAGATCCCTGCGGTTTACTCATCCCGCCTCACGTCCCGCCGACTTGCAGCTATACCTCTGGCCCAGCGTGCGCTGCATTCATCCAGGCATGGTGCTTATTGGACCAGCCTCGTGCACTTTGACCCCAGGAGGAGATTGGATCCTCGCTCTTGGAGGAAGCGGCTCCTGACGGCGGGGATGACGTGTTGGCGTTAGCGATGAGGCTGCAGGGGGAGATGATCCTCTTTAATTTCCTGCTGAAGTTTGGATGCGATCGGAAATTTCTGCCATCTTTTAAAAAGTGGACAAAAGAAAGTTTAAATTCAAAGCCGGTTTTTCCACATTTTAAGCGCCGTTTTTTTGGGGTTTTTTTGCTCCATCAATCAATCAAGCCTCATTATAAACATCCAGCATTGAGCATTGAACCCTGATTATGTTTGAAATCCACCCCGAGCCCCGACGGTTTAAAAAATAAAATAAAATTAGCCCATCAACTCTGTGTACATCTGGCAGCAAAAAAAAAAAAAAAAAAAGGCATCCCTACATTTTTATTTATTTTTTTCCGCGGGTATACTGCCAACTCTTCTGAAGGTGTTTGTCTATGGGGGTGTCAGAGCTGTCAAATGATGTTGTCACATAAACATGTCACCACCGGATCCAATATGGAGCCCCCATCCAGTCGCTGACAGAACGACGCCTTCGTCTGTTAAACCCTCCGCTCGCCGGCGCCGTGTGACTCTTCACAAACAAACAAAACAGAGACAAAAGGCAGCCCAATTCTTACATGTCGAAATCTGACTCTTTGAAACCCCCCCCCCCCCCCCAAAAAAAGGGAAAAAGAGGAAGCAGGTGTAACAGCCGTCTCCCACTTATGCTTTTTGAATCGCATTAGAATACATGAGGACTCCTAGACAGCGAGGTGCCCTCCCTTGGTTCTTAATGTATGACTATTTCATATGGACAGGAGATATGGGGGGGGTGTTGTGGTGTGGGGGTGGGGGGGGTGATTGACACGGGCCCACATTAGGAGCAGCTTTTGGAAATGGGTCCGTGGAGACCCGGCGGATCGGGTCCCGGCGAAGGAAACGGCGTCTCCGCCAGGAGCCGTGCCTTCTTCACCCCCGCTCATTGGTATGCCGATGTGCGGCTAACACACACACACACACACACACACACACACTCCGATGCATGCACCAAATCCCGCTGAGGACCTGTGACGATATGCAGCGTGGAATACTGAATCAAAATAGACCCCCAATTAATAATCACTTCATTTTTTTTTTTAGGCTTCAAGTAGAAGCTTCAGGAAGTTAGAAGCAGGAAAAGTTTCTACACACACACACACACACACACACACACACACACACACACACACAGGAGGCATCAAACATGTCAACATCGGTGGAAGCAAGGCCCTGGAGTCCATCCACCCCCCCACCCCCCCTCTACATGTGACAAAAAGCACAGGCGAAATAAAAATGTTTAAATCTGGAATAGAGGAATAACATGTCAGCGTTGAGACATACGCTGCTGGCAGGTAAGAAGACAGAAGATCACTTTACCCTATCGTGACTTTGAACTGTGTGACGGTAAGCAGACAGATTGTTTTTGTCACACAACTAAAGTGACCTCCAACCCTCAAAAAAACCGCTCTCTTTTCAAACCCTTCTAAAAATATTCCCATCAGAAGCCAACTGATAGGATTTACAAGCCCTAATGTCATCGCAACGGAAATATCGCCGCAAACATACACTACATATTTTTTGTCTTTATCGTTTGGAAAGGAGTTATCATTTTACCAAGCATGGAGGTGCAAAGGTGAGACAGGAATATTTGAGTACGCCTAATGAAAGGCAGTATAAAAGGTGCCTGGTGTGTTGTTTGAAATCAGCCTGTTTTGTTTTTTGGGCTGCGTTACATGTGCTGCCACTAATTATACAAGCTAGGTAGTCCTCACGCATTCCGAAAAAAGAAAACTCGACCATTTTTGACATGTTCATTTAAAGTTACTAATCAGATGTAAATATGCAAAGCAGGTCCCGATGGGATTTCTTTGATATGCAAATCTTAAAAGTGCAAACAAAGGTGGGCGAGATGAAGGGTTTTTTTTATTTTTATTTAAAAGGAAAAAAAAAATACCAGAGAAGGTATTGTCATTGCATTTTATTTTTTTTATTTATTTATTTATTTGGGGGGGGGGGGGTGCAAAATGGCGTTTTTGTTAAAAACCGAAAAAAAGAAAAAAAAAAGGCGGGATCCGATATGTATCTGGTCGCGTTCGCCGCCATCGGAACATGTAAACAGGCGTGACGGTGCTCCTGCCCCCCCACCCTCCCCGTCCTATCATAACAGCAACTTACTGGCCAGTTATCTGTTTGATGGGATGTAAAGGGAAGGTCAGCGTTTCCATAATTCACTCCAGAACCATAAATCACATTATATGATCTCCTCTGCTGAGGGACGTCGGCGAGCGCCGGTCGCTCGGAATACAAAAAAAAACAACACACCGACTGGCGCCCGTAATGTGCCACTTACAGGCACAGGTGGGGGGTTTAAAGGCTTTATTCCCCTTTTTTCTGTCGCGTCCGTTTACCCACATGTTCAGATTAATCGTCCGGGCCTCGCCTGATGTAAACGCCATCAACATTTTCTGCACGTTAGCACAATATTAGCCGTCCGGCGGCGCGGCGGCGCTGACAAAAGTCCCTTTGTGGTCAAGCGATGGGAAGCAATGGAGGGAAACTGACTTTTATTGACACCAGGCTGTCAGAATGGAGACGGCACCACTGTTCATTTCCAATTTCAGCCCACAGATTGGAATCCGCCGCTGGGCTCTCCAGTGTCTCAAGCACCATTTTCTGAACCTATGGTGTGGAAAACATGATTTAATTCCTGTTCAGTGCCTTTCATCAGATTCTCCATCTCCCCAAATCGTCTTTGTGTGGCATCGTATTGAAAGAGTAATTGTGCATCGCCGTGGACGCCGGACTGCAGCATCCTTTGGTAAAGTCTGCAGCAGAGCTGCAAAACACAATATGAATCGCGTCAGCTTGATTACTGATTTACCTGCTTGTGCCAAAACGTTATCGCGACGTTCTGACGACGGAATATCGGCCTTCTTAATCCTGCAACGACTGTTTTCTGTCGGCACGACGACCAAAGCGGCAAAAAAAACAACAACACCTGCAATTAATGAAAACCGATACCCGGCTGTACGTGATCAATAATTTAATTACATCTTTGTGCTACGATGGTGCTCTTTCACCGATACGTGGAAAGTGAATAAACTTCACCCTGGCCCTGTGGGAACGCCGGTGGGTTCCTTAAAGACCCACTGTGGACCATCTGAAGGGGTTTCAGGCCACACGTGGATGCAGGGATGAGCACTTCCTGCCAAATTGTAACCCTTTACATTCATTTAGATATAGTTTTTCTTTAAAAAGCACTTTTGACCTATTTATTTTTCGACATTCTGACTTTTTATGCTCTCACAGGCCACATAAATTGATGTGGGGGGCCGCATTTGGCCCCGGAGCCTTGAGTTTGACACATGTATTGTAAGTTAATCTTCCATTAGCTGAAGGAATCTTGTGGTCAAAGCGGTGTTTCAGCTGCACTCATGTATTTCTGAGTCTCCATTGACTCCTTCTGTTTATATAACGGTAATTAAAAGGACACCGGCTTGTTAATGGTGGGGGTTAAAGGTCAAGGTTCAGATCCTTGGACAATTCAGGTGTAAACGAACTTAAAACAAAAATATAGAGGTTTTTGTCGGCGCAGCCTTCGTGTGGATAAATAAACACACACTTCCCTTCACAAAGGAGTCCTTCTGGAGGTAAATATGAAATATTATTTTTCATAAGTGACGACATGTTGATGTCTCGGCTCAGATGCACAGAAATACCCGTCGACCTCGGTTCGTTCTGTCACATGTCGACCGTCTATTGTTGCACAGCCTGTGCTGGAAGTATGGAGGGAAAAAATAGAGACGGGGATTTATTATCCTGTATTGAAGTTCAGCCCAAAAGAGCGAGCGTTTCACAGGAGCTGCACGCTGACCTTTCCGACAGCCAAAAATGTCATTGAAGGTTTAAGGCAAAGAAATCCAGTCGTATTTAACCAAGCCTTCAAAATCTTTGACATTTCTTGTGATGTTGCCACAGGATGGCACCCTGAAGACTGAGACCTGGCCTCCTCGTGGAGAGCGATGGCGCTCTATACATGGAGGCGGGCTCTTGTGCAAACACCAGTCTTCACTATGAAAAGAGAGGATTTAGCGATAGGGCACGGCGGCCGATAGAAGATAGCATCTGATCCTATTTGAAAAGCATCTTCTTTTCTGTCACATGAATGGGGTGTTAATTGGGGGGGGGGGCACACAAACAGATCATTTTGAGATGAAATGAAGACGTAGCTCGATGGCGCTTCTTTAATTTGACTTTTGCTTTCTTTTTTTGGGTGCGTCTCACGCAAAAATCGCCTCTGAATCAGTTGTCTGCTCCTAAAGCTGGAGGGACACGGATGGGGAGGGGATGGGTGGGTGTGCAGCGAGGGAGGGGGTATGTTTGCGTGTCAATGGGACACACACACACACACACACTCCCAACACCACTGGATTCCACCACGGTGGTCCCTCGCTGATTCACACTCCCCTAATGCCAGTTGGCAACCTCTTGGACAGGCGTCCTCTCCCCATGCGCACACAAACGCACCCGACGCCCCCCCACGCCGCGCCGGCTCGCACACTCTTTTAGAAAGAGGACACAATGGTGCGGATGGGTCGGGCTTTAGATGAGGCACAGATTGGGGTCTTTCCACACCCCCCCCCCCAGGAAGGAGGCTGCGGGGAAACCGAAGGTGCCGCGTTTAAAACGTACAGAAAGTCTCTTCTTTTTACCAGAAAGCAGTGGAACATCTTTATACCACACTGAATATGTTAAAACTACAGTGTAGGAGGGATGGTAGAAGAGGAGGATCATTACAGTCAGACATTATTTTATAGATTTTCTCATGCATGCCATAAAGTAAAAGTTGGTTGTTAGAGAAAAACCTGCTTCAATGAGCCTCTGATGGACCGTTTCCGGACGCTTCAGTTAAATATCTTCTTCTTTGAATTGAGGTTCAACTTCTAAACTTGAAGCAAATTTAATCAGAAACTGGGAGCTAAAGGGTGGACTCCTGGTTTATTAATTTAAACATCATTTCCGTCTCTTTTTTCATGACGATGGTTATCGATGGTGAAGATGCTTTTCTCTAGAATATCCAGTTTTAGATGACAAACTGGAGAAAGATCAGGCCACACGTTTGAGGCTACCTCAGGGTTGGACTCCAATGGAGAAATCCATCCAGAAACTTTGTAGAATCCGCGAAAACTATTGAAACAGGCGGGCAGACGTGCTCACCTGTGTGAGTTTTGACAGCCGTACTTTTATCTACCTGGCTGCATTTCTTCACACTCGCTCGTGCGTCTTTATTCACACTCGTAATCGACTTAGTCGCTTTTCCGATCTCCTACCTTGAATCCTGAAAGAGAGACGTCTGGGAAACATCTCCATCGATTATTAAAAAAAATAAAATAAATTAAAAAAAGACATGATTTTGGATTCTTTCTCATGTGTTTTGAGCGGTAATTTAAATTGAGGGGCAATGGCGGTCGCCTTTTGTTCCGGACTGTTCCCGACCAGTCGTTTAGAGAAAGGTGGGTGGTGCTGGGGGAAGATTTTCTATATGAATTAATTACAAATGCTTCAAAATGTCAAGTATAGATAAAGCTTAATACCCTGTCTCCTCCTTTTCTGCAACAGAGAAGCTTTTAAATGGCTCTCTGCCAGCCCCTATCTGCCAAACGACACCAAGGTTACTGGGAGAAGCTGAAATATTCATAATATATGCAAAACCAGCGCCGTCCACGGACAGCGTTCATTGGAATTCAAGAGCGAGCTTCAAACCTTTGACAACTGCTTAAGTAATTAGTTGCTGGGAGAGCGACACCCACCCTACTACCCCCACCACCACCTCACACACACACACACACACACACACACACACACCTCCTTCTGCATGGCTGCTGAAGCTGGAAGTAAATATTAGGAGCATTTTTATCTTCTGGGTTTGATGGTGTAATTGAATGTGTTGAGGAAAGGTTGTCAGGTTTCACGGAATCTGGACTCATCTGAAGACGAGATGAAATAATCTTTTATAAATCCTTTATTTTTTTTTTTGCTCAAAAACCCCCCCAAAAAACCCCACCAGATTGAATAATCAAGAGGAAGTTGTGCAACTTAAATGGAGAATCTTACATTTTTGTCACAACAGGAAGTCCAGCTCAGGAGTGATGTAACACTCAGGTGTGTTTGCGACCAGGTGTGTTTTTTGTATGTTTTATTAATAGCAGACAACAAAGAACAAGATGTTTTGTGTTGAAACAACAGGAGGATTGGGTGTCGGACACGCGGGTTCTCTATCTTCACTCTGCTGACGCTCACCGGTCAGTCCGTCAAGGCTTGGGGGGGGGGGTTGGGGGTTGGGGGGCGTTACAATGGGAATCATGCCCAAACTGGAGCGCAGCCAAATCCCATTCAGAGCAAAACTTCTCGTGTCCAACGCATTACCCCGGCTTATTAATCCGAACAGACTGTGTTTTTGTGTTTACTAAGCATGATTCACTTCTAATTAAAGCCAAATAATTATGCTTCAAAGGAGCAGAGTGGGGGGTGGGGGGCAAGGGAGGTGTTCAAAGACGAGGGCGTCTCCTATCGGTTCAGGGGCGACAAAGTGGATTGAATGATGTTTCAAATAACAACAGATTTCACATCTAAGCAGTGAAAAGCATCACTAAAGATTTATCTCACGAGCTCATTGTGCACTTATTCACGATTTGCACGATGCTTTTTTATGCAAAAAAAAAAAAACGCATTTAATTGTAAATGGTGGAAATAAAATAAGTTAAATAAGATCATCTTGAGATGCAGGCCCGATCCAGGACTGGGTTCCTGGTGAACAATCCCATCACCCCCCCCCCCTTTTTTTTTTTTTTTTTTTTTTTTTTTTACGAGCACAAGTGTCCTTGTCCTTGTTGAGGCGAAGGTCGATGCATCTACCTACCCCCCCACACCTCTCTCTCTCTCCTCTCCCACCCTCCTTCCCGCTGTGGCCGTTCATTTGGACCCGTGATGGCTCTAATAACGTCTCCATCGCATTAAAAACCGAACCGGGGCTGAGGAGATGTTAATACTCTCCCCCCTCTCGCCGGCGTGCTGGAGAATTGGTCATGTATTACAACAAGTGCTTTTTAAGGGCCTCCGTGTGCAGACAAGTCTATGGAAAAGCGGGAGATATTCATGGCTGCCCCGCGATGTGAAGCTCTTAACGCCGCGGATTTTCAAGTTGTGACAGTTCAAGGAAAGCGGCGCTGTTAACATATTCAGAATGGTCCTGTAGCAAGGCCGTTCCTCCAATCCCTCTTTGCATCTCCACACTGCTCGGCTGACAAGGTTGCCTGTTATGGGTTTTTTATTTTTTTATTATTATTTCTCTCTCTCTCTTTTTTTATTTTTTAAAGATGGAGATTAGAGAGGAACACTCAACACTCCAAAAGCAGGTTCTGCTAAAAAAGGATAATATTGGATTTTAGAGACAGAATAGATGATAAAAGCGACGGGATGGAAATTATTTGTACTCTTCATCTTGTGTTTTTGGTATTATTACCGGTTTTTTTTTTTTTCCTCCTCACAGGAGTTCATTCTTGTCTGTAAAATACGAACCAACAATATTTTTGTATTTATTAGAATTTTTTTTATTGTGCGTGCCGAATAAAAACCGGTTGAAACTGACATTTTTCATGAAGATCCATCGACAAAAAGTGGACAGAATGTCTATTCTTTAAAAGAAAAAAGCAAACACTTGAGACCCCCCATAACTTCTACCCCCCCCCCCCCCCCCGACTCACGCGCTTTTCATTCTTTTCATTCACTCATAAATAACGTGTTTACGTCCCTAATAGAAGAGATAAACACAGATGGATGGGGCGATACAGGCTCCGGTGCTCGGCTAGCTGTCACCGCCGGTCACCATGGTGAAGGAGGGATTGATGGCCCTCATTGGCTAGTGAAGATGTATACATCTTGTTGGTCCAGGGCTGCTGCATCCAGATGGACCCGGGCCATCCATTGTCTGTCAGGGACACAGCTGTCTAAGAAACCAACGTCCGCCCTTCTCCTCCTTTCACAGTCTTTCACGTAGGATGATTCCATCCATCGCTGAAGACTTTCTTCTCATTGCAGGAGACCTTCGAGCAGGAGATAAAGACGTGTTTGCTTCACTGACGTGCAGACTGTCACGCGTTCATTTCCGTCCGTCTGAAAAGAGGCTGAATTATCCTCGGTTTAAGTTTTAGAAGAATCGGGATAATAGAACCTGAATTGATTCATGTGAAAAAAAAAGGTGCAGAGATGATGAAGAATGAGAAATGTTTCCAACAGCCGGTGGAATGTTGGTGTGTTTGTTATGTGCAAGGATAAGGAGCATCTCAAGCGTCAGTTGTTGGTTTTTAGTGAAGTGAGTTGGAAGGTCTCACTTTTCATTTGTGTTGTTTAAATGTCTTTAAAGGGATGTTTAAGTCTTCTAAACGCATCTCCTCATTTAAATTAGAATTTTCATTTTCTAAATGTGTGAAAATGGCGATATGCTCTTTATTTAATACACATACATATTTATATTTAAGATATCTGAGTTGCTTCTTTCCTGATAAGTGAATAAATACAAAGGAAGCAACTCTTTTTATTTTTTATTTTCACAAATTTTTGTTTAAAATCAACAAGTAGGAGTCGTTATCATGCATTCATGGCTAATAATATACGTTCAAAATATTCAACAAGTTCCCCCTTAAAGGAGGAAATAGAAGATTTACTGCTTAAATCTTAACTCCTCGCCGTGATGTCGTCACGACATCTACATCCTGAATGCTGCACGACTCCTTTAACCAAACCTGGATCCAGGTGTGATCACACACACACACACACACACACACACACACACACACACACACACACACACACACATTCCTGCCAGCCAGCCAGCCAGTTCATCGCCTCCCCCTGAGGTGTGAGCCGGGACTAGAGAAGCATGGAGTTATTCACTGTCTGGCTACTTGGTCCTAATAGTCTGGCACAGCATGACTGACGCTGCCCCTCTCTGCCGAGATGGAGTGTATTGATCCTGAGCTGCTGCCGCCGGCGAGCTCCCTGGACACCCGGCAGGAGGAGACCGACAATCAGATCCTTCACTGGGGGGAAAAAGCCCTCCTCATCTGCCTTAATCATCCGATCGATGATTAGCGCGCCGGCCCACTCGTGTCTTTCTCTCCCTGACAAAGACATCTCCTCCGTCTCCGCTGGCTGCCTTTTAAAATCCTCTCGCTCTGTCTTTTTTCTCTGTTTGAGCGTGTGTGTGTGTGTGTGTGTGTGTGTGTGTGTGTGTGTGTGTGTGTGTGTGTGTGTGTGTGTGCGTGAGCGAAGCCAAACTAAAATAAGTGAAAAGGCCACCTGCTGACCGTCCATTTTTTTTTTGAGTTAAAGTGAAGAAGACAGAAAGAGAACTTGATTAGAGGCAAAAAGGGGAAAGAAAGACAAAGACTGGGGGGGTGTAATGGAATCTGACAATAGGAACTGTTGCTGCTTTTTGGGGTTGGGATGCTTCCAATCCATAACCCCTCCCCAATCGTCGTTAGCAGCCAATGGTGCGCCTCTCCCGCCTTCGTTTAGCCGTTGATTGGGCAGCAAATTGCTCCCATCACCTGGCATTAATCCAAATCTCACCAGTCAAAGCTTTTAATCTGATGGTTATCCCTGCGTTAAGAGGCAGTAAAGATATGGTGACAGAGTGGGGTGGACAGCTGGGGGGGGGGGTTTCAGCTCCAAAAACTCTTGAAATGCGTGGAAAACGTGGCAAAATAAAGGTGGAATCAAGTTTTAGCATCTCTGTTTGTCGGCGGTTGACCACTTCCTGTCCTCAGGAGGTACCGCAGACGCTCCTACACCTGGAGGTTAGCATCCGCAGCTGCTAGCTGCTGTTTGGTATCTTCCGATTGTGGATCAACACGTGAAGATTAATTAAAGTTATCGCCTCTGTTTGCATCACACCTTTGTGGCATTTATGCAGGGCAGCAGGAGGTAATAAAAGCGGCGCAGAAGGACGGTCGTCTCGCTTCCAAGGTCCGCTGCAAATAGACGGCATGCCTACACACTCGTCTGGAACACAATAGCAAAAAAATAACAGTATTCTCCTGAATGGAGCGTTCGCTGGAAGCTGCTCAAGTCAATGTAAAGCTAAGAAATTAATAAATAATCCACATTCTCATTGAATTTTAGGGTGTTTCAGAAAAAACTTCTCAAGGTTTCTGCCCAACAGCGACGCAACAAACGAGCAAACTGCGCGAACGCAATGTTTGTATGAGCGTGTGTGTGTGTGTGTGTGTGTGTGTGTGTGTGTGTGTGTCACACACCTACATAATTCACCACTCCGAAGCCGATCCGTTGTGCGTTTAAGTACAACAGAGTCTAGCACATGATTACGGCAACCCCTTCATCACACGCAAGGAAAATATCAGCCATCGGCCTCTAAGTGCTCATTTCAATTACCTTCTATTAGGAATTCTAGCATCTACTGCCCCCTCGTAGAGAACCCACTCCTCCTGCCCACCCACTAAACCTACACACACTCAATCCCTCAGCCCCAACGGGCCGAGAGCCCCGCTAAACCTGCCAGCTGGTGAAACAATGCATGATGTAAGTTTTTCAAGAGCGTCAAGAGCCACTCCAGGCAGGAGAATCGGTCCGCACCATCTCTGGAGATGTGAAGGTGGGTGTTGGGGGGGGGAAGATGCAAACACAAAATGACTGTTTCAGAAGATCCACTTCTTCCTGATGAAGCAAAGTCATTTAGTGGATGGCCGACACTAGAGATGGGTGGTTATTGTTCAAGAGGTGTTCTCTAACGTGCAAATGGCCCCTTCAGATCTACATGGAGGGCTTTTCTTTAACACGCTTGGAGGGCTCATGAAGTAAACGAGTTAGAATTAGCTAATAAAGTAGAATTCATGATTGTTTTTTGTTGTTTGTTTTTTTTTTATTTTATGGTAATTGAAGGACTTTACGGTTTGTTGTCTGGCGCTCCAGCGGACGGGTCCGCTAACGCGTGACGTCGGTCTCCGCTAACGCCTGACTGACTGTCAGTCTACGCGGCGTGACCAGAAAGACAGCCGCCGCGTTGCTTCAAGCTCCCGTTTCCGGAGGAGTTGACGGAAGCCCGTCGATCGTTGCGTTGCTCCCCTGACAAAGAGGAGGCTGGGGAACCAATTAGTTGCGATGGCTTTTAACATTCCTCTCAAACAAGGGGGGGGGGGACGGACATACAGGTTGGCTCGAGTCTACCGCCGGCTTAATTATAAAGAAGGAATGTTTTCCCAAGGCCGACGTGCCAGACGTATTACTAATTCACCCCTCGCTCCAACGCGGGGGGGTTTGCATGCAATGTGATTTGGATGGACGGATGCATCCGGGATTTTATTTGCTGATGACGCTTTTGTGTGTTTGATGGTATAAAAATACAGCGGTACCTCTACTGACGAATGTCTCTACGTACGAAGTTTTCTACTTTACGAAACGCCTCCGCAGGGAAATATCGCCCTCTAGTTACGAAAGAAATTTCGAGTAACAAAAGGTAAAAATACAGTTTGGGCTGATACTCGCCGCTCCCACAGGTTCCTGAACGCAACGTTCTTGTAGCTGCTCTGCTATTGGGCCTTCTAGAATCTTTATTCTGAATGAATGACAGGTGAAAAAATGTCTTTCTTCAAATCTCTTCTGCTGCAAAAAAAAACCCCCCCCAACAAAACCAAAAAACATCCCTGACATAACCTCGTTCCACGTCTGGCACATTTTCCATGTATGTAAAAATAAAGACACACCACAAATCAACAAAAATAGCCCACAAACGTCAAGAGCAGCACCGTTTGCCGTCTCTCTGACAGCGTTCAACTTCTTCACGGTGGATTTCTTTGGTTTTTTTTAATATATATATATATATTTCGAACAAATCCTCTGCTGCTGCTGACTTGTTGGACTTTTGCTGTGTAAATGGTTCACCACATATGGCAGCTGCAAGCTTTCGGGCCAACTTGTTGAACTTGATGGATAGTGAAAAGGCCTTCGGGCTGAATTCGCTGGCCCTCCCTGTTTCCCAACGCTTTCTTCTTCTTCTCCTTCTTCCTGTCTTTGTTTCTTCCTCTGCAACTTTCTCTCCGTTCCGACTGATCGCCAGAACACCAAAAAAAAACAAAAAAACAGTCGACAGTCTTCTCCTTCCTCGCCTCGTTTGGAGGTTCTCCAGCTCGGTCTGAGGTGAGGGGTTGGTGTTCCAGGAGAACGGAGGCAGAGAGAGGTCCGCCTTTCCTGGCACAGGTTTCCTCCAGCGCGCTGTCACGTCCCTTCAAGCTCCCCTCCCCCTCTGATGCTACCTGACAGGTGAGGGTGTGTGTAGGTGTGTGTGTGTGTGTGTGCTGCTTCATGCATTCTGCAGCTGGGGGTCGGGGGGATGGGGTGGGGTGGTGGTGGTGAGGGAGGAGGACAAACAACAGGATATGGATAGGGTCGGATTTGAGGGGAGCACCAGGGAAAGGATGCTGGGAAGAAAAGAGGAAGGGAGCAGGGTGTGTGTGTGTGTGTGTGTGTGTGTGTGTGTCTATCGATTTGTGTATGCGTGTGTGTGTGTGTGTGTGTGTGTGTGTGTGTGTGTCACGGACGTGGATGTTGTGTGATGGCAGTGCCTTCAGGCTCCTCCAGGCGTAAGAATCAGTGAGCAGGTGGAGCGCACCGGCATCGCTGTCTTCTGACGAGTCCCCGCCGTCTCCTGTTTTGTCAGGACCCCTGGAGCGAGGAGTGTGTGTGCGTGTGTGTGTGTGTGTGTGTGTGTGTGTGTGTGTGTGTGTGGGTGTGTGTGTGTTGACCGGTTGGGATGCACTGTGATCATTAGGATTCACAATGGCTTTGACAGCAGGGCTCTGGAGCAGCGGACACGGCACACGCCCCGGGAGATAACCGGCTGGCTGACTGGTTTCCTTTCCTGACTGGCTGCTCCGCTAACTGTGTCCGCTCCGCTAATAAATTCACATCCTTTAATTCCAGCAGACTTCCCCCCCCCCACACCGCGCTCACACACACCCGTCTGTGTTGCGCCAGCCGGGGACCATCAGGCTGAATTATTTGTTTTGCTGTCAAAGTGGAGATGAATCTCTCAGTGGCCTCGAACACAAAAGCATCAAAAACAAGAAAACGGAGCTAATTTTGTAATATTTGCATCTCCTGCTGCACAGTGAGGCTTCCACAGCCAGAGGAATGAACCAGAAATTGAATTCTGATGCTTTTCCTGAATGTGTTGCACTTTATTTTGTGTTTTATCACTCGGAGTGTCGAACACGGGAAGCAGGACGTCGTCAAGTTTGTGCTGCAAAAATAAATAATATTCCATGCTTTTATTGTATACATTTCTCTGATGCATTTCCTGTGCATTAACAGCATTTTTTTTTTTATCCTGATGATCCTTCAGTTACAATAATTCCACTGATGAATAAGCAGCAATTCCTCAAAACCTCTTTCAGCGAGGGAAGAGTAGAGTGTGTATGTGTGTGTGTATGTGTGTGTGTGTGTGTGTGACTATCTCAAGTGTGTAAGTGGCTCAGGTGGTAAAGAAAGGACGTCCTAATAATAGCCCCCTGTCTCCACACTGGTCCACAGGCTGTAGCCGTATCGATCCTGCCTCTCCATCTTCTGGCATTGTTATAGACCAGATAGCGAGGGTTCAGTTTGGAATCCCGCGCAGCGATTTCCTCCCCTACCTGAGCTGGATGGAGCCGAACGCCCTGGGGGGTGTGGGGGTGTGGGGGGCAGCAGTGGTTTTTAATTGTTTGCACTGTTAGTTGGTCACACCGGAGGCGCGATCTCCAGGGACGGGCCTCCAGCCCCGGGTCCTGACCTCGCTACCTGCACACAAACTCCAAATGACAAAATGAAGACACAGGCGCAGCCTCACACTGAGTCACCGAGGCAACGGCGTCAGGACTCACACCGCTAAAGTTTATGCTAACATTTATATTTACGCTGAGAAATCCATCTCATAGTTTTTTGATATTTTGCATTATCGTCCATGTAAAGGTATAAATGCACAGAAGGAAAGTGTGTGGGCAAAATATGCTGCTTTTTAACAATGAGGTAAGCGACGTGATAAATGTGCTTTTTTTTTTTTTTTTTTTTTGCTTAAGTGCCTTTTAATCGCTGTAATCACTGCTAAACCCAAATGGACTTCTCATGAGGAGAAAATCTAAAAATCTCTGCCCTTCAATTCCATCCTTATCTGCACAAGCAGTTGTTTTATCCTCTGATCTGCAGTACATTAGAGTAATACTGTGGCTCTGAAAAGCCATTAGGTGGCCTTTTGTGGGGCAGCAGGTCTCTTTTAAAAGCGCAATGAACCTCCATACAGATCAGGTGAGAAACTTAGTTAAAGCCACAATAACACAAGTCTCAAATTAGTCTTAAATGGTGTTAGCCCTCAAATAAGAGCGTTGACCTCTGACCCCGCGGCGGCTGAGGTCCAATTACACCCACAGCTTCTTCCCGTTCGCAGGGAGACGGCCGTCGTTCACCTCCTGAGCAGAGAAATATTCATATGTCTCTTGTCTCTCTGTCCACCTGTCTCACTGTCCGTCCGTCTGTCTGTGCGTCTGTCTCACTGAATACAGAGTGGATCGTCTCCCTGACGCGCCGCTCCAGCGCTAGTTATGGCAGCTCGCCACAGCTGGCTGCTTCCTCGCACGCCGTCACCAGGAGACAGGGGGATCATCAGGTCCGTCCTCGTGAGCCGCCGTGCACACACACACACACACACACACACACACACACACACACACACACACGCTCGCTGCCACAGATGTGTAACATGCATCTTTAATAGTAATGGCTGAAGCGACACCATCGTGATGACAAACAGGGATGGATTCGTGAGTTTTCTCACCTTTTCCGCAAACAGGAAATTGAAGATTTCTGTCAGTGTTACGTCTGTGGTCGAGCTACACCCAGGAAGTGTATTTAACTGCATTAATATCACCATAAGTAAAACTAAAGTATGACTTTGTTTTTGACTGATTGATGTTATTCATCTTCAATCAAACATTTTGCGTTAAAAATGAGTTAAAAAAAAATGTCCGTCCAGTCCAACAACTCACTCAGTTTTTGGTACTTTCAAAGAAACTTAAATGCATCATTTTTAGTCGCAAATAAAAATAAGAAATACTTGTAGACTAAACAGTTTGATATTCTCCAGCTATAATCTCTTCCTTCTCCTACCAGGCCCGTTAGCATTCCTACAGGAAAACTTTAGTCTTATGATAAATAAAGATGAAATAAAGTATGAATGAAGTAGATCATTTTATAATAGTAATTACTATAAGAATGAACTACAATAGTTTCAGGCAGCCTTAAACTTTGATCTTCTGCATCCACCTTCATCCCCGTGTTTAGCAGCTAGCGGGTGCTAATGTGACTCCCGTATTTAAATAGGTGCAGCTGCACAGCATCAATACCATTTTCATTTCTTGCCTAAAATATAAAGCGAATCCGAAATACTTTGATATATTCCTCAGTTATCAGCGGAGGAAACAGGAGCCCACCGGCGAACGTCCCGCTTATTCTATAAAGCCAACAGTGTTTTAATCTTCTGCGCTACTTAACGTCCCATTTAAATGTTCTGCCGCCTTCAAATATGAATCATGAATATCTGCACCCAGGGGTTGGCCGGCACAGTCTATTAGAATACATCACTGCCGTACCAGGGGACCACTTTGTGCATCCCTGGAAAATGTATCATATCTCCACTGTAGGGAAGGAGACATGACTTCATGTGTCTTGTGATGTAAGTATTATTACGATTCATGAAATTCAAACACTTATGGCAGGGCCATTAATTTGAACCATAAGCCGTTGGGGAGAGATTTACAGTGGAGTTAAGGGCGATCACGCCATTAAAGGACCGGGGGAGGAAGACGGAGGGAGGCGGCGAGAAGAGATAACCGACTACAGCCGGAGCTGCAGTTTGCAATTTCCTCATGAATAAGTGCAGCAATTAATATTTTCTGTTTCACGCTCTCAGGTCAGATTTGTAAACATTTCCTTCAGAATTAAAGAGGGAATAGTGGAGTTCTGAGGGTTCAGCAGTTAAAACATAACCCCTCGCCTTCTGCCTGGGCTCCGTCTCCGTCTACGTACAAAGTGCTGAATTTTGCATGAGTGCCTGAGCGTATAGCAACGGCAACCCTATAGCGTTGTTTACTGATACTTCCTCCAGGCGCCTCGCTGCTCGCAGCCCATTCTGATAAGAAGCGCGAGCAGCTGAGACCTGTCTCCCCGTCGGTGCCGTGTGATGGTCTTGTTATACAGCAGGAGCATGAAGAAACTACGGGCAGAGGTCAGGACATGCAGACGCGCTCCTCGCTTCAAAAAAAAAAAAAGACCAATCAGGAAGTTTGCTCCCAGCCAATGTTCATTTCTCAGATAGCGCCGGTGTAAATTGACATGTGACTCGCAGCAGAAATAGTCTGGGTAGTCCTTCATTCTGTAAGTGCAACGAAAGTTATTTCCCCTGTTCTGAGGAAATCGATATCTGGATTTTACTGTATTATCTATGACAAATAGAGTCTTTCAATTAGAGCATTCAGCGGAGAAAAACACTCATTATATGGGATATTATTCTTCCAATAAATCTTTTTCATGCTGTCTGTTAAATATGGTGCCGCAAACCGAGATTGTTAGAATAAAAGCCAGGAGTGAGAGAAGCCAGACTCAAAAAGAATTTAAAAAAATAAAACACTTTCTTTAGATTTAAGGAGGTACAACATCTTTATTTCTAAAATGTCAAGGTCTTTCAGTATTTCTTAAGGAAGCCAGGCTTGCTGTTTTTAAAATGGAATATTACTGGCACATATTGGAAGACTTTGAAATTATATTATCAGAATTAAGTCATAAAAAGAAATTAAAATTAATTACGAGGACACGGTTGGAAAATTGGCAGAAAATGTTTCCAAGATAAATTTTTTTGTTTTTTTTAAGGAAATTTCTCTCGATGCTTCTAATGATGTGATGTTGAAGCTCCAAATTATTCAATATAATATAATGTGAAATATAACTTCACAAAATCCACTGCATTCTTGTAAAATCACAATCAATTTTTGAAATTAGACAGAAAAATCTCAGAGAAAAAGAATTGAATTTATCTTCTAATTCAAAAGTCACCTTTAAAGTTATCGTATAAATACAACAGAGAAGATTGTTAGCATAGAAAGCGGCCTTTGTCCAAAAAGTAAGAGAATAATAAAGTTTTGAATATTTTTTTGAATTTAACAAATGTTTGAAATCATTAATAAACATGATTAAAAGCGGCGCACGAAACAGCTCTCACTTCTCTCTTAGTCCACGCGACGTCGCAGTCTTCCAATCGCATTCATCGCAATCTGTCACATGACTACTTAGCCAATCAAAACAGATATTCCTCATGCTTGAGTTTAAACCTAAAACCCCCGCCACCAGTTAAAAAAAGAGCATCTTTTAGCAAACATAGTGACTCAAAATCAAACTGAATTGTGAATAATATCCTGTGGTTACGTTTAAAAACCACCCGCTGCACCGTTTTCTGCTTTTTATCGTCCCATAATCTCCTCCCGGCGGCTCAGACTCCATGCTTTGCTATCATTTGTCACATGGCCACAGTGTTATGGGTTCAAACAGAATTGTGCGATGGCTGACTGCACTCCAACAGCACAGTTTTCCATCTCCGCTCTCCCCTCCTGGCCCACTTTCATTATCCTCAAGGTATTCAAGGAGTAATGGCTTCTAGAGCCTGTTGGCCACTTCAGGTTCTCAGTTATTGTTCAGGAACTGCGTGTAAGAACACAGAAAAGCAGACCGCAAGCCATCCGTCCGTCCGTTCTGATTCCAGCACGAGTAAATGATGTGATCTCAGTGTCGCCCCTGTGATGATTTAAACACACATTTGGATCTTTTGCTTCTGACAGCTGAAAAGTAAGAAGAAGAAAAAAAAGAAAGAAGCCAAAGACGGTTTATTTTAAGTCTGGCTTTGGTTCTCAAAAAACTACATATAAATAGATTGATCACGCCGAGTGGAGATGTTGTCATCTCCCTGCTAATCTGTGTGTGTTCCTGTGGTGGTGGTGGTGGTGGTGGGGGGGGGGGCTGAGGAGCGTTTCCTACATGTAAACACGGGCCGGGGAGCGAAGCCTCTTTCTCTCCCAGGAGCTGCTGTAGTGTAACTTAAGCTCCATTGAGCATCACCCTTCAGTGGGTTTGAGGTATCTGATTGAGTCCATCCATGTGGAGCGCTATTGAATCAAAAGAGTAAACCTCAAGGACATGGTCCACCACACACACACACACACACACACACACACACACACACACACACACACACACACACACACACACGTCTGCAGCCAGGAAGGTAGAGGAAGAGAAAACACACTTACAAGTGACAGAACGCAAAATTGTCAAATAAATAAACCCAAAATGGGTCAAATTTTTTAGGTATTTAATATTGCATCTTATTTAAATCCCGTTTTTTTATTTTATAATTTGCTTTTCTTTCTTTTTTTTTTCCTTGTAATAATTATATTGTTCCTCGCTGTCAGTCGTTGATCCACATTAGCGGCAGAAAAAGCAAGATTCTTGCCCCCTAGGGTGGTGGTGGTGGTGGTGGTGGTGGGTGGGTGGGGGGGGAGATCCGTCTCGTCTCAAAGAGACAAAAAAAAAAAGCGAAGCGCTGCTGAGAGATGTACTGGTCAGCAACAATAATCCGCTGCAGAGACGACGCCGGACCACTGCAGGCGCGGCTACACCTCTCAAGTGGTTAATTAAATGAGTCCAAGCATGGAGCTAGCGCACAACGCTTGGTTTACCATAAACAATGTGATTAAAGCAGCCGTGGGCCAGCCGGAACGTGGAGTTAAAAAAAAATAAATCCAGATCACCATGGAGATGTGTGAGGGAAAAAAGGTCTGAATACAGCCAGGGATGTCATTATTACTTTTTTAAGCCATTATTTTCATAATGACTGTCATTATGCGCGGCCTCTGATTGAATTCCATTTTGCTCGTCAGGTTTTGTGGCGAGCAGAATAATTATCTCTTTAGTGATATTAAGATTTCATGCTAAACACTTTCATGGTCGTTCGTCAGGAGGACGTACGGAGTTTGAAAGAAGAGACAAACAAAGTCTTGTCTGATGGAAATTCATGGAAAAAAGGGAGAGAAATACGGAAAAAAAAAAAAAGAATGTTGAAGAGCGTTTCGAATTAAACAGCTTTTATTTGCGTTAAAAGAAGACATAAATATGGGTTTAACTCCAGCTGCAGCGCAGAATGTTCTGGTTTGACTGCTTATCAACAGGTTGAAGGGAATAATGTGCAGAATTCTATTATAAGAGAGAGGACATCATGCAAATGCATCATGGGAAATGTAGTAAAAGGTCAGCTAATTCATTCCCATCATGCAAAATATAAAGAACATCTTAAATATTGTCGCACGATGGATCATTTTGGGGTTTTTTGCTGCAAAGAGACTCAACTCTCTGGACTCCCAGAATCCTCTGGGGTTCGTCTGAGCTCCAACAGGAAGTTTGGAGAGTTTGCATCATCGATCATACCAATCGAGAACCTTACAACCTGATGACACCCCCCCCCACACACACACACACACTTTACACCCAGAGTTTTTATTTATTTTTATTCAAAGCTTGTCTAAAACCGCTCCGATAAAGATTCAAACGCTGCGTTAAAGTTCTGACTTGATGGAGATTATTTAATGAAAAAAAATAATAATAATTTTAAATCGCGGATCAATAACAATCAGAAGCTTTTTAACCTCTAAAATGAATTGCATTAATCCTGTGACTCGACCACCAACAAACCTCCATCATATCAGCATCAGGAGGAGTTTGAAAATGTATTTTTTTTGGAAAGACTTTAAATCAAAAATATATGAACAGAATAAGAAATAAAAATATATCTGAAATCGGAGGTGGGAGGGGTTATAAGATGAGAAATTCACCCCCCCCCCACCCTACCTGTGGCGCAGCTGAACTTTGCCACCTGAACTGTGGCTGACTCGCTGCACACACACATGTTCTCACACACACACACACACACACACACACGTATGATCCGTGTGCTCCTCCCCTCCCTCCTTCTCTGGCCGGCGCTGCAGCGGGCGGGCCTGCAGCCTACCAATGCGTTGGACTGGGGCGAGGGTGGGTGGGTGGGGGGATTTGGCGGGGCTCTAATCAATCACTGACAGATTACCTCCAAAGCCACTTCACACACATTAAAGCAGCACAGATGCAGAATGCAGCTGAACAAGTTGGAGTTTTTAAGCCAACACCACCACTTCCTGGTTATTTGTCAAAGTCACGGCTGCTGAGCCGCATGAGTGGCTGCGTGAGTGTGTGGAGCTCAAACCGACACACACAGGCGTGTGTGTGTGTGTGTGTGTGTGTGTGTGTGTGTGTGTGTGTGTGTGTGTGTGTGTGTGTCAGAGAGAATAAGGGAGAGGGAGAGCAAGAGGCAAAAACAGAGTGAGTTATTGTTAGTGTGTGTTCTCACTCTCAGGTGCACGTGTGTGTGTGTGCATGTGTGTGCATGTGTATGCATGTGTGTGTGTGTCTGTGTGTGTGTGTGTGTGTGTGTGTTGGTGTGTGTGTGGGCCCACTGGAGCTTACAGTAAATCACATTCCCCCTTTTATTGCCAAATGTAGCTGCTTATGCTCACTAGGCCCGACTCAAACCTGCGCCGCGTCCCATCAGGGCGTTAAAGGCGACACACACACACACACACACACACACACACACACACACACACTACTTTTCTAATCCCTCCTTTACTCTCCTCCCTCTGGATTTCCTGCTTTGAGCCCCCCCCCCCATCCACTGGGGCTGTGTTTGCATCAGAGACACTGGATATCATCATTTCCCTTTATCATCAGGGGAGCGTTAAAACGTATTGTTCGCTCTCTAAAGGACGGACATTTCATCCTGTGAGCTCTTTCCTCCTCGTTCCAAATGAAACGTGACGTTTGGGCGTCTGAGCCGACGCGGCGGGTTAAGTGCTGATAATTATTTGTAAGAGATGAATAAAAATATTTTAAGAAAAGAGAACTGCGTGGAGGAGAGGCGACATCAAAGCCGCTTGTTCCTCCTCGTATACGCTGAATATGGGACTTTTGATTAGCGCGGCGCTCGCTTTGATTAGCCCCTCATTGCTAAAAAACACTTTTCTACTAAAGGAGATTTCGCTTCCAGCGGCGGGTGGGGGGGGGGGTTTAAAATCAAATCTGGTTAAATTTGAGGCTTTTTTCCTCCTCTTTCTCTATTTTTCAGCGCTAAAAGCTGCAGCGGTGGAGAAATGAGGGCCCACACTGACGTCTGCAGGCACTGGAGTTGAAATTTAGCTGGTCATGTGACTGTGACCCCCCCACCCCCCCACCCACCCACCTCATAACCCTGGAGAGAGGAGAAGGAAAGAGGTGGGGGGGAAACATCCCAACACAGGAGGTGGGATTGAGTGCATCCTTTTGTGTGCATGCGTGGGTGTCCACGCTACACACACACACACACACACACACACACACACACACAGAGCCTGTCTCTCTCTCTCCGTGGGCCTGTCTGCCCCCCCACCCCCACCCCGTCCTATTCAATTAAGAGCTTAAGCTCATTAGTGGCAGACTTACATCATTACCCCTCCAATGGCTAATGAGTTGAAATCTATTTAGATTTATGTCGCCGTTAAATCCACCCCCCCAACACACACACACACACACACACACACACACACACACACACACACACACACACACACGTTTGTGTCCTAAAATGCATCATAAAGGTTAAAAAGCGTCCTCCACATCACGGCCGAGGCCTACATATTCAACACACTCTGATATCCACCTGATGTAAATCAGAGAGCATGCTGGGTAATGCACCTCTTGACACCAAAGCCTCCATCACCCCCATAGGTTTGAATTTTTCCCCCCCTCTCCTCTGATTGGCTGAGCTTCCAATCGATTCTAATTATAGGTCGTCATGTTCGAGCAGCAGGATGGAGAAATTTAATAGATCGACGTGGAAAAAGTAAGTGGGGGGGGGGGTGGTGAGGGGGGGTGGTGGTGGGGGTGAAAAGTGTCCCACGGCCTGCAGGGATGGAATCCACTCCATGCGCTCCAAAACAAAAGACGCAGCAGGTGGAGGGAGGCCCCGCCCCCCTACCTGCTCACCGGGGGGGGGTGTCGCGTCATTAGCCCCGTGTCTGATGTGAACGGAGGGGTATTTTCACCACAGCTCACGGGGCTGATGGTGAACCGCGTGAACTGACAGTCGTTCCGCGTCTGATGTCTCGTTAAACGCGCCCCCGCCGCCGCGGCTTTGATACCGCGCTAACTGGGACGTTCTCCTTCTAATTAGGGCTTCAGTGGCTAATTTCACGTCGCTGCTATAATTATCACTGGGAGACACCGCGGCGAGATTTCGGGGAGAAGAAGAGGTGGGTGGGTGGGGGGGGGGGTGGATTTACGCACAAGCTGTGCGTAAAGAGGAAGGCGTTTCAGGAGGATTTTCTCAACTTCCTGCTCCAAAAACGACTCATTTACATATTTTATTTCAATTTTTTTTTTACATTTTAATTTCTAATTTTAATCTCTTATTTCCATTTCACGCGTGTGAAACCCGTTCATACGTCACCACTCCGTCTCCTACCCAGCCTCGACGTCCCAACTTGATGGCCATAATAACCTTACAGGCAGTAATTGGAATTGAGGACCCCCTTCCACACTCCTCCTCCCCCCTTTTCGCTTCCCCACCCCCGGCGCATGCGCAGTGGGGGCCGTACTGGTCAGCGTTGGAAGCAGCTGTTCAGGGCTGGTGAAATTCCAACATGGCAGTGTCTGTGGTCAGTGGTTCCTGCGTTAACTTGGGATGCTTTCAGCTCCGGCGCAACCTGGCGTAACCTCGGCACCCCCGTTCATCAGCAGAACCCCTCCCTGGGATCGATGCGACCCTGACCCCCCCACCCACACACACACACACACGTGAGAGGTCGACCTGTCGCTGAAAAAAAACAAAAAAACAGGTAAGGAGGAGGGGGTGGAAGGAAGGAAGGAAGGATAGTCTGGGGGGTTGGGGGTCCGCTGCGTCCGCAATTAGACGGAGTGTCCGGAGCGACGGTGGAGGAGCGGCGGCGGCGAGCCGCGCCGTTTATGTCGGAATTATGCATGCGCACTTTGCGGTTTAACAAGTTCCAGAATTGCAAAAAAAAAAAGAAAAAAAAAATCTTGGATCTCCGTGTGCGTGTTTTTAATGTGATTCTCCAGGAGCGCACCTGCGCCACGGGCGGATCGCAGAGGCGCAGACACGCAGGCTGCGCTGTAGTCTCCTTGTGTCGGGCTGTGCGGCACTCTCCCTCTCTCTTTCTCTCTCTCTCTGTCTCCCCCCCCCTCTCTTTCTCTCCCTCTATGTCTCTCTCTCTCTAAACGGGAAAACACACAACTTGCTTTGCGCACGGACGCGTTTTTTTCCCCCCCGCTCCTGTCGAGCGGCTGCGGCGATGCGGTCACAACAAGTTGCCTCATCCGGGAGCGGATTCCTCCGCAAAGCTGGGACCCGTTAGGGCGTCATCATCGGGGGGTGGGGGTGGGGGTTTAAACTTGCACACACAAAAAAACCAACAACCCCATCCCAGAGCCGCACCAGTTGATTTCCCGTCTGTCCAATGAGATGCGTGTCGGTTTAGGCGCGTCTCCGCGGTGAGTTGCGTGAAGAGGGGCCCAGCTTTTACGCACCGGACGCTTAGAATAAAATGTGTGTAATCTAAAGCTGCTGCTTCTTTTTTTTCTTGCTTGGTTGAGGTTCCAATTTTTTTTCCTCCCCCCCCCCCCCTTCCTCCAATTAATTCCTCATCTCCTCTTCCTCTCCCTGTTCCAGAACGAGATGATCAGCAGCAGCAGCGTCTATGGTAGGTGGATTTTCATTAACTTTGTTTTATGGCTCTGTTAGAAGGTGTAAAAATACAGATGAGTGTCGCCAGCAGGTGGGCGACAGTTCAGCACATTAGTGGGAGACCACAGCGTCTGTAGCTGGAATTAAAATGTGGCATTAATTTGCTTTTTTAACTTTGCTTTGCCTAGAAAACTCGATTCCACACAGTCTGGTCTTTATAATATGGAATACAATGAAATGACAACTAAATTATTATTAGGGGTATTAAAATCTGTTCTCAAATATTCTTCTTGGGTTATTTTACTATAATAAAAGATGTAGATTATTAATAGAAGAATGATTTCTTAGAAGTTGCACAACTTTTCTTTTTTGATCCAGATTTAAAAAAAACACAAATCCACCCGGTGTTTTTACAGTAGAACAAGGCCTCAATGCATTTCCAGTTTATTTAGTGCTTCACACTCCTCTCATAATTCCTATCTATAATATGAGGATATTTTTAATGTCAGTTTTAATTTTAAACCAAGAATTTTAAAAAATGCTCCTTCTGGCTTCCTTCAAAATTCTCCGTATTTATAAAAAGCTGATTTTGTTTTGTTTCCACGCTGCAGGAAACGTGTTCGACATTCCCTGTGAACAATGGTGGATTGTTTAAATTGAACATAACCATCCCACCCCTGTAGCAGAGCAGAGCGGCCGCGTTCACTCCAGTGTGGAATCACCACAGTGTGCTTTCTGTGCACAACAAAGCGCCGTGATTGCACATTCTTGAATTTTGTTGCAGTTTTTAGCGAGGACTCGACCTTTCACCTGATCTTTACACACACACACTAACACACACACACACACACACATGCACACACTCGACTTTCTCCTGCTGATGTTTTCAGCATCTTGCAAAATAAATATCTTGTATTTTCAAGGTGTGTGTGTGTGTGTGTGTGTGTGTGTGCACATGTGCATGTGTGTGTGTGTGTGTGTGTGTGTGCATATTAGGGTCAAGCTGTGTTGTCTAAAAATCCTGCATTGCACATTAACAGGTTTGCACTCGTTTAAACTGCACATTAATCTGCACGACTTTTTAATTTCGTTCCATAATTTCTTCTTTTTCTTCCTCTTAATTTTATGGATTAACATGAGTTGTGATGGGATGCTCGTGTGTGTGTGTGTGTGTGTGTGTGTGTGTGTGTGTGAGGCTAACCCAAGCGTGCACGCTTCTTGTGTGTGTAATGTAAATAACGTGGATGGTCGGCGGCGTGTTTATTCCTCTAAGTCTATTTGTTTGCTACAGTCGCCGGCTTAAGATCCGTCCCTCTACATCGGCTGTCTGCTCGTGTTGCAGTGACAGCAGCAATAATCCCCCTCATTATACACATAACATATCGCCTCACATCCCCGCCAGCCCCCCGATACAGCTAATAGGGACAGAGAGAGGAGCGATAATGGGAATAGAAGGGGAAAAAACTGCTTTACAAACAAGCAACCCCCAGTTTTTTTATTTCTTTTATTTTCTTTTTTTTATTCTCTCGCCTTTATTTATCTAAATACAGATTTCTCTCTCCCCCGCCCCCCCTCAAATGAATAGTGAGAACCGGCGCGCACAGAGAGCGGCTAAAGCGACTCCCGGTGGGACCGTATAAATAAATTATCCTGACACTTTCTATCAGTCCGTAATGTTTACCATTAAAAGCTGTTTTAGCGTCCCGGAGCCACCGGCGTGCGATCCGGCCAGCCCCGTGGGACTCCTGCCAGATGTAAGGCGACGTGTGTGTGTGTGTGTGTGTGTGTGTGTGTGTGTGTGTGTGTGTGTGTGTGTGTTTTTCTTCCTGAAACAGACACAAACGCGCTGATGCTGGTTTGGTCGCCGTGGCGTCCGTATCAGTGGGTTTTCCGTCTTGACAAAAAGCAGGGGGGGGGCTCTTCAAACGACAGCCAGCCAGGGTTGTCATCTTTTAGCAAATACGCTAAGTGTTATCTTTTGTGCTGCCGGGGGCTCGCCGAGCAGAACCGGACCCCCCCCCCCTCTGGGAGCCCCCCCGGCGCATGCAAATAGAACAAATCCCTCTCGGACCTGTCTGTCTGTTCCACTCCCTCCATCCCTTGTCTTGTCTTCTCACCCCCCCCTTCCCTCCCTCGTCTCTCTCTCTCTCTGTCCCCCCCCCCTCTGCAGAGCGCCAGCCTGTCTTGTCGACTTGCTCTTGCATCTATTTCACTCTTTGTCCACTTACCCCCTCCCCAACTCCATCCCAGAAGACATCGCCGGGCCTGCGTGTCAGCTAACTGTAGCCACGCCGTCGTAAGTCTTTGTGTGTTTCCCTGCATGCTCGCTGACAGCCCCCCCCCATCACCACCACCACCCCCCCATTGCCGATCTAAGTTCTCCCGGAGATGGCAGGCAGCTGTCGGCGGACGAGCTAACGCCGATTCCTTCAAATCCTGCAGCATTTCTTTCTTTCAAATGGGGGTGTGGGGATTTTGTTTCCTTGGGGGTGGTGGGGGGGGATGTGACTGACAGTTGCCGGTTGATGGACTGCCCCCCCCCCCCAGTCTCTCCTCCAGTGCTGACTGGTTATTATCCAGTCAGGATCTGAAGCCTGACTCGAATGAAACTTGAGATGATGCGTTCAGGGGCAGCCGGAAAGCTCAGAACCTAAATATTTAAACGACGTCACGACAGGTTTTTAGATTTAAAAATTAGAAATGAAACGTTTAAAATAAATGAGGAAATTAATGACGTTTTGACCCCCACCCCCAAACACAAATTTCCCAGCTTTTCCCGCCTCTTATTTCCCGTCCTGGATAGAGAAATCCCACCAAATTCCATTTCCATGTTAATTCCAGCGTTAAAAGCGTTTTTATCTCTCTTTCTCTGAACTCTCAATCCCCTCCCATGTTTGAAGTTTCGTTTTGGTTTATGTAACGCGTCATTTTCATAGGTTTTAATCAAATCAAAGCTGTGAATTCTTTTTTTTCCCTTCCCTCTTACCTCCTCCAACAATCCTCTGCTCCCCCCCCCCACCCTCTTTTTTTTTTTTTTTCCTCCTGAATTTTAAGCAGACCCCCACTCACCTCTCTTTACTCTTTACCAGCAATCTCCAGCACCCATGGCCCGGATCCTCCAGCAGATATTAAAACATACGGCGTGTGGAAGCGTTAAATATGCTAAGGACTTAGGAAAAAAACTTCCACTTTGGAACATTCGGCGCCGTTAGAGCTGAACGGATGCGGCGGCGGGCGGCTTATCCTTTACATTGTGCCTTTAAACGAGAAGGCGGCGCTTTCTAATTAGGTTATTGCCATGGAAGACTTCAGTTAAATTGTGCATTGATATGCGCAGACGCTCGTCAAACCGTTCCTCCGGTGACGGGAGACGCAGACGAGGGCCTTTTTATTATTTTTAACATTTTTTTTTTAAGGATGGATCTGACTGTAATCTCTCGCCGCCGCCGCCGCCGCCGCTGCTCGTCTCTTTTCTGGCTCTGGTTGGATGATCTGATTTCGTTAACAGCGAGCCTCGCCTAGATACTGACCGTCTGCTGCCCCCCACCCCACCCCAACCTCACACACACACACACACACACACATGCACACACACACTTTTCCTGCCCCTCTCTGCAGCAGTTTGAACATCTTGATTAGTGACTCGTCTCTGGCGAGCGACAAGTAAGTCGGGACTTTTTTTTTTTTATCTGCCAGGCGACAAAAGGTGTGTGTTTATGAATAATGGCAGATTAGGTGTGTGTGTTCATGTGTGTGTGTGTTCATGTGTGTGTGTGTTCATGTGTGTGTGTGTGAGCCTGGCAGGCTGCCAGCCGATGGACACAAAGGATGTTGAGTGGCTGGACGTGTGGCACAGCATCACTGAGGCCTCCGGGAGTCGGGCGCAAACTGTAGGGGGGGGGGGGGGGGGGACAGCCGTTATCGTCGAGACGTGGGACTGATCGATTATCGATCAGTCGATCAGACTTGTTTTTGGTGATCCTGTGATTGGAAGTGCGGGAAAAAAAACAACTTTTTGAGATTCTCGTTGGTGAAGAGAACGCAGCATCGTCGGCGTAGAAACGACTTTAAAATGCGATGCTGGAGACGGAGCATGTTTGTATGCTCATCTGTGATTATATGCATGCTTTTACCATGTGTGTGTGTGTGTGTGTGTGTGTGTGTGGGCCAAGTTCCCCCCCCCACTAGAAGCAGGCGAGAGCATTAGGGTGTTTTCTTGTACAACTCTGTTGGCAGGATGGACACATGTGGTAGATGGCTAATGATAGCATGCAGCGTATAATGAGATCCTACTCTCCGTCTGTCTCCACTACCTGGCATCATGCATTAACCATACAAGAGGAAGAGGAGGCACGCATGGTATTGACTTTTGAGTGGGTGTCTGCTTGTCCGTTGCTGGTTTTGTTTAGCACTCAGAGGTCAGCATGGCTGCAAGCGCCACACATTTATAACAAGTTTTTTGTTTTTTTTTTCACCGTTTTTGGTTTTATTTTCATGGCAGCAGCTTTTTTTTATATATATATTTTATTTTTATTTTTTTTCCTGCAAAAAAATAAAAAGAAAAGGCGAGAATCTCTCCTCAGCCGCACCTCTTGAGCTCTTGTTAAATCGCCGTAAATTGATTTTGGATGCGTCGCTGATGCTTTAACAAGCCAAATGGGTTCAGTTTCTTCTTTTTTTTCGCTGGGGTTAGTTTTTTGGTGCGTTCAGAAGATTAATCTATTAATATATTCCACACACACTCATAATCCACAGTATGCTGCTGCGTTGATGGAGGCAGAGCATTGGCGCCGCTCCATCTTCTCGCCCAGTAACATATATTTATCCTCTTCACTACAACAATCCTCTAGGCTGCTCAAATCCCCCCCCTCCAGGGGGTCCCGATGACATGCTTACTAATGTGTGCTTTGGAAACGGAGTGCTATTGTACCCCCTAAATCTCACAAAGCACTGTATGATTTGCCCATTGTCATTAAATCGCCTTGCTTGTGCCAAGTACTTGCATCTCGCGGAGGCTTAACGCTTTGAGGGTTTCAGGGACGGCTTCAAGTTCCTCTTTTGTCGATTTCGGGGAAAAATGCCAAGACTGCCGCTCTGAATATTGTTTTTGCGCTACGGAGGAGGGAGGGAGGGGGCATTGCCAAGCCGGCTCCATTGAGCCCCCTGTGAATGGGCCATTCATATTTAGGAGAATCACCCAGATGCCATATTGTTGGCTCAACAACGCTAAATATTCTCCAACAAGGATGTGATTGTAGCAGTTTTTTTTGGGGGGGGGGGGGGAATCTTGGAGAAAAGGATATTGGAAATAAAAAAATAAATTTAAAAAAAAGGAGGAAAAAGTCGACTTTTCAGCATCTTTTTGAAAAGACAAAAGAGGAAAAGATTTATTTTAGACTTTTAGACTGTTGTTATTTCATGCTTCAAACCATCAGATGTTCTGAACGGGATGTCAGTGAACGCAACCCTCAAAGGTGGTTTTATCTGACACGCTTAGGTTGACGTGTTGAGTATGTTTTAATAGAAATATCCTCAGATGACGACATAAAATGTACATTAACAGTTAAATGCTGCAGTAGGAAATGCAAAACTTAAAAAAAAAGAAAAGAAAAAAGAAATATGTAGTGGTCTTCAGACGGCGCTGCTGGGATCCCATCTCAGGCCTGCAGGCGTTGGACGGGTTGAGGTTCACCGTCGCACCCCGATCGCACGCAACCTTGAAACTGGCCGTCAAAAGCGGGTCTATGACGCGACTTAACCAAATGTCATTGTGGTCTTTTATGTCACGCATGCTCTGAGTATTAATCACGGCTGGATCTGCGCCTGAGAGGCTGATCAAATTTATTGTTTGGCTGCGCGGGACAGTAATGGGTGTTTAATTACTCAATAAAAGCCCTTTTATAGATTCCTGGGCCTCCTGTGTGTTGAGCAAATGGTATTGATCTGTCTCCGGGCTGCAACATGATCGCCTGTGAAAGAGAATTAGAGCCGTTAGCCCTGCTAGCGCTTTCTCATTCATTAGCCGCATTAGCCAGAGGGGTAGTTAAGTAGCGTCGTCGTTAATACCCCCAGTCTCGGATGGGTTCTGGTGTTGTAAAGCTCGGCGCAACTCATTTATGCCAGTATGGATTAGAGGAGCGATGATGGCATCGATTACCAGGGAAAGTGTTTGGATATGAATCTACTGGGGGGGGCTGGGGGGTCGTTCTTTATGATGATCCACACACCTAAACGCGACGACGCCCTCAGCTGAGCCGCGTTATCTAAAACCGCATGTTTAATCCCGCTGCTTCCCCACCTCCTAATCTGTAATCTGACTGCTCCTCCTCCTAATTCTGGATCTCCATCCTCCTCCTCTTCCTCACGTGTCATCCACATGTACCTCTCCATCCGTGTTCAGTGTTTTTGCACAGGCATATGAGGTGTCCACCGTGTTTTTCCCCCCCTGCCTGGACTCCATTGTTCTTTTATCTCGTCGCGACGCTGAAGCGACTCCTTTCCTCTTGATGCACAGCAAAACCCCCCCCCCCCCCCAAACCGCTGCAATATCTGCCTTGATGTGTCCATATCAAATGAGTGTGGCCTATTACAGACGTGCTGGAGTCAGCTGGGTGGCTTTGTAGACAAAAAGAAGGGCCTGCAAGACTCCATGAAAGAGACATTGTCCAATATGGGACCATACAGCTCCTTTGTAGATAAATGGATTTTCATGCTTATCAACCGGGACACTGACATGAGTGAAAACTGTGGAGAATGTGGAATTATTCGCACTCCCCGACTGTAGGCTCGGACAACTGTAGATTCAAGTGTGTGTGGTCCTTCATTGTCCCGCTGCAAGGGGTCTTTTTTTTAATTTTTTTTTTTACATTTTATGTGGAATATCGTGCATGTGAGCGTGTCCTTGTGGGAAAAACGTTTCAAAGGTTCGTCGCCGGAACGTCGGATATTTTCACTGAGGGAAGAAAAAAAAAAGCAAATTCGAAACAAATCCATTAGAATAGGCAACGTAGATATTATATATGAATATTTTATAGTAGAATATGAAACTTTCTTTGGGTTTCCCACCTATAATGTTGAGTAAATATCGAGGGGCCACTTAGCCGTAGCTAATTAGCTTCAACTTGTGTTTGAAACCACAAAACGGAAACCCTTGGAGCTCTTTTATGCATCTTTTTGTGTTTTGGAGGACGAAAGGGATCGCTGGATGTTGGTTTGTGTCTGTCGGGTCGTACAGGAAGTTGATTTGGACAGGAGGAAGTGACGGAATGCACACCCCCTGCACCTCTTTGGCTGCTGCTTTCCTCATTTTTGACGCGTGTTGCATGAAATTCAAGCGTTTTTCTTCCCACCGGCACAAAAACGATGGGCTGAGGTGTCGCTCTGATGAGTTTGTGTCACTTTTACTTCATCCGTCAGGTAAATGCATGAACGCAAAACGCAGTGAAACGATCAGTTAATGACCAATGACGATTGATTGGTCAATTTGATTGTAATCACACTGTTATTACATGTTATTAATAACAGATTTTTGTTGTTAATAAAGGATGTAATACAAAATCCAGAGACTTGAATCTGTCCCCTGGTCTCCCGCTCTGATCCGTGGGACACATGTACATACGTGTTAGCGTGTCCACGCTGCACATGTTAACCACATTACCCCCCTGTTCCCGTTCACATTCCAGCGGCCCCAGGCCCCCGAATGAGAAGTGATGTCTACTCGATGCGTCGCCAGCGATCTAGGTAATCTGCCTGTGCCGGGGGGTGGGTGGGGGGGGGCAGGTTCCATCGGCCCGCAAATCAATCGGCTTCATGTCGCTGCCATTAGGCGAACACGGCGCCGCAAACACACGGTTTAATTCCCCCAGACGGGGGCCAGGTGGACACTCCACCCCCCCCAGATTCACTTCCTCCTTCATCCCGACTCCACTCCAGTCAATGCGGTTATCCTCGGCGGATGGGGGCTTACAGGAATATCGCTCGGAGGGTGTGTGTGTGTGTGTGTGTGTGTGTGTGTGTGTGTGTGTGTGTGTGTGTGTGTGTGTGTGTGTGTATAGAGAGAGATTTTGGCCAATGAACCCTTGCTGTGCTCCGTCCTCCAGTAGTGTGTCTGTACTGAGTAAGTGATCCCTTGGGATGCAGCGCACACACACACACACACACACACACACACACACACACACACACACACACACACACACACCAGCACAACCCCCCCCCCCATCATCTCCACTCTGTGTTTGTCTTTGTTTCTCTCGGTGTGGATCTGTTCCCCGTTCTGTCTCTGTCTCTTTATTCCACCCCCCCTCCTTTTTTCCCCCCTCTCTATCTCACACACACACACACACACACACACACACACACACACACACACACTCACGATTAGAAAAATCCAGATTCACCCCCCCTCCCCCAGCTGCAGGAAGTTTACCGCTCTTCCTCATCAAACACACTTCCTCTTCCCGCCGTTGCTTTGGTTCCACTAATATCCCGGCTTCGGTGCGTCCGTCCTCCTCGCCGCCGCGTCGCCCGTCTTCCGTTGGCGGTATGGTAATTGAGGCGGCGTGTTCCTGACAGATGAGAGTTGTTGGCGCTATCGCCGCCGCGCGTCTCATTTCCTGCGTGCCGTCGCTCGATCTGACTGATAAGATAACGGGCCGCCGCGTCCCAGAGCGTCAACTAGCTCCTTGATGAACGCCGGCGCCACAGCTGTGATTACGGAGGTGGGGGGGGGGGGGTGGGGGGTCGAACCTGGCGTGTGAACGGAAAGATGGCCGCCTCCTCTCCGCGGCGATCTGACGGATGCATTAGGATGGACGCGGCGTAGGAATCCGCCGCCGCCGCCGTTTCACATTTGTCCATAGGGCTTCTGAACGTTTCACTGTTGCTAGGAGACGGCTGAACCCCCACCCCCCCCCCCCGGCCACATCTGGTCAGCTGTTAGAAGAAGTTGTCGACAGGAGCTGGAGCGTGATATTGTTTACAAAATGAAAAATCTATACGGTCGGTGTCAAAAAGGAACAAAAATGTGGATTTTTTTTTTGTTCCTCGTCTCCTTCCTGGAGCCTGATTGGACGATGTTGGACGCACGTCCTCCAATAGGACGGCAGTGACGTCGCAGCATCTTTTTCCCGCTCAGATCAGAAGATGTTTATTCCCCCAACAAAATACACTCATTATTTTATGATGAAAATCCAACATTCATCAAGGCGGTGGGGGGCGGGGGGTCGTACCTGCAGCAGATCCTCCTGTCGGAATAGGAAATGTTTGCCTTCCCTCGGCTGGAGCATCATCTTTTTAGAGCTGCAGTATTTTGTTCTGGTGTTTTTTTTTTCTTTGCGGATGACACACATGTATACATCGCCTGAGGGTCAGAGCTGCAGCCCACGGTCGTCAATCTGAAGTTATTTATTTATCACGAGTGGGAAAAAAAAAAAAAACAACAACCACAAAAAAAACAAGACCGCGCTGGAAATAATGCAAAAGTACACGAGGTTGCCGACGACGCGCGCTAACGTGTTAGCGAGGTCCCGGTCTTTCTCGCTAACTGGAAGCGAAATGCAGAGAAATATTACACAAACATTTTAATGCTTGCGTCGCAGATTTCGGTTGCTACGGTAACGGATTGATGCTAAACGCGTGGTGAGGCTGATGAATATCAGGAATGCTTGAGTCGCTCCCTGAAGGCAACACCAACCACCACCAACGTTCAGCCAATCAGGAGGCCCGACAGCAGGAGCCTAGATGATGTTGTTCAGATTAACATGACCTGTTATCGTTATCGCTAATCCAGATTAGCGTTATTCCCAGGCGTGTCACTTCCTGTGCGTTTTGTGTTTCGGTCGTCATTTTTCGCCGAACTCAACCTCATGGCGTTCATCGCCCGCGAATGTGATTACGTCTATCGATCGATAGGCGATGACATGATGCTGGGAGATGTCACCTGAGGAGAGTGTGTGTGTGTGTGTGTGTGTGTGTGTGTGTGTGTGTGTGCGTGTGTGTGACTGAGTGAAACAGTACAGGAGTGTGTGTGTGTCCATATGTCGGTGCGTGTTGGCCCATATGCTGGCGTTCGTGTGCTTAACATACAAGCACCAGCCTCGTGCGTGTGTGTGTGTGTGTGTGTGTGTGTGTGTGTGTGTGTGTGTGTGTGTGTGTGTGTGTGTGTGTGTGCGTGTGTGTGTGGTAATGTGAGATCACACGTAGCCTGTTAGCTGCAGTCTTACATCTGCTGTCAGCCTCTCGCTCTAACTCTGTTAAGGACGTTATTGATTGCTCATTATTACCCCGTTCCCTGAAAGATGAGCGTCCCCTATGATCACATTAAATCTCTCCTCTGTCCAACCCCCCCAGAGACGCCTTCTGCTCATCGGCGCCCGTCAAATTCCTCCTCCTGAGATCTGATATCAAGCAGCCCCCGTCGTGTTTATTCATTTATTTTTATTTTTTTTCTCGCCTCTGCGTTTGATTCCCTCCAAATAACTTGTACTTTTTTTTCTAATCTATTTTTTTTTTTTAGCTAATTGATGTCTTGCGTCTGTGTGTAGTGGAAATGGGGCGAACACGCATGAGCAACATTTGAAATGATGATTTGTTTTCTTTTCATTAGGCGCTTCGGGTTCTCGTGTTAACTTTGTGATCCGTGTTTATTGACTTGATGGTTAACAAGAGAGTCGCACCGCCGGGCTATTTTAGTATTTATTTAAAAGGCGTCAACGCTTCTTTTTTTCCCCCCTAAGCGGATGTTGAAGCTTTCAAGTCAAAGTTAGCATCTCATTGCCCCCCCCCCTTCTTATAAATGTGCCTTTGAATTTGCTTTCCCGTAGAAACTTCCCTGCCCTTCCCGTCGTTTTCGCTGACGATAAGCGGTCGCTGAAGGTGTCACGCGTCTGTAAAGTTTGGGACCGGGGTGAAATCCAGCCCTCAGCAAGAGAGGCCATCTCATCCCCCCCCCCCATGATGAATAATGCAGAGCTATCGACTGTGTCAGTGGAGCGGCTTGATATTCCGACTGGACGCCCTCACTTTGAGACAAACTGCTGGCAGACTGCTCCGACTCCGACAGACAGGACCTGAATCTGCTCATATGAGTGGGGGGGGGGGTCGTGGGGGTGTTAGCATCCCAGGGAAGCCTGTAGCTTCTGTTCGAGTGGGTGGAAGCGGACATACGTGGGGTAGGGGGGAGAGGAAGACGTCCACGCATCAACAAACACTTGCAGCGTTGTGTTTGTATACGTGTGTGTGTGTGTGTGTGTGTGTGTGTGTGTGTGTGTACCCAGCTCCAGTGAGAATCTCTTGCCCCCTCGACACGACCGGTTCAGTCTCAATGCCGCCGATCGATGCCGGTATTGATCCACTGTTTGACTGTTTAGACAACCTGTGTGAATTCCAGCATAATGCGATCCGCAGTGGATTTAAGGAGCCTCGAACGCGCCGCCGCCTCAAACGCGCCGCCGCCGCCGCCCATTCGCAGACACGTCGCGGTCAAGTTTGAATCCGCGACCTGAAGTGAAGTTGATGAAACGTTGGAAAGGAAAACCACTTCCTGGTTTTCCTTTTTGTGCAGCGGGGGGGGGGGGTGGTGGCAGCCAAATCTGGATCCAGAGCCTCGAACGCTTCACAGCGATGGATCCGGCAGGTTCGAGGGCTGGGGGTCGAGGTTATCTAAGCCAGGGCCGCCTCAGTAATCCACACACCCAAGCAGCGCGTGCACACACACACACACACACACACACACACACACACACACACACACACACACGGCGGGCGTTAATCTCCACCAACTGCTGTTGAACTCTAATCTCGCTGGCTCGCCAAGTGTTGGATGCACTGCAAAAAAACAGCTTCCGCATCATTTCAGGCTGGAGCATGAGATGAAATGGAAGTTTATTTACCACCATATCTATATTCTAAATCTTGGCGCCACGTTCGGGGAGTTTTGTCGTCTTTCCTGCGAGGAAATAACGGATTTTAAGGGTAGAAGTCGTTTCTAATTGGCGTGTGTTTTTGCAGTGCGTTTGGTTTCTGGCACGGCGTTGCCCTGCTGTTGTCGGAACCACGGAGCTGTCGTCCGGTCTACCGTCTCACCGAGCTCCCCTCCACCCTCCAACCTCCACCCACACACACACACCCACACACACACACACACACACTGAGACACACACACACACACAACCCAATGCAGACAGACATAATGCATCCACAGATGGTGACACTCCGGCAGTCACTCCTCGGCTGTCTGTCGACGTGCCAGCGATGCTAACACACACACACACACACACACACACACACACACACACACACACACACACACACACACACACACACACATTTTGTAGACATATGCACACACACAGCCTGGCGGCAACAAACAGCGATGCATCATTGAGCATCGGCTGGTATTTCTCTAACTGCTGAGGGGAAATCAGTGTGGTGTTAAGTAACCATTCATGTGGAGCCGAGACCACACACACACACACACACACACACACACACACACACACACACACACACACACACACACACACACACTCCCAGAAACACACTCAACTCTGTAGAATAACTCAAAACGACTGGATAACGCGCTTCTCCGATCTGGATATTGCGAAGGTTTCCGCGCGTCGGTTTCCACTCCGGAGCTGCTGTTTGCGAGGTAAATCTTCCTGAGGATTGTATTTGAATAATGAGGGGGGTGGGGGGTGGGGGGGGGCTCAGAGAGTCTCCACAGCGGATGACCTCTGAATAGTTGTTTTGGATTAGCCATCAAAAGTCTTCGCTCCAAGTGGCCGATAGATCGCTACTTCCAGAAATGAGTCACTTGAATATGATCATCAGCGCCATCGCTGCATCAGATAATGGATAACCATTACACTCCATCCCACCCCCCCCCACCCCCCAGCTCCTCACCCACACAACGCCTGCTCTTGAAATATGATGCATCCGCTGCGCTTAGCGAGCACTTAATGTCCAAAAGCGCCGCGTTTGTGGAGATTTACAACCGCGCCGAGAGAAGAGAGTGTCGTCGGCGTAGAATGTTGTTCACTCAATAATTATCTCATTTTATTTACGGAGACGGACGGCTTTAGACCAGGTTAGGGGCTTCCTTTCTATTATCTCCACCCCCCCAGGCCCCTAAATGACGTCCTTCAGGTGGAGGACTTTACAAAGTTTGAGCGTCGTTCTCGTACGAGAGGATGCGTAGAGGGGGGAGGGGGGGAAAGCTGTTCCGCGGGATCGATGTCATTTCTAAAAGGATTAGGCCCCCCTCCCAGAAATCTATTTTAATTACTGAACACACAGGTAAACAAAGTGGTGTGGGTCCACAGGTATGGATCCGGGCGTCAGAGGGGTATTGATAGCACACGACCCCACGTTAACCTCTGGGGGGTGGGGCCGCTTGGAGGGGTCCTGTCGACGGGAAGCGCATCGGATCGGCGGCAGCGGCCTGCGAACGCCAAGGCGCTTCCTGATGTCGCCTGACAAACGTGGCGACGGCGGCTGATGGAGTGGCTTTAATTGGCGCCGGTGTAGGAAGAAGTTCTTTAAACGTTAACGTCCGTCAGGCGCTGCTGACGCATCGACAGGCGACGATGAAGCGTCTATGGATGATAAAACGTTTGAATATTAAAAACGGCTTGAAGTAAGTTTTAGTTCCGGATTATAAAATAAATAAAAATGAATTTATCAGCAAAACAAATGAACAGTAAACAGACCGAGTAATTAATCCTTGAGTTTCCTGATGTTTCATGTTAATAAAGGGTTTATTAACTGGAAAAAGTCATAATTAATGATTAATAAAGCTGATATTAGCATGATCAGAGTAGTTTTTATTATGATCTGTGTTTAATCCATCACTAAGATCAATTGATAAATCATTAATTTATTTAATAAACAAGCCTTTAAATCTTAAATTACATTACTTAAGTGTTTATTACCATTTTTGTAGCGTTAATAAATGGTTAATTATTGAACTTTATTTAAATCAATTGAGCACTCAGGTTTTTAATTACATAAGTTATTAATGATTATTGATGTTGTATAAATTAGTAATAAACGATTAACAGGGGCGACGCTCCGCGTGCAGAAACGTTTCGCTCGTCTTTTATTTCAACGCTTCACATTTATCTCCTTCCTGTGATAAAAACAAACCCACAACATGTAATTCTATTAAGTGGCGTCTCACACTTCACTTACCTGCAGACAGATGTGTCACCCCCCCCCACCCCCCCCCCTGATGATGATGATGATGCGTGAGTGGATGATCTGCGGCGGCGGCGAGCGTACTTACAGATGTTTTGTTCGCCAGATAAGAATAATCTGTCTCCCTCAGCTCGCCTGATGTTTCCCCCGTGTGTTTGTGAGTGTTAGCGTGTGTGTGTGTGTTAGCGTGTGTGTGTGTGTTAGCGTGTGTGTGTGTGTGTGTGTGTGTGTGTGTGTGTGTGTGTTTGAGGAAGGAACCCCGCGTGGAGCCGGGTGATTAGGCACGCTGCGCTAGTCACAGGAAATGGAGTATCTGACGGACAGCCCCAGTGCATTATGGATGAATGTTGGCGGCTCCGAGCCCCCGCCGAATATCTCTCAATTTCCTCCCTGAATGACAAAAGAAGCCACGCACAATTTCCTTGATCCGGAGCATTTGTTTAACGGCGCCCTTCCTATTTAACCCCCCCATTCAATAGTCTGTCTCGTAAAAGGAAATTTAGACAGTGTCAATTTATACAGCTCCAAGGAAGATCTGATACCGGCAGGCGGGGGGCGACGGCGATTGCGCCTCTGGAATTAAGTGAGAGATTCACGGCGGAGGAGTCCGATTTCTCCAGGAGTTAAATTTAGACTCGAGATTAAATGAACCCAAATATTTTAAAAGCAAAAGCCTCTGAAAAACTGATGATTTTTTTTCCAAAGTTTGATGGTCGAAAGCAGCGAAAAACTTCAGGAGGTCAGAGGTCGCCCATTACAATGAATATTTGATTTTTTGATTTTTGATTTTTTGATTTTTTTTTAAAGACGTCATTTGTCAAATATCCTTATGTGGCAGCTTGGAGCTGTCAACCCCCCCACCCCCCCTCGTCTTACCGTCTTTGAGTTAGTGACAGCTCATCTCTGCCGGTCACTGCTCGCCGTCTAGACTTTGAACTCTTTCTGTTTACGCCCTTATTTGTTGTTGTTGTTGTCGTTTTCGTCGTCGTGCCGACTAAGTAGCGGCCGCGTTCCAACATCTGCCTTTTTAAAAGAAGAGAGTTTTTCAGACAGTCTGACGCGCATTTTGTCATTTTCCTGCAGTTGTGACTCAAATATGTTAATTTGTTTTTATTTGTCTCCTATGCACAAACACGGCGTGTGTTTTGCGTGTGTTTTGCGTGTGTTTTGCGTACACGCGAGTCCAGCTCGAGACCAATTTTGTAATTAATTGCCATTTTGGACGACCTAATCACGATATTTGACTCTCTACTGTAGGTTGCGTGTTGATGCGGTGCAGCCCGTGTCTCAGTCCCAGCGTGGCGGACTCATTAACAAGGTGGTCTGGAGGTTGTCACACACGCACACACACAAACACACACGGCGGCCGTGCACACGTGAGAAATCCACACGCAGGACGAAGACATGCACCGCTGCACTTCGTTTTTGTCTTTTTCTTTTTGAAAGAAATTTGACACGATTGTTTTTAAAGGGCGCACGCGTTTGTGCATCCTGTCTCCGGGACACACACGCATATGCATGCATGCATGGCTTAATTATGACGTTACTAAAATGGGCAGTTTGCTCTGACACCCTGCTTTGCAGAATCACACAGTGCGCCGACTTAAAAGAGCTCATTAGCTCTCTCTAAAGAGATGTTTACTGCTCGTGCACGCTCGTGCACGCTCGTGCACGCTCGTGCACGCAGCTACAGGAACAGGCAGCTCTGGAGATGCAGACGGACGCAGAGCGTAATGAGAATGATGAGGCGCCGCGATGTGCAGCCTGAGAAAGAGGAAAGGAAAAGTGCTGGTAGACTTGACGCTTCACATTTCTGTTGGATGTTGTTTCAGCTGAGTGCACGATCTCTCCCCCCCCCCCCCCCCCCCTTGTTTCTGCAATACAAACACACACACACACATCCTCTTTTTTATTTTTTTTGCTTTTAACTCGCACACTTTGCCGCATGTGTCCGTCCAAATTCTTAGCAAATCTCCCCTCCGGGGCGTCGGAGACCCTTGGAAGATGGTGGAGAAAATCAAATATAAAAGGAGGGACGGAGGCAGGGGGGGGGTATGCTGCACAACTAGCAGAACCCACAGAGATGCTGTAATCAAAAAAATAAAAGAAAAACAGAATGGAAAGCTTTTTAGGAGTCTGCACATGTAATCCCGTAACCCTGACGAAGGCTGCTGCAGCCTGAACGCATTCATTCCAACATTAAATCAAATGGAGAGACCACAAGTAGCTGGATTCTTTGTGAATTATAAAAGGAGCCTTGAGAGTTTTTGGAAATGAATGGCTGGAATTCAAAAGTAGTCTGTATTTTTTTCTGAATATTTACACACAAAAAAACCCCCCAATGATAGATATTTGTGTTGATTTTGAGCCTTTGGACAATACCTTCAAGGACTGTTCATTAACTTTAAAGTTCTCTCCAAATGAGTAAAGGAGCGGCATAAGTCAGGCTACCTTGATCATTTTTCATCGCCTGACCCCGCCCACCTCGCCGCCGTCGCCATCATTAAGCGACTCCGACTGCGCTCGTTGCCCTTGGTTTACATCACATTCAATTAGAGGATGCGGCGCAGAAGGATTCCAAAAGTCGGTCCTCCTCCATCTCTTTTCATATTTTTTGGAGAAGGAGGCAGCGGAGTTCAAAGTGCTCGGTTCAAAGCGTCCGTCCTCATTTGAATAACGAAGGGTAATCGCTATTACCTTATTTAAATAGTGCAAGTTATCATTTGGCCTTCATTTGCATTGCTGGGGTAATCACTGCGTCTCTGCATTAACCTCATTATAGAGGAGATGAAAGCCCTGATGGAGGCTGACACACTCTTTTATATATGTTATCTTTATTAATGATGGAATTAGAAAGATTCATGTTTCTTTAAATGGACATATCAGACTTGGGTGTTCGTCTTCATGGGGTTCCATCCGGTTTTTTTATCTCCATCTTCATCCATGAGGGACGCATCCTTCAAAAACAGGCCGTTTAATGGTGATGCTGCAAAGAAACGTCGGTTTTAACAGAATATTAATCGCGGTGCAGATTTTCAGGCTTCAAACCACCTTAAAACACATTCAAAACCTTGATTCTGTGTCATCGAGGTCCGGCGTGTGAAAATTGCCGCTCTGCCTCAAATAAGTTGAATATTAAGGTCACATAATGCAGTTACACACTGGAAACCAGTGTCGGGCTCTGTTTCGGGTCACATCAACATCAACCGCACCTTCTTCTTTTTTTTTTCTATAGTGCAGTAAAAATTTACGAGCAAATCCAGCGGTGAATGGAGGACGCTGCTTCCTTTGGAGGCTAATGTTAGCATCCGGATGCTTTACGACTTAATACTGAACAAGTTATCACCAGAAACACCACGATGACCTGAAACTGGGCAAATCGGGTCAGAACTGGGTCTTGCCGGGTGTTTTTTTATTCTGATATCTTGTCTGTAGCTTGTCAAATTCTTCGTATTCTGAGCGATTCGTCGTCGGTCGTTGCTGAAACATGATAGAACTTCCTTTATTCCAGTTTCTCTGAAGCTGAAACTGACGTAACTTCGCGGCGCAGAAGTTCTCCGTCCTGCGGTGCGTTCAGGATACATAGGAAGTACCAAAATTAGGGATCATTTACTCAACCACCAATATGTCAACGTAGAAGCATTTGTTTGGCCTGAAGCCGTACTTCCTGTCTTGTAATTTCCTTTTTTTTTTAAATTACACCCGTTTTTATAGCGCAGCTCTCGGTATTAAAGAATCCTCCTTCATCCGCTCGGCTCTTTTGTCTGAGGCGGGTTCTCTGTCGGCTTCTCTGGGGGGGGGCGACAGGCTGGCCAGCCTCCCCTCGGCTAAAATGTTGTAAATTAACACAATTAGCTGATTGCCATTCTACTAATTCGCCACTGGCGTCTGTGGAGAGATGACTGGATCGGAGACTGGGAGTGGAAATGGGAGTCTGGGGATTCCCCCCACCTCCTTCGCTGTGTTGTTACCAAACAAACACAGGGGGGGCCTTGGAAAAGAGAGCAAGAGTGTGTGAATTTCTATGACTGAGCTTTTGTGTGTGTGTGTGTGTGTGTGTGTGTGTTTTCACGGAAGCACAAATGGATGAGAGGAAGCTGCGCCCTGAATGGATTTTGTTTTACCGACACGAACCGATCCTCAGACCCCCCACTGCGGATCTCTACATGCAGTCGATAAGTCAGAGGAAGCCGCCTAAATGACACCGATATCATCCTTTATTTGCGCGCGTTAAGTCGAATCAAACGGGGGTTCAATCGGCGGCGCGGCGGCTGTGATTCGGCCCCCGTCCGGCCTTTGATGGCGCCAAAAGCTTTGATGGCGAGACGACGACGGAGTCGCCGCGTGACTGTCAGTGTTTGCAGATGGCATTGGCTGGGATTAAAGGAAACAGTGGCTCTCCAGCCTCCCGAGGCAATAAAAGGGATGGGGGGGGGGGTGCCAGGTCAGTGTGTCTGAGATGAGATGGGGAGGGGGGGGGGGGGCAGAGTAAATAAGAGGAGGGGAGGCTGCGAAGAAAAAGAGATGTTGGGATAGATGGAGTCGGAATAAAGCGAGGTGGAGAGAAATAAAAGGGGGGATCTGGCGGGAAAATGGACGAAAAAAAGAGAGATGGGAGGGGAAGGACGGGGCGGTGGGGGGGCGTGAAGAAGAAGGGAGGCAGAAGGGAAGGTAAAGGGGGGGGGGTCAAGGTGGAGCCGCAGACAGGAACCCAAGCTGGAGACACAATGTGTTGTAATTCATTGCTCGCCGCAGCCGTGTGTGTGTGTGTGTGTGTGTGTGTGTGTGTGTGTGTGTGTGTGTTTGTCCGTCTGGGTCAGCGGACACTGGCGTGTGTGTGTGTGTGTGCATACCACCACGCCTGAGTGCAGATCGAGATGGGTTTTTTTTTTTAAAAACGCCAGTGTGTGTGTGTGTGTGTGATGAAAGCACCATGAGCAGAGGGGGGTGGGGTGTGTGTGTGTGTGTGTGTTGCTTTGTGGGGACATTTTCAAACCCATCTCCAGCCACCTCAGATGAGTCGGGGATTATAGAGTGACCCTCGATGCCTCCGCCTTATTGGTCTGGCCGGGGTGCATTAGGCTTCGGTAACCAACCAGCCGCCATCGCCGGCCGTCGCTATGGAAACCCCCACACCAGCAGACGCTGGCTGTCGCTTCAAAACGAGAGGAAATTAGCATTAGCTACGTGCTAATTCATCAGAAAGACCCAAAAATATGCAGCACCTTCATCCAACAAGCCCCGCCCACCAGGATGACTGTTTTATTGAGCGGATGAAGGTGTCGTTTCGATTGCGTTGGCATGTAGGTGTACTCACATGGTTCTTCTCCTTTCCCCCCCCCAGGCTTAAAGATGCAGTGGACCCCCGAGCACAGTCAGTGGGCCGAACAGCATTTCGACATCTCCTCGACGACGCGCTCGCCCGCCCACAAGGCGGAGGCCTACAGGGCGGTGCCCGGCCACCTGCAGCGCTCGGCGACCTACCAGTACGCCTGGGCCAACGACGACATCTCCGCCCTCACCGCCTCCAACCTGCTCAAGAAGTATGCTGAGAAGTACTCGGGCATCCTGGAGATGCCGGGCTCGTATCCCGAAGCGCCCGGCGTCATGAACGGCCGGAAAGGGGAATCTGAACCCTGGCAGGACGGCGTCTACCCCATGAGCTGCATCCCGGAGGGGGTGTCGGTCAGGAAAGGAGGCGTGGCGGCGGCGTCGGAGGTGGTTTCGGGCATGTGCAGTTCGCCGGGCCTGGCGTCCAGCACCCTGAGCGAGCCCAGCTACTCCAGCAGCAGCTGTGGGAGCCACACCGCCACGGCGCTCCACTCCTCCTCCATGCCCACTCAGGAATACGGCCCCGCCTACAGCAGCTCCTACCTGCACAGTAGTTACAGCTCCCAGTCCGCCCCCACCCCGGCGCTCCCTTCCCCACTGCACAGCTCCGGACTCCTCCAGCCGCCCCCTCCGCCGCCCTCACACCCCACATTAGTCCCAGCTTACAACGGAGGCTCCCCCAACTTGTCTAGTTATAATTACCCCCCAGCGGGCTATCCCGCCCAGAGCTCAGTCGGACCAGGGTACAGCCCTGGGGGAGCGCCCCCTCCTTCATCCTACCTCCCCTCAGGCATCGCCGCCCCTACACCCCTTCCCCCTTCTTCCGCTTTACCTGGATACCCCTACCAGAGCCACAACCTGACGCCGATTGCCCCCACGCCTCTGAACAGTAGCTCCTCCAACTCTCTGAAGAGGAAAGCCTTCTACATGACAGGCCAAGGAGAGCTGGACTCCACTTATAACTTTGGCTACGGCCAATCCCGGAGCTCGTCTGAGAGCCCCATGTACAGGATAGCAGACAGCAGCAGCGCTAACGGCGGTTCCCACGGCGCCAGCGGCGGCGGATTTGACAGAAGTGCTGAGAAGTCGTCTTTACCTTTTAATCCTCAGAAGCAATCCACGTTGTCCTCCGAGCAGCAGAGGAAGTACAGCAGCCAGGCAACAGGTGGACCCCTGACTCCGCCGGCCTATGTATCCTCCACCCTGGGGGGCTCCCGCTCAGCAGATTCCCTCATCAGTTTCACCTCCCCTTCCCTTAGCGAGCAAAGTGCTGACGATCACCGTCTACATCTCTCGCACTCGGCACCAGGGACTACCTCGTCCTCATCCTCTTCGTCCTCCCGGCCTGCCGAAGAGCAGCTAAAATCCAGCGACCCCCACCTCCTAGATATGGTTACCTCTGAAATCGTCCAGCAGGGACCCCCGGTGGATTGGAGTGACATTGCCGGGCTGGAACTGGCCAAAGCGACCCTAAAGGAGGAGGTCTTGTGGCCCATCCTGCGCCCGGACATGTTCAGCAGTTTGGGGCCGACCCCGCGTTGTGTGTTGCTGTTTGGCCCCAGGGGCAGTGGCAGGACGTTGCTGGGTCGATGCCTGGCCAGCCAGCTGGGGGCGCCCTTCCTCCAGCTCAGCGGTTCCACGTTGGCCACCAAGTGGCTGGCGGAAGGAGAAAAGATCATCAGAGCGTCTTTCCTGGTGGCCCGCTGCCGGCAGCCCTCGGTATTGTTCATCAGCGAGGTGGACATGCTGCTGTCAGCCCACCTCAGCGAGGAGAGTCCCATCAACAGGCTGAAGGGCGAGCTGCTCGCCCAGCTGGACTCGCTCCTGATGGGTTCAGGCGAGGACGGGAGCAGCCAAGTGTTGGTGGTTTGCTCCACAAGCAGACCCCAGGACATGGACGAAGGACTCCGGAGGTACTTTTCGCGAAGGGTTCTCGTGCCCCTGCCGGACAGCACGGCCCGACACCAGCTGGTCAACCAGCTCCTGGCTCAATCTCAGCACAAGTACTGCTTGAACGAAGAGGAGCTGGCGCTGCTGGTCCAGCGTACCGAGGGTTTCTCTGGACTGGACTTGGCCAGACTCTGCCAGGAGGCCCTTGTTGGTCTGTTGCACGTCTCGGCACAGGGCATGGACATGACAGGTATGATGCCCAGGGGACAGGTCAGGCCCCTCACCTACCAGGACTTTGAGAGTGTCTTTTGTAAATTCCAAGCAAGTATATCGCAAAAAGAGATTGACACATACACTGAGTGGAACAAAATGTTCGGCTGCAGCCAGTGAAAATAAAGAAACGGCCCTTGAGAAAAAAGAGGCATCCTCAATTCCTCCCCTCAGGGCAGAAGCATCGTGCTGGATGGAAAGGCACACAAAAGGCCAACACAAGCCCACCGAGTTCTCACAAGCAAGGTTTAGACGCACCACGAGGACCCGGTTTTGACGAGACAACTGTCAGTTTTTTGCAATTAACAAGCAAGAGTTTTAATTTGAATGCTTGACGCTCCAGAAAGCCGGGCATTGTTTACACATTGCAAGCAAGTTGGCTTCAGCAAGAGACGCCCCAGTGTCTGTGTATATATATCTTTACGTTCGTGAGATTTAGTTGGCAATCCAAGTGCCTGAAGTGGTGCTTTCTGATTTTATTTCTTTATTTTGCCTCACAATCTTACATTCATGGCATGAGCTGAGTAGTCTAAAGAGCTTTAAAACTGCAGCAACAGGTCTGGAAAGCAGACATTGGCAGTTGGCGTTAGTGGTGGTCAATCATTCTTTATTGTCTTGCTAAGAGCAGTAATCCATCAGGGTGGCAGTAGTCTGGGCCCTGACTCATCGCTTCTGATCCCGCATCTGCAAAAAACCAACAAAGCGAACAAACAAACAACTCAGGAAAGCGTTTGTGAATTGTACAGTACCTCATGACGTTTGACGAAAAGCACTAAGAGAGCTGACAGGAGACTCCGAGGCAGTTTGGCAATTTTAAGCAAAGCAGTGTTAGGTGTACCTCGACTGGCCGAGGTGACGATGAATGTACTAGATATGTTCTAGGATTCTGGAACGTAATCTAAAGTGAGAGTAAAAAACTTCATTTCCTTTCCTTCCTTCCTGACGGCAGGGGCTTTAAGGACCAACCCTTAAAAAGAAAAAGTCAAACCACATTGCCCGGCTTTAGTGTTTGGGGGCTTTCCGAGATTTGCGGATGTCGGGGTGGTGGGAGCTGTATATTTATTATAAACCCATATTCAAATGCTTTATATAGCTAGGCTATATATTAGGCTACATGAGGGCTACATCAGGATGCTAGCTACTCAAGATACTGGCTCATATGACAAATATTCTCCGATGCCGTCGGTGAGAAACACGTCCAAACACTCTAAAGGAACTGTTGGTGATGGACTTTCTTATTTTTTATTTGTTCATGCCCATAGATACTTTACGGCTAAGCTAACAAGTTGTCACTCCCAAGTCATGGTACACCTGGGAGTGGTTTCAGTCTCTCAACTCTTGGCTAGGAAGTAAATAACATTCCCCACACCGGAGAGGGTTTTCTTTTAAAACATATCAAGTACAATTTATGGTACATGGGTCTCAAATCAAATGTTTGGCTTTGTCTTGCTCTGGATCCGTTTCCTCAGTTGGTTTCAGTCTGAAATGCAGTGTTGGAAATCAGGAAGCAGCTCGTTTGTTGAGTTCAAGGACAATCTGTTGTTAGAACAGTAAGGTGGGATGAAGGGAACTAAATCCTGCTACCTTTTAAGGATGGATTTCATTGATATCAAAACTGACATGGAAATACAATTTTTGCAAACTTGCCTTGTCGCTAATTGTTATTAGAATGGGATTAGAAATAGAATTAGACGCCAGACCTGTCATTTGAATGAGTTCTTTCAGCATGCTCGCCTGTACGTTAGTATAGAAGCAGAGGCTCATGGGTACTGTATCTGCAGCCGATTGATTGACACACCTTTCCAACCAGAGGTGTTAATTCTGCAGTCGACTCCAGATTGGCCACCTGAGTCGGAACAGACTTGAAACCCACTTTTCTGAATCTGTAATTAATCCGTCCGTTTAGTCTGAAGCTTTGAACGTCGGTTTGGCGCTCATGTTGGAGACCACCACACCTGAGGGTCGTCTGTGTCCCGTCGGGTTGCATTGGAATGTATTTGTTTTGTCTTCCTGTGTAAGAAGATAATTTAATGTCTGTGCACTAATGTATTTTTAATTTATACCACTGGCAGCGCTTCTTGTTTGTCCTATTTATCCTAAAGGTTTCATTTATCTGAACCGATGTCAGTTTTTCACTCTTCTTGTCTTTCATGTAGTGTCAGTGTTGAATACTCTACATGCAGGCCCACTCTCTGTTCTAAGCACCTGATGTGGGGTGGGTGGGCGTTTCGGTTGGGGTGGGGGGTGGGGGGTGTTACTGCTGAGCGTCAGCAAAATTGACGGAAAGGAAAGACAGCCAGGCAGCGTGGCGGCAACACAAGTCGTCCGTCAGAAAAAAAACACCCTCCAAAACAATCTGGACCACAATTCCTTCTGTCAGCAAATCCTCTGGAGAGAGAGTCCCACCCCCCCACTACCACCACCCCCACCCCCCCAGACAGAAAAACCCACTAATGCACTTCAGAGCACACACACAACAGCACAGGCCTCTCCGCAGACGACGACGACGTGAAACGCACCGGTCAACGCTCGCTTCGTTACGTGTTCCGTGGTCCTGTTACGTCTTGACCTTTTTTGTACCTGGTGTTTAAATTTTTATTTTATTTTATTATTTTAATTTTTTTTTGGGAGGGTCTTTAAATGGACGCGAAAGTTCTGTAAAGCATTTCTACCTCATGGCTACAAAACACACACACACACACACACACACATGGTATTTGATTTTCTTTCCAAATGTCACAGTTCGTGTGTGTGTGTGTGTGTGTGTGTGTGTGTGTGTGTGTGTGTGTATGTGTGTGTGTGTGTGTGTGTGTGTTGGAAGGGGACAGGAAAGAAATTCATCAAAAAAAAATTTCTACAAAAAAAAAGGAACACTGATGGTGCGACCGCAGGCTGCAGCGTAGCCTAGCATGTGTGTATGTGCGTGTGTGTGTGTGTGTGTGTGTGTGTGTGTATGTGTGTTGGAACTCACACACACACACCTGATAACGCTGACATAAAAAAAAAAAAAAAACCCCACACACACACAAGCGGGAAGGACAGCTGGGGTCGACCCGAAGGCGACCTGGAAATGTATAATCCAATACATTTGCTTTAATCTTTTGTGAACTACTGTGGTTGTGCGCGTGTGAATGTGTATATATGTTGGCACACTCTTCTTTTTGTTCTCTTTTTTTTTAATTTAGTGTGTTGAATTTTATAAATTGTTAGTATATATAACACACTTGCACAACTTTAAACCAGAGTGTAACGTGTTTCTGTTGTACATACCTATACATACAATACAAAAATGCACCACTTGTTTATATGTGTGAATATGTTGCCATACTTGCAGTCAACTTAAATGTATTTTCATGTAATCTTAGGTACAAGCAGCAACAAATGATTCATTAAAGACATTTTCTTGGCAGGTTACATCTTGTGCATCTGGTTTATTTTTGTGTCGCCGGTCGCATCGAGGCTCCGATTGATGAAAAATAAAAAAAGGATTAATAACAGGATTTTATTTGCCGGTAATGTGGGGGAAAAAAATAAAATAAATGTATTGTCCTGCCAAAAAATAGCCCAGCTGAAAAATCGCCTTAATGAGCCTTGAGTTAGTCACCCTTGTGTGCAATTATAAAATCATCGATGTTGCGCGGGAAGCTTTCGCCGTCGCTTCTCTCATTAAAATGAGAACAATTCATTTCTCTTGCTGCGGTAAGAGTGGCAAAACATTAAAGCATTAATTATGTTTCTCCATCACAAAGAATTTGGATTAGGTGAGTACTCTTAATGAAAATGATGTGCACTACATTTTCCAAGGTATCATTATGTAGCCGGTGCTGAAGTGTGGGAAGCTGCCGCATAGCCTCTATAATTATCTGTGAAAACTCAAAACGCATCCAGGGGTCGGAGGTCAGCGGGGGCTGCTGTTTTCTTTATTTTCCCACTTTGAAACATCCTATAGTCGTGATCGGAAATTATTCATGACGAGCTCTTTGTCTGTCAAATGTAAAGCTAGCTTTATGAGGCTATAACAAGAAGACAAGCCCCCCCCACCCCCACCCCACCCCCAGAAAGCTTTACTGGTGATCCAGTCTGTAAATAACCTGCACGCAGTTTGTCTTTCGCACCAAACAGGAAATGCTGTCGACCATCTGACCTTGCAGTTTTTATCCAAATCGAGGTCCAGCTGCCAGAATTTGAAGGAAAGTCATTTTTACGTGTGTGTGTGTGTGTGTGTGTGTGTGTGTGTGTGTGTGTGTGTGTGTGTGTGTGTGTGTGTGTGAGCCCTGAGGTTATCAGCCAAAAACACCACTGTGTCCCCTTTCACATTAAAAGGCCCTCGTTCCGTGAGCTTGGCCTCGCACCTCGACTCACTCTTTGCACGACAATTAAAATATGCTAAGTGACCATTTTCCTTAAGTAGTCTTAAATGTGCAATCCATTCAAATATGAGAGGAAATTGCCCACAGCTCGCAAAAAAAAAAAAAAAAAGAAAAACCAGAGGTGGTTGAACAGGCGGGTAAAGAAGGAATAAATTATGCAAATAACACAAAGGACTTTACCACTTGAAAGCCTAATTTTCCTATAATCAGCAGACTGTCGCCTAATATTTTTTTCCCACCTCTTATTAAAAGTGACTGTTCTTCCTCCAATCATCACACGGCTCTATCTGACTGCACCCCATCCTGACTAAACGCAGGGGATTTTTTTTGTGTGTGCGCGTGCCGGTTCCATTCCCACACAACTTAATTATGCGTCAGGAGTCCAGGAATAAGGTTTAATTATACAGTAATCGTGCGTGATGGACACCAGGAAGTGGTGAGCCCCCGTCAGACGGCAATCCATCAATGACAAACCTCTGGCCGCTTTTAATTCCTCCTCATTTGCATCCTAACCTCCACACCAAGTTGCGCAAACGCTGTTAAATGTTAATAGGAGCTGTCTGGGCCCTCAAAATGAATGGTTAAGCCATTTTTTAGTCACTTCTCACCCCCCCCCCCTCTCCTCCATCCATCTCTCTTTACCCAACATCCCCTTTTATTTCTCTTCTTCTTTCCTGTCATCCCCTCCAATCTTTCATTCAGCCTCGCCCCCCCCCCGCCCTTTTTCTCCTGGCAGGGCCCCCCGCCCATGGAGGAGGCACCGAGCGGTCACTGATGCACTAATTGGGAGCAACACTTACAGTTTTATCTCCCCCCGCCGCTAATAGCGGTCCGCGCTCAAGCAACTCACCTCAGGATGAAGAATGGATGGAGGAGTTGGAGGTAGGAGGTGGTGGTGGTGTTGGGGTGGGGGGGTGGGGGGGGTGATTGAGGCCTTGAATGAGAAATTCCTCCATGCAGACCGCAGTGCAAACCCAGTGTGAGATTGGGCCCTGAAGCCATCATGGTTAATCCATATCCCGCAGGAGCTCGGACTCAATTCCCTGCTTCATTAATTGAAAACGATGGCCTTTTTGTGTGTGTGTGTGTGTGTGTGTGTGTGTGTGTGTGTGTGTGTGTGTGTGTGTGTGAGAGTGAATAAAACAAGGAGCCATTTAGGAAAAAAAAAAAAAAGCATTTTGTCTGTTTTTTTTTTTTGTTCCTGAAGTAGCTGCAATCTCATTATGCCTCTGTGCTGCATTTCAAAATGTGCTATCATCTTTGTCTTGATTGTCTCCCAGCGTCGGGAGAGATAAATACACACGCCGCTTTGCTGCGCTGATGCCAGGACTGTTTTTCAGTGAATCATTTGAAGTCTTATCAGCCTTTATGGAAATAAAGCCTTTTGCCTAATAAACTGTTCCACGGGCTTTGGGAGAGTAGCACATAAACACCTTTTTTCTTCCGACAACGCCATCATTAGCGCGTCTTGTTCAATGCTTTACACATAATTGGAATCAACATCTATTGTTCGCGTTCTTGACCTTCCACTTGTTTTCCAGCAGACACTAAGAAACATTGTATTACTGCTGAGAGGGAATCTTAACTAGGAGAACACATGCTAAGTGCCTTTGCTTTGTTTTATCAGGGGCACATTGCCTCACTTTGAATGGAACTTGAAAACTCATACCTTTCTGATTTAATGATGAAAATCCCCGATGAGCTTTCCGACAGACGGGTGAAATTAATGTCACTATCGGTTTGCCGTCACGTCCAAGTCGAAAACTTCTCAAATTCTTCCGTTTAGTTCGAGAAAAATGCAAATATGTTAATAATTGAGTCATCTGTTGCTTAAATAAGACCCGTTACTCCTGTTTTGGATGAAGTCAGGTAGAATTTGTAAGATCTTTGCTGCAGATTTTAGTTTGTCCAAAGTAAAAGAACCCCCCCCCCATGCACGCAGAGCGGCCTCTGTCGTTGATGTATTACGTATTGATCGCTATCTGCGATGCATAATGTGTGGTAGAATTTTAATGTCGGTCAAGGTCTGAAGGTTTGATTCGTAATCATGCATTCGATTTTGTACGGTTTTCATATTTCTTTTGGAAAAATCTGAACCCAGTTCTGCAGAAATAAAATGTTTCGCCACCGAGACTTCGGTGCATTTCCGGCTTTGATGCGAATAAAAACAAAACAAAAAAAAACTTGAGAAACCCTGAGGAGGAAGTGCGACGTCTAGACGAAGCACCGGATCGGTTTGATTAGAACGACGAACCGACCGCAGATGAACGAAGACGTCGAGCAGAAACTCAATTGGCTTTTTTTTTTTTTTTTTGCTGATGCACCAGATCCTGCCTGGTTTGCATGAACATCCTGTATGCAAATGCAGCTCTTGATTATGCTAATATATTATTATGTTAATGACGTTCATCTTTAATAATGCATGATTTTGGCATATTGAAAATGCATTGCATTTATTGTCATGCAAATTCCGCGTTGGGATGCTTATTAATTGACACTTATCAGAAATTCTAAATCGCAACCGGAAAAGGTAATTGTCTAATTAAATGCACGCGGCCCCATCGTCGGGATTCGCACCGGGGTGTGTTCCCTTTCGCTTTACCAGCTGGCTGTCATGAAGGCGTCTCTTCTTCTATGGTGCTTCATGTTCAGCCATCATGGAGATACGAAGTCCTTCATCTTTCCAGATGATGATGGACAAGCTGGGATAAGTGATTGATTCTGCAGCGACACACACACACACACACACACACACATACACACACGTGTGTGTGTTTCTTTTCCATCCTCTGCTCCGGAACTCGTTCTATTTTCTCCGTTTCCTGTCGGAGGCGTCCATTTCCACGTGATTTTCCCGCGGCGATGGAAACATCCAATTAGCAGCCAGTCAGGCTGCGTTAGCTTCGTTAAGAACACACACCTACACACACACACACACACACACACACACACTGGTATCACATGTAGAAACACACACAGAGCAACCACTTGCTGTTTCCACATGAGCACCCACGGTGTGAACGTAAGGGGGGGGGGGATGGGAGGCCTGAGATGTGAGAGCAGAGCGGCGATCCCGGCGGTGGCGACGGCGGCCTGTGTGTCTGCAATCTCACCCAATCATGTGTGGGGGGAATGACTTCATTAGGAGGCCCTGTTGAAGTCCGGTGCCTGGGAATTGCGTTTGCGCCAGGGATCGGAGTGGGGGGGGTGGGGGTGGAGCGGAGATGGGGGGGTGGGGAGGCGGGAATGAGTCCTGAATCCCTCTTTTATCTGGCGGCTGATGGAGAGATCCAAATCAACAGCTGTCAGTCAGACCGGCCCCCGGGTGAAGGCCTCCGGCGGTGGTGGGGGGGTGGGATGAGCTGGTGGTGGCGGCCTGAGGGGGGGTTGGCGGTGAGGACCTGACTGATGGGGTGAACGGTTCCTCCACAGGTTCATCTCATCATCGCTGTGTCCAGGAATCAGATCAGCTGACCCACGGCGCCTCTGATTGGCTCCATCTAGCTAGCTAGCTAGGCTAACGGTTTTAGTAGTTGCGGGTGAAGACCGCGCCCACAACGTAGCCCCGCCTCCTCTTCACTGTTTAAAACAGGTTCTTATGTAAATGTTCCTCTTCGTCGCCCCCGGCGACCTCTTCCAGATGCACGTTGGGAGGGAGGGAGGTTAGCGCGACGGAGCAAAGTTTTTTTTCATGAATGTGATGACATCATCGGCGCCGTGTGTGAGACGTGATTGGCCGTCGCCGAGCGTCAGCTGCGTCCGAAGCGGAGGAAATTAAAAAAAAACAAAAAAAATATACGGGGAGGAAACGCATGATTGCCTCCGAGGGTAGTTTTTTTTTCTCCTCCCATCTCCCCTTATTCACCCGTGCCCCCCCCCCACCCCCACCACCACCACATCCTCCTCCTCTTCCTCCTCCTCCTCTTCCTCCTCAGCACCAACAACAACACAGCCCATCCCCCACTGTCTCCTCTTCGCTTGTAGTGGAGAAGGCAGGCGGCCACAGATGTGTAAGCTTCCAGGAAAGGAGGAAGATGGGGGGGGGGGGCGGGGGTAGGATGGGGGGGTAGATGCTAGATCTGGCTTTAATGACATTAAACCTGGTTTTTATGCTCAATATGGGACCTGATGATGATTGATCCCAGACCGTCAACACTTGATCCAAACACAAACGGAACGCTCCGTCACACTGTATTGAGTCATCAATATCCGCCGTAGTTATTCCTCTGCCCCCCCCCCCCCCAGGATCGTTTACAGTGAGTAATCATCTGTCTGGTCGCCTGCGTCTCGGGGGGGGTTTGATCGGGATGGCGCTTTTGAACACCGGCAGAAACCTGCCTGACGATTCAACGAGCCACTCAGTGAAGATGGAGAGGGCCCCATTATGTCGCCCCCCCCACCCCCCCAGACAGCTTTTCTTCTCGCAGCTCTCGCCTCTACATAACACACAGCGGTAAATAAATCACAGCTCCGACTCTGTTCATCGATCGGCCCCCGTTGCGAGCTCCTTCCACCCCCCTCCTCCTCGTTGTTCTCTCTTACGGAAGAGAGCAGCATCATCAGCGTACGTACGAAACGTACGTACGAAACGTACGTACGAAACAAAAACAGTAAAAAATAGGGATAGGAGCGCGAAACCTGCTGCGGCGGCGGCGTCGTTAGCCTCGATTAGACTCCGCACTAATCGAAATAATTTCAATTAGCGGCAGCACTTGCTTTTTGCCTTCCTAGAGCGGGGGGGGGGAGGCCCCACGTCCTGCTGGGACTCCTCTCTTCCCGCCATTGTTTCAGGCGAGATCAATTAGTTACAGAGGAATAATTGAACCCAGTTTGAAGACTTATTTAACTGAGATATGCACACACGGCTCAATTAGGAAACGGGCGGGAAATTCAGACGGATATTTGCGGAAAACGTACGCGTTTGAGGAAGTGGATCTTCCTGTTGCGTGGCGTTTTCCTCCCCATCGTGCTAAGATAAATTTATTTCCGTCTAAACGCGACAATATGCATTAAGAAACTGTTTGCAACCAGTCGTGTCGCCCCCTGCTGGTTGTTTGTGGGGATGCACCTGTTGTCTCTCCTCTGTCATCACTGACTCGGAGATGGACTGTTGCTCCTCTTCATCTTCATCACGGATTGACGGAGTTTGTTTGTTTGGTCCATCGGCGCCGCTCTGGTGGTGTCAGGGGGTGTTGTTGAAGTAGCACCTTGTCTTTTTTTTTTTCTTTTTTTTTTTTTGCAGGCGAAGCGGCACGCAGACAGGCCTTACTCTTCCTCTGGTGACACATGGTTGCGTTCATGGTGGTGGGGGTGGAGGTGGAGGTGACACCCCCGTCTTCCTCTGGGCATCTTTCCATTATCACCACCCTCCTCTTCCTCACACTGACATCCTCCTGCATGTTGCAGCGGCTGATGGTGCTTCTGACCTGAATCTTTGTGCTGGGTGACCCTGTGTCATCTTCACCATCATCATCATCATAGTCCTTCCTCATCTTGAGGTTATAATACATCACATATGCGTTGGGTACGAACAGTTAATTCAACCAGAAACTTATTTTAGAATATTACCAACCCATATTATCTAATGCTAACAATTTAGCCTTTAGCCTTCCTCCACTGTCTTTTCCTCACCCTGAAGCGCCACAGCCGTCTAAAAAGGATTAATCTGACGAACAGTTATAACAATATTCAGGCCAAAAACTGCAAAAATTGATGTAATATTTCAGAATTTTTCACTGTCAAATTCGATAAGTGGGGACAAAACCGGAATCATATTTGATAAAATACGGTCAAACCCCTACATTAGCGACGCTACGGTCGCCGTTCATCTGTGAAAGGGTTAAGTCTGGTGGGTTCCCGAGGCACAAAACGTCCCATGACTAGCAATCAGCGCTAATAAGATCCATCTTCTCTTAAAAGACTGGGAGAAAAGCCCTAAATCCATTCGGAACGCATTCAAAGGGGAGACGGGAGAAGGAGCCATGTGCTGTGATGTTTTCATGTCCCCCCCCCCCTTCTTCCTCTACCTCTTCCTCTTCCTCCCCCCTTCCTCTTCATTATCATTCCCAGGTTATCCCAGCAGCCGAGTGAATCTGAAGCACAAATGAATTAAGGAAGAATTACCGAGCCCCTCTTTCCAAATCTCAGATGAAAGGTTGGCCTGCACACGCGTGTGCGTATGCACACACACACACACACACACACACACACACACACACACACACCGTGCTGCATGCATGAGTCTGTAGATTTGTCAGTGAGTGTTTATAGGGAGTGTTTGTCCTCACCTTGCTTCTGGGCCCGGCGCCAAACACACACCTTCATGCAGTCGTCGGCCGCCGCGGCACAACGGCGCCCAATGCAGGCCGCCACCCCCCCCACCCCCCCAGCATATTATATCAGCTGGGGGGGAACAAAGTTGTTCAAAGAGAGGACAAAAGAAGTACGGCGTGCATCCTGCAGGAACACACAGGTAGCACACACACACACACACACACACACACACACACACACACACACGCTTCTATAAGAGGAAAGAGGGAGTTGTGGCGTTCCTCCTCCTCCTCCTCCTCCTCCTCCTCCTCCTCCTCCCGGCGTGGCGTGGAGGACACGGCGGAGACGTTTGACATTGAAATGGTTCAGCGGAAAGAGAAAATGCGACATTCGGCGATGACCTGTTTCATTCCCAGCTGGTAAAACTCAAGTTTTCTGCAACGAGGAAAAGATTTTCTCCTGCAGTCCATAAAGTCTTCATTTACAACGTCCAACTCTGCAGCTAGCGGGGATGCTAACAGGCTACAAATGGGGGAGGTGTTATTTTTAAAAGGTTGCTCCATCGAATCATCTGTTTGGAATTTTAAAGAGCTTAAAATTAGAAGTAGTTTTATGTCTTCATTGCATTTGTTCTTGGTGTATTTTTTAAATTCAACACTTTCAACGTTTCATTATTCGAATATAATCTGCTCTATAATCCTGCGTTGTTTCTGCGCTCATTATCATCTCATCTGCTAATCATACGATCGTCCGCCGACGGCGTAGGAAAGAGCTGTTCCATCGATTCCGCAGGAATGGGGATTGATCCGGACGAATTTGCATGGGAATCCATTCCGTTTTGAGCGGGAAGAGATCATAATCGATCAGGCGGGGGATAAAGCCCGCGTCTCGGCCCGCTCGCCTTTCAAAGGTTAAGGTGAAAATTAATTTGCTTGTTCGTTAGTTACATTTCAATCCCGTAATTAAGTCCTGCGAACGATTAAAATGTAAAAACAATGGAACAGTGAATGTGACTTTGATTGCCTGTTTTTTTATTCGATAACATGATCTGTTGGCTTGATAACCGCGCTAACGGAATCCTAATGAAGGTGAAGGAGGCTCACAAAAAACCTTCTTTTGTTGCTTTTTGTCAGAAACACTATTGTTTAAATTTCTCTCAGACATCAATTGTGGAAAAAGTAACCTTCATATTTTACCTCAGGGAAGAAGAATATTCATTCAGAAAGACATGATTTAGATGTAAGAAACACATGTAAGAGAAAAAAATAACAGAATAAAATGTCAGATTCACTTTTTACATCCCCGACAAGGAAACATCCATCATTTGTCGTGCTAAATGTGGAAGTTAAATATTAAGAATAAGCTAATGGTTAGCTTGAATTAGCATAAATATCTAACCTGGTTTTGCTCAAAGTCAAAAAACATAATTTGGATTTTTGTGTTCAGTCTCTGAACTGAGCTGACACCGGGATGCAGTACCTCCACAGACCATCGGGGGCGGTCTTGCTGCAATTCAAACATGCTAAAAAACAAACAAACCATGGCGATGACAAAAAAAGACATTTACAAAGGCTGAAATGTTTAAAAAAAAGAGGTTGTGGGGCGACTTTAGATGCGTTCCAGGCTCCGTGGTGAGGATTTGTTTGTTTGTGCATGTGTGTGTGTGTGCGTGTGTGTGCATGTGTGTGTGTTCGTGTGTGTTCATGCAAGAACCCAGAGCCTTCTGGCCAGGGCCGGGGGTGAAGGGGAGTGCTAACACACTCTCCTTGTCAGCGGCAAGGGTAATTACTCCTGGCTGAAATTACTCAACATTTGTTTATCGGCTCCCCTGAGCACACTGTAAATAGATTGTGTGCTGGGGTCCAATGCCACGGAAGCCCTGCTGTCCCCAACGAACACACACACAAACGCCTCGACGCTGCCTTCAATGCCGTCTTTACCCCAACTCACACATCTGTCAGGAGTGTATTTTATTCATTTTTCATTTAATTCTTGAAATGAATTGTGCTAAAGACCTTGGCAGAGCGGAACGCCGCGGCGCCGCGGTCCCGTCGAGTGACTTCCTTTATCCTCTCGCTGCAGCTTTCCACTCGGCCAGAGCCCTTGATATTTCCACTCTTCATCCAACTTTGCATTGCGATGGAGTCAAATCTATTAATCCGCACGTTGCTTTACCGAAGCCGAGCTCTTCAACCTCCCCATATCTCGCATCTCGCCATCCCTGCTTCTGTCTGCAGCCACAATAGCCCAGATCTTTTTAGCATGTATATGAAGGCAGGGAAAAAAGAGAGAAAGCACTCCAAGCCAAGGTCCGTCCGTGTCGTTATTGTACGAGACGCTTCCTGTCAGAGATGACAGTTTGAAGCACTTGACCCACAAAAATGAATTCTTGGCCAGGGCCAAGTGACAGCCCAAAGTAATTCATTCTTTTGAAATGTTTAGGGAGTTGGAGAGAGACGTGAGGGGGGGGCTGACGTGGAAAGGCGACGTGAGAAACAAGGGAATGATAAAGAGGCGCTAGCGACACGCTGACAGGACGAGGGAGACGGATGAAGGTGGATTTATTTTTTAAATCTACACTTAAATACCTTTTTTTTTTTTGTCTGAGAACGCAATTAAGAATAAGATATAACAAGCTTTTAAACATGGCACATGTTAGCGTTAGCCACTGCTAACTAAAGGGACAAGTGAAAGAACTTTTGTCCAAGTCTGAAATCGTTAATTTTCTTTTTTTTTTTATAATTACAAAATAATTTCATTGGGAGGCGAAGGAGAGAGAGGACGAGCTAAACAAAGAGGCAGCGGCAGAGAGGTGACGCAAGGAGGAAAACAAAAAGGGAAATAAATTCAAGGATTTCAAAGCATGTGATTAATTTCATTCCAAGGTGAAAACAGCTTTAGTTCAGTTTATTTATTTTGTTATTACATCATGTTCTTATTAAAATATTACCTTGTTTGGAAGTTGGACACTTTGAAAAGAGATCTTTTAAAGTTTTACCGTTAGCCTTAGCTCATGCTAATGAGCCACAGCTATCTGTTTTTCACATTATCTTGTATTTAGACATCATGTGGGTCTTAAAAAAGCTTTTCACAGATTAGAGAATCAAAATATCGGCTAACTGGAGATTTTTATGTTTAGAATCCGTTGAATGATGCGGTGATCGTCCACTCATGTCTGACTTTGTCACGTCATGAAAAATCATGAATAATTGTGATTGGCGGCAAATTAATGGAAAACAAAAGATAATAAATTCCAAAAAGTGTCATGAATTAAACCATTTGATGAACCTTTAAATGATTCTATTGATTTGAAGTGATTTGCTAACGACGGATCTGGATTGTGTTCTTTTGTCGGAAAAAAAAAAGAAAACAACAAAAAAAAAACCTCTCAACATATGTTGTTGTTATTCCAAAGCGCCGACCGGGCTAATTTGTCTTAATTACAGCAGGCGTGTTTGCAGGCGAGCGCCGCCGTCCGCTGAGAGCGACGGACGCGTTAGATGGAGTGGCGGGCGGGGAGCGCAACATCTGTCCAACCCCGAAACGGACGCGGATCCCGCAAATACAAACACACTCCAATACCAACACGGGTGTGTGTGCAATGCAAACACACTCACACACACACACACACACACACACACGCACAGCTCTAATAAAAACCTTGGTCCGGCAGACTCACCGCCATCCCTTAGCCCGTACCTCCCGCGTCCCGCTAATGGCGGCCACCACAGAGGTGACTGTGTGCAAATAGGGCCGCGGCGCCGACGGCCATCCATCACAAGGCCCCAGAGCAATATTACACCGCTCTAATGGCCCACTCTGGCCTTCCTTATGATATTAATCCACAGCCTCACAGCACTGATTTCATTTGTAAAGTGGTGGGGGGAGACAAACTGGTCCTTTTTTTTTTTTTTTTTCCCTTCCCTTCCGGGGGGGGGGGAGCTAACAGATATAGTCTCGGCGATGCAGAAAAAACCACAAACATGAGGGCTGACACACCTGCCCTGCTGCTCACCTTGGTTCTTCAGCATGCACAGGTACACACACACACATTAATAAAAAATACATCAGCAGATGCACTCACACACACACACACACACACACACACACACACACACACACACACACACACACACACACTCTCTCCTCAGTGTTTTTCCCAGCAGCCCCTCAACCTGCCATTAAAGGCGGTCTAATTATATAAAGTAAGTACAACACGCCGCATACGTCTCCAACTATCTCAGCAAGGAAGCCAAAACAGAATTATTTGTACGGGAGTTTTTCCTCTCATGGAAAAGAAAAGTATCAAGAAAACAACAATTAAATCTCTCGCCGTAGCTCGGAGACTGCAGGGAGCATCAATCCTCAAACGCTTTTTTTTTTTTCCCCCCACTTTGAACATCTTAAAGAGATGTTTGCCGGTAAATTCGGGCTCACGCCGTCGTTACGGCGATGGAGGAACGAGGCGTAACCCGCGCTTAACGCTTTTGCATTTCGACGATTACTGTTTATCTGCTGAGGCGGTGTGTTTTTTTATTTATTTATTTTAAATTTATTTATTTGTCACCTGAAGTCCAGCATCTGGAAGGATCGACTTATTTTTGAGTTTATTTTTTTTGCAAAAATAAGAAACGGGAAATTCTGAACCTGAAAGATGAGTTTTAATGATCCTCGTGCACGCTTGTGATGTAAACAATGTTTGCAATTAATTGTGTAATGATATCTGTCGTATTTACTTCCTGCCACAGTCTGTTGGTTTCGTCCTGTTGTCTTGGCGATAATTAGGGGGCGGAGCTGCGTAATTAGTGCAGTAGGGACCGCCTCTTTTGGTTTCCTTATTTCTAGAAGGATGTTTAAATGTCTCCATGTGGAAGCTTCACACATTGGTTCCTGTTGAAATCTGTTACCAGGCAGTACTGGGGGGGTCTGAGGGGGGGTGGGGGGTAGCAGGGTGGGGGGGTTTCTGGTGACCTGAGGAGCAGATGCTGGGGTTGAGAGGAAGGACTGCCTGGACGTCAGAGCCCAAGATGTTCTTTGTTGATTTATTTATTTATTTGTTTTCATATAACACACACACACACACACACACACACACACACACACACACACACACACACACACACACACACACACACACACACACACACACACACACAACCTGAAAGGACACGGAGAACCCAGCCGTCACGTTTCCCTCAAATACCATTTTTACGTTTTGCAGAGGGAACACGTCCTGGTTTGACCCCGACACACAGGAACAAGGAAGTAACCCCCATCACTACCCCCCCCCATCCCATCCCAACCAACCCCCCCACAATGCTGCATGTCCTATGTAAAGAATCTGATTGCTGGCCCAGGAGCGGGGATGTCTGGCGCCAAACGTGTTGAGCCAGAGGTCAGCAGAGCTCCAGCGACACACACACACACACACACACACACACACACACACACACACACACACACACACACACACTTGTAAATTGTTCCATTCGCTTACTGAAAAACAGTGGAATTTAAATAACCCCCGGTCATGAAAACAAACTTTGTGAATGCTGAAAGATTGTGACGCCTCTATTAAAGACCGACTGCTTTGAGTTCATCTCAATCGTCTTGTATGATGTCCATGAAACTTCTAATATGTTGTGAATACTAATGGCTCGGTGGGCAGTGTGTGTGATAAGTGATGAAACATCTTTGAATGCTGCGCTGTCCTTGGCTGACTGTTGGGTGCTGTTTCATTATGGTTTATTCACCGTACTTTGAAAAATTTGCAAAAAAAGAAAACCTGGCAGGTATCAACAGCCTCAAAGCGGCGTCTTTAAGCACTCCTCTGTGTTCTTTGCAGCCCTTGAACTCAAAAACAGAGCGGATTGAAGGTGCTTAAGAGACTGAAGTGATATTGGTGAGCAAAGAAAATTAATATAAAAGTGAAACACTTAAAAAACAAAACTCCGCTGCCAGAGGTAAAATAGCTGTCAGAGATGGCCTTCTAGCCTAATGACAGACAAAGGCAGTGACAACATTTCTGTCGACGTGCTCTAATGAAAAAGATTAAAGGAGGAGATAAATAAAGATGGAACAAGAGAAAAGAGTTGGCGCTGTACTCTAACATACTACAATCATATTAAAGACAACGCGGACGAGTCGAGCGCACCAAAGGCGAGAAAAAGCCACGAAATTAAAAGTTAGACTCTTGAAATCGAGAGAGCGCCTCCGCCGAGAGGCCGGTTTGGGGTGGGGGGTGGGGGGGGGAGCAAACCATATACAGTGGTACCTCTACTTACGAAATTAATTGGTTCTGGAAGAAATTAGAGAAAGTAGAGACGCGTTTCCATGCAAATGCCCTAATCCGTTCCAAACCCCCCCAAAAATTCCGATATAAATGTTTTATAAAGCATAAAAATGCATCAAAACATGTAACAAATACATGTTACGATTAGATTATTACACAATAAATGAGAGTTGTGCATAACGTAAAAAACAAAGATTAATAATGACGGTCATTTACCTTTTAACTGCTGTCCTCATTGTTTTTTGCCCTCTTTGGTTCATGCCCTCTTGCCCCACCATGAACAACAGAGTGAATTCCAGTCCTCCTCCTGAACTTCTCCAACCACCCACGCGACGCCTTAAACTCCTTAAACTTCCTTTAGTTTTAATAACGTGGTGATTGTAGATGCATTACGGACATATTCTTTGGAGAGATCAACCAAACGCGTCCCTTTTTCAGGCTTTTCTATCATCTCTTGATTTGTTTGTACGGACAAAATCTGTATATTAGCGGGACGAGGTTTTAAATGTAAATATGCCATTATGCTGTCGTTACAGTGTTCACATCGGGTCAGCCCAGACACTGTTAATTTTGCAGGCGGAAGCTTTTTCTTCCCCCCCCTACCCACCCACCCCCCCATCCCTACGCTCTTGAAATGTTAATAACTTTCTATTAGTTAATGTAGCATGACTAAAATTCCGATTAGATATAATTCATTTTAATATCTGTGACTGGCCGGCCTGATCGTTTTCCGCCACGTTCCCCCCCCCCGCCGCCGCCACCGCCACCGCATTACACGATTCCAAATTGGACTCATTTACATTGGCTGGTTAAATCAGGGGCCTTCTCTCGCAATTTAGCTGTCATCAAATCAATTTTGTAATTTTCTTTGCTCTTTGAGGTACGACTGTTTCCGAATTGAATAATACCGGCCATCACATTTAATTAGCCGTTGTGGAACGCGTCAGAAACAGGAATGGGACGCGGCCACGTCGAGACGGCGGCGTCATCGGCTGCAACTTGGACACGCTTTTAGTTGGGTTATTGCGTTATTGTTGGGGGGGGTTTTCGGTGGGACCACTGCAGGTGAGGTATGCACTGGAGTGGAACTCCCATGAGGCTTTGCTCTATGGCGACTGAACCAGGAGAACAGAAGGACAGAGGGCTGCACACCACGGGGACTCTGGGATAGCTCTGCCTTCCCTGGGAGGACCGCCGCCTTGGGTAAGTGGTGGTGGTGTCGCTCCAGATCAGAGGACAGCCAGGCTCTTGAGGGGGGGGGAGGCGGGGCAGGGCGGGGTGGAATCATGGGGGAGATGCGGGTCGGCTGAGGCGCTGAAGACTCGAGATAGGAGGGCAAAGCACTCTGGGAATAACGGTGAGGAGGTGGGTTTTTCTTCAACAGGAGCAGGATTGTAACTCAGGAGTTTGATCAAATTGTTAATTATTGATCCAAAAATTTAGCCTTTAAATTCCATAAGACACTTTTTCTTTATTTGTTTTTTTTTTTGGGGGGGGGGGGGTCAATAAAACTGCTGTAAATGGAGGAATAATAGAATTTCTCTCCATTAAAAATAATAATTACCTTGTAAGTTGCAAAATGGGAGGTGGAGAAGTCATCTTATTGACCACCAAACTCCAACAGCTGCAAACATTGATCATAGAATCCTGTAAGTATTTTATTTATGACACATAAATCCATCTTTCCACCAAATTTCGTGGAAATCTGTTTGGTAGTTTTTGAATAATCCAGCAGACAATTCAACAAACATGAGTCCGACTCTGCTCAAGGTTTGAATTACAGATTATCAGGCCTTGGCTGAAGTTTGCATCTACTTTTATGTAAGAGAAATATAGAAAAATGCAAGTTTTGTAGCTCAAATTCTTTAATTTCCCTCAAATCTAAATGGCGACTGCCATTGAACTTGGTCTTTTCTTGATTCTGATTCGTCGAGAGCGTCGTCGGGGTTACTTTGAGCGTCTCTGACAGCTTTTTAAATATCCACCTGGGCTCATCGGAGCTCTTGAGGGATTTGCTATCTAAATCTTCCTTCACTCAGATACATATCAAAGGCACAAATGTCAGAGCAGATAGCAGCATCGCGGCGCCGCTAATCCACTGCTGTTGTAGTCTAATGCAGGCGTGTGTGTGGATCCGGTGTGAATATTTTCACACCTCACCCTCTTTGATTGTGAGTGTAAATGCAGCATGTGGGGAATATTATCTATAATAAAGAATAAAAGAAGCCGGACCCCCCCCACCCCCCCTTTTTTTGATGGGGTTCCTGCTCATAAAACGTCGTACAAACCCGTCTTTTAATCAGAAACACGCAGCTGATGGAACCAAACTCTCAATCCCTTCATCTTTTTTTTTTTTTTGTGATCTACCTCCCCCCACCACCACCCCAGTCTCTCCCCCCACCCGTCAGCGTTGCACAGAGAACGGCTGATGTTTTAATCATGGCCGCGGGGCTCATTGTGATGTGCAGCCACCTCTGGGGTCGCTAATTGTCTCAGGCCGGGCTGATCACCCCGCGTCTGGAATGGCTAATGACTCGCAGCGACAGAGATGCTTCATATAGAGCTCTATCCGTGTGTGTGTGTGTGTGTGTGTGTGTGTGTGTGTGAGTGTGATTCATGCCTATGCATATAAGCACACAACGTAACATGGAATTAACTTCACAGAGCTTGATTACCGCCGCTCTCAAATCAAAGCTTCCCGCCGCCAAATGTGGCTTCAACACTTCAGGTCGGTTCCATGATCCAGTCTGAACAAAATATTCACTTTCTCACAGTTGTATTCAATATTTACGCGGGAGGTGAAGGAATTTTGTATTTTAACACATCGGGAATGGAATTAATGAGCTAACAGAAAATAGCATCAAATAATAAGTCCTTCATTTCTGGGGGAACTTTTTGGTTTTTAAATAATGCTTTTGCTTTTGCAGTTGCTAAACTCCACACAGACGTCACCAATAACCCAAAGGAAAGACGAGAGACTCGACAAGGAGTAAGTCCTTTTGTTTGTCATCCATCCTTTTTCAAAATAAAAGACAATAAATTCATAGATTAGTCTGAAAGAGGTCAAGACTTGAGAGGCAACACAACCTCTGGTAGGTAATTGTCTTCTTTCTGTCCACACGTCTGTCTTTTCTGCCAGAGAAAGGTGATTAGAATTCCTTCTCTTTGAGCTTCAAGGTTTGTGTTTGGAGATAAGATTGCTCAGCCGGCTGCAGATGTTCTTATGAAGGGTTGAAGGGTACACGGGGACGGCGCTCGCACCTTTTCTTCACTGCACCTTTGGTCTGACATCAACGATTATCTCAAAGAGGACATTTTCTTGTGACTCATCCGGCAGAGAAAAGCAGCGGCCAGTCAAGGCTTCTCCCGTCATTGTCCGGCGAAAAACATTCAACCAAAGCGAACGCGAATGGAACCGAAGGACGTCGACGAAAACGACAACCTGAGGACGTGACGGTAAATGTTTTTTGACCCTCATCTAAATCATCTAAATCTGGATCTGCTTTGAATCCTTTACATGAAACCTGACGGGGAATTTGTTTGAGGCAGAGGTTAAACGGTTAAAACACGCTCCAGACATCATACACCATTAGGAAACGCTAGTCTATGAATGATACATTCCCTCCTTCACCAAATCCGGAGCTTAATCTCCTTCTAAGCTCCAAGCGGCACCCCGGGTCTGCACGACTGGCCCCCGGATGATGTGGTCTTAGGCTAAAGGGGCTATTGCTTATGTTGCTGATTGTGCGCCTGTGGATAAGGCTTTCAGGTGCGGCGGACAGCCCTAAGCCCCCGGCGGTCGACGCTAACAGAATACAGATCTCCCCCCCCACCCCCACCCCAGAGTCCTTTCAAACATTCTCACAATAACACACTGTCCTGATCATGTCTCTTTCATTGCTGTAAGTCTTTGTCGGCAACAAATCTGCTCTCAGTCAAAGCGCGGTTCGCTCCCGAGCGACGGATCGCTCCGAAACCGAGTGATTATCGTTCAAACCGAGTGAAACGTTTGGAAGAAGAAAAAAAAAAAAAGAAAGGAAAAAGTCCGCCTTTCCTTCCTTTGCAAAAATCTGACATAATTCGATGCATCTTTGAAAACGACGAACATTAATAAGCAGGAACTGGAGTGTTACGTACGTCTAATAACAAAAGCACGTCTCCTGCTTTCCCGCGTTCCCTCCAACCGCTGCCCTTATTAACATACAATCTGAATGCTGAGAGCGCCCACAATGGTGAGGTCACCGCCGCTGGATGGGGGTCAATTCTGAGCACGGCTTGGCAACATGCTCTGTATGTGTCTTTGCATACAGTAGGAAATCTATTGCGCGGGGAAGTTAAGTGGCGCTGAATGCCAATAGTAGACCTTCCAGACTGCCTTCTTGAAAATACAAAGCACGGCCCCGCCAATGGCGTTCTGCTCCATTTTACCTTTTGAAGAGGCAATCCAAGAGTTTAACCCCCCCAGGATATTATCGCTCTCCCTTCTCCTATGAGCAGAATGGCCGGCGCTCATCACTTTAAAAAAAAAAAAAAAAATACAATTTAGTTCTGTCGGTCTGGTCCAGCCTGGCGATAATCCGAATCCACTTTTAGCGCCGCTGATAAGACAACCTATTAAATGTAATTATAAAACGGGTGGTACAAATTGTTAGTGCTTTTGCTATCTTCAGAATGTCTTAATGTCTTGGAATAGCCCTGGTGATTTAAATCATTTTAGCATTTCCTTGCAATTAGCTTCCACATAATAATACTGAAGCTAATTTCTGCGCCGCGTTTGACATTCTAAATGTAATTGGCTCCCATTCACATCCCCGCTGTGACACATCTATCAAATCTCATGAGCGACATTTATGCGTGTGTGTGTGTGTGTGTGTGTGTGTGTGTGTGTGTGTGTGTGCGTGCGCCAATGCATGCAAGCTGCTTTGCATCTCCCACCGTAAACAGTCTTCTTTCTTATTTATTTATTTATTTCCCACCAAATCCATCATCCCCACGTCGTTATAACGACCCGCCATTGATTGCGTCTCTCTTTTTCAATTTTTACACTCTCAATAAAAATAAGAATCTACAATGCATTCTAATTACACTTCTTAGTTGACCTATGTAACGACTGTTTCCCAATGAAGGCTCATTAATTGGCCTGTCACAGTTCAGTTGGAGGCTATTGCAGCACTGTCCTTTTCATAGGCTGCGCCGCCATGACCGGCGTCGCTGGATGCTCGTATATAAGAGCCCCAATAACAGTTAAAACGCTATTAAAGGGGATGAGGCACAGCTATGCTGCTGCTCGCGCTAATTTGAGACACTGACTGGAGGGCTGTGTGGAAGACTCCGGGGAAAACTATTCCCCATCGACTCCGCCGTGTGTTGTGCACACACACACACACACACACACACACACACACACACACACACACACACACACACACACACACACACACACACACACACACACACAAAAACAGGCCTGTCTGCACACACATACACACACACAAGCAGACACTTCTAATTGCCAGTGGAGTGTGAACTGTGGCTGCTAATGTTATGGTCATAACAATCTCTCTCTTAAACTAATATTCCCAGGCATACACACACACACACACACACACACACACATATACACACATGTAAATATAGCAGCACGGTATACATTCTAATCCGGTCACGTCGATAAATGCAATGTCTTATTAATAAAAAGGGCTGAATAGATTAGAGCTTATTCTTAAATAGTGGCTTTTGGTATGTCTTAATAGATAACCATTGGTGGTTCAGGGACGGCGCAAATTACTGGCTTCTAAGTAAATAACTGATTTTTGCTTTCAGAGATTTTATATCCTGCAGAGGTTTTTTCTTTTTTGATTCTATAGAAATGGTCAAATAATGAAGGAAGTTTTGAATACAAGGCAAGGTAAGCCTTTGATAGGAGATAGAGCGCTCTGAAAAGCAGCAGCTCTTGATGAATTATTTGGTAAATTTAGACCACTGTGTTGACAGAAGCTAGCCTTGCAAGAGATAAAAAAGCAGCGCTTTTGGCGTATGAAAATTATTCTGTTTAAGGGCGATCTGTGACCAACTTTCGCAATGAAATGAATAAAAGAATAGAAGGCTGTTTCTCTTGGAGAGATGCCAGTTCTCAAGAAGCACTCCTTGCTTACCAAAGTGCTATTCTTTTATTTGCGATGTGAATGGAGCTCAAAGGAGCGAATGTCGACCGATTGGTTTTAACCAGAGCGCGCAAATAACTTTGTCTGTGCAGAATGACAAGGAAAATATAAATGTGTGAAAAAAAAAACACATAATAAAACATCAAAAACTCACTCTTAGTTTGCACTCTTTATCTTTCTGTCGAGAAAAAACACGCAGAACAAACTAATTATTTTTAATGTGCATATGCTTGGCCTCATTCCGGTATCGTCCTTTAATAAAACAGATTTAATGGACTGGTATTTGGAGAAAAAAAAACTACTCCACACATAGTTAATACCATTACTGACCAAATTAACCTTGGGTTGATCTTAATTACATTTAGTTCCATTTGGTTGATCGTGCAAATCACACAGCTCAGGATATTACAAATGGATACAAGGATTTTTATTCCAAGAAGTTAACTTTCCGCTCATTGTGTGGATTTTCCAAATTGACATACGAACATGTCCTTAAACTGATTAATCTGGTGGTTATTTCTCTTCTTATTAACAAATACCACGTATAGGAATGAGGTTCTCTGAGTAATTCTTGTGTGTCAACCACCTGATATATAGCATCCATTCATTTTTATGCAAAAATCATTTATTTGTCTTATTTTTTATATTCCTCCAGTTTAAATCTTGTCAAGTTCAGAAAATTATAAAGCAAAGTAGAAAAAAAGTCCATCTTTAGAGAATCAGAAGGTAATCTGTTTAGCCTGTGGCTTTGTTCACTGATTTGCTTTGCAACATGGCCCCACCCATTTTTGGAGGGAAAATAAAGCAGTAGAGTTAACATAAATTAGTAGAAATAATAAAACCTGAAGAAAAAAACTGATTAAAAATGACTTACAAACACTAGATGTCAAAAACTATCATTATTGTGCTTTGTTCACTTGATTTGCTTTGCAAGATGGCCCCGCCCATTTTTGGAGGGAAAATAAAGCCGTAGAGTTTAACATAAATTATCAGAGGTAATAAAACCTAAAGAAAAAAAAACAGATTTAAATGTGTTTAATAATGACTTTAAGACACTAGATGTCAAAAACTTTAACATTATTGTGCAACATCGGCCTCTGATGCTAGCCGCTGCTAAGCTACAGTCTAGCCAGATTACTTTCATTTCTTTCTGGCTGCTCCACCCTCCCACCAAGTTCCGTGAATGTCTGTGGAAAAGGTTTGGCCCAGTCCCTTTAATCCTTATCCTGTTGTAAAACCCATTAACGGCCCGTAAACTCCAAAGATCTACAGCCCCAACCGGCCAAAGCTTCATCGGCGGTTTGATACCGGCACATCAATTCCTGCGTGACATGATCCCCTCGTTTGATTAACATTCCCTCCATGGCCGGCACTCAACTGCCACTCGCCCAGTCATCTGTCAGCGCCGTTCAGTATTATACAACATTATTCAAAAGCATACTTGAATCCTAATGAGAATCCCATTGACAACTTATTGCTCCACCCGCTGATGGACATTGATTGAAAAACGGGGGTCCGGATTGGAGTGGAGCCCCTTCGGTCTAACCTAGACGGAATGGAGGGGGTGGGTAAAAAGGGTAAAAAGTGTGTAGAGGGTAAAAAGAAAAGCCTGTAAAGAGGGCATCAAAAGTCCTCATTGGGGGGTGATTGTTCCCTTGTTTCGCGAGACTTTATTGCACCTTTCTGGAAGAAATAGTTCTATAAATCGCAACAGATTCCCAAGTTTCTACATGTTTGTGCGTCTGTCTCAGTCCATATGCATAAATGTACTCACAGCTTGTTTATCTACCCACTAGAACAGGGTGTGTTCTCGTACTTATGGCCCCTCAAAGTCCAAGGCTGGCACGCAATAACGAAGACAGCACTTTCAATAACCTTGACAGACAGATTAAAAAGAAGATTCAATAGCTACTCTTCCCCATGAGCACTCCATCACCGAGGCCGCTATCCTTCAACGACGCTCCTCTCTCCCTTTATCGTCAGCTCCTGTCAATCACGCAGTGGCTTAACAAAATGGCCTCTGCTTCTCCTGAGGAGCCGTTCTCGCTTATCCGTCGGTTGCGGGTTAGGAGGTACAGCAACAGCAGGAATAGCCTTATCGTTGAACTGGAGGGTCGGTGTTGCGTTGCTTGCCAGGATATCACTCCTCTCACCGCACATGGAGGGTTTGACGCTTCGTGCAACCGGACTCGTATGCGTCACGTCTTCCCCGATTCTTCCCTTGCATTGGTGGCCTTGTCCATCCCCAACGCTACCTGCGTTTCCAATCAACGGCGGACTCCACCCATGCGTCATCCCTTTCGACCGTAGAAGCTCCTGAGCTTGCCGGCTTAGAGATTCTTCTCTTAAGTTTTGCGCCGTGGCTTTACTCGCAGCCTTTGAGAGTTCACCGCCTGAATCGGAGGTGCAGGGGAAGAAAACCAAAGTGCTCAAGGCAGGATCGGATCACTGGTGAACCCCTCGGAGAAAAAAAAACGAACTAGTGATGTAAATTCAGGAGACGCATTGCCTGAAGAAGGGCACGGAGTTGAAAGAGTCTATCTCAAGGTTCAGATGCTCATTTTTATTTACCACCGTTGTTATTTTTGTATTTTGCTTCGGCTTTTTTTGGGGGGGGTCTCTGGATTAAAACACAGCGAGTGCAATTATTAGCATGACTTTAGCCTAATAGGAATATGATGAGGAGGGGAAATTGTCCAGAGGTTATTTCCAGCTTGGAGTCGTCTCCACCATCTATACCAACACTAGCGTAAGGGATATATCCGCTAATTAATGGTTCCGACTGCTTCCTAATTGCCGTGTCCTCTGACCTGTTGTTATCTCCTAGGAGCTGCCCTCCACCCCAAGGGCATTAAAGATGCCCGGCCTCACCCAGACACACTCAGACGTGAACACACACATGCATGCTCACAGCCAGCTACCCCTGTGATCCCTGAATGTCAGGATAAGGGCAGCCAGAGGCCAGCGGTCCTCGCCGCCAAGCATACCAGGAGTTGATAAAGAGTGTGAAGACACACAGTGGGGCAGTTTAGCCACTATAATCTTGTGGGATTACAGGTCAAAACCATTCCAGGCACAAGAAAAAACACATTTAAGATACCCGAGAATGAATATAACAGCGAGCCGCTGCATCCGATTCATCCCCGTTGGCGATTATTACTCATCGCAAGTCACTTCTGGAAATAGACAAGAAGCACCGATCGATACTTCCATCTGAAGAATGGATTAGATGATTATGTGTATAGTCTGGTTACATAGCTAACCCTTCGTGTTTGCCTTGTACTGTCTCCAGATTCATCATTTCTTTCTGAATCTGTAGCCTCATCTGCATCAGCAGAGTCATCGGCCACCACCGCCACCACCAGCAGCAGCGTCTGGTGTCCAATCGGAGGGTTTCTCTCGACGCCCTTCGATGACAACCTCCCCGTAGAGTCTAAGACTTTCCGACAGACTAATTATCCCATATCATTGCCGCAATAAACAATTATCTTGACGACATTCGCTTGTCTCTCCTGATTGAATTACGGTAATTACACATTATAAATGTTGTGTTTACAGATTGCCGCGTTGCCCCAGGTAGCTAAAATAAATAGGAAACCGGCGCATAGAGGCACATTCTTAATTTATTAAGGTGATATGCCATCTTAAATACATCAGGACATTTAGAAAAAGACTCCTGGCGTTGATAATATAGACGCCTGTGTCTATTTTCAACCCCATTAGATACCACTGACTGATTATATTCTGCTGTTTTTGAGAGCGCTCACGGGATTCAATGCATTAAAACCATCCATTCAAAACTTAATCTATTGCTTAATTAAAGTTGTCCGATATGAAAACAGAACCAGCCTACTAAGAATTAACTTCAACCCTCCATTGTGCCTCCATCTAAGCCGCAGACACTCGTGAACCAGCTAATGAAGATGTGCTAAGATACAGATTCAGGTCCATTTGCATGCAATTACAGCACAAACGCTTAAAACGCCAGAGCTGTCAACATCCATAGGGCCACATAACCTGCATCTGCAGCCCTCTGGAGAATTATGAACCCTCATACATGGCGGCGGTTTTTTAGCAGCACAGAGTCCATTGAAAGGAGTGAAAATGTAATCATAGCTGTCGCTGGATGGGTGTAATTAATGCGCTCTATCACAAAGATTTTGATGGTCGGCGTGGGGTATGTGGGGAGCCAAGCCAGGCGAAGGACATCGGCTAAATGATGCGCTATTATATGGAGTGTTTGGTCATTTGTAATAGCATGTGGTGCAGAATGCATGATGAGCAGAGAGGAATGTCCTCCCTCACCGGCGCTATCATCGTTGTGTTCATTAATTGCATTGTTGATGGCGGTCGGTAACGCAGCAGGTTGGATGTGATAAGTGTTTCGTACGACAGGAATACCTCACATTTTGGCAATTTGGGTTCCGCTAGGAAGCTGCGAGTGGAATCTGAATGGAACGTCTGGTGGGAAATTCACCTGGCGTGATTCCTAACAGCGTTTTCTTTTCTTTCTTTTTTTTTTTTGTTTTATTGCCGGAGCGTCTCCCTGGGTCGTCTGCGTTGCCTGCAGATTGATTGATTTTACAACACAGTCATTAGTTGAGCAGATATTAGGGAGGGAGGGGGGCGGTGTTGCGTTTAACTGATGGTGTCAGTAAACAAGAGGCCCGACTCGCAGATAAGAAGCGGCGGCGAGAGGAGGAGGAGGAAGACTGATAGGACGACACGAGTACGGCGGCGCGCCCCATCAGTCTGGATCCGTCTCCGCTCCAACAAATTAGTGTTTGGGATGTGGGCTGGGCGCCGGGAGACAGAAAAAAATACGTCTCCCCCCTCACGATGGATTCATCACCCGTGGGTCGGCACATGATGAGCAGGCATTAGTGTCACCAGAGCCAAAGTGGGGGTAAAAGAGGGATGGAGGGAGTGATGGAGGATGAAGTTCAGCACTGGTACATCTTCTTATGAGGCTGGGAATCCTTCATTCGCTGCTTCATGTTCCTGCCCCCCCCCCACGCCCCACCCCTAAAGTTGTTCCTGATCGGAAGGACTTGTCGTTTATTTATTGTGTTATTTCTTCAACTCCATTTTTATTCTACTAATCTGTCACCCCAAACTTCTTGAGCTAAATATAGACTGAATTATTTCATGTTAAATAATCTTATCTTAACACAAGCCTAAACATAATAATAATCTGAACATAATCCCTCATTTAATTTTAATTAAATTCCTTTTAATGCGTATTTGTCGCTGTAGATTAGCAGGACGACATTCTCTCCGGTGCAAAGAGCTTAATTTTGAGACAACTCCAACTGTTTGACGTGCAAACACTGTCATTTGACTCCAGTGATTCATTTCCTCCATTTCCCAGAATGCCCTTGGTTGTGCCCATGCAGCACAGAGCTGTGATCTCCCTGCAGACGGCAGCAGCGTGATTTCTAACGCTCGCAGCCACAGACCCAGAGGTCCTAGCGTCGGTTTATCTCTGTTGCATCTCTCTTTGTGCAACTGGTGAATGTTGAGGCAACAAAATAAAATAAAATAAAATAAAGTGATAAGAGAGGCCATGAGCGTTTGATTCGCACTGACTGATGCTCAAACCTGACATTTACTGTTGCTGCAGAGACGGATTCGCTCTGGCTGTGCTGGAAATATCTGAAGGTCTACGTTTGGTTAGGTGTCTGCAGGAACGAGCAAATGTGAAGCAGCAGCGGCAGATGACCTGACCCCCCCACCCCCACCCTGCCCGCTAATGGCTCGTCCTTATATTTCCTGCCTTATGGGCGCCGACCACAGCGGATCAGCCTGCGCGTCGTATTTAAAGCTGTGTGTCGGCCCTGGAGCGTCCACCTCTGGAGGAAACATCCAAATCCTGCAAACAGAAGCTGACAAAATAAAAGAAAGTTCAACGGTGAAATATCACATCTGAGAGCAACAGGGTGAAAAACATCTGAGGAGAAACTCAACAGGGGATTTGTTTTACTCATTTATAATGTGTTTTTTTTCTATAATTACACATTAGACAACTATTTATTTAGGATTTGAGGCCCTTTAAAAGGAAATACTGTCTCTCTTCTGAGACAGATTTATTTAACATCTTTTCAACAAGAAAAAATCCCCCAAAATCTTCATATTTATGCATTTTTCCCCCTCTTTCTTCCCCCATTAATCCGCTCTTGAATCCTCAGATTTATTCTGTTTTTTGCTTGTAATATTTGAAGGAAGTTGTTCGAGCTGGGTGGTGTTTTTTCATATTCATGCAGGGATTCTTCTTGATTTCCAACCGTCCCAGGAGGAACAAAAAGAACCGTGTGGGATAAACTCACCGGCAAGTTTAGGGCAATTACGATACCTGATCTGAATTCTGCTAATAAAGCTGGTCTGTGGAGGATATTTAGATGTCAGTGGGATTAGGAAAGGGGGGGGGGGATCTTTGTCATGTAGATCTCCCGTAATGCCCCCGGTGTCCAAGATAAAATGAAGATGAATCCTTCAGTGGAGGAAGAAGAATAAAACAGAGGGAAGGGAGTGGAGGACGCTCTCAGCTAATGACGGGGCGACTCTGCATCACTGCACTGACTAATGAGCACTCCAACAAGGGTGAGCTTAAAGACCAACGCATGTGAGTGTGCGGAAATGGTGTGGACACGTATGTGTGCATGCATGTGCTGAGGGGGGGGTTTGGGGGGGTCGAAAGGAGGAAAAAACAAAAGGAAGGAGGAGGGAGAGCATCTCGGCGCGTGACAACAGAGGAAGCTCTTAATAATTCACATGGTATTGATTTAGTTACCTTACTTCCTACTTCACTCCCACGCCCTGGGGGGGGGGTGATGGTGATGGTGATGATGGTGGTGGGGGGGCCCCACCTGTAGGCTCCAGCTCCTGGATCCTGACGTCTGGACTCAACAAATGAAACAGACAGATTGCAATCAAGCGCGACGACCTCGGACCAAGAGAGGATTCCTCCAAATTGCACCTGTTTGGGTTTCATCAGGGAAGAAAACGAGGCAACAAACGAAGCCGTCATTAAGGTGATGATAATTATGTGCGTAGAGGTTCCTTCATTTAACCTGTCACGTTATAGAATTTGAAAAAGAAAAATAGCTTTAATGGCATCTTTAGTTGTAGTCGATTCAAACCTGCTCCTCATCCTCTCCTCTCACCCCCCCAGGGCCTGAAAAGACGTCGCCGGATTCAAACGCTCCTTATTTCACTCCTTCATCGCACCAGAAGAGTTGCAGACGTGGCATCGCTTCCTGTTCCTCACATCCAACACAGGACTGATTCATCATCATCATCATCATCATCATGGAGGTGAGGGCTGATGTTTATCGCCACCATGAGGGCATGATGGGTAAAAACTCAGGCTGGGACAGGAGGCCTTTTTTATCCACTGGATGGATGAGGAGGAACCGGATGAGAATGTTTCACATCCGAGCTCAGAAGCGACTTTATATGTTAAAAATAATATAAATAGATAATTATCTGTTAATGCTGTAGAGATACAGAGTTAAAGGATTATTACACACAGGCTGAACAGAAAAGAATCATGGTTAAGTCGATTCGCTATGAAGCAGACGTTAGCAGAAAAACATCGCCTTTTAAACTGTCTTTATTTTTTATTTTGCTGTGAAATGACAAGAAACAAAAAAAAAAAAATAAATTAAAAAAAAAATAAATATATATATATATATATATATATATATATATATATACAGGTTGTTTATTCACAGAAAAATAAAGCAAATTAGTTGGAGATGTTTGAGGCTTTCCAGGAAAATAAGGAAAAATCATTTTATAATGGTTGAAGTAGAATCTGTTTATGACCATATTTGTGTAAAAAAAAAAAAAGTTTCTCCTGAATCAAAAATGAATCATTTTGTATCTTTTTTTATTCAAATGTATCCATTTTGTTTATTTCTTGTTTTGTGAAAAGTGTCGTTTTTTTTCTTTGTACTTTTACATATTTTTAGTTTAAAAAATGAAGACACAAACAGACGTTAGCAACGATTTTGTTTCTAGTTTCTAGTTTTTGTTGTTTGCAATAAAAACAACAAAAAAGGGATCAGATTATTTGTCACATTTTATAATCCAAAATCTGTTCAAATTGAGTCTCCTGCAGAGAAGATTCATTCCCCGCCAGAATAAAACACCAGATTTGATTCGCTTTCAACAAGAAGGAAATCACAAAGAACAAATGAACACTTGTTTTGATTGATTGTATGCAAATTATTCCTTTAAAAAATGCAAATTTGAAACAGAAACCATCGCAGTAGCATGTCTGAAAACAAGAAACATTTTGTTGATTCACCTTCGTATCCTTTTAATAGATCATTTGACTTTAATTTGACTTCATCAGGTGTGAGGTGACGCCTGATGAAGGCAGAAACAGTAAGTTAATCTTGATCTTTTTCCACTGAAGCAGAAGGAAACGTCTTTTTATATCATTTATATGAAAACCACACTCAGAGAATTGACTAGTGAAGGTATATTTATCCTGAAAACACATCTGAAGGGCTCCTTTAAATGCTATGTTTAATGCGATGAATTAAATGTTGAGATCGGAATAGATTAAAAAATAAATAAATAAATAAATAAATATGCATAAAAACACGAAGAAAAATTAATGCAATGGTTTAAATATTGAGTTTAAGCAGGAAAACCAGAGGCGGGCTGTCATTCATGCAGGCGGAGCTCCACCTGCTGGTAGAAGATGATAGTGCAGCCTAAAAAACACTGATCAGTGTTCTGAAGATTCATGCATTTTTCTTTCTTTTACATCTTTTTATGACTCATTTGAACTTTTTTATGAATCATTTGTGGTTGGAATAAGATTTTTTAAAATCTTCTTCTGATTTTTGCAAATATTGAGTCGTATTAAGACATGTATCTCAGCCCCCAGCTAATATTAGATAGCATCTTACCTCTAAAAAAAGAATAAGCTTTTGTTCTGCTTCTATTTTTATCATCATAATTTGTCTTCTTTTTATTTCTATGGCTGTAAACGAAGTACGGATGAAGTCATTCAAGAGACTCCAGCGATGTGTTCACGAACACTTTCGCTGATCTAAAGGGGATTATCTGATGACAGCCTGACGGCGGGTTAATGGAGCTGCACAGTCATGAACTGTGTACTGTACTCTGCCTAAGTGGGCCTTGTAATCTGATGAATATGGCTCCGACGGGCTGAAAGGTATCCATTCTCTCCTTATAGAGTTTCCTTGCTTGTGCAGACGCATGAATATTTTAAAAACAATTTTCCATTTAGTTGTTTTCCACCTTTACACTTGCAGAATCATCTTCCGCCAAGGAGGCGTTCACTGCTCGGAGAAAAAGGTAGGAAATCTTAAACGCGACGACCAAAAACATTCATTCTCACATCCACCTGTGTGATCTCATGACCTCTGACCTCATCAGGAGAATCCCGTCGACTCGCGGCCGCCACGAGAGAGATAAGGTTGCCTTTCACCTCCGTCTCCACCCGGGACCCCGCCCCATTAGCTTGAGGTGACCCCCGCCACCTCACATCAGTGGAAAGAGGTCACCCGTGTGAGCGTTTGAATGGCAGGCCTGATTAAAATCGAGCCCGACCTGAAAAAAGAGACGAGTACAGTAAGGATTGTTCCATAAATCTTTAACCTGTGACCACTCAGACGCGTGGGGTGGGGGTAGGGGGGGGGTATTCGTTTCAGTAAACCTATCGCCCATATAAGGTGATCCCGCACGGCGAGACGGAGTCAAGTGAGTCTGGCCTTCTGCAGACGGCGTCCAGTTTGTTCACTTTCAAAGTGAAAATACTCGTAACGTTAGAGGAGGTCGATGAGGCGTGTGATCGACGACGGCGTCACATCGCCCTGTTTTCAAGAATAACACACCTGTAAGGCGACATGATTTATGTCAGCTTTAACGTCGAGCGGGTTTTCTAACTTCTCTGGAGATCCGAAGACAATAAACCAATCGTTTCTGTAATCGAGTGCAGATAAATGATGACACCGTGAGAATAAAAACACATCCCAAGGCTTGTGAACGCAGACGGAACCTGAGCTGTAAGAGGCTTTTACAGGCGTTGGTACCTGCAAAGTGTGACGAATGTGTTTTTCTGAGCTCAGCTGCTTTTCGAGTGTCAAGAAAATAAATAAAAACCGGCATCTCTTAAGAGGCTCTTGGGGAATCTGGCCTGCAGGGCTGCAGATAAAGTGAACTAACAGGGTACTTAGCGGCTATCTGGGGGTAAACAGGGCCGCCGCCGCGTCTTAGGATGTCTGACGGGGGCTCAGGCCGCCGCTCATCCTCTAAGTGCTTCAGATCTCCACTGACGCGACGAGGCCTCAGACGGGTCTGGTTCAGCGTCCGACGCCGAGTCACGGAGAAACGACTCGCAGGTGGACGACTCTCGCTGGTGAAACCCTCTCCTCCGGTACCCGTTTAATGATTGATGGAGGACAGAAGGCGTAATCGCAGAAATCAAGGTCGCGCCGAGCGGCGACCTTTCCCCGCCCCGGCGAGGTCAAGCGACGCCGGCGTGAAGCCTCGGCGACCTGTGTTCCCGCTCCAGAGCGACACGTGTAAATGATCGGCGTTCGTGATAGGAGGCTGATCGGACCGGGTCGGATGTGTTCCAGCACGGATCAGCACCGACCCGGGATGTCACGTACGAACGTCTGCAGAGGAGTTAAAGCGTGAAGTTCACTAAAGGACATTTATATTTATTAATGTAACAGTTAAAAGACTAATATTCAATTCAAATTCAAAAAAACTTTATTCGTCCCCAGGGGGCAATTGAAAGCACATGAAGCAGGATCGGTATAACACATGTAGTGTTAACGCAAACAGTTTAAACAAACAATAGACATAAATAATTATTAAATAATAATATAAATATAAATACAATGTTTATGTAAATTAATACTGTAATTCAGTGAAACCTTAAACAGTAAACATAGATAGTAATTAAATAAAAACCTAAATACAGTGTAATCACAATGTTCATTTTAAATAATAATTCAAAACCTGGTTTGTAGAAAATCTAGTTAGTTTAAAACCTAATTTGTTCAAAACCTAATGGGTTAATTAGTCAGTTAGTCATTTAGTTCAGAAACTAGTTAGTTTAAAAACCTAGTTAATAGGTGCTTCTTCTTCACAGATAATGATGCTTTTATTCAGAAAAAGGAGACATGAAATATCTGCACATTCATAAAATCACTATCATTAACCTAATCGGCCTCTCTGACCTCTGACCTCTGACCTTTGACTTCCCAGTGAGCCCCCATGAGCAGAAACTGGACTTAATCTGGCATTTTGTGCTTTAATAACGTAACACAGGTGCGCTTCATCCATCTCACCAACAGAGGGCGATATCAGCTCGTTCGTCATAAAATGGGGGGTCGGTGAATAAAATGACTTTTTTTATTAACCCCCCCCCCCACACACACACACACTAAAGCAGATCCAACATTTGCATCCGTCTGTAGGTTCTGCCCTCCCGGATGGGTCGAATCTTCTAATGTTTTCACAGCAAGACGCCTCTGCAAGGGTCGGGGGGGGGGGTCAGGGAGGGAAGGAGGGGGGCCTCTGCTTCATATGTACACATCATAAAATATTTAGAGCGGAGATAATACCATGTAGAATCCATATCACCACCTGGAGGATTACACTGACACTGATGTGACCCCAAATGGGGTGGGGGGGTTGTGTTCCTGGGGAGGCAAACCTGACTTTAAGCTGCATCAGCTGACCCGGCGGTTGCAGCGGGTGACGACTCAGAGCGTTGTCACGCCCGATGATGCAGAGGAGACACCGAATCCCCGGTCTCACCTTAAAGGAGGCGGCTATAGTTTCTGATGCCCCGGATCGTCCGGCTCCCGTTACCCCGGGTGGGGTCAGGGGTGCACAGATTAAGTCACCGGCGATGACGACGAATCGTGTTTGAGGACGGCGTGATGAGTTGATTAAAGTAAAGCTCGGTGTGAACGTCTGTGGTTTCTGGTGGCTGTTTGTTGTCCTCCTTTATTTAAAGCAGGTTCTCAGTATTTACTTCAAAAAACAAGGCCTCAATTTCCCAGCATGCTCTTGGGCTCATATTAAAACGATGCTCGTGTTGGTTAGATTAGGGTTTAAATTCCCGCTCTTTGACTTTAGCATGAAGTTGCATCTTTAATATGATGAATATTCACTTTTATTATTAATCTAATCCTCATAAATACCCCCATGTTCTATTTATTAGCCGGTTAGCATTTAGCTTCTGTCAATAGGCTAAATGCAGGAGCTTTTTGAAGGCATCTCTCAATGCCATTACCCATAAATCATTGGGGGGGAGGGGGGGAGATTGATCAGGAGGCAACTCCACCTTGTTTGACATCCTTAAAATGGATCATCCTGTCAAAGACGTCAGGTAGGGTCGATGGCGTGTGTGTGTGTGTGTGTGTGTGTGTGTGTAGTTGTAGATTAGATTAAAGGTGAATTAAACATTTTTCACAGGCAGGTGAACGTGTCCAACAACCTCCCAGGTAACGAACTATTTTTATTTGGACTTTGGGGTGCGATGCGCTGAACTGAGCGCGGTTGAAGCCAGCAGAAAACTCTTATCTGTGCGTGGAGGAGTTTCTGTGTGCGTCCGTCTGCGTCTGCATGAAGCGTTTATCTGTCCAGTTCAGGTGTGAATCCTGAAACCTCAGACACGAGCTGCAGATATCGAATTTCTTCCCGGAGATTAGGATCCTGGCTGCGGAGGAGGGCGTGAAATCCCACGGAGGTGCAGCTGACCTCAGCGGCTCCATTCCACCCGATTCCGCCGCCGTGCAGAACGTCAGCTGACTCAGGTAGCGACGGATGGAGAGAGAGGGACGGATGGGAGGAGAGAAGGATGCAGGAAGAAGGTGGAGCGGCTGAGTGATGCTGAGGTCTGTGTGTGTGTGTGTGTGTGTGTGTGTGTGTGTGTGTGTGTGTGTGTGTGTGTGTGTGTGTGTGTGTGTGTGTGTGTGTGTGTGTGTGTGCACATTGTGGGGAGCAGGATGTGGCAGGAGAACACAATCAAGGGATGATCCATCCTGCGATATGGATAGGACAAGTTGCCACGGCAACCCTGGCTCCTGATCCCCACCCCACCCCCACCCCCACCCCCACCCCAGACTGGCTGGAGCTGGCATAGAAAAAGAGCGAGAGGAAGACAGACTGACTGGAGGAGAGGAAGAGGAGGGGAGACGGGGCGGCTTTGGTGGGCTGGAGGGCTGCCAGAGGTTTGGACCGTATGGTAATGAATGTTGGGGGGCGGGGGGGGTCATTACATATGGAGTCAGAGTCCCCTGAGGGAAAACCTCTGGGAGTACATGGAACAGGAAGGCTGCAGACAGGTGTAGTTATCCACTGAGTCATTTATATGTTGTAGTTTTCTATTATTACTGCAGAAAAATAACATTTTGAGCAACTTGTGGTGAGATAATCAGTCACAAAATCATTTCATTTGATGCTTTTTTTTTTTTTTGCATCACAAATTGGGGCTTAAATGTCTCATAAATAAAGTTTTCCCATCAACTGAAGCTTAACCGTCTGGATCCGCTGCAGAAATCCGGAGTAATTTCTTGTCTAATTTGGAGAAAGGAAACAATGCAAGACTGAAACGACGAACTCGACGGCGGCGGCGAGATGGTTAGATTGAGACCAGCTATTGTACTTCCTACAAATCACCAGGGAAAATACAAGGGATTACTAGAATAAAAAGTGATTCAATAGGGAAATCTAAAAATACCCGGGTCCCCGTGTGCTCTGTCAGCACTGCTCGCTATTCATTATAATGCTAATGCAATTGTGTTTGTGTGTAGCACACATTGTAGTGGGGGCGTGCAGGAATATTTTCATATTCATGTCTCAGAGAGTCAAACATGAATGGCTGCATCGTTTGAATGCCGTTTTGCTTTGACTTTAACGTCTCAGTTTCAGGTTAAACCTGTTTCTTAGCATGGCGCTAGCTGTAGCTAGGGAGCCTCCAGCTGCTCCCATAAACAGGTGCGATTGTCACCATCTGTAATGATGATCACCCATTCATCTAATTACACTGAGGAGCATGATGGGTGCAAATCACAAGTATTATCACATGTTTAGAGGACGAGGTGTGCATGGGGGGGGGGGAGCTAACGCCGCAGCTGTCAGAGATGAATGCAAAACTGATCTGACGCCCTAATAAAGTCATTTTGTGAGGCGAAACCTTAGCATGCTAATGTTTTTCAACTAATGTTCATCTTATTTTATGTCAGCATTAGCATTAGCATTAGCAGCTAGGGCCATGAGGTCTTATTGTTCAAAGTGCTAAGCAGCCGTTGCCTAAATGACCTCAGTGGACAAACACGTCCGTCCTCCACTGGGGGTTGAAATTGAAATATGTTCCCCATAAGGACGACACACATGCACACACTCCACTTTAGCCCCTTGAGTGTACCGGCGACGGGACGGGGGACGTGCAGGGCGCTACACATCCGGGATGACACCTCCGTTTGGCGATGAGCTGCGATGGCGCCGCTGACAGAAGACAAAGCGGAGGGTTTACGGCGGTATCTCAGAGCGACACGTGGGTTATCGTCGACACGCCAACACCGCGTCCCTGATGCGTGGTTCCCATGAACTGTTGGGCCGAACTGCGTTTATGGAGGAAAGGTGAGACATTTATCTATGGAAAGGGGAATGGGGGGGGGGGCTTCTGTGGAAAAAGTCCGGGACAAAGTTGGATGGGTGCCTGAAACAAAAACCACGTCTAGGATTGTGTTGGGTCTTTTCTGGCTCCTTGATCAGGGATCATCCTGAAATAAACTGAAAGGGAACACAATGTGGGGGGGGTCACTCTTGAATGTGACGCCATTCTCCCTGGAGTTATCCCCGGATTGGAGGTCGCGGCCCGCCGTCTTGATCTTAATTGCTCCACATAGTGAACAGATGGAGGTAAAAGTGAATGGAGTCAAGATTGTGTGAGGATTTCGTCCAAAAACACCCCCGTTGGTGGCGTTGGCGTTGGCGTTGGCATTGGCATTGGCGTTGGCGTTGGCGTTGGCGGCGACCGGGAGGCTAAAGGCTGCTAACGCCAGGGAGATTAATATAGAGGGGAATTTAATTTCTGGTGTAGGAAGTGGCGTGGCCGTATCGTGTTATCACCATCAAGACTGATAATTGTTGTAAATCTTGATGTCTCTGACTGTCATCATCATAATTACGCTTATCTTCATTAGCGTCGCTATTGTCAGATTAATTCCATGGCTGCCAAGACAGAATCAGCAGCTCCGACATCTTTTCTGGGACTCGGCGTCGGCCGGTCGATCCGGTATCGGTTGGGTTGGGGTAAAATGAAGCGTAGAGATTGACCGGAAACGACCTGGAGACTCTCAGGAACATATGTAGAATTTGTCGGTCTCTCTCGTCGTCAATGAGCTGATGTCGAGTAGATTACGCCACGCAGGGTTTATTTAATGACTGCTGCAGAGGCTACAGAACAGCGAGCCTCCCCTGGTGGTCCGAGGTCGGAGAAAATGCTTCATGGTAATGGAGATCCTTTACAAGCACCGAGGGAAATCACTGCTGGTTTGTTGGCGGCCTGTATAATTAAGCATGTTAGCTTTCGTACACTCACAAAACCCAGGGAATAAACCCCCGTTTGGATCCTGACATTTAAATCCTACGTCACAAAAAGTAGATGGAGGCCGAGGTACCCCCCAAATTCTTCCTGACTACCCCACTTCGCTATGATCCATTGCTGACAGTGGAGGTTTGGGGGGTGTGATGACATATTTTATTGACTGGTTCTTGCTGCCATGAGAGGTTGAACCCCAGTTTGGATGCCGTCTGTTTCCTTATATCTCGCCGCGGCGTGCGACGTAGAGTCCGCCCCTTTTTGTGCTGAGACTGACAGCCTGTCGCCGTGGAACTCTCAGCGTTTGGTGTTAGTCCATCTAATTAGCCCAGCCCCGGGCAAGGTTACACCCTCCGCAGTCATAACCGATTTTTTTCTCCCACCAATACATCATAATGATGGTGATGATCCCACTGGGCGACGTTATAATCCTTCACCTGCTGACTCAGCTCCAATTATAGAGCAGAGGTCCTATCCTTTCTCGGCTCACGCTCGTCCGGCTAAAGCCGGGAGGAAACCGCCCGCCCCTGCCTGGAGAGGGAAGAAGTAGATTTTTAAAGAAGTTCTATCAGTGGTCCACATATTTTTTCCTTTTAACCATCATTCTTTGCCTCTGTCTGTCTTTTTTTCAGTCTCGGCAGAGTCATCAGCCACCGTCGCCATCGCCCATCTTTGAACTGTCCGTTAGTCTTCGATTTAAAAGCGCAGGAAGGAACAAAGTTAACGTAGCTTATTAGCATATTATCTCGTTCGCTTTGAAGACAGAGGCATGTTTGAATAAACTTAACATTAACCTCACTTTACTTAACATTGCTAGAGCCGCAGATATCAGTCACAGGAGAGATTTATTTGCCCGCGAAATTGTTTGCAATATTTCCCAAAAGGCAAAGAGTCTTAAAATTTCACCGAGGTAGAAATGATCACCTGGTTGTGTTTAATGGACGACAGATGAACTCATAACTATCATGGATATTCTTAAACCCCCCGGCTTCCCTTTGGAAGTCCCTCATGCTTTACCTCGATGATCAATGCCCTTCATCCCTCGTTAAAGTCCCACTTAATTATTCATGACACCTTTAACGGCATCTTTGGGATAAAACTTAATCTCCTTCTCCTTCCATGACTCATAAACCGGGGCAGCAGGATGCAGTCTCACAAAGAGCATTAATAGATGAGTGATGTTGCAGGTAAATGGGAAGTAAATATATTTTTATCTATTTATAACAGCAGCGGTTCCCGTAGAAGGATGAGCCTCTTTGCCAACAGCTTCTGGTAAGAGATATGTAAGGAAAAAATGGAAAGAAGAAAGGGGAATACTTTTATTATACAGAGAAGCTGCACCACCTTTCAAAATAAGACTTGTTTTCAAGGTTTTGTCAAAGTACACGTCCAAAAAATAAAATCACCATGGTGGTATTTTCAGAACTAGATCGTCTTCCTGTGCACAAAAGTTTTGAGATTAAAATGTGTAAGAAAGTTGTGTTCAGAGAAGATGCAGCACTGCGGCTTTTTTTTAATTCACAATTAATCCAAAGAGGACAAACGAAAACTGCCAAAGTCAGTCGGATTCATCCTCGAGGGGGTGTCACCAGAATGCAGCTCGCTAAAATAAACTGTATGGCAGGGGGGTTTTTTTTGTGTGTGCGTGGATAGTCCCCAAAGGAAATAAGAAATGTAAAGGAAAAAATAAATAAATAAAATCCAATTACAAGTGGAGGGGGGGGGGAGCCAGAGGAGGTGTAGGTTGGACTTCAGTGGAGCTTCTTGATTGAACCCGAGCCAATAATGGGCTTGTTCCCCCGTCGCCCGCAGCCTTTGTGTAGCAGCTAATGAAATAAGGAAAGTTCAAAATTGCGCTGTGGGTAGAAGGAGCCATCTTCTGAACCGTCTGGATGTTGATCTCGGATTCCTGAGCATTTCGACTTCTTCTAAAGTATTACATTCATCCATGCAGGGAGCTAATTATGAGCTTAGCACACTTAATTAATGTTGTCACTCCCTTAATGTGAGGATAACTCACAAACAGGCCTTTGCTGCCTGGGAATCTACTGATGGAGGAGAGAGGAATTCATTTTTTATGACGCAGAACGTCCCCCCCCCCCCCAAAAAAAAAAGACATGGGAAGGAAAAGAAATAACACGTCCAAAGTCTTAGGAATCCACTGCTGAAACGAAAAGGTTGTAAAAAGCAGCATATGCCCGCCTCCCCCCCTACACACACACACACACACACCCCCACCCCCATGGAATCACTTTCTCAATGGACCAGATGGAGGGAGACCAGGACAGGTGCTTCGCTCGGCGGGAGTTTGTTGGTGAGGGTGTCTGAAGCTGGAGGAGAGACACAGGAAGGGAAATAAACGGCGTCCAATCAGAACGCAGGACGAGGAAGACACCGAGGAAGCCTCCAGCTCCGTGGTTTCAACGCCACGGGAGAGTCTTCATGCAATAAAATGACTTTTTCATGCTCCTCTCAGATGTTTTTTTAATATATGTGCATTAATCTGACAGCTGTACTTTTATGCAGATGACGCCCCTGTAGTAAACATAGGGGGGGTAAATAAAATATGAGGATAACCATCACATCCCAACCAGAGGGAATCACGTGGAAGGACTCATGCCTCACATGTTAAAAACCACCATAGCATAGATCAATATAGATATAGATCAAACACAGATAGATGTATTGATCTTTATTTAAAGGGATTAACTTGTGTCACGTGACTCACTCCTCTTTCTGAGCTCTCAGCAGAAGCTCTTCCGGTTTTGTTTTTTTGCATCTATTCCACTTCCTGCAGAGCTGACGCGTCCTTTCCCTGACCCCTCAGTCTGGATGGACCCCCCACCCCCCCTCCTGCTGGGGCAAAGCCTTTCTGCAGCACCACGGCCAGCTCCTATCTCCCTGTCCCCCCCCCTCCCTCCCTCCCTCCCTCTCTCCCTCCCCCACCGGATCCGGTCTCGCTCCTCCACATTTCGCGCAGCGTTTTAAAAGCACCTCCCGTCCAATCAGATCGCCGCTGATGGGCGCGCCCCGTTAATTGGATGGGGGGGTACACCTGAGCTTTAACACCCATGACGTCAAACCTCAGAAAACAATCACAGGACGCAAAAAATTTAAAAAAAAAAAAGAACCTCAAGAGTGGGTTTGAACGTCACGAATTTCCGTTATTAATTATTCCTTGTTTTATATATATTTTATTTTAAATATTATTTTATTTTAATATTATTTTTATATATTTTTTATTCTATTTTTTTTTGTTGAATTTCGTCACAAAATTGTCAATCCTGAAAAGATCAAATTGTTTTATAATCACTTAAAACGTCTGGGGAGAAAAAAATATCTAGGATGTGATTGGACGAGACTAACGCTGAGTAACGCGTTACAGTAATCCATTACCCGTTATCCCTCCCTCCCTCCCTCCCTCTCTCCCTCTCTCCCTCCCTCTCTCTCTCTCTCTCTCTCCTGCCGCTTTGTCCACCATCCATGAGGGTTTTCCCTCCCCGGTCCCTCGTCATCCTCTCAGCCATTGGCCTCGGAGCGCATCACTCTTCCTTTCACAACAATCGCGCCCCACGCGCATCACGCGCCCCACGCGCATCACGCGCATCACGCACGTCGACACAAACGCGCGCAGTGCGTTCGGAAGAGGAGCGACGTGGAAATGTTGGTGGAACCGCGGTTCGGCGACTCGTTTCTCTCCAGTTTCACGGCGGCTCGGCGCGCAGGAGAGCGATGCGCTCAGGCGGGGGCGCGTCGGAGTTGAAATAAGGGAAACACTGGGGGGCGAAGGGGGAGAAAAAGAACAAGCCAGAGAGAGGTGGGTGGTGGGGGGGGGGGAGATTTTCACGCGAGGATGACTGACTGGTGACAAAGAAAACGGGGAGCCCCCTCTTGGCTTCGGTCTGCGCCCGCTGCAACTTGACGGAAGGATCCGCGCCTGACTCCCACAGCCAAAAGATTTTATTCTCATCTTTATTTCTTGGGGGGGTGGGGAAGCCATGCCGGTCCGGAGGGGTCATGTCGCGCCACAAAATACATTTTTGGGAGTAATTATCCGGAAATTCGAAGGACAAAGTGAGTATCTCCCATCCTCCACCCCCCCCCCCCCCCCGGTGTCCGGTGCGTTTTTGGTTTTTGCTGCTTTGCCTTTTGTGTCTCCTGCTGCACCCTCAGACGAATTCTAGAGGAAATCACCTGCCAGGCCCGCATTATACAACAAAAATGATGCTTATGGGACGGATTGGGTCTATTATGAAAGGTGTTTTTATTGAATACACATTAGAGGTCTGGATGAAGTCATTAGAAGTTAATGATGCTGGTTGTGTTGTGGTTGTGTGGAGCTCTGGGTGTTCCAACACCCGTAATTATTAATTCCTCCTGTCATGTTGATTATTTGTTGTGCATTTAAATAAAACCCCTTTTGTGCCACCAATTTACATCTTTTAAGATATTCCTGTATTTTGGATAAAGTGTCCAAATCGTAGGAAGTCCTGCTGGGTTTTAATTTTGCGTTAAACGTAATGGAGCACCACCCACATGAGTGTACTTCTATCTCCCCTCACATGCAGTACATGAACATCCCCTCCTTTATTTTTATTTTATTTGTCTTCTCTCTCCTCCAACAGATAAGAAATTCATCATAGCCAATGCCCGGGTGCAGAACTGCGCTATCATCTACTGTAACGACGGCTTCTGCGAGATGACGGGCTTCTCCAGGCCGGACGTCATGCAGAAGCCGTGCACGTGCGACTTCCTGCACGGAGAGTTCACCAACCGGCACGCCGTGGCCCAGGTGGCCCAGGCGCTGCTGGGGTCGGAGGAGCGCAAGGTGGAGATCACCTACCACCGCAAGGACGGTGAGTGACGCTTTGGCTCGCTTCAAAACGCGGAGTCTTGGTACACAGAGGGTAATTTTTAGTTCCGAGTCGACTCTATCTGGAGCGAGTGCACCCATTTAGAGCCCTGGGGGGGGGGGGGAAGAGCAGCTGTGAAGGGCTTCTTTTTGGCTGCTAAGTCCGGTTTTGAAACCACGCAGGTGTGCAGGGTGGCTGGGAAAGATGTTCATTAGCCTGCTGCCGGAGAGGGGCACCCTGGGACGGATGTAGCTCACCTCCCTGAAGGATAAAGTAGGAGACGGGGGGGAACTTCTGTTCTCATCACGGCCCAAAAAAAGCACAGGAGCTGACGGACCGCTCGTGTGTTGGTGGGTTTTATCATGGCATCCTCAGAGATGAGTGGGGTCAAAGGTCAGGAGACGGATGGGGTGTCATCCACAGACGGAGCTGAAGCCGAGGGTCCCAGCTTTTATCGATTTGAGCGAATCGATGCTTTTAGAGGCGGTTTTGTAAACTTGCTGGTGTGGAGACGTTCTGCAGAGTTGTGTTTAAAAGTGTGTTAATGAGCGCTGCCTTAATGAACACCAGATAACCCTCAGAAGAAGCCTTCTGGGAGTATTTGAACTAATTACCCCAACAAAATGTTCTTTGAAGGCTATTGAACGAGTTCCCCTCCGAGGTCCAGGATAGGATCCACACTTTTGAGTATCGCATCCTTCAGGTGTGGCAGGTTTTGTAGTGTTTTTGTGCTTCGGGAGGCTTTAAGGACTCTAACCTGAGCTCTAACGGGGGTCTGGGGGCCGTCCGGGGCAGCCGAATCACCGCATCGCCGGTAAAGTCAAGCTGGGAGTTCAGCCGGCATCGATCCGCTGAGCAAACAGCTTTAATGAGGACACAAATACCTTCATGTTGCATTGATCTTCAAAACCGGTGCATGGGAGAGGGAAATCAATGACGGGCCGCGCGCCTGGAATCCAGCCGCCGGCCCGCGGGAGGATTACATGAAAGGAGCTGGAGGTCCTGTGACTGTCGGACCCGTGTGTGTGTGTGTGTGTGTGTGTGTGTGTGTGTGGAGGGGAAAGGCCTCATTACCGTTCTGCATCCTCTGCCTCTAATTATCTCGGTGTTTTCCACTCACCTGACTCGCCTGTCTCTCCGGGGGCAGGCGATACACCTGTTCCAGCGGGGGCAGGCCGCTCTTAGTTTCATCTTTTATCACAAGACTGGAGGTCACACCTACACAAGAGTTTACGCGTCCGAAGTTGGGTGCGTGGCGTCGACTTTGAGGTTACCTGTGTGTGTTATTGTCTATTAAAGGGTGTGTGTGTGTGTGTGTGTGTGTGTGTGTGTGTGTAGCCGTTTGTGAGCAGAATGTGAGGGGGCAGGCAACTCCAAGTAGAGGCAGCATTAAAAAGAAGATGAAAGCTTTCTGCAGCGCAGATAACGAAGGGATCGATGGGGTGCTTTCAGTTTGTCTATGCAACACACACACACACACACACACACACACACACACACACACACACACACACACACACACACACACTCAATCCCGATCTCAAGTGTCTCCCCTATCGGAATTCTGGGAGAAAATGTCACCGCAGCAGCACCGAGGTTCCCACGAGGAGATCTTCACTGTTTTTAATTCCTTGACCCCTGGTGGTCCGCTGCCGTCCTCAACAGGCCGTGAAGTAGATCCCGCGTGTCAGCGCATCTCCCTCGCATCCTTAATGCTTTATGAGTCGCGCCCTAGCAGAACCGCCGCTTCCGGCGCCGCTTCACATCTCCTTGACCTCCGCCGGGGAAGTGAAGCCGTCGTTCAGACGCTTAATCCACAGCCTGCGCTTGACATTTATGAGGCCGAAGGAGGTTTTTCTTGCGCTAACTTGGCTGTTTTTGTGATAATCAACCCTTTGAACACTCCTGAATGCAGCACATTTAGAATGCAGGATGAGGCGCCGGCGCTTGTTTTTCATGCTCCTCGCTGTCGTGGTGCAAAAACCAGTGGAGAAACGAAACCTGTGTGGGCAATGCAGAGGATGCTGCAGCGGGCGTTAAGCAGGAGGCATCGGGTGTGGATTGATGATGACTGCATTTATTATTGATAATCGCGCCAAGAAGTGGATAGTCTTTTGATTGCACGAACAAAAAGAATCATAACGGCGATAAACACGTCTTTAACGTCATAATTGTGTGAATTAGAATGTTTAATGCTTCTATGAGCTGCAGAAATGTTCATGTGTGGTTAAAATAGCAAAGCTTGCAGGTGTCCCATCTAAATCCCACTCCTTTTAAAAAACACACCTCCTGTTTATTTTTTATTTTTTTACCCCCACAGGAGGATTTTGGGTTTTTTTTCCTCTTTTTTTTGCCGTCTTTGGCTTTTTCAAATATCAATCCTTTTCAAAAATGAGGCGCAATCGCTTCCTCCGCTTCGGCCGCTTAGACCCGGGAATGTCGTTAAACTGCAGCGGAGAGCAAAATAAACCTCAGACGTAATAACGTTCCATTCAATTACCCCCCCCCCCTCCCGGACTGAACATAATTTGTTTCGTTCTCATGTGACGTATTGTTTAGGGATATTAAATAATTGTTGAGGAAATGGGATTTAAACGTCTGAAACCAACAGGAATGAGGAATACGGTGCAAAGATCTCAGCTGCAAACAGCAGATGAGAGGAAAATGTCACGATATGAATAGATTAAAGTTGTTCCGTCGATGCTCGCTGAGATGACAGCTTCTTTTTTTTTTGTCCTCCTCAGCTTTAAAAATGAAAAATTAATGGAGATGCTTTAAAATCCGACCAGAAGCCCCAGCAGGAGCAGAGCTCACGTATATACTCTTTGCTTTACCTCCCAGTCTTCTAGCACTGAATGGAATCACGGATGTATTTGTGATGCCGATGCAGATGGCCTTCCTCTTTTGTGGGGGATGCCCTCTTGAATCCACTCCAGCAGCTTCGGGGGGGGGGGGGGGGCTGCTTCCATCCTGGCCTCCATGCATAAAACCCCCAGATTGAACTCATAATAAAAGATCAGATAAATAAAGGCTTCGTTTGAAAGGCGGCGTAATGAGCGATGCCCCCCCCCCTCCCCACCTCATCCTCAATCTTAAGTGACATTTGCTTTTCGATTTCCCTCCCCAGCAGATCTTTCACCGGGGGGGGGGATAAAAAAAAGCACATTTGGGCCCGTTTTCACACGCATCCATCTTTCTATAATAATCCTCACACACCCTCATGTGATCGTCCCTATAAAAAGTCTCTCCAAACAGCGCAGCATCCCGTTGTCCTGGCAACCGTTGAGAGAGAGAGAGAGATCCATTAAATGTCATCGCATCTCCAACGTGGCGCGGCGTCTGCGCTGCTGCTGCCCCCTCCAGAGTCACGTGATGCCGTCGGAAGGCTGGACGGGTCGACGAGAATTTAAACGCTTTATTTATTTATTTATTTTTAATAATTCAAGATTATTTTTTCAAAAAATCGATGACAAACGACTTTGCCGTCGCCGCGGTTACGAGCAGCCGACTCTATAAATGTTACTTTTACGAGCGCACATTTCGCCAGTTTAACCTCATCATGAAATCCATGTTGCAGCGGCGGCGAGCGGGCGGGGCCTGTCAGCGGATAAATGTGGGTCGTTCTGATGTCGCATGTATGGATTAAACGCACAGGCGCTGCCATTATGGGATGGTATTACCACAAACAGACCGTAAACAGTCTGACAGCCCCCTCCCCACCCCCCCCACCCCCATGCTACACCTCATTCTCGCTTTTATTGAAGCGCTAACTCCCTCCCCAGCTGTACATCGCCCCGTCAGCTGGGATGGCAGATAAATGATGATGATGTGGATTATTTTATCAGATTACATCGTGTTTTTTTTTTCGGAGTGTCACGCGAGCTCACGTGAACGGCTTAAACCGACACACACACACACACACACACACACACACACACACACACAATCAGAACAACCACCGCTTTTGCGATTTAAGACCATGATCCTTTGCTCTTCCTCTCATTCACAGATTGGACGCGATCACACGCGTGAATGAGCCACGTGTGAACGACTCCCCATTCATCACACGCTTCCCGTTTCATTCATGCGGCCGCCGGTTCGATCTAAACGACGCCGGCGTGTGTCAGATCCCCAAACAGGGGGGGGGGGACACACACGCCTCCACCCTCCTAAACCGGGTTCCTCTTCACGCCGCGCGGCGTTTTTTAATCAAATCTGCCGCAGCAGCGCTCACGCCGCGTGTCGTTGATGTCGTAATTGCTTTTCCGTGTTTCGGAGTCGTGCTCTCCTGTCGGCTGGGGGGGGGGGGGGTCAAGCTCCGGGAAATGAGATGAGATTTATGTGTTTTTAATCTCGTCTTTAAGTGTTTTATTGGAAATAATCTGCATGAGATGAATGTGAGCACAGATTCACCAAAAAAAAAAGTACAAATAAAGGTTAAGAAACCCCATCAGCTTGTCGCTGACAGGCTACCCATCACCCCCCTGTCGTCTCCCACATAACCTTTGGCGGCGACGACGCACGGCGCCTCAGATTATTCTTTTTGTCGTGTGGCTTTCGGACGGCGACCTCAGATTATCTCCGTGTGCGGCATCGCAAATCTGACACGGGGGGGGGAAGCACAATTACAGGATAATGGGATGGCAGGATCAGACCTTTCCTCGCCTCACGCTGAGAACACGCCTGTTACCGGCGGTAAACACGCCACTAATGACACACATACCATGATGGGGCATTAACGGGAACACGCTTCAAACAGTTGGTCTCAGATTTCACGACGTCGCGTTTTTTAATCCCATAGCTGGAGGCTCGTGACTAACCGTGACTCAGGCGTTTCGTGTCGTGACTCATCCTCTGACTTTCGTTTTAATTTGATGATTTTATTTGTCAGAATTGTAAAATCCGCGTTTTTCGTGCATTTAAACGCATCGCGATCGCGGCCTAGAGAAAACGGCTTTACCAGTCGTCTGAAAACGACTTCCTGTCTCCCTCCGTGCCCCCCTCCCCATCATGTAAGGTCAAAGACGGTAATAGACACGCCGGAAAAGGTCAAAGGTCGACCCGGATAAGTTGATTCGATGACAATTATAGAGAGGCAGAGAAACAAGGAGGGAGGTGTCACTGCGACCCCTCAAGCGATGCAGGAACAGACAGGCGCCCCCCCCCCCCCCGCCCCCCCCCCCCCCCCCCGACGCTGCTGGAGGCTCGGCTCGCATCAGTGTCACTCACACACACACACACACACACACTGCAATCTGAAACAATTTCTCCTGCGATCCTCTTGGCAGCGGTCGCTCCGAATGAGGGCCATCAAGAGCCCCCCCGCCCCCCCCCAATACGGCACCAACCTGCAATCACTGTCAGATGCAACCAGTCTGTAGATGCTGTGTGTGTGTGTGTGTGTTCAAGTGTGTGTGTGACCACGCCACCGAATGCATTTTAATCCCACCGATCAATATGCTGCCCCCCCCCCCACCCGCCCGACCCCCCCCCCCCCCCCAGAGGAGCTCCTCCAGCGACGTCGTCTTAATTATTGATAGTGGAAATAGAATCGAATGAAATTTCCAACATCTTGAAACCAGAACTCCTCTGCGCCGCGGAGAGGCCCGGGTGGACAGGTGCATGCTGGGACGGACGCGCAGAGAGCCGTGAGGAGCCGTCGGTGGGTTTTAATCCCAGGAGGGGGAAAATAATCAACTTTCATCGCCGTGGAAACGACGTTGAACTCTCTTAAAGGGGTCGTTTTGGATAATGAGGATATTTGCTTTAGACGACGAACGATTATTATCAATGTTTACGTTATTAAGTCTTCATTATTGATTTATTTAAATGAACACACCTGTGTATAGAGTTTAATTAAAACCCATCTGGGGGGGGGGGCGGGGCTTTAAGTACAGATTACTTCCTGCTGACGGAGCAACGCCTGAAATATTGAAGCAATATCTTTCAAAGAAAATCAAACCTCTGGAGAGAAGATGATAAAGAAATAACTCGTTTAAACGGTGGGGATTAGGAAGACGCACACGTTACCTGATGAACAGGAGGGGGCGTGACCTGGGGAGGGGGGGCGTGACCTTTCGCAACGGACGAATAGCGAGGCTTGGAGCTTTAAATGAGGTTGAACCGAGGCAACCTTAATACGGCAATTAATGTAATGTAAGGAGAAGAATGGGGGGGTGTCAGGAATGTGTGTGTGTGTGTGTGTGTGTGTGTGTGTGTGTGTGTGTGTGTGTTCAAAGGGGGGGGGGGGGGGGCTCTGTGGGAACAGGTGTGTGTGTCGTCATCTGAGCTTCATCCTGCATGGCGTCCAATGATGATGCTGATTCAAGGTCAGAAATATGGAACAGGTCACCAAGGTGGGGGGGTTTGGGTTGGGGGGGGTTGGACCGATCCCCCCCCCCCGTGTGATTGGCGTTCATCCGTGTAGATTCGGTCGTAAACGCGTCCGCGTTCACTGCCGCGCCATCTGCAGCAGCAGATTAGCAGGTAGGCCTATTAATCCAGGTGGGGGGCAGCATGTCGGGGCGGGGGGGGGGGCAGGCCAAGTGAAAAATGTCTGAATCGATGGATCTACTTTATGTCCTCACCCTCTACACGGATTTACTCCTTTATTAACTTTCTTTCACCTTGACAAAGTTTGAGATTGTTGTGCCACAACCCCCCCCCCCCACACACACACACACACTCCCCCCCCCACCCTCAATCATCCTGACAGGATTAGAGAACACTATAGAACAGATGTGGTCGCAGCACATCCATCCATCCACCGGCTGAAGGGGGGCAATAAACTGAGTCATGTGTTTTTTTTTCCTCCACCTTGAAGTCACATGACCCACGCTTCCTTTAAAGGTGCATCATCATCATCATCATCATCATCATCCTCATCTTCATCCTCATTCAGGTTCATTTAGATTTCGCTGGACGTGAAATGTTTTTGCTAATTAATGCTGCCGGCCTCGCTCGTCTTCCTCCACGCCCGTGTGTGTGTGTGTGTGTGTGTGTGTGTGTGTGTGTGTGTGTGTGTGTGTGTGTGTGTGTGCGTGCGTGCGTGCGTGTGTGTGTGTGTGTGTGTGTGTGTGTGTGCGTGCGTGCGTGCGTGTGTGTGTGTGTGTGTGTGTGTGTGTGTGTGTGCGTGTGTGTGTGCGTGTGTGTGTGTGTGTGTGTGTGTGTGTGTGTGTGTGTGCGTGCTTGCCTTCAATCGTCCGTCGGGTTTGAAATTTGCATCATCGGCGGCGTTCTGTTTGATGCGTCCCTTCAGAACACGTCAGACGGGCCGTCCTGAACAAAAACAACCGGATTGGAGGACGGATGGCGTGACGAGTGGAGGAGGGGGAACTTTTTTCTTCAGGCACGTCTTTGGGCAGCTCATTGTCTTTTTTTTTTTTTTTTTTTTTTTTTTTTTACATACGGAGGCAAATCCGTCCCGCAAATTTGACCCACATGCAAGTCAGATGGATGGAGGTCAAAGCAGAGAACACACACTTCCTCCACACACACACTTCCTCCACACACACACACATCTATTCATGATGGAAGGGCTCCTCTTTCATCCCTTCTTTCTCTCTCTGATTCAAGTACCGGATGCAAAAAAATAAATAAATAAAAAAGCAGATTTAACCTGGCAGCAAAAATAAAAAAACAAGTCAATAAAAAAATAAAAATGTCTCCACGAGTCTAATTAGTGGAGGTTTTTTTTTAATTTTGCAAACTCACTTCTTCTACGTGTCTATTCTTGGCTGCAGCCTTCATCTCTTCATCATCATCTTCCTCTCTCACACACACACACACAAACACACACACACACCACCAGGCCTCCTCTCATTCCTTATATCGCTAAACAAGTCCATTATGCTTTCTAGAACATAATACTTAGCTCCTATGAATAATAAATGCCTATGGTTTCCAAAGCGGCTTATTTTTAGAGCACACACACACACACACACACACACACACACACACACACACAGATTGCTTTACAAAAGCTGAGGCGTGCAGAGGTTACACTGAGGAGTGTGTGCAGGGATTGGTGTTTGGACCCCTGTCGCTTTTATTCACTCCGATTTAAACCAGAGTGGCCTTTAATCCCATTAAGCTGTAGTCTAAATCAATTCCACCACAATAATTAAAGGTCGCAAGGATTTTCATCCTTTCTAAAATTGCCAGACCTGGATTTTTATTTTTTTTTAACTAATTTCCGGTAAAGTAAAGTTGCTCAATTTTGAAGGAGGGGGTCGGATTCTTGTAATTCATCTCAAAATACAGTATGTTCTGCACTATAAAGCGCACTGGATTATAAAGCGCACTGGATTATAAAGCGCACTGGATTATAAAGCGCACTACTGGTTTATGAGAAAATTGAAGGCTTTGGCTGCACCTAATAGCGTGGAAACTACTGTAATCTAACTCCTCCTCTTGGTTTTGGCGCGTTGTGTTGCATCCAATCTGATCGCCACGGCAACGAATGATGTTGATCTTACAAACCGATGAACGTCTCTTCCGACATCCTGAAAACGTACATCCAGACGCCGGCGTGTAAACCTACGCCTGCAGTTGGGGGGGTGGGGTGGGGGGTTTCTTACACGTTTTGTCACCACAGGCTGGGGGAGGCATGATAACCCCCCCCCCCTCTACTCAACTCTATCCGACTGGAATTAATGGCTGCGTCCACTCTCTGTGACATTGATGTACTATTAGGGGCAGGTTAATGCTTAGCCCAGCGGAATCAGAGCCCCCCAATTCATAAATCACCCCCCCCAGGCCGGTGAAGAAGCCGTTGTTTGTAATGAAGCTGCACAAAAGGGCCGAGCGGGAAAACGAGGGAGAACCGGCGCCGCAATTATTCCACTCCTCCATCCATCCCATCTCATGCATTCATGGAGCCGAGTCGGCGACGCCTGTGCAGCAGCGTGTCTGCCTCCCCGTCCCCCCCCCCCCAGAAAAGAAATGCTGTAGGCCGGTTGCCTGCTGGGGGGGAGCTATAAATAACCTCCTGGTGACAGCAGGACTTAGAGCGTAATGTGAGGGAGAGCATCTTCCAGAGATCGTTACAGAACACCGAGCATAGATTTGATTTTTGATTTTTTTTTTGGTTATATTTAATCCAAAGTCTGGTATAAATATCTCGCCTTTCGCATAACTCGTCTGTCGTTTGATGAATTAGAAGCGTTTAGAGCAGAACTCTGTTAAACACCCCCCCCCCCGCTGTGCGATCATCAACAACTAACAATCGGCAGCGACGTCTTCTCCTTTTTAATTACCTGCATCACGAGCGCGTTGAGTGCACGCATCCGTGCGACGTAGTGGTGACTTGGCACGATGGCGATACAGTAATTAAATGAAGGGGGGGGGCGTATTTAACTGCACCGAGCTGCAGCGGGATCGACCCCGCCGTGTCTGCATGTATGAAATCATTCGGCTCCAGAGGCTTTCCTCTCAGCCGACCCTTGACCTTTCCTCCCCTCGCTGCTTCCTTCCTCGCCGGGCGTCTCTGCGCACGCGGCGTTATCTGGAATAAGATGTTTGAATGTCAAAGAGTGTTAATGGAGCGCTGGAGGGGGGGGGGGGGCGAGCCGCGCCGCCTCTGAAGAGCTGTTGTGTTGTTTCTGTGCAAAAACAAGCTTTTAGCGCAGAAAGCCATTAAATCAGGCAGAGGATGGAGCAGCAATTTCTAACTGATTTGATTTCCTGTGGGTCTAGGTTCCGACTTCCTGTGCGCCACCCACATCATCCCCGTGAAGAACGAGGAGGGCGTGGTGATGATGTTCATCCTCAACTTCGATTACGTCCTGGATGAAGGCAGCAGCGACTCGCTGGAGAAGCTCAACCACACCTCGCCGTCCAAAGCCGACCAATGTGAGTGGAGAACGAACGACTCTCATCATTTATTACATTTATTTAACCAAAATCACCTGTCCGTCGGGCGCAGGTGAAGTCGATTGGAACTCAGAGGCCAGCCACACTTTTTCAGAGCGAAAGGAAAAACACTTTGCGAAGCTGCAACCTTTTCCGTACTGAACATTTACTGCTGGGCTGACAGTTTTCATGTCAGAATCCATCCCTTCATCCTGAAAAAAAAACCCCACTTTCTAAATCATAACTGCCTCCGAATGTTGCAGGAAATCGTTTCCAGCCAGTCGTTGATGGCTCAGATGTTTGCCTGTAGCGTTTACCTGCTCAGCTGTCAATTAAATCCGACGTCTTTTTATTCCGAACAAAAGGATTCGCTGCTTTTATTGGCTGCTTGACGTACCAAAGGATTTTCAAAATAAAAGCGCAGCGTACTGATGGACGTTTTAACTCCTCGGAGTGTTTCTGAGTCCACGTATCGATGCTAAAAATGTGCTCTAATCTCTAATCTAACAGGAGTACTCATATCCGACCCCCCCTGTGTGAGAGCGACCGATCTGACCCCTCTATTACGGTGACAGATGCCACAAAAGCACAGATTCTCTCTACTATCTTTAGCCTTTGCAGCGTCAGACCTCACTTCCTGCTCATCGCGTGGGAAACCCCCGCTCCGACAGCTCCTCTGGCATGTTGACACCCCCGTTTAGCAGACGCTGATGTGTTAGCCCGCCATCATCCCAAAGGTCTGGCCCAATTATAGCTCCTAGCCTGCCAGGACGGCCTGATGAACTGCTGGAGAGAGCGCCGCCACCGCCGCGCTGCCCATCGCTGTCGGTGTAATCCCGTGTAATTCCATTCCCCCGCGGCGCCCTCAAACCGTCGCTCTCTTTCCATCGCTCTGACGTATAAAGTAGCGGCGCGGAGGACCAGAGGTCACCTCCAGACGGCCCTAATTGGATGGAGCCCCTAACAAGCCGGCGCGCCTCACGGGACGGCGGCGAAGGGGAGCGGCGTGTCGACTTCCTGTTTGGCTCTCCTAACGGGAGGCAGTCGCTAAAAACCATTTAACGCCGATGTGAGTTTGTTAAGCAGGTTGTCCCCGCAAAAGATTTATGATCTGCACACGAGGAGAGCCCCCGCTTTTTTACTCAGATTGTGACTCTCCCTGTATAATTCAGGAGAACCTCTCGGATGAGCGGACGGGTACGGATGTTAGCCGGACCCGACCGAGCGGCTGCTGAGACGATGATCCGTGTGTTGCATTATGCAAAAGGAGTTCAATGCATCAGCGCTAGATTTCATGTTGCTGCTCCAATCAGGGTTTTCATGCATTCATTTTCTGCACCTGCAGGGTACACTCTGGGTGCAGCGCCAATGTACACAAAAACACACGTACACATTCACACCTACGGACTATTTGTGACCAGACAAAGACGCTTTGATGCTGCTGAAGACGGCACTCGACGGTCAGTGGACTGTCTCCATAGCAACGGTGAACAACAAACTGCGGGAACACTTTTACGTTTCTAACAGCACCATCTAATGGTTGGGGTCTGTTTTTTGGGGGTGAACTGCGCCTCACAGGGGCGGTTCTGGGTTGTATGTTCTCTCCAAGTCTGCATGCGTTCTCTTTGGGTTCTCCGACTTCCTCCCACCCCCCAAAAACCATGCCCGTAGGTGTGAGTGCGTGTTTGTGCACGCACTGGCGTCACACCCGGAGTGTACCCTGCCTCACTCCCCAATGCCACTGGGAACGGCTCCAGCAACCCTCAACAGTGAAAGAAGCAGGTCCTGAAGACGAATGTCGCTGCTCTACACTATCATTTATTAGCATTGTAGCCTTTGGGGGTAGAATATCTCGCTGACATTTAGAAGAAGACTCTTTGATACCGCCCCCCCCACCCCCCGCCCCCTGCAGGAATGACGCATAAAGACGTTTTTTAACAACGACTTTTTGCAGAAGTCTGGTTATAGGAAGTTTGTCTGCACCTGTTACAGAAGAACATCCCACGAGGGACGAAATGAACTCGGATCAGTTTAACGTTTTCTTTTCTTTTACAGAAACAGAGTCTGTACCTGTCCCTCTTTTAAACGCAGGAGGGTTTATTCCCCCCCCCCACTTTCTTTCCCACCCCTGACATTCGAATCACCGTCACGATGCGACAAGGGAAGCCAATTAATATTCGATGCAAATATTGCTATGTGGTATCGTAGCAACAAGGGCCGCTGTACATCCTCTGGTAGGGAGAGGTGGGGGGGGGGTTTACTTGCAAAGATTGAGAGGGAACGTTGTGGACATGCAAAACGTCTAACAACAGACTCCAAACCAGCTGTCCATCATTGGTTGGGTTCAAATCTCTTGAACCTGAGTGACCCCATCTCCACCCCGACACCAAAACGACATCCAAGTCTTTTACAAGCCAACAAATATTGGTCACGTCTCATTTGGGGGGGAGGAAATAAAGCATGAATGTCTCATTCATTCTTCTTCCCGACTCCATAACGACTACCATCTCCGTCGGGATGTGATAAAAACGCCGCTCTGACCCGAGGCGACACATCGTCTTTCTCACGTGAGAGGAGAGAGCTGCACCTCGCCGAGCCTCAAAACATTAATTCTATTTTCTTGTTTTACCCCCTGCTGGGGGGGGGGGGGGCTGAAAGCAGATATTGGAGTCGAACGGAGCGTGAAACGAAAAAGGAAAAGCACTCCGACTTTGACGATGTGTTCAGTTTCGCTCTTCCTTACGTTTCCTTCTATGCTTCCCCTGGGATTGTGGGGGGGGGGACGGAGTTCCCGATATGTACAACATATGTTCATGTGACTAAATGATTCACAATGTGCCGATCGCGTCCATATGTGGAATCCTGTTGGGTGTGAAGTGGAGCTTTTTCCACACAGAACAACGTTCTTCTTATTCCTTCACCATTCCCGTCACTCATTAGAACGCGGCGCCCCTGAACGCACCGCCATCACAATGTTTCAGCAAAAAATGTCGTCCTTGATGAATAATTGAAGGGAATTGAAGATTGAACCGACGCCCGAGGCGGACAGGGGGTTTTTATTCTTGATCTGTGGGGGTCTTTTTAAGACGGATGCATTGGCGGGTTGTTGGGCGCCATTGGCAAACAAACGCTCCATCAGCGGAGGAAGTGGAGGATATAAGAAAGCGGCAAAACAGGGGTCGTGTCGAAACCCACCGCCTCATTAAAAACCATCAAGTTTTCTGTTTCTCTGCTGGTTTGTCTCTCAAAGCGGACAAATAATTGGAGGTTCTTAATGCATAATTGAGTGTCTGCCTTCCAATCGGTGTCTTTGTGATGCTTTTTGCCTCTCGGCGCTCCAAACCGTTATATTTAACAAAATAAGAGCCTGTTTCTTCTCCTTCGTCAGGGAGGGGGAGATTCTTCCGCTTCCGTTTCCCGGCCTTACCCCTCCTGGGCATCAGCAAGCAGTCCCTGCCCCAGGAAGACCCCGACGCCGTCATGGTGGACTCCCCCCGTCACAGCGACGGCTCGGTGGCCACGCGCGACTACCAACTCCCCGCCACCCGCGAGAGCTGCAGCCCCTCCTACGCCAATGACACCCGAGCCCTCATCGGCCCCAGCCACTGCTCTACGCCCGTTTCCGGGCCCCTGGACCACTCCTCCCCAAAGGGGCCCTGGGACCGGATGCACCCAGACCACCCGGGGGCCCAGACCCAGAGCCAGGAGGACACGCTCACCGCGGCGCCGTCGATCCCAGGCCTCACCCCCACCGCCTCCAAGGACAGCATGAGCAGCATCCGACGGGCGTCGTCCGTCCACGACATGGAGGGGTTTGGGGGCAACTCCAAGACGGTGTTCAGGGACCGACATGCCAGTGAAGGTAGGGGCCCAACGGAAACAGCTGATTCTGTTGTATGTGTGGTTTATGTAATATGTATCTTATACATATATAATATATAAATATACATGTATTATATGATTATAGTATATGAAAAATATGTGGTTATAATGGGAGTCAATTGGACCATTTTTGACCATTTTCAGTTTTGTGTGTACACAGTGAAGATCTGCTATTCTGTACACTTCCACTGACAGGCATTAAGGAACTTAGAAAATAAAAATACAAGCAAACCTTGGTTTTCGAACGCTTTACACATCGAACAAATCGGAATTCGCCCAAAAAATTCTGTCTTAGAAGTCGAACAAAAATTGGAAGTCAAACGCGACACAAACGCCTTTTTCTCGCCGCCAAGTGCGAGAAAAAGGCGAGAAAAGTGGAGAGAAAACGTGACGGTAATGTGCTTTTTATTTAGTTTACTGTATTCAATAAGTTTTCACTTAATTTGCGTTCCATTGCCTACGGTACGAGTTATGGCACCGTAAACTTCTGTCCAGAAGACGACGGTTACTCGTACCTTAGGCTAACCTGATTACGTCCAAGTTTTTTTCTTTGTTTGCTTCTTTCTTTTACATTTCTTTGATACATTTCATTACTGTACAATTTGATACATAAATGACGTTATAAAATAACATATGTTGAAAAAAGGTAGTTTTCTAGCGTCATGGAACCGATTGAGACCATTTACATTATTTGTAACGGGAAAATGTATTTGGAATTGGAACAAATCGGTGTTCAAACAGCCTTCAGGAACCAATTGTGGTCGGAAACCGAGGTTTGCCTGTAGAAGAAAATTACTGGCAAATTTTCATATATTTAGCCTTTTAACTGACTGATTTATCGCGAGACAAACACACAAAAACAACAAAAATGTCCATTTTTGGCCCAAAGAATCCTCGGGGGGGTTAAATGTGTTGCTGGTGTTTTCACTCTGGGACACTAGAATGATATTTTTACACGTTTTTTTCATTGGTGTTCACGCTGATGCGTCTCCATCCCGACCGGATCGAGAGCCGATTCCGGTCCAGGACACGACGAAAACGTCTTTAAATATTAGCATTTTCGTAAAATTCTTTTCTTTTTGGGTTGGGGGCTGTTGTCGGACACTCGTGTTCTTCTCATGGCGAGAAAGGATCTTTAATATCAGCTGTAACAGATGTCATCAAGACCCAGATTTGACATAAAGGGACTCGTGGAGGACTTTATTAATCACCAGACCCCCCAGGTGCGAGTCGAGGCGTGCCAGACTCTTCATCAGCATTATAATGAGTCACCGTGTGTTCTGGGTGCGATTGATCTCCCCTTGAGCCAGAACGGCTCATTAGCCTTTTGGCCCTCATTTGGAGGAAGGTAAAGGAGCCCCAGACCGGCCCCCCCGTTACCTCCAGGACAATCAGTCCACCCCCGAGTCTATCCCCCTATCTACAATCCAAACGGCCCGCAGCCGCTGACATGATAATACGTCTACTTCACCGTAATGAATTGCTCACGGGTGCACTAGCTGGGGGGTGGGGGGTGGCGTGGGGGGGGACTATCTCCAGTCACCATTTGTCATCGTAGAAAAAGCAGAAACTTCTCTCACCTTCGCTCCCGTTTCTCTTCCCGCAGACAACGGTCGCAATATCAAAGGTAACCACAATCGCATCCCGAGCCCCCCCAGCACGGACGTGTTCTGCACAAAGCCTGCTCTTTGCATGCACCCCACCCCCCACCACAATTGAGGCTCACTATGGATGCAAACGCCCCGGCGGGTGACTGACGGTTTTGCACGTTTTCAGGTGTTAGCCTCGCAGTAAAATGACTGAACGCATGACCTGCTGAACCCCACCCTGGATGGGTGCGGGGGGGGGGGGGCGGGGGGTTAGGGTGATAGAACCAGTCTGCACGCGCTTGCATGAAGCAACACATCACATCTCTTTCCCTGCTTTTTTTTTTTTTTTTTTACTCATTGAAGAAAATCAATGAGGCTTTTAGAAGACGACGCCCCCCCCCCCCACACACCTGCAGAACCTCTGGTTCCTCGGTTTGCGTCTCAATCCTTGCCCTTTCCTTGCAGTAGAGGCGTAGCGATGCGTTTGCTGCATGCAACATCCTTCCACACAGACTGTTTGAATCTAACAGGAAGTTCCTGAAACTGACGATGTTTGGGGGGGGGGGATTTTTTTTGGGTTTTTTTGCACCTTTTTCAATCCCAGTTTGTAAAGTTGAACTTACATTAATGTGATACTTGAAGTAATGTCTTTCTACCCCTGACTCCTGACCCTCCACTCCATATTTCCCCCTTTTACCTCCTATCCCTCCTCCTTCCCGGTTGGCCAGTGTCTCGCTCCTGGATGGCTGGGGGTATGGCTTCAGCTTTTCCTGTTTTCTTTCTTTAACTTCTGCAATGATGTCTCCTCACTGTGGCATGCATACAAGCTGTGCATGCAACCTCTCATCCTTCAGCTGTCTGTTTCTCTGTCCTTGACTCTCAATCACTGCTCTGTACTTTGTGAAAAGGGGGGAGGAGAGAGAGAGGAAAAAAAAAAAACCACACAAAAAAAAAGCCATGCTGCCTCCCCTCTGCTGGCTCCAACGGCTGAGTCAGCAACTCTTTTTCACTTTTTATCACTCTCGATGGATCAGTGTGTCATAGTGGTGTCACATATTGTTGCAGGGGAGTTAATTTCCTGATTCCCACCCACCAGAGGACATTTTTTTGTGGTTTTTAAAGGCACATTTTTTGTGAATTCATAGCCAGTTTGACTACCTGTGAAGTTGCATTCTTTTGATTGTGCATCGAATCATTCTTTTTTTATTTTTTTTTTGTGCACCAACAGTGTTCTCCATTAGTTTTTAATGAGAAACTTTGGAAAAGCCTGTTCAACCCTAGACGGGTCGGTCAAAGGCTGTCCAGTTTGTATTTCAGCATCTGTTGTATCGTGTTGTGGTTGAACTCACTCCAACAGCTCCGCCGCCCATGTCACAACAAAAAATTAACAGAAACAGCCCCCCCCCTCCCTCGCGACGGGACTAGAATCGGCAGATTTTTAATAATCGGGACGTGCTTCCTGTGTCGCCCCCCCTTTCCTTTCAGGGCCGCTCAGCCAGATTAAATCCAGCCTGCTGGGCTCCACCTCCGACTCCAACCTGAACAAGTACAGCACCATCAACAAGATCCCGCTCATCACGCTCAACTTCTCCGAGGCCAACAACGACAAGAAGTGCCCCTCCCCTCCGTCGTCCGAGAAGACCATCATCGCCCCGAAGGTCAAAGACCGCACGCACAACGTGACCGATAAGGTCACGCAGGTGAGATGCTCGGTAACCGTGGATACGAGTTGTTAAAGTTTTCTTGGAAGCGTGGATATTTATTTTTATCCACTTGTGGGGGGGGGTCTGGCTCAGCTTGAGTCCCATTCCTGTTATGTTTCTGTTGTTTTAAACATCAAATCAAATCGTTTTGTGCGGTTTTATTAGATCAGGTCCAACAATCTGCTTCAATCTGCTTCGCTTTTATACCGTTTCCACGTGTCCGTTTCATTCCCATAAACCACCAGTTTATAAAACAGCATAAAATTTACAGTTGGAACCATAAAACCATGGATAACGCGACCCAACGGGAGCACAGACCCCGTCATTACTGATGATAGAGACTAAAGGCTGCGATAGGAAATAGAAATAGTTTAAAGAGGAGAGAGTCTAGAATAAATTCAGAGTTTTCCCTGTTTGAATGTAAATCTGCCTTCCATCCCTCAGCTCAGATGTTGTCGTCGGTGTTGTATAAAATCCGTCATCCCACCATCTGCTGGAGCGTTCCGTGTCACGACTATTATGGGTGTTTTGCCTGAGACTAAACAGTCTTGGCACGTAGAGTTTGTGTTTCTTACTAATTCATGTCACCAGTTATTTTTCTCCAACTGAGGCTGAGCAGACGAGGGAGGAGATTCAGTGAATGTTCGTTTATAATCACACACACACACACACCCCCCCACACACACACACACACACACACTCACCCCGCCCCTGCCTGCCCTCTACGTGCCTCTGGATGATGGATTAAACTCAGGTGTTCCGATCCGTAGGTGTCTGTCACCCGCCTCGGATCGTCAGGGATAGTCTTACCCCTACCAGACAAGCCAGAGTCGAGCCGTATATCTAAAGTTACCCGCGTTGGGGTCAAAGGTCATTCTCACCTTCCTGTCTGAGAGGCAGGGCAGAGACGGCAAGTTAATGTATCCTCAGCGGTAAGCCGAAGTTCCCCCAAACCACTGATTCGATATCAGTTTTGCATCACGTCCATTATGCTAAAACAATTAGAGCTGACCACAGCGACCTCTGACCTCAGCGGTGAACCAATCACGTTCGTGTGGTTTTATAGTTGTGGCAGACCTGTTGTGTTCTTCATTGTTGAATATTTTTGGCAACGCTTCCCGCTTTGTCCTCTTCTTCCTGTGGTTTACGGCTGACAAACCCCCCTAGTGGTCAGATTGAGGTACTGTAGCCGCAAGAAACGCCTCAATTTAATTGGCCTAAAAATGTGCCTTCGGGTTTTATTCCCTACCACAACAGCTATATAGTGAACGCCTGACGTGACAGCTCCTGTCATAATGTTGGCTGGTGTTTACTTCCTGCTGTCAGCGCCGCGTGGACGCTCTGGTAGCTACACCAGCCTGTCTTTAACCCCCCCCCCCCCTCCCTGACTAAACATACGGTGTTCAAACAGTCTGTCATGTCTATTCTCTCCTTCTAAGCGTTCAAACTATCAAAGGAGCAAATAGAAAAGAAGCCGTCTTATACAGTTTAGACGCGTCAACACTCTCCCAGACAGCCAACTGTGAAGAACATAAAGCAGCAGATGTCCTGGATTCCCCCCCCCCACCCCCTAGACTCGTCTGAGTTCATCTGAAGCTATCGTCGAGGCGTCGCTCTAATCTGGCCTTGGCTCCCTTCGCAGCAGATGGACGCCGGTCCACGAGGAGGCGAGGAGGCAGGGCTCGTGCCGTTTTCTTGGATTGAAACGTCTCAGAAACGCCACGAGTCGCCATGAAACGCCTCGTTTCTGAGTTATCTGGCCAAGCCGTCAGTTTGAACATGAAACTACACCCCAACAGGGACGAACCGGAGCTCGCTTGCGTTCAGTTTGAAGCTGAGCCAAACAGATCGAGTCTTGCATCATCCCGCGGGAGAGAGTTAATTTGCCACAAGTGCACACGGGATGAATAATTAATATATGGTGTTTTATTGAGGAAGAGTTGGGCTCCAACATGTTAATCCAAAACTGTCGCCGTGCCAATCGACCCGGGCTCCAGACGCATGAATGCATGTAGTGTTACCGTCCCGTTCTTATTGTCCCTATAAATTGAGAACAATGCAAATCAATACATTTATGAAGATTGACAGCATTTTTTAAAAATTTTATTTCGACGGCCACTAGAGAGCCCCTTCCCTTTTCAGTTCTCATCGATTCTCAAGTAATATCCCGTTTTGCGGAGCTAAAAGCGTTTGACCCCCACCATCACGCAGAGGCCAGGAGTTTCTAATAACCAATTTAATTATCAACACTTCAGCTGTTTTCTCGTGCTATCCATCATCCTCTCCTCCCAGGATTCTCCTCTCAACCACAAGGGTTATGAGGGCGACGAGGGCAGAGATACGGTGACAGATAGTCGCCAAACTGGAGCCATTTAAGGTTCATCTTCAGTTTCACTCTTGCTCAGCTACACAATAATTGTCTCTCTGCCCTTCAGCTGAAAAAACTCCGTCCGCCTCTCCCTCTCTTAACATTCACAATAACCAGCGGTGGAGCCTGAAAAGTGTCAGGCGCTCGCATTAATAGACGGATCCTCCGCCTGCACCCGTAATTACCTGCAAGTCATCAGGGCTGCGCTCCGAAATGATCCATGACGTCGCTTTAATATTGATGTTATAACCTATCAGGGTGTAAACGGTGACATTCAGGCTCTCGTCCTTCATGCGTGTTTTTTTTAACCCAACTTTTATCGTCTAACACGCTGTTCCAAAGTGGATTTTTCAATGGATGTTTTTCATGAATAGTTAAAAATTCTAATTGTTGGACTAAAAGCTGAAAACAAAACACATTAATGATTTATTTTGAGCTGTATTTGCTCTGTTTTATTGTTTGAGTTCATCTCCTACAGCCAGATTATTAATCTAAACGTGAACACGAGGCAGTTCCACATACAACGACGCCAAGACGCGTTCACTGACTGCGTTGAACCTGTTTTCTCCAACCACCAGGCGTATTTAAGATTCCTCTGATGTTCCAATGCAGAGAGGAATCTGAAGATACTTTACCCGGCTCCTCTGTTTCCTACAATGCCGCTGGACGACATCTTTTTCTCGTTCCCTGCAATAAACAACACATCTCACTCAGCTTTTGTGAAATTTAAGGCGTGTTTTCTCCGACTTTCATGTGTGTAAACATTTACAGTATTTCCCGCACTATAAGGCGCACCTAAAGGCTTTTAAGTTTCTCAAAAATCGACAGTGCGCTTTATAATCCAGTGCACTTTAAATCCAGTGCGCTTTATGATCCAGTGCACCTTATAAATCCAGTGTGTTTTATAATCCAGTGCACTTTATGATCCAGTGTGTTTTATAATCCAGTGCGTTTTGTGGTACAGTACGCCTTATATTCCAGTGCGCTTTATAATCCAGTGCACTTTATAATCCAGTGCGCCCTATATTCCAGTGCGCCTTGTAATCCAGTGCGTTTTATAGTCCAGTGTGCCTTGTAATCCAGTGCACCTTATAGTCTGTAAATATCGTCATCGTTAAATCCCAGGTCCTGTCTCTGGGTGCGGATGTCCTCCCCGAGTACAAACTCCAAACCCCCCGGATGGACAAGTGGACCATCCTCCACTACAGCCCCTTCAAGGCGGTGTGGGATTGGCTGATCCTGCTGCTGGTCATCTACACGGCCATCTTCACGCCGTACTCCGCCGCCTTCCTGCTCAACGACATCGAGGAGCAGCGGCGGCGGGAGTGCGGCTACTCGTGCTCGCCGCTGAACGTGGTGGACCTGATCGTGGACATCATGTTCATCGTGGACATCCTCATCAACTTCAGGACCACCTACGTCAACGCCAACGAGGAGGTGGTCAGCCACCCGGGGAAGATCGCCATCCACTACTTCAAAGGCTGGTTCCTCATCGACATGGTGGCCGCCATCCCCTTCGACCTGCTCATCTTCGGCTCGGGGTCAGACGAGGTGAGTCTCAGACCGACGGGGGAGGGGGTGAGTCATAGCTCTTACACCACATAATTGAATTTCAAAAACATACAGGCTTTACAGGAACTAGTTCCAAACATGATAAAGCTTTTCCTCTAATGAAGAATCTTCTTGTCGGACGATGTTGATGACCTCAGCGTCAATAATTACTCACGCAGAAGCCATTAAAGATCTCCATGGTAACATCATGACGCATCTTGTTATCCCAATAATGATCCACAGATTTATTGGGTTGATTTGGACGCAGAGAAGAAAAGACCATCTCGAGGAAAATGTTCAGTGTCCGGCGCCCCCCATTGATGAGCGAAATGAATGTTTGAATCATTACAAAATAATTAGAACGGTTGATGAGGCGGGAGGGAAGTGGTCCTGGATGGGTCCAGGACGGGTGAGGGTTGGTGGCTCACAGCTCCTAACTCATTCACAGTTTAGTTTTAACACTGAATTATTAATATTATTAATAATATTAATTATTATTGGAGCTCAAATTCAAAATTCTTGTCGCTTCAGTCGGACACAAGTCCTCCTGGCGATGCACGCCGCCAGCCGACTGGTGCGGAGACGGAACGCGTGTTCCCGTTAACGCCGTCACGCGTGAGCGCAACGACAAAAACCTATTTTTAGCAGGAGCTGAAAATAAACACACCCGCGTTCAGTTTTAACTCCCCGAGGTGTTATTTTTGCTCTCTTTGCGGGGGCAAAGACTATTTTTAGACAGAATCCTGTGGCGCCTTTGTTGCCAGGAAACCATCTCTGATAATATGCTGAGATTTTTTGTATTTTTATTTTTTTCAGATTTCATTAGAACGGTGGCAGGTAGGATCCTCCCATGAGAGCTGCTGGTTCAGCGTGTGCAGAATAGCAAATGAGACGAAGCGGCGTGGGGCGAAATTTACCTACGGGGGCCGATTGAGCGCTGCCATTATTTCCATATTAGCCTCCTGTTGTGATAAGATCTTTGCCAATTACGTCCACGTGCACGTGTGCATAATGCTCAAATTTCAAGCAATTGCAAATTACGACTGCTATTTTTGTGAAAATCTGTCCTGATCCACAGTTCAAATATTAATTTCCTTTAATCCTGGGGAAGGTGAAGTCGATTTCTGCTCATAAACAGGTGGAACAAACCGCTCTGGACTAAGCCAAGCCTTTGGGCGTCCGGATTTTCCACTAATATGAATCGTTTTTTCATTTTAATTCATTATTTTCTCCACTTCCTGCTCATATTTTAACTTTGCGTGGTGTTTTTTAACAGAAATACACTCCATACTAACCTTACTTTTCCATGCATGAAGATGTCCACCAGTTGCATCACATCCTCACTGTGTCGAAGTGTCCTGGCGCGCCTGAAAGCGGCGGCGGCGGCGGCAGATGGCTCTGAGGGATATTCGGCGGATATGTTTCATGCTGGTTGCTAATGGCGGCTTTAGCTTCGCTCCTCAGCCCCCAAACGCCTCTGATTTACTATAAGCCCAGATTTTAATCAACATCACGCCGCCTCGGTGTCATCGCGGTGTTTCGCTGAGCCGCTCTTCATCATGCGGTCGCTGTTGGCGGTGACATCAGAGTGAATGATGGGGGGGGTGAAGGCGTGGATGCTCCTTAATGGAGCCTTTAGAGATCTTCACACACTCATGAATCACCTCCATTAAACTCACCTCCCTTAGACCACCACTCTGATTGGCCTGCTGAAGACGGCCCGCCTCCTGCGGCTGGTCCGGGTGGCCCGGAAGCTGGACCGCTACTCGGAATACGGCGCCGCCGTCCTGATGCTGCTCATGTGCATCTTCGCCCTCATCGCCCACTGGCTGGCCTGCATCTGGTACGCCATCGGCAACGTGGAGAAGCCGTACCTGGAGCACAAGATCGGCTGGCTGGACAACCTGGGCGTGTCCATAGGTGGGCTTTTCCTCATTTTTTACAGTTTTTTTTTTTTTTTAAATCCATTTTTAATCAGTTTTTGGTTTTATTTTTATTCTCCGTAGGTAAAAAGTACAACTACAGCGACCCGAACTCCGGCCCCTCCATCAAAGACAAATACGTGACGGCGCTCTACTTCACCTTCAGCAGCCTGACCAGCGTCGGCTTCGGGAACGTCTCCCCCAACACCAACTCGGAGAAGATCTTCTCCATCTGCGTCATGCTGATCGGATGTAAGTCTCCCCTCACCTCTTTGATGGAACGCAACCACCCGCCCACCTGTGCATGACACCCCCCCCCCACACACACACACACACACATGTGACTTCCTCTCCTGCAGCGCTGATGTACGCCAGCATCTTCGGGAACGTGTCGGCCATCATCCAGCGGCTGTACTCCGGCACGGCCCGCTATCACCTCCAGATGCTGCGGGTCAAGGAGTTCATCCGCTTCCACCAGATCCCCAACCCGCTGCGCCAGCGGCTGGAGGAGTACTTCCAACACGCCTGGACCTACACCAACGGCATCGACATGAATATGGTATGAGAGGGGGCGTGTGTACCCCCCCCCCATCAGAACCTTTTCCATTGTCATCCGGCGACGGCGGTGGAACAATTCCACCCCGATTTTACACCCGGCGATGCTCCGCCGCCGCTTTCCTGGTCATAATAATTGTTCCTGGTACTTATATAAGTTTGTCCTTTTCCATGTCTGCCTCATGTCAAACGGAATGACCCCCCCCCCCCGCCACTCTGGTAAGAGCAGGAGGTACATGTGTGAACATGACCGATGTGGTTAGCTGTTAGCCTCCATCTGTTAGCACTCCACCCTGAATATGTCCGAGCATGCATGTGATTTTAGGACATCTGAAAACACACACACACACACACGCACACACACACACACACACACACACACACACACACACACACACACACACACACACACACACACACACACACACACACTGATTGCATGCATGCAGGTGACTCCAGATGACTTGTGTGTGTGCTGATGTGCCTTGCAGGCCACATTAAATGTTCATTTACAAGTAGATTTGCACACGGCCTGCCCTCCCCCAAACCGCACCCCCCACCCCCCCACTTAGTTTTGCATGTATTCAAACCCTCTGATGCTCATCTGGTACCAGAGACGGGAGTGAATCACTCCTGAGTGTGGGCACAGCCTCGCCCTGGACGCTGCCAGGTTTCCCTCCCCACCTCGGTGGGAGGCTTGGCGGCGGCGCGCACACCGCGGCGACACCCCCACGCTTTGCCAAATGCTGTTCAGTCTTTCCTTTCCAAATCTACTGAGAAAATCTACCAAAAAAACACCCCAGAACAAAAGCCGATTCAGGCTGCGTTTGTTCCTGTCGTGATCGTGTCATTCAGCACTTTGCATTTCATGTGTAAGTGATAAATTTATTTTTTTATTGTCCCCCTTTTTGTGTCTGAACCCCCCCCCCCCTTTGAGATTGTGGTCCGTGATCATTAGTGGTTTATGTCAGTGGTGGCTGTATGTTTGCCTGTAAAGGGGTAAGTGTACATCCCTCCTTTATTATGCATCAGAAATTCACTTAAAGTGAAGTATTTTTTGTATTTTCAACAGTTTCCCAGTCCGACTTGGACGGTAGGAACACCTGATCCTCAGATGTTCAGGTTAAAAACGCTGAAGCTGTGTTTCCTGTGCTGCTATCTGAAGCTTCTCAGTCTCTAAATGTTCTGTCCCGTCTCTCGTCTGCAGCTGGACGCTCAATGAAACCCCTAAATTGCATCGGTTGCAGAAAACATTGCAGGTTATTTCTGCTGCAGGCTGTAATAGGTTTCGAGAAGAAGGAAAGAACACAAGTGGCAATTGTTCCCCCCCCCCAAAAAAAAAAAACAAAAAAAAACTTCCTCTGCAAAAAAATCCATTCAATTTGACCTGCAACTCCACTCCCCGTCTGACCAGAAACTCTGCTTCAATCCCGATAATCACGACCCCGTGTCCCCCCCACCCCCACCCCCCAGGTCCTGAAGGGCTTCCCGGAGTGCCTGCAGGCGGATATTTGCCTCCATCTGAACAAGAACCTCCTCCAGGGCTGCAAGGCGTTCCGCGGGGCCACGAAGGGCTGCCTGCGGGCGCTGGCCATGAGGTTTAAAACCACCCACGCGCCGCCTGGAGACACGCTGGTCCACAGCGGAGACGTGCTCACCGTCCTCTACTTCGTGTCCCGCGGATCCATCGAGATCCTCAAAGACGACGTGGTGGTGGCCATCCTGGGTGGGTCCCACACCCCCAGGATAAAGAGCGAATAAATGTCTTTTAATAAGTTAAAATAATCATAAATCAGTTTAATAACGTTTTAAAGGCCATAATTTATTACAAACTGATATATTTCACATGCATATATAGATAAATGCTCTTTTTCTCTGCCGATACGGATGTTTGCGTCTTATATTTGCGTCTTTTCTCAGGAAAGAACGACATTTTCGGCGAGATGATCCACCTGTACACCAAACCGGGGAAGTCGTGCGCCGACGTGCGAGCGCTGAGCTACTGCGACCTGCACACCATCCAGAGGGAGGAGGTGCTGGAGGTGCTGGACATGTACCCCGAGTTCGCCGATCACTTCCTGACCAACCTGGAGCTGACCTTCGACCTGCGCGACGAGAACGCCAAGGTGACGAGGAAACGCCTTCTCAAACTCTTTCATTCCAACACGGCGTGGGGATGTCTGTGTCGCCATCTGGTATTTATTCTGCTCAGCGGAGACCAGCAGGCGTTTCTGTTGCCGTGGAGAAAAAGCGCTGCCTTCGCATGAATATGTGACTATAATCCAGCCCATAATAATCATAAAAACGTGTCTCTCCACAGACGACCAGTCAAGGCGCTGATTCCAACCAGGACGGCGTGGCGTGTGCCAGACGGGTGTCCTACAGGAGGACGTCGTCCACAGGTCAGTGTGAGTCACATGACCGCGTTTACAGCCGTAAATCAGTTACTAACACAGGTACGAGAGGGAAGTGTGTGTGTGTGTGTGTGTGTGTGTGTGTGTGTGTGTTGTTCTGGCGCCGCTGTGACAGACGACCAGGCTGCTAAAGACAGATAACGTGTGAAGACGAGCGACTGAGCTGTTTGCTGCCGCAGCGACTGTTTTAATTGCATTATAAACGTGTGTGTGTGTGTGTGTGTGTGTGTGTGTGTGTGTGTGTGTGTGTGTGTGTGTGTGTTTATCCCGCGTCCTCAGATCGTTCACACTCTTGATAGTTTCTGCCGTGACGCCGCATAAAAAAACGCTTTTGCGACGAGCCTCGGCCTTGTTTTTAGGCAAATCTAATTGGTCGCCATGGTTACCGTCTCTCAATTCAGCATCAGCATCTTCCAGTATAAGGAAACCGACGACGGTCCGTTTCAGTCCGGCAGCTGGCGTCACGCCCCTCCGCCGGTGTTTGTCCTCAGTTCACCCCCCCCCCCAACACCTGTTGTGAGAGATATTGAGACAAACCCTGGTTTCTCCCCTGGGGGGTAGGGGGCGCCAGAGAATTCCCGATTATCATTTCATCCCCACAGGCTCCCCCCACCAGGAACCGGCGGTCGCCTACCAAAGCCCGGAGATCTACGCCTCCACCGCCGCCGCCGCCGCCGCCCGGGGGAGGAGGGCATCCGCCGAGGAGGGGGAGGAGGAAGACGAGGAGGAGGAGGATGAGGAAGGGAGGGAGGAGGAAGAGGAGCAGAGGCCCCTGTGCTCCGGGGTGCTGGGTTACCCGGTGGTGAGGGACCACGCCCTGGGGCTGGAGCGGAGCGCCCCCCCAGACGCTCAGAACAACACGCAGAGCCAGACGTACGAAGGTGAAGCATCCCTCCTCTTCATCACTTCCTGTTGTGACTGTTCGTAAAGTCGGGGGTTTTATTTTAGACGCTTTTGTTCCTCCGTGTCAAATAAACGTGAACGGATTCTATTTCTGCTCAAACGTGAAACACAAACCGATTTAAGACGAGTCAAAGAGACCAATCCGCTTTCAAAGGCGCTAACAAAATAAAATCACCATGAGTCATGACGGTGACACGTCAGCTTGTGATTGGATGTCGTCCTGTCCGTCACTACGACGTCGCTGCGTCTGGCGGGATTGGATTTATTCAGGGAATCTGAGTTTTAATGATCGGTTTGCTGCGATGCGTTCGAGGACCGTCTGACGAATCAAACACGCTTAGTCGAATGAGGAGCCGGCGCTTTACGGGATGATGCGTCCCCCTGAGGCGGCGTTCTGATAACACACACCGTTTATCCCACGCGTGTGTTTGTCTGCATTCAGACGCGCCGGCGGAGGAGGAGTGGGCGTGTCCGCGTCCCGCCGAAGACGGCGAGGAGCCGGCGCCGTGTGGGGGGGAGACCCCCGGCGGGGAGGAGGACAGCGACACCGACCTCACCTATGGGGAGGTGGAGCAACGGCTCGACCTGCTGCAGCAGCACCTCAACAGGTGAGGGAGGGGCGGAGTCAGAGGGATCATGGGAGTTGTGGTTCATACACCTTTCTTAAATCTTTAAATGTGTCTGATTGATGAAGGAAATCTGATCGATCAGGATTGAAAAGTCTCTGACAGGCGTTTCGTTCTCAGGCTGGAGTCCCAGATGACCTCTGACATCCAGGCCATCCTGCAGCTCCTCCAGAGGCAGACGGCCACCGGCCCCCCCGCCTACAGCACCGTCACCTCCAGCCCGGAGTACCAGAGACCGGCTGTCAGGATGCAGCCGGCGTCCGCCCCCATCCAGACGGATCTCAGCCTCGCTGCTGCTCCACCTCGGCCACAGGTGCCCCACCTTCACCCTAGATCGACCAATGAATGCGTTTCTCAGATGACCTGACATTTACATGCCCCCCCCCCCCTCCCCTCAGACCTCCAACTCTGAACCGGCCCAGAACCAATCCAAAGATCCCTCCCCAGAGACTCTTCCGGACCAGGACTTGGCCGCCCTGCTGGAGGCGGATGCAGACCCGGAGCAAAGACACACCCACGGCGGCGCGGACGCCGCGGACCCCCAGGGGCTCCCCCAGGGCCGACAGGCCTCTCTCCCTGACGTCCCCAGCAGCTCAGGAATAGTGGGACTCCACAGGCCAGTTTCTGACCCGGGGCTTCCAGGACAGTAGGTCTACCTGCTGGTCGGGCCGCGCTGAAGGTCTTCTCTTAAGCTTGACTCAGGGTCTAAGAAAGAGACTGAATATGCAACAGGAAAACAAACTGTAGATTTTCTTCCGTTCCTTTTCAGAAACAACCCCCTCCCACCCCCCACCCTTCAAAACGCTCTGATTTCCATGTATAAAGTCCATTTATACAGAGGTATTTATACACTATATTTAACATGTGAGCTCATCTACGTGTACATACGTGTGTGGAACACTGCCAGCAACACGGGGCACCTATGTGCTGTTTTTTTTTTTATCCTAACATGTCATGCATGTTTTTGGGTTGTTTTCCGGTGCATGTTCCTCAAACTGCAGCTCGCCAGGCCATCAGGCGTGCTAGCAGCATGCTAACAGACGACTGTAGCGACCGCGTCTGCGTTTCTACTACTCCTCCCTCTCCACTAGGGGGGGACAAAAGCTACTTGAAACTCCCTCTGAGGCATTTCCACACCCCGAAGTTCACCTTGTATCAGCAGCTACACACGAGCTGAATACCCGTCTGTATATTTAGCGTGCCTACCGTACAAGACGACGTCTGATTCAGCTCTAAATCCGGACGGCGGCGTAACGGGAGGCGTTTTTCACTCTTTGAGAGCAATAATGAGGGAACAGACTCCCAGTTTGTTTCTGGAGTCCGTCCTCTAAACGTTACAAACAAAAACGACGCACAAAGTTGTGGATTTTTTTTTAAACAGCTACCACAAAAACCGCCTCGATCGCACGAACACGAACGCGGTTTCCCCAACCGTTCCTCCTCTGAATGTTTGGGGGAAACAGCCGTCTCGGGTGGATTTCCTTCCCCTTGTCTCGTTTAAAATGTGACACCACCACCACCTTTCCCCCTTTTTGGTGTCGGCGTCGAGCTTTGGTCACTCTTGGACAATTCAGTTCAAGCTCATTTGTTGTTTTCCTCGCCTGGATGGTGTTTTGTGCGAGATTGAGGTCAAGACTCCCGAGAGGGTCGTTCCGAAAGCTTTTAGCCTTTCGTTTTTCTGGAAGATCGTGATCGATTTTTTTTTCCAACCATCCAACCATCCATCCGTCCGTCCGTCCGTCCGTCCGTCCCCTCCTCCAAACCTCCTTTAAATGATCCGAAACAAACCGACCCGTCGTCGTCTTTTCCAGCTCCCTGCTTCAGGTCTTCCATTATCGATGTCTGTGTGGGTTCTCAGTGATCCAGGTCACGGTTATCCAGAGCTGTTTACATCAACCCGCTGGACTTTAAGGGAGTTTCTTGAAGACGTTTCTCCTCTCATCCAAGAGGCTTCTTCAGTTCCTGCGGTGGCAACATCAGAACTGAAGAAGCCTCTTGGATGAGAGGAGAAACGTCTTCAAGAAACTCCCTTAGAGTCCAGCGGATTGATTCAAACAGCTTTGGATCTCCCATCATCTGACTAAAAAGTAGAATGAACCCGACCCACAATGCCGCTGAGGACGCCGCTCAGCCTTCAGTAGCCTTAGCTTCATAAGCAACAGACGCACGTGTTAGCGAATCGTTCTTAGGCTGCATGACAAATGAATTAGTCATTTTTAATTGACGTTCCCACTCTAGCACAATTTACTGCATGGAGACGTTTGAGTGAATTAGAAAATAACCGTCTCGATCAGCTCGTATTAACGTGTAAGGTCCAGCACATCGGTCATCCAGAGAAGAATCAGCTAAGACCTATTTTTCTAAAAGGAAAGTATTTAATTTGCCATTATTTTTCTATGTACCTTATTTAGTTTGTAAACGAACGCCCGACGTTCCAGCGCTGACGGGACGACGAACGGAACGCACAGCCTCTCGATGTAGCAAACAAGACGTCAGCGACGGCCACTTTAAGCTTTGTCTGCCTTGATAACATCGTCACACGTAGGAGACGAAGACGCTCGTTTGTTTCCTACGCTTAAAAAAAATAAAAAATAAAAAACTGGGACGAGTTTAAAAAAAAAAAATTTCCGGGGGTTTCCTTTAAGCTTTCTTTCTCGAGCACAGATGTAGAACAAAAGTTGCTAAAGCCTAACTGGACGAGTCCGGCGCCTGAAGGGTCTCCTGAACTTTTATGGGATTTGCAAACTTTTGCACAGAGATTAGAAAACTTGCTGTACTGGATTCTAAATGTCACTTTTTAAATCTAGTGCTGTTCACAATTGTTTTTATGCATTTTTTAAATGTTTGCCACTGTATTTTATACAATGCAACACTTAACAGCTAATTTGAATGTTTCTGTTCTTAACTATATTTAAAGAAATCAAATATATTGTGTAAATAGACTGAGGGATGGGGGGTGAACAATTGTATAAATGAATAAACAGAATGCATACTGATTAAAAAGTATTTATTGTAAGGAAATAAGGATATAACGGGTGTGTGCAGAGGTTCGCTGCAGTTTTAACATGTTTTTTTGTTTTGTTTTTTTCCCAGCAGCAAAACGTTTGAACACGTTTGACACGCTTAGACCTCACCGCCACACGTGAACAGTGTTACAGACGATCGCTGCGAGCGAACAGTCGCTTTGGCTGTGAGCTCGTTTCAAACAGAAGCACACCGTCACAAATAATGCACAAAATGTTGGGTTATCAAAACCATTCAGTGTCGTCATAGCAACGTGCTCTCTGGTATTTATAATCAAAATGCTTTCCGTTAAGTTAGATATAAATGATTTCATATATTAGACATTCAGAGACTATAATGGCACAAGAGGTTAGAGGATTCTTTTGTTATCGGTTCAACTTTTAGCACAATTATTCTGACACTGGAGCGTTTTTTAAAAAAAATCTACACGTCAACAATGTCCAGATTTTCATTTCTATAAATATCTATTCCCCGATGACAAAACAGGATGTGAATGTATATCAATATGATTTCTACATGCTGGTTTGTCCCAGTTTAAAAAATGGTAGTTCTAATCCACAGGTGCAGTTTCACATTAAAAACATTTAACTGGCAAAATACAAGTTCACTTTCTAAGTCGTCACAGGAGTGCGTTTGTGAAAAAACAAGTTATTTTTGGCGATTATTTCTTTTTCTTTGACAGCAGATCGGTTTTAAATCTTGCAGGGAGCGGTAGAACAAGCTGGCGCTGTCAGAGGAAGACCTGCAGGCTTTTTTAAAAAGGGGTGAGTAAAAAGAATCAGATCGCTGCTGATGGAAAAAGGTCAATAACTTCCTGACTGCTTCTCTTTGTTGCCTCCAGGAGTGTTAAACCACAGCTGCTGTCACCTGCAGACGGAGCGGGACTTCAACCTTAAAGATGGCTACTTAAGAAACCAGGATATGCCTATTCTAATCTCTATATTCCCTTTAATCTAGATACATACTGTGTGTGTGTGTGTGTGTGTGTGTGTGTTGACACCTGATACATCTTCTGCACGTCCCTGTGTGACTTACAAGACTAAAGCATTACAGCAAGCGTTACAAGCAATGGGCGCTCTCCAGTCGCGGTTCATCGCCTTTCAGTCTGACGTACTGGCCTTTTGCTTCTGTGCGGCGACGGTCCAGAAGCCGCCGCTTGATCGGTTGTGTCGGGCGGCCGTGACCTCGCGGCGTTGGGACACGCAGCAGCACTTAGATGGCCATCGTGCAGAGGATAAACTGTTGATGGGAGGGGGGCAGAGAGACAGTCGTTCTGTAAATCAACAACAAGAAGCAGACCTTTCCTTTGGTGTTACGGTTTGCCGGGTGGACTTACGTCGTCGTACTGGAAGTTGACGGATCCCTGGCGCATGGTGTCTCTCTGCCTGAAGTTCTCTGTGACAGGAAGAGGAAAAACACTCAAAGCGGGAGTAATTTTTCTTGTGTATCTGGATTTAAGCGTCGGCTTGTCTCGGCGTCGCACCTGTGAGGGCGCGCAGCTTAACGCAGCACGCCACGTAGTCGTCGAAGAACACCCGTCCTCCTTTGTTGTAGCGCTTGAGGATGGCGTTGAGGGCCTGGGGGCTGATGCGATACCCTGATGGAGGGAAGGAGCATCAGGTTAGAGCGACGGTTGAACGGGACTTAAAAACAGTTTGAGCCGCGAAAAGCCAAACTCATCTTCTCAAGGTCGACCAAAAAATGAAATAAGATGTTATGTGTGGAGAAAGGTCAGGGTTCTCCTTTTATTATGATTTACACAAAGGTTAATCCTGACTGATTTATCAGTCGCTGCTTCCAGTCTGTTCCCTCACCGCTCCGCTGGGCTCAAACTGACTGTCAGTCAGAGACAGATTATCTCAATCTGGACGATTTAAAGCCTAAACGACTCCAATCAGGTTTCATTAAGACCACTAAACGTCCTAATAAACATCAGACGTGTTACCGCGTTAGAAACGCTTTAAACTCTCACCCATGGCGCTGATGGCCTGACTCAACTCGTGCGGCTCCACGGTTCCGCTCCGGTCCTGGTCGAACATCATGAAGTTCTGCTTCCAGCTGCTCAGAGCCACGAACAGCTCCTTGAACTCGTTGAAGCCCATCTTTCCCGTGTAGTCCCTCTGATGGACGTGTGGTTAAGTTAAATTATCTGCAGGGGTGAATGCAGCCGTTTAACCCGCTGCCACAGCGGGCCACGCCCACGGGGAACATATTTCTATGATGATGACGTTAAGGGAAAGGATACGTCGAGCATAGCGATCATGATCCGGCACGTCTCCAGGCTGAACGCTGTGGAGAAAGGGAAACGACTTAGTCACACTGACAGCTTTAGCGTTAGCGTCACTAGCATATTAAATAATGCAAAACGCCGTCCTGCGCTACAGGTGTGGAATCATCCCTCAGAGTTAGCTACCGAAATATATCCGCGATCAAAACCTGAATCTCCTGCTCCTCCACACTAATACTTTTGACTCGTCGGCTGCAGATGTGGTCTGAGAGGTTTTCACTTCCCTCCAGGGAATCCTCACCTGACTGTAAATGTTAAACATGACCTAACGCTGAGAAGAAATGACACATCAGAAGCCTGAAGGCTCACATGATTCACATCCATCAGTCGGGTCTTCCTCACACTCCAGTGGTTTGCAGCTGAGTGTGAAGAGGCTTTAACAGGAGTTATTACCGCCGGAGATGGTCGGCCGTGGTTTCCTGCTTTGAAGCATAGTTCTCTCCTGATTGGCATCGATTTTCCGTTTGGAGAGAGGTTCAATTGAACTCAAGGTTCAGGAGCAATGGAAAAATGGAGCGTGAGATCGGGAGGGATGTCTGGAATACACGTTTAGTCAGCTAGCTGCCGCCACAACCCCAAATCGTAACAAAAAAAACATCTGAAAAGTGTGCTTAAATGAAACTTAACTGCACTTAAAGATAGTTTAAAGCAGGAATCAGTCATCCTCAATTTGAGGAAGGGAAAGCGGTGAACTCACGGGTGTAGCTGCCGGTGAAACCAGACTGGGTCAGACACCTCTGGAGCTCCTCGGCATCCACCTCACCGTCCTCCACAGAACAAGAAGAGATCGTAAAAACTCGGTTTCATTCACCAAATCCACTTTATATCCTTCACACGCAACACAATCACCAGCATTGATGACTGAGGCGAGAGAACGTTGATCCACACCCACCTGGCCAGCTATGGCTGTAAAATAACCCCACATTGGATCATTGGCAGCTGGGGACGGGGCGCCGTAGGCCCCTGGATATCCTCCCCCATAGGGGGAATATCCTCCCATTGGCCCACCCATAGGCCCAGGCATGTGGCCTCCCATTGGCCCCCCTGGCATCCCTTGTGGCATTCCTGGCATGCCCGGCATACCTGGCATACCTGGCATGGGACCCCCATACTGAGGCTGAAAACAGTGGGGAGACAAAAAGCAGCACAGTAAGAATTATTTGTGAATTTAAAAAAAAAAAGCTTTTTCTCAAACATTTCATGCATTGACAGGAAAATCAATGCTTATAAACTGATAATCATGTGACCCACGTTAAATCCTGTAATGAGGAGGTCATAATGGACAACCCAAGAGGTGTCCAGCAGGTTTTAAATGACACCAGCTCTGTTTGTTCCTACAAACAATATATTTTCCACCTCATACTGACTGTTTAGACCATTCTCAGGCTTACTGAATGACTTGTGACCCACAAGAATTCGAATGAGTCACCAGAAGGTTACGTAAAAATAGAACAAGGTGTGTCTGTGGTTCCTGAGATCAATCAGTAACTCCCAGCAGCTATACATTAAACCAAACCCGTCATTATAGGGACAATAATCACTATTATAAAATAAAATGCCCTTTTCAGACTTTCAACAAGCAGGTTTAACTAGAAGACAGGTCCCCAGTCATTTCCACATGGCAAAGGTAATGTTGCTTAGTACACAATGTTGATTCCGGAAGACATAATTTTTGCTTTTATAGAAAAGGTTGTGTGGCTAAAATAAAACACACAGGGTTCCGTTGGATTGTGTAACCGCCTGCCTTATAATATTAATAATATTAATTGTGTAACAGCGCGTTTCGTGAATCCACTTGATCAACAGCCTCAGGCTAGTTTTCCTGCTAACACTGTAGCTCGCGTAGCCTCATTAATCAAGTTTCTGTACGATTTACTCACCCCGCCGTAGCCTGGATACGCCATTTGGTGTAACAGAGAAAAATGGCAAATGTTTATTATCTTTAAAACTGTTTAAACCCGGGTTATACGGGTTGGTTTAGATAGCCTGTTACACGGTTATAACTTCCGATAAGTCTGATCAGTTCTACGTCACATCCGCCTTGGTGAAGGTTGTCGGAAGTGCGTTACGTGATTGCGCGTATCAGCCAATAGTTGATAAGAGAAAGGAAAAGGCCCGCCTACCTGTTGTGTTGTTGTCGTCACTGCTGCCTTCAGGTGCACCACGTAAATTTAAAACCTTAAAACTACTGTCGACATCAATGTGAACCCACGAATTTTTGATTAAACATTGGAATTGGGGAATAAAAAATAAAATGAGTTTTGTTTTTTTTTTCATAAATACTCCTATTAACACGGGTATTTTTATTCATATTTTAATTTTCGTGATACAGGTACAGGATTTCTATAAAGATGTGTGAATACAGTCCGACTTTTTTTTACTGACCATGAAGTATTTCTGATGTTCTTCTTTTTTCTTGTGACGTTACTACATTTAATCCACAGTAAAATTGCGTTTTGACCTTTTCGCAGCACAGTATGACACCGAAACTGCTTCTCACGCAAAATAAAAGTACTTTTCTTCGTCTTTAAAAGCCGTTGATCCAGTCAAAGCGTTTTCATTAAACAAACAAAAAATATTTGTCTGTCCTGTGTGTCTTTGCTTTTACCACTAGATGGGGATTTGGGACTTTTCATAATCCCATATAAACAAAAACCAAAATGTGTTTTATTTCCACAACTTGACATAAATCCAATGTGTTCATTTAGTGTTCATAAAGGCAAACACAACTGAAAGTTCTTTTACATAAAACATATTAAGTCTTTTAACATGCAAAACATAATAAATTTGGAGTGCAAAAAAACAAAAAGAATTCATTAAAGTTTTGATAACATTAATATTTCTGTGTGCTTTCTTGCAATAAAATTTTTTCTTCAGTCACTTGTCTCCATTAATCTTTTTTTTTTTTTTTTTTTTTGCCAAACATCTGTTTTCCTTTTCCCATTTCCACACCACTTCAGAAAACACTCAGAGGAAATGTTCTGTGAATTGAAGTGAAACTCAGTGTATTATATACAAGAAACGCGTGAAGGATTCAGGATTCCACAGAAATGTACTATGATGTAGTAAATATTTCCCGCATGAATCCAAGGAAGGTGTCACAGTGGCTCTTTCACATATAATGTGATTTGGAAATGAAATAACAGCAACTTAAAATGCTGTAGATGTACAGCTTAAGTCAGATGGTTCTGATTCGGTTAAGTGTCAAATATGACGTATCTTTAAATCTTACTGATCCAGATCCTAAAGCAAAGTCATCAGCAAAACTATGGCTTTGCAAACTACTTTTAATTTACAGTGAATTTCAGTTTTAAATGATGGTTCTTTAATTGAATGTGTGTGGACTCTATATCTGTGTATTTAATTCCCTGTCGTGTAGGATGTGTTCAAACCCCTTATTCAAACCAAACCAGTGTTGTCACATTAGTCATTTCCTCAGTTTGAGGTATATTTTGTTTTTTTGTTTTATTTTGAATCTGATCTCAGGTCTCCTCACTAATCAGGAACCATTAGGTTCACCTGGGACGCCGTCCTCAGCTGCTAGCGATCAATTCAGAGGTTATTTAAGGACATGGAAGCGTCTCTGTTCAGTTGGTCTGTGTCAGGAGAGTCAACACCATCAGTTGGCTCGCCGTGTGTTGTGTTTGTGTCCGTCTGGGGTTGAATATTTTATAAAAAGGGGTTTCTTTCAAACTGTTTCGGGCCACGTCTACTGACTCCCATTTCAGTTTGGTTTGGGGTCTGAGTCGTGTTTATCACATTGATAGAATCAATGTGTGACTGTAGGGAAATCCTTTTCCTACCACCACCTTTTAGAAAACAAATGGTCCATTTTGGGGGGGATGTTTTCGTTCTACACGTGGAGTGGTTTTTAATTAGAGACCACAGACATGTTGGAGTTAAAATGGGAAACTTAACAATTGGGGGCTCGTCTGTGAAACGACATGAAAATAAACCTCACCAACCTCAAAATGAACTTTAAATGAGAGTCATTTGAAGACTTCCATCTGGGATGCACTCAACTCGTTTAGACAAATCCCATACAAATGATTTGGTGACAAGGCATTTCGAAAAAAGAATGCAATGAAATGAGCTCTCGTCACCAGTTGACTAGAGAAGGTCCTTACTGATGGATCTGGGGCTAAATCAGAACGTGGGGGTGAAAAGGGTGTCACCAACATTACAGATGCAGTAGAATTCAAACAACTTGATGTTGTAGTTCAAGCTCAACCAAATAGTTTGAGCAAAAAACAATACAGTTGGAATGCCAAGAGAGAAGGGGAAATGGAAATGGATCACTCAGCCATTTGAGGGAGCTGGAACATGACCAGCTCTCCATCAAGTCAACACTCTGATTTAGTTTGCAACAGAAAGCTTGTGCCACCGGTTCTGAGAAGGTGGACGAGTATTTCATATTATTGAGAGGGTTGTTGATTCTCTGAAACACCTAGAGGAGTTCAGACCAATGCCTTGCCAAAGTGTGTCAGTAGGAAAGACTGAGTGTTTATGCATCTTTGTTCTGGTGGTTAGAGTTCTGATTAAAGACTGGGAAAGAGATCGTCCTCTGTTCTAATGAACTGAATCCAGAAGAGTATCGTAGCTAGAAAAATAAAGAATGAAACTCCTGGAAATTTCAAATACACCAACACCAGAGTGTCACTTTTGCCAAACAAAGGGTCATATTGTTCATAAGAAGCCCAAAACAGTGGCATTGTTGGGGGTTTAGGTTTGCCTGGAGACAATGCCAGGAAGTAGTCTGTGACACTACGGCAAGACACAGCATCACAGCCCATCTTTCTGGGGGGGATGTTACCCTAAACTGAGGAAATAGAAAGCAGTGTCCTGAGTACATGGGAGTGGAGATGAATCGGTTTAAAGAACCATTGTCTCATGTGAAGTTAGAACCTGGTAGAGTCAACGGTCCTGTGGAGGTTGTCCAGAGGGATGGACTACCTGTGGAAAGGGATGGCATTCTCCCGGGGTAATGGCCTGGCTGGTGATAAGTTCACAAGCCATTGGCCAAACCCAACTGTTGTGGAAATGCCCAGAATAAAACAAGGTTTGGCAGAGAAAGATGTTGCACTTCAACTGGAGATGTCAGAGACCAGTCTGGTGGACTTCTCAGCCAAGTCTGTTTCACTGTTGGTGGGAGTGAGCGTGTTAATGGTAGGGATGTTGGGGGATCAGCTGGTCTCTCTGAGACGGTCTCATGTGATACCGACCCAGTGGACACCCATGAGTCCAGTTTCCTTTGGACGCCTCAAAGATGAACGGATCTGTCGAGGTTGCTGACAGTCCTAGAACAGTGGTCCCCAACGTTTTAAAAAACTAGATTCAAATGACTGCGCTGATGAGGTTCATTTTGAAACGCGGCGACTTGGATTCAGTGAATTCAACGTAATTCAAGCTCAACCAAATAGTTTGAGCAAAAAACAATAGAGTTGGAATGCCAAGAGAGAAGGGGAAATGGACATGGATCACTCAGCCGTTTATTTGAGGGAGCTGGAACATGACCAGCTCTCTATCAAGTCAACAATCTGATTTAGTGTTGACTCTGATTTAGTGTTGAACAAGTCAATAATAATATAGAAAATTGATTGGAGCCCTGAGCTTGTTTCTCTGTAACAAGCCGGTCCCATCTAGAGGTAATGGGGGACAATGACACTCCAAGTGTGTTTCATACATCCAGTCTACTCCGTAGTTTTGCTTTAGTTTCGGTCACTGCAAAAAATACCGCTTTTTGGGTAATTTCAGGATATTCTGCCTTGATTTTAATCCAGAAACTTATCACAGATGTTGTCAGAAATATGCTTTTAAGACCACCGTCATTTACAATGTCCAGCAGTTGATCTTCTCGATCAGACCAGGTGCGATTCATCTGGTTTGTTCACAAATGGGTCAAGGATCCATTCATTCGCACCCCATGGGTCTTTTGTGGTTGGAAGCCACGGCTCAAACTCTTCTGAAAGCATTGTTGTCGTGCACCAGCTGGGGGAATGATGGATCAGGCTCAGCCCCTTGTTAAATCCCCAATAATGTTTAAAACATGTCAAATATCCCTCGGTTCACTCGCCGTCCCCACCATTCCAGCTCGTCTTTAAATGCAGCAACTTTATCTACCAACCTGAAGACAATTGCCAATTTCCCCTCAAGTAACGGATGAAGTTCATTGAGTGGGTTGAGTTTGTCGCATAAATAGGCAAGTTTTGTGACTCATTCCTGGTCACTGAAATCAAAATGAAACTTCTTTAGACTGATAATAAAAAAAAAAGATTCAAACGTTCTTTGCATACTGGTACCTAGTGATTTTTTGGATTTTTGCAAAAACACTTTAATCTCATTCAAGCATTTTGCAGTTTTACATTAGATGAAAGCATTTAAGTGCCTCAGAAGATCTTTTCCAAAAAAAAACTGCAATCACATTTAACATTTAGAACATTTAGAACATTTTACAATTTTTCATTAGATGAAATTTCAAAAACACTAAACACCAATAAACAAAAGGAAACACAATATAAAAATTAGTGCATTATAACAGGAAGTTTGCAAAAGTGAGGTGGTCATCAACTAACGTACATAGGACGTTTTTGTAACACCAGATGTTCCTAAAGTTATTCAGGTCTTTTGTCAATTTATAGACACCAAGTTCTAGTTTTAAGCGACATCTGATGTTACAGCAGAAAACAGTAGCTGCTTCTTGAACGGTATTGTTTTCAGTTCTCCTCTTCCTGGTCACAGAAATTGCAAGTTTTGCCTCCCCAGAAATAAAATTTAAAAGCTGCCACTTTCTCTGATTCGATCTATTGTACCCAGCACCGTAGATGGATTTCCTGATACTAAAGTTTTCATTGAACAAGTTAAAAACATTTGTTAGAAGAGTGAAGAGCACTGAAGTCTCCCACACTCACTGAAAGTATGAAAGACTGTCTCCTGAAGGGGACAGAAGGGACACTGGCTGGACACCGCAAGGTTAAAAACAGAGATAAAGCATTGGAACCGACGGCACCATGCAAAATCCTCCACTGGAGGTCGGCTGTTTTTTTCTTGAGGGGGGGTTTGTACAGAAGTCTCCACTGTGGGTCAGGTCCATTTCCCATCCTCCTGTTGGCCCAGGTAGTGGGGGCTCTGTCACACAGGCTTCTCTTGTTGATCACTTTTACACATTGTCTGTACAGTATTTTTTTGTTGGCCGTGTGCAGGCTGATCTGTCGTTCATCTCCGAGGAGAGGACACTCCAGTTCTCCAAACAGGGGACTGATGTGGACCTCTGGGAAAGGATCTTTGCTGTCTGGCACAGTCCCTGTACTATAGTCCAGGAGGAGGCTTGTCTCCTTCCCGGAAAGTCTTTGCCTCCACAGTCGTAGCCCCCTCTGAGCCACCCTGGTGGACTGGATGTCCAGCAGGGAGCTCACAGCCTGGGTATCCGCCAGCGCAGGCCCGGCGTTGTCTACCAGTTGCTGGAGGGTCCTGGTCCTGGTTCTGCAAAGCGCTGCAGACAGCCCAGGTGTGGCTCCACTGCAGACATCCAGCCTGGCTCCATGCACTAGTGGTTCCTTCAGGAACCAGAACAGAGTCAGAGCTTTTTCCTGGGCTGCTTTTAAATAGGGCCCATGACTTAAAAACACCATGATAAAACGGAGGCAAACTGTTTAACTTTAGACACTTAGAGTCCATTAGAAACAGAGCAGCATCCAGGTCCAAGTGGCTCACACGTCTGAAGATGCAGCCGGCCACCTCTCTCCACGTCAGATCCACTGGTCTGGTCAGAAACCGCTGGATGAACTGTAATCTGAACGTGGCTGTTCTGCTAGCCAGGTGGATGAGGCCCTGTCCCCCCTCCTCTCTTGATAAAGACAACACTCCTTGAGGCACCCAATGCAGCCCATCCCAGAAAAAGTCAACAAGTTTGGTCTGGATTTGGGCTACAAACCCTGATGGGGGTTCCATACAGGCCAAGCGGTGCCACAGCTGTGAGGCCACCAGGTTGTTTATCACTAAAACTCGACCTCTGTACGACATTCTGGGGAGCAACTGTTTACATTTCTTTAGTTTCCCTTCTATTTTGTCAATGACGCCCTCCCAGTTCTTCCTGGTTCTTGTCTCATTTCCCAGGTACACACCGAGATATTTGAGACCATCAGTCTTCCAACACAAGTTTTGAGGAAGAACCGGGAGGTTGCCATGCCACTCGCCAACAGCAAGGGCTTCACTTTTGTTCCAGTTTACTTTTGCAGCAGTTAAAACATTGAATGAGTTTGTCAAACCCACCAGAACATTAATATCCCTCTGGTTTTTTATAAGAACAACAACATCATCAGCATAGGCAGATAAAAGAATGCTCTCTCTAACACCAGGTAAAATCAAACCATCGATGCTTTTGCGGATTTTACACAGGAGGGGTTCCAGAGAGAGTGCATAGAGCATCCCAGACAGAGCACAACTCTGCCGGATGCCCCGATGCACCCTGAAGGGGGCACACAAGCTGCCGTTAAATTCAGTACATTCTCAACGTCACTGTACAACACCTTGATCTTGGCAATGAACTCGGCGCTGAACCCAAACCTCTCCATAGTTGTCCAGAGGAAGCTGTGCTCAACACGGTCAAATGCGTTTTCCTGATCTAACGAAATGAGACCAGCGTTTATACCCAATGATCTGGACACCTCCAAAACATCACGAATTAGGTAGACATTGTCTGCCATGGACCTGCCGGGCACACAGTAGGTCTGATCCCGGTGGATGACCTGCTCCATAGCTTCCCTCAGCCTGGTAGCCAAAGCCTTGGACAGAACCTTGTAATCGGTGCAGAGCAGTGACACAGGGCGCCAGTTCTTGATGTCCTGCAGACTGCCTTTTTTAGGCAGGAGGGCAACGACCGCCCTCCGGCAGGACAGTGGCAAAGAGCCTGAGGATAGACTTTCAGTGAACACTTCCAGCATATCACATGCTAGAATGTCCCAGAAGGCTTTATAGAACTCGACCGTCAGACCATCGATACCCGGAGATCGTCGTCCCTGCATGTTCTGCAGGGCAGTGTGGAGTTCCTCTAACTCCAGCGGCCGGTCAAGTTGTGAATTTGTCTCCGTGGAGACCTGAGGTAGCTCTGCACAGAACTCCTCCAACAGTGGCTGGTTTTCCCGGTATTCACTGTCATACAAAGATGAATAAAAACTCACAGCTCGCCTTCTGATCTGTCCGGGCTCTGTCAGCTCCTGTTCTGTGTCAGACAGCAGGGAGTGGATCTCGTTGGTCTGTCCATGCTTCCTCTCCAGGCTGAAGAAGAAGCTAGAGGGAGCATCCATCTCGGTGATGTTTTGTACCCTGGATCGGACTAGGGCACCCTGTACTTTAGTATCCAACAGGTCGGCTAAAGCCATTCTTTTGGACTTGAGGATTTCAGTACACCTCTGATTTCCTGTGGAAGCGCTTGTCTCCAACTCCACAATTTCAGCCTCTAGGTGTGGCCCGTGGCCCGGTACTGGGTCAGGACCCAGTGGTTGGGGACCGCTGTCTTAGACTGTCTCAGAAGCAGCTCATCGCTCGTCAGCTCTTTACTTTTTATTATATTTCTTTTAACTTGATTTGAAAAAAGAAGACAAAATTTTGTAAAACATAAAAGTTTATCAGTCCAGACAAACCAAACTCCTCTGTAACCCAATGAGTGCCATTGTCGCACCTCTACCTTTGGTATCACACGTTTGCAGCCAATCGTTCAATGACACCTGGTGTCGGGTGGTGGCTATTTAAAGTTGATGTTTTCAACATAATATGGTTTTAATGCCCATTTAAACTTAAAGCAAGGTATTCTATAAGCAGCATTTACAGGGACTACAGGTCTCCTGACTCCTCAGGAACCAGTGGGTTCACCTGGGACGCCTCCACCCCCCCAGCTGATGGAGATCAGACTCCTTGACGAGGTGGAGGCTCCTGTTTGGACTCTTTTTTCTTTGTGTCTGTCCTACATGCAGGGTGTTCGCTGCTCTGTTTGACACATAACTCCACATTAAAACGCATGTTTAAAGTAACACCAGCGCTAAGAGTGCTTTGTGCTGCGGTACATTAAGCACACACACGTCATAAGGATGTTTAGAGAAACATCTCTGACCCATTTTCAGAGACTCCAAACAAAGATTTCCTGACAACCTCGAGCCAAGAATACCATTACAGCGCTGACACTCATGTTACGCCCGCCGGAGTAAAAACCAAGCGCACCCTTGGAGTAAACACCGGAGGATTCCATCGGATCACCGGTTCCGGTCCAAGGATTGCGATGATGTGCAAACAGAACATCTGAAGAAATCACTTTTTGCTTGCTGTGCTTCTTAGTAATCTTTTTTTTTTTAAAGAAATTAAGAGTCACTCCTTTCTATTAGTTTTTGATTTAATAGGGCAATATTTAGGAAAACATTGCGTGAAACTATTAATATACAGTATAAATATCTTTTTCACCTGTGCTCTGGAAAGTAAATGTGATGGAACCCATTCCAATACAGGAAACGATGATAAGTTCATTTAAAGTTCAGGCACGGCTTTTAACGACACCACTGACATTTGTCCGATCACTCCAACACTCTACCTGCTCAGTCGGACCAAATGTGTTGGATGTGACACCTAGAGATGATTCTGATGGCGTTTAGTGTCCGTTAAATGGAGGCATCTATGATGCAACGCTCTTCAAACAAGCCCGGCTGCATTAGGGGAAACATCCAGTGTCTGTCTGTTTGCTGAGGATGTCCGGTGTGAAAGGGACCGAGTGCAGAATATTCCTCATAAAGACACAGCTTGGTATTTGTTAAGCTTTTAACAGGCTTTTAACATTTACTGACTCCTTGGCACTTACAGTACGAACAAAGAGGGAAACTTCCACGCAACCTGGAGTAAAACCAGGTTGAGTGGAAGCTTGTTCTGTCATGTAAGCCGTCAATAAAATAATGAATTTATTCTTACCAAATTGGAAATTTCCCCATCCGTTAGCCTCACCTCACCAAAACAGGAAGAATATGAACAGTACAGTAAATGCAGCGTCTGCATTGTGCTGCATTATTGACACTTTATTAGCTTTGGTTCCTGTGAGGCTGTAACGCCATCCATCATCCGACGGACGTGTGAAGTCGTCTGAAGCGTCGATTCGGACCATTTCACTGAAAGTTTCTAGCAGCCGCTTGTGGCGAGGAAAAGTCAAATCTCTTTAATGAAGCGTTCGGTCTGGACTAAACACTGGTGAAGCAGACGACGACACCTGCACCGCCCGCGTGTTATTATGGGATAAGGCTAAACGCACAAATATAGTGTAACGGCAGAGCAAATACAAAACGGCGCCAAAGTCAGGTCCGCCTGTTCCACAGCGGCTTGATAGCTTTAGCCCACAGGCTAACCCATCGTACAGAAGTGAGCCAGCATTTTGTTTATTGCACAATAAATAAAAATGAACAATTATAAGACACGATGTGTTATTTCTTCTACTAAATATGATGCTAAAACACTTGTGCTGAAATATAGCCTGACAAAGAAAACAAGGCCAGAACCAGTCAATGACGTCACCAAGTCATAATAAATAAATATAATCCTCAAAATAATAAAAATATTGTAAAATTAATTAAAACTGAGAAGAAAACTTGTTAAAATTAACAATGTCGGCTAAAAAATTTAAATTTATACTCAGCTGCATGTCCACGTCTCTATAAAAACTTTTTCTAGAACGGATGGGAATAAAATGTGAAATTTTATAACTTTAAATTTAAGAAGAAGTCATTTGGCCTCACTTTTAAATGAACAGATCGATAATGGAGTGAGAGCTTCCTGTCTGTATTGATTGTCCTTGAGGTTCTAGATTCCCACACTGGGTCTGACAGCTGAAGGTCCCGTTGACGTGTGACGTCATTGTTCAACATGACCTGTAGAATTCTGTGCCAGTGTTAAGTTCCATATTTGACCATTTCTCCTTCATGCATAAGCCTGGTTTGGTCTTTGTGTGAAATATATTTTTGCAAACATCCACGTTATTTCACTCCTTTCACTTTTAACATCCCTGCGCGCTCCACGAAGCTTTACGCAGCAGAAGTGGCCAAAAACACGTCGCTTTCAATGCATTGGAATAATATTTACGGTGTGTTTAAGTCCGAATAAACATGTCACGTTCACACAGAATCCGGATTTGGCTCCACGTATGAATGAATGCCTGGTTTTTGATCAGTGGACAGTCTGGGAACAGGCTGGAAATGGAAAAGCCTCCTGAACACAGCTGGACCACCATAAAATCTGGCGAACTTTACTCCTTTGAGCTTTTATTGTCCCACCTTTGAAACTTCTCTTGAGATATTGTTTAACAGCTGAGCCAGAGATTCACACAACTTTGTTGTTTTCCGCGCGTCCAGCCGGTGGGATCGATGGTGTTCTGATTTATTGGAGGGATATTGGTCGTGTATTTCAGCTAAACGCAGGAAGGATGGTCGGTGCTGGATTTTTAATCTCACTTATTCAGATTACGCGTGGGTAACCTTCACAAAAGGCGTTTTTCTGATGTGCGTCTGCTCACTTGTGGTCAGGTTCCCGTCGCCAAGGTGCTCCTCGGAGTCTTTGGGGTCGCAGTGGTCGTTACTCTGATAGCGGTGCCAACTGCTCTGTATTTAAATGGTGAGTCTTCGCTTTTAAGTCATTTACATGTTGACTCAAGTGTTTCTTCATCCTGCGCGCCGTTATAAACGCATCTGAGAGAGAAGCGCATGACGCACGCGTCATTACGCGTAAGAAACGCGGAGCGAATCAAGATTAAAACGCATGGATTTCGACTTTTCTTTTTGTACCAAGGTGTTACATCACAAAGGTGGGGAGGAAGCGCAATTCAATATGTGCCTCAAAATAGTTTCGTATTCGCGCTGACGTCAGAATGCCTGCTGTCGTCAGCTCCAGGCTTTATAGCGCGTATTTCCTTTTATGATGATGACCATGAGTGTGAATAACTGTTAGGATATTTATGACTTTGGAAATATGTGCCTCAGATGATCAGAAGAGCGAGAGAACTTTCACCCTGGATGATGTCTTCAACACTTCCCTGAAGCCGAAGTCCTACAACCTGAGGTGGATCTCAGGTGGGGGAGAGTCGGACCTCTGGGGGCATCACCGGAGGATGTCATATCTTCTTATCTATCTGCCCCGGCGTCTGACATCTGTCTGGTTACTAATTCACTCAGAATGTGTCCCGATTTAATTTTCAGACCTGTGTGAACAGTAATTAATGACCCTGAGGATTTAATGCATGAATTGTTCGATAAATGACTCACTTTTACTTCATTGATTCATCTCTATCCATATTAAAACATCTCCGTGTGACCTGGGGTAACAGTAACGGGGTAAAGGATCACCCAGACATTCATGCGCCCCAGATGTTTAACCCCTCCTGACCTCACTGATGTCCTATTGACATCTTGCTCCACAGCTGACGAGTATCTTCACAAGTCCCAGGGTTCCGTCTTTCTGCACAAGGTGCCCTCGGGCGAGGCGTCAGAGTTCATAAGCAAAACCCTGTTTGTAAGTCCTCGTCCTCGTGTTCTCCTTCCGCCTCACATAAACAAACCCGTTCTAACTCTCATTGGGTCTCCAACAGGATGAAAATGAAGCGTACGACTACCAGCTGTCTGCCGACCGCAAATATGTCGCATTCATGAGCAACTACTCCAAGGTACTCGCTCAGCTCTGACCCACACTAATCCGGATGTATGTGCATCCTGAACTGAAGAGCATTGTGGGGTTTTTTTTTATGTTTTAGCTGTGGAGACATTCATTTACAGCCTCGTATTCACTTTATGATCGTGAAACAGGGTAAGTCCCTTACCCGTCCAATTTTTTTATTGCTTTATTTTTACCCAAGCAAAAAAAAGCATTTTGGACACGTCTGCACCAAAGTTGTGCACTTTATTAATGCAAATGCAGCATTAGCTTTAATTTCTAGAGGCGTAAACTTGCATTTTTATTAAATTTCAGCAAATATCTCGCGTCTGACATTCCTGATAAAGTCCAGTACTTCTCCTGGGCTCCTGTGGGGAACAAACTGGTGAGCTCAGACGGATGGACGGATGAGTTTTCACACATACCCGACTTTGAGCGACAGTTGGATGAGTGTATTTCTGTTCTTCTTGTCAGGCATATGTTTGGGGCAATAACGTCTACATAAAGCCTCGGCCTGAGTCGCCCCCGCAGCAGGTCACCCACAACGGCCGGGACAATCAGATATTTAATGGGATCCCCGACTGGGTGTACGAAGGTGGGGGTCCCGTCCCGTTTTAAATCAGTTATTCATCCTCAATTCAGACCTCTTAACGCCACGCTCTCGCTTTTCCAGAGGAGATGTTTTCATCCAATCAGGGCCTCTGGTGGTCACCTGGGGGGACGTTTGTGGCTTACGTTGAGTCCAACGACACCGAGGTCCACATGATAGAGTACACCTGGTACGGCGAGAACCAGTATCCCAGCACGGTCTCCATCCCCTACCCGAAGGTGGGACGTCCGGTTTCTCATCGTATTGTTCTATAACATCAGGCGTTCTTCATTAAACTTTACTATCTGGTGTTTTATGACCAGCCAGGAACTCCCAACCCCGTGGTGAAGCTGTTTGTCGTGGACGCTGATGACACCACAAACATCACTGAGGTGGTCGTTCCAAAAGTTTTCCGCTCGAGGTAAAAAGAAGGATTTTTTTGTTCGTCTTTTAGATCTCACCGAAGAGCTCAAGAGTCAAATTTTATTTACTTTCATCAGTGAACACTACCTGGCCACCGTTACCTGGGTAACCGACCAGCGAATCGCTGTCCAGTGGCTGGAGAGAGTACAGCAACACCTCACGCTTCAGATGTACAACTTCACGGGATCGCAATGGGAAGCTTTGGAGGTTAAACGCCAAGAAGTTCTATAAGTAGTAGAAAAGTGATGGCATGACATCAGTAAAGGTTTCATAAACGCTGGTTTTTATTGGCTATTTCATGCTTCAAAATAAAAAGCAATGAATGTCTTTTACAGTTTCAGTGGGTGAGCAGCTCCACCGGTTGGGTCGGGCGGGTACGTATTAAAAACAAGAGGAACAAGATTCTATTAAAAGACTGAGCAGCACCAAATACCGACCTCTGTCTCATATTTAAGCCTCTTTGTTAACTTTTTGGGCGCCAAATTTTCTCTACCTCCCAAGTTCTCTCCACCCGAGCCCGTTTTTGACGCCGATGGGAGAGGCTACTACCTGGTGATGAGCGACGACAAAGGATACAAACACATCCATCACACGGTCAGGGTAGGTGGGGGTTACTTTCAACGCAACGCCCTTCTGGAATACATTTGTGTAACGTGTTGACTTATTCCAGTATGGAATGGTCCATCCAATCACCTCTGGACAATGGGAAGTCATTGACATTCTGAAAGTGACAGCGGATAGCGTGTAAGTCTGAGGAAAAACACGCGTCAACCCTGAACAGCACACACTATCGCTCGGTGGAAACATGCAAAATAATCCCAGACTGAATAGAAGAATTAGCTAAATGCTAATGCTAATGGTGACCTTGAATTATTTCCCCAGGTTTTATTCCAGTAATGAAGGAGGGAAGCCAGGAGTGAGACACGTGTACCAGTAAGAGTCTTTATGGTTCGTGTTAGACGTGTGAAGACGACATGATGATCCAGGTTACCATGTGTGTGTGTGTGTGTGTGTGTGTGTCAGGCAGACTAAAACTGGTACGATAAAGTGTCTGACGTGTGATTTCCGTGGAGAAGACTGTCAGTATAACTCCGCCTACTTCAGCCACGACACTTCCTTCTACCTCCTGAGGTGCAGAGGTCAGTTTCACCGTTTGTGCAACAAATGAGACGCAAATGAACAGAAATATAACGGCTTCAGTTTGATTCAAAGGTCCGGGCACGCCACAGCAGGTCCTCATGGACACCAGGACCAATCAGGGTAATTGATAAACTAGTAAACAAAAGCAACACCGATGGGTTAAACGGAGGTAAACCGGGTTCTCTGTTTCCTCCTCTGCAGAGGTGAAGGTCCTGGAGGACAACAAGGACTTCACCAGCCTGATATCTGGAGTCGGGATGCCCAAGATGCGCCGAGCCCACATCAAGCTGGGAGGATTCGGTGGGTCCATCCATCCATCCCATCCAATCATCCATCCATCCTTCTTCCTAAATAACCAGCAATTGGTTCTTGTGGTTCTGTTTCCGACAGACTTCTGGTACCAGATGTATTTGCCTCCTGGTTTTGACAAATCCAAGAAGTACCCTTTACTGATAGACGTGTGAGGATTTCAAGCTAAATAACTTTATAATAAAACACGAATTACGTTCAAAAGGAAGATTAAGTCACACACACCCCCCCCATCTCGATCATCCAGGTACGCTGGGCCTTGCAGCCAGCAGGTGGACTACATCTACAGGGTGGACTGGTCCACCTACCTGGCCAGCACCGAGAAAATCATCGTGGCAAGCTTCGACGGACGAGGCAGCGGTTACCAGGGCGACGCTGTAATGCACGCAATCTACAAACGTCTGGGAACCTATGAGGTGGAAGATCAAATAGAAGCAGCCAGGTAATGAAAGCAAACACTCTCCCCTCCCCAGAGGAGCTAGATTAAACTGGATTGGACTCGTTCCTGGGGGGGCAAAACGCAAGACGACATTTAAGGACTTTTGAGGCCCCCGATTTAAATGACTCATCCTGTTTTTAGGGAATTCATCAAAATGGGCTTCATTGACAAAGACAGAGTGGCGATTTGGGGCTGGGTAAGTCCTCACCAAGCTGACGTGAAGGCGTGGACAGACTCACACCCCGCAGGGGCAATAAAGTCCATTAATGTTTCACCGCTCCGTTTCTCTCAGTCTTACGGGGGGTACGTGACGTCAATGGCTTTGGGATCCGGAAGCAAAGTTTTCAAATGTGGAATGGCGGTCGCTCCGGTCTCCAAGTGGTTCTATTACGGTACGTTAAAGTCACTCCAAGACGTCTTCGGATGAAACACAACCTGCAAACAAACACCTCGTCCCTTCCAGATTCCATCTACACCGAGCGCTACATGATGGAGCCGTCACAGAACTACGCCGCCTACGCCGTGAGTTTCACACCGTCTCTAATCTCCCGTGTCAGGCGGTCATAACCAGTTATGACATCATTTATGCTCGACAATAAACGCCCACCTGATTGTGTGCAGACCTCAACGGTGACCGGCAGGGCCAGCAATTTCCATTCGGTGCAGTACCTTCTGGTTCACGGCACAGCCGATGGTGAGTCAGTTGGTTTTTAGGGATTGAAGGATGATTTATTGGTGCGTTTTACTTTCGATTTCATGTTGCGGTTAATGATTTGTTCACTTCTCGCGACGTCATCCAAAAAAAAAAACCTAAAGGAAATGAATGTCTTGCAGCTCCAGAAAATGATTTTGCCGTTTTGTCGTCTAGATAACGTCCATTTCCAGCAGGCGGCAGAGATCTCTGAAGCTCTGGTGGAGGAGCAGGTGGATTTCGAGGCGATGGTCAGTGAAAAAGAAACTAGAAATTAATAATGAAGGTGATAAAATATTAACATCGTCGTCTTCTTCTCTCAGTGGTACACAGACAAAGATCACGGACTCGGCGGTTCGGCCTATCAGCACGTCTACACCCACATGACTCACTTCCTGCTGAGGTGTTTCGCGTGAAATCTCCGAGAATCAGAACGTTTCAGGAATGAATTTATTTCTAAATGCAGCTTAATTATTAATGGGGGGAATCTACAACTTAATGTGATGTGAAATATTTTTTTCGTGTGTCAGCTTCGCTGTAAATTGTTTTTATTTGTAACACTAGAAAATTACAAAGTTCATTTTTATTTGTTTTGATGGATTTAACTGTTAACTTGACCTCTGGAGGAACTCAAATGTAATTTAAAGACTGTCGACTAACTTTTGTTAATTGTTGTTTTTTTCTAAATAAAGAATTAAACAATGAAAACTGTTTGAAACATGTGTTTGTGTAATATAAAAATAAATAAAATATAAAAAATCTATGTGTAATAGTTTAGCATATTAGCATTTGCTAACAAGCACCAAACGCATGAATCTAAATTAAAACAAAAACCAAATTAATGACACAGAACTAATGAAATTACAACGTTTTGTGAATTAAAGTCATAATTCAGTCCAATTGTCTTTCCTCAAATTCACAAATGCTAACCCATTAGCGATGCCAAAGGAAGAGTTAAAGCCTCTACAAAGTCAACTGGATGCCCGTTTCCACCAATCAGGTGTGTTTCCTGTCCCTTTTGGGATGTTTGGGGTTTTTTTGTCTAGTTGGGCGTAAATCAGTTTATTCCGGGTCTGTGTGAACACGCCAATCTTTTCAAACCAGATCCGTTTCTTACATGGGACACGTGTTCATTTCCTTCCATACGTCTCTATACTGAACAACACGTGGGCGCAGAATTGGGTCAAAACGTCCCGTCTTTTAAACCCGATGATGAAGAATCCACATTAGAGCCTCTCCCTTCCGTCCTGTTTAACAGGATGAGTCGCTCTTGTTTGATTTGACACCTAAGTAGCCGCTGGCATCACGCATGAACGGCGTCTTTCCTTTCTGAGCAAACGCTCCGCTTGTTGATGCACCTAATGGCTCGAGAGTAACAGGTGGACCGATCCCACCGTGCCCATCCTCCTCCTCATCCTCTCGGGGTATATAAGGCGTCGGGGCAGGAGAGGGCAGGTAGATTCAGACAAACACAGGAGCTATCAGCAGCGTGCGGAGAGGAAGAACATCAGGTGAGCTGCGTTTGGTCGCGACGCTTCACCTTTTGTTTGCTGGTTGTTCTTACCTGAGGTCTGTGGTGCAGGCTATGACCATGAGAGGCATCTACTTCCTGGCAGGCGTCCTTCTGGTCCTCGGTTTAGTCCAGAGCAGCTGGCAGGTTCCTCTGCTGGAAGCCGAGGACAGCTCCAGGTACAGGAAGTCCAACCCAACCAATCAAGTTTTGCACATTTGATGAAGGAAGAACGTTTCTTACCTTCAGGTCACAAAAGTGTTGAATGAAATCTGAGTTGGGGGGGCGGGTGTGTGTGGTTTGGGTGCAGTTTTGAGGCGGACGACTCGTTGAGGGACGAGCTGAAGGAGCTGTCCAACATGAAGCGACACTCCGAGGGAACGTTCTCCAACGACTACAGCAAATACCTGGAGGAGAGGAAGGCGCAGAACTTCGTCCAGTGGCTGATGAACAACAAGCGGAGCGGGTCGGTGGTCAGAATCAGACGCTCACAATATCACGAATAAATGTCACGTATCAGAGGTGAACGTACGTTAAAGCAGAGCTTCATATTTATTAAATTTCATGCATTTTATTTTCATTTAAACTCATTTATGCATTGAATTTAAATTTATGTATAAATTAATTTATACATTTTAAATTTCATGCATTTTATTAGAGTTAGCTTTGGCTAGTTGGCTAACAGGAATACGATATGATCCAGATTTGATTGACAGTCACACCACCATCTCCTTTTGATTGATTGTTGCTGAGCTCTCATTGGTTCACTGACGTGACATCATCTTATTCCAAGCTACACCACGCCCACAGCAACTCAATGAGCAGGAAAGGAAAGAGAAGCAAATCTCCATCCCTAATTTTGGCGGCGCTTTTTATGTAGGATCCCAATCCTGTAGGACATCGTTATATTGATCCTACTCTTTAAGGGAATAATTGATCAACTTGTCAGATATTCAAGTGAACTTTAAAACTTTAATGTGAACTTTCAATGGGTTTCCAGTGTTCCAGAGAAGCGCCACGCCGACGGGACGTTCACCAGCGACATGAGCTCCTACCTCAAGGACAAGGCAATCAAAGACTTTGTCGCCATGCTCAAGTCTGGACAAATCAGAAGAGAGTAGGCCGTCCCTCCCTTCTCCTTCCTCCTCCTCCTCCTCCTCTTACAGAACCGAAGCGCCTCGCGGCCTTCCTGCCTGTGTCTGATTCCAGCGTGACGGGAGAGATGTAGAGATCTCGAGTCAGGAAGCTAATCAACTTGCTTCTCGTGCCACGTTTTTACCCCTTTTTCTTTTGCTTTTCTTGATGTTTCTTGTGGTTGTGCTTCTAAATAAATCACCTGAACTTTTCACGCCGTGTTGATTGATGTGTCGCGACACCGTGTGATGATTCTCCCTGACAAACCAACGGCCGGTGAAGCCAATCACGAAACGATCAGAACGCCGTCGGCCTTCGCCTGGAGGTGCTTTTCGAGCGTTAAGGGTTCAAACGGCGGCTGGTGTTGTGTGCCTGTGCTCAGATCTGAATCGGACAAACCGGCCCAAGTGTTCACCAGGAGACACGTGGACGGAAGCTTCACCAGCGACGTGAACAAGGTGCTGGACTCCATGGCCGCCAAGGAATATTTACTGTGGGTCATGTCCTCCACGCCTTCAGGGGAGAGGTAAACCCCAGCCTCCAGGCTCATGTAATCTGCTGTGACTGCTAATCTTATGATAATCTTATATTGATGGTATTTTCTTTGCTTTGCAGCAAGAAAAGGCAAGAAGAAGTCGCCTGACTCCTCGTCCTGAAGCCATATCTACGACGGATAAACAGCCATACTGCTTTGCATCTTTAAAAGTCAACAATTTTAAAACCTTTTCTTTTCTTTTTTACAATTTTACGTGATGCAATGATGCAAAAAAAAAACAAAAAAACAACCTCTTCCATAGTTTTTATGGTGCAAAATTTGTTACAAAATTTAATTTATTTCCTATATTTTTACGGCAAAAACGAGAACACAAAAGGGGAATAACCTCAGGCCTGTAATTGTGGCTCATTAATGCACCCAAAATAAAGTTTTTCTCATCATGTATTTGTGTGATTATTTATCATTATTGACTGGAAATCAAATCTCAATGCCCTCAAGCGGGAGGAAACTGTTTTTGGGGGGGACTACTTTCTGCTGCGGATTAGTATTTGCGGCAGCAGGACGTTATTTGTGGTACAGAAAACAGTTTATTCATGATCATGAGGCAACAAACGCACAAACAACACATTTTCTGACAGTTTGCATTGCTATTCTAATTTTAAGGCATTTATTTCATAATAAAAATACAGAATTATCCTTTAAATTCATCTTAAAACAGCTTTAAAAGAGAAACCAATTGGAGGGAAATCTGGTTAATAGGAATGAATAAAAGAAGTGACATATTTCTGCTTCATTTTTAACTTTATTTTCCAAAATAAGTTGTTAAAAAGTTCCGATGCTGCTTTTAAAGAAAATTTTAAAAAGATACAAGATGACAAATGCCAAAATAAAAACAGGATTTAATTTAATCTGGCTCAGATTTCTCTGCCATACGGAGGCAGGAGGAGCTCCAGCCCGGGGATACGGGGTGCTCTCTGCTCGCCGTCTCGCTAAGGCGAAGACTCTGAGCTCCTGGGGTCAAAGGTGAACACGAGGAAGCCAGCACTCACTCCCTATGGAGTGGAAATATCCGTACATAAGATGGGACCTGACCTCTGACCTCTAGGGATCAATAAAGAAGCACATCCTCTCAGCAGTTTGTTCAACATCTTTATTTATGCTCTCAGTCGCTCTCTCTCTCTCTCGCTCATCCCCGTGAAACAAACCACATCGTGACACCAGATTGAACGGATCGTTCTCTCTACCGGTGGCTTAAATCATCAGACAGAACGTGAACGACGACCTCTACCGAATTTAAGGCAGAATTCCACACAGAAGTGGTCAAAATGTTTGATACTGATAATCATTTTGACCAATTGGTTTCGCTAATCAACTAAGAACCATCAAGTGGACAATGGGAAAAGAACATCTACAACAAAAAAAAACAAAAAGCTGGCTTCAACACTGACGTCATGTTAGTAATATATTAGTAACATTTACATGAATAAAATATACTATGTAATATACATTGTTAAGACTCTTTACTGTTTATTACATGTCGCCCTTCCCAGAAAAAGGGTTTTATTGCATCTCTAGAAGTAACCATGGTCCTGCAGTCAGACTGTGTGTGTGTGTGTGTGTGTGTGTGTGTGTGTGTGTGTGTGTGTGTGTGTGTGTGTTTTAAAAACAATTAGCTTCAGATGCTAACATATCGAGGATTATTTGGATAGGAGATCATGTGACCATGGATGACACTTACTGACAAGACAAAGAGTATTAAGTTTGGAAAACACACAGCTTCCTGTACATGTCAGCGATGGTAAATTGTTAAACAGCCACAGCTAATTAGCAGGAGGGAGGCTACGAGCGTAGGCTACCTGAGCTGCGTCGCCATGCGAGCATGAAAAGGTTCTTTTCCGACAAGCAGCCCCCCCCCACCACCACCACCACCCCACCCCGGAAGATTCCTCAAAGAAGTCGCATATTTGGGAAAATAATATAAATCGAGTTTATTGCTGTGAGTTAGATGATGCTCATCTAAATCTCAGAAACAAATAGATGTTTCCCAGAAATTATCCTCTGGGGGGGGGGGTCACGTTATCGGAAATGAATCGGAGGCGATGTGAGCTGTCACTGGCACAAACATTTAGATATAGAGAATATAGAAATATAAATTTAATGCGTCCAAAAATGATCAATCCGCCATCCGAGTCGACTCCCAGTGAAAGCGTTGGTTTCCTGTGACGCACCGTCAACCGTGGCACGTTTGTTTGTTTTTTATTTCGTTGTTGGAAAAAATATAAAAAACATACAAAATATAAATGAAGTGATTTTAAAAATCGTTTAAAACGTTTTAGAATTGGCCCGTGAAGCACAGCGATTTCAGATTTTCCGGCTTGACTTCTTCCAACATGGACAAACATAGAAGAAGAGTCCCGGCGTGTCGGTTCACGTGGGTTCACGCGTGTTGTTAATACTGTTTCTAACAAATGCTTGTTTGCGTTACACAACTTGCACACAGACTTACATGACGAGAACACAGTGTAGCACAGTACAAAGGTGGTTGAGTGGCACGGTATCGATTTTAAATTCTTTTTTTTCATGTTTTTTTTTTCTTGTTTTTTGGTGGCGCCGCCGGTACGCGTCATCACAAACTCGTCTCCCGGTCCAAGCTCTTGTCGTGCCGCCGGCGCTTGTGTCGCTTCTCGCCGCTCCTGCAACTACCGGGAAGAGAATGTTAAATCCCAAATTAGGTTTAAAAAAAAAAAAAAAGATAAAAATTCAGCATCATGCAAAGAATCAACCCACAGCGTGCAAAATGTGTGATTCTGGCAAAGAGAAGGCGTGAATCAGACGACGACTCCTACGACATGCACACACACTCAGGACATGCGGCGCCGTCACATTCGTGACACGTTTATGCAACAGTCATCGGGACGAGGAGCGACGCGACTTACCTTTGGGCTGTCAGCTTCTAGGAGGTTAGGAAGGGGAGCTTTGGGGGAGGGAGGGAGACACTACGTTAGACTACTGAGGGAACCTGCAAGGCCAGCGCTGCTGGAGCTAAACACGCCAGCCACTCGGCCTCCTGGGAAAATATCACGTTCCATCGCGTGTCATGAATAAAGAACTGAGCGTCTTATTAACACCCTCTGAGGCTGAGATGCTGATCTGGACGTCTGGAGCTAACCTTTTAGCACTCGGGTCCTTCTTGGCACCCTCGGCGGGGTTGACGCTCTTCCACACGCTCCCGAAAGATCCTTTGGACATCTCGTCGGTGATGTTCACCGTGGCCGGATCGCTCCTACAAACAACACAAAGGAAATGACAAAAAAACATGTGTTTCTCTTCTTCTGGTCCTGATGCAGAACCTCACTGAAGATCAAAACCACGTACTTGAACTGATCCTCCAGCGGCACCTGGACGATTCCTTCCTCCTCCGCGATGATGCTGTGCTCCTCCTGGACAGAAAGGAAATATAAAACGCCGCACAGTCTCCAAATTGAACATTTAAAACGAGCCGAGCTTCACCTCTTTCTGTGCGTCCTCCAACTTCTTCTTCTTCCACTCGGGCATCAGGTCGTCCAGCCAGCTCAGCTCCCTCTTGGTGAAGATGAAGTCCAGCAGCTTACGGACGAAGACTAGAGCCAACACCTGAAGCAGAAAGGGACAGGCGTCGACCAATCAGGGGCTGAGGATAGACCCCTACATGAAGGAGGCGTGAAGGCGCCCCGGTTACCATCATGGGGAAGACGATGGCGGCCTTGGAGGTCTTGATGACCCAGAGCAGGACCAGGCAGCTGAGCTGGATGATGGTGAAGAGGTGGACCTTCCTCAGCGGGACGTGACGAAGGTAGATGAAGTCCGGCTGGTGTTTGGCCGGCATGCTGAACAGCTTCAGGCGGTCGAAGAACTGGAACAAAACGGATCGTTTGAGGATTGATCCGGAAGGTCAATCGGTCTGGGAGGAGCCTGAGCTCACCTGGATGCCTCTGAGCGACGAAGCCCCCATGTAGAGGAAGACTCCGTACAGAACGGGCATGGGGATGAACTGGAGACACGAACACATTCAGGATCAGGAACCTCTACTAGAAGTTGAGGGATTCTAAGCAGCTGACCTCCTGACCTTCAGCACGGAGGTCATGAAGACGGAGCAGCCCATCAGGGTGAAGATCATCAGCCCGGTGAAGCGCTGCTCCCTGATGCCCAGGAACTTGGGCTGCTCCCCGGGGGCGGAGCACTCCGACTCCAGCTTCAGGCTGTTGACGTGGGAGATGGAGAGGACGGTCGCCGCCACGAACCACGGCAGGCCCATCACCGAGCACAGGCCCAGCATCACCCCCACCACAAACAGGTCCAGGTGGTACCCGCAGCCTTTCTGGAGACCGACACGACCCAGGGCGTCGTTACGCACACGGGTCTTCAATCAGGTTCAAACAGGGGTGGGGGGGTGGGGGTAAGGATACCTTCAGTTTGTGCTCCTTCCTGTTGATGATGACGGCCGTGATCTGCTGGTCCATGAAGATGAGGATGGTGCAGAGGAGGGCGGGGATGAAAGTGATGATGGTGGTCCACCAGGGGTTGGGCCCCACGGGGTTAATGATCCAGCCGCGGTCGTCCCTGGTTGGCTGGAGGAGGGAACAGGACGTAACGACGGGTTTATGACCTGTTTAACTCTCTGATGGAGGAGAGGAATAGCTTACAGTCCCACCTTGAACTTGTTGGGGACCTGTAATTTAGGTGAGGGGATCCCCAATGCGTAGTCGATGAGGACCATGGTGAGGATGGTGATGAAGACGGCAAAGTCGCTGATGATGGCTCGGACCTGGAAGCAGCAAAAAAAAACTAAATCAACCCTAAAACAGCAGCAGCATCACCACCAGGTGGCGCTGGTGTCGTTCAGCATCAGCATCACTCCACTGATGCTTCAGAGGACTGGCGTGTTTCTGGCCTTACACGACCACCAGGGAGCGGCAGAGCTTCGGGTTGAGACTTTAAATGAAGCAGATGTAATAAACCTGCAGATGATGAGCTGACAGATCCATGTGTGTGTGTGTGTGTGTGTGTGTGTGTGCGCGCCACACGTGCCTTGGTGGGGAAGTAGCGGCTGGTCTTGAACTCCTTGAGGAAGGCGGACATGAGGACGGTGGAGAAGAAGAGCACCACGCACCAGAAGAGGACGTCTGGGATGAAGGGGCCGTGGGGGCCGCAGGCGCTGCCCACAAACTCCCCGTGCAACATTTCGCACTCCTACTGGCACCAGAGGATGACGATGATGGGGATGAAGGGGGAGGATAGGTGATAGTGAGCAGTGATTAGATAACGGTGGTGAATTAATACGAGTCTGGAGCGTTGGAGGGATGTTTTCCTGCTCTGTGCTGTAAATCTGGATGATTCAACGCTCTGCAGGGAGTCTGGACCAGACGTGAGTCAGCCTGTGACACTGGTGGGACTGATCTGTGCCTGACAGCCAGAGAATCCTCGTCTCCAAGCTCATTCTGCACGGATAAACCCCGTGAAGTCCTGCCCACACATCCCTAATCCCCTCCTAGACTCCCTAGGCTTCTTTAACAAAAAAATAAAAAAGCAAAGTCAGGGCAAAACCAGACACAACACTGCAAGAAATACCCCCAACCTTCACGTGAGCTCCTTATCTGTCCCTAGAAGACGTAATTGTGGGCTAGAATCTGCGGCGGATGTCGAGGAGTCCTTACGTTGACCTCCAGGTCGGTCCAGTTGACCTGAGACGCTGTGATGTTTCTGTCCTCCCACAGCTGAAGTGTGGCGTTGCTGGGGTGTCGGGGCTCCACACACACACACCTACAGAGGAATTAATCATTCAGTTTAGTCCGGTCACGTCTGGAAGAGGAAACGTTACGTTTCAGCTTGATTTTGGGGGGTATTTTTTATGCTAAATACCCTAAATGAGACATTTTAATGCTTGGTTTCTTAATAAAACAGAAGAAGTGTCGCGGGAATCGCTGCGCCACGCGTTCGAGCCGCCGTAATCAAAACTGAGGCGCCCTTACGAGTACTGCGTCAGCTTCTGCAGGTTGTTGTTCTTGTTGATGGGGTAGTGCACCCCCAGGTGGACCAGCTTCTCCAGAGCCTCGTAGATGAAGATGATGCAGATGAGAGCGGCGAAGGCTTCCTCGGTGAAGCGCGTGATGTAGCAGACCAGCGAGCTGGCGTCCGTGGCGACCAGCAGGAGGCAGAACAGGGACGTCCAGAGGCCGATGCAGGCCCTCAGGGAGAGGTAGGACAGGCCGTAATCCCTGAGGGGGGGGGCAGGACAGACGTTAAAGCGAAGGAAGGAACATCCCGTAACCGTAGCAACTGGATCTGCGCAGAAGCGATCACCTACTTGCAGAACTTGAAGAGGATCTTCTCAAACACCAGAACCGGCCCCGTGCTGCCCAGGATGGTCAGCGGCTGGCCGGAGAACAGCGAGTAGGCGATGCCGGTCATGGACGCCCCAAACAGCGACTCGATGGCGCTCTGGAAACGGGGTGGAAACGTCTCCGCTTAGTGTCAGCGCCCCGTCACACACCCAACAGGAGAACCAGATGTAGACCCTACCACGCGCCCCTCCGTGGCCTCGCCCAGCAGCCCCCCAAAGGTGATGACGGGCGACATGCAGGCGCAGTACAGGAAGAGGAAGGAGGCCAGACACTGCAGGCTGATGGCGTCCGTGTAGTCGGACAGGTAGTGGGGGGCCTTCCGCTTGATGTCCAGGACGAGGCCTCCGAACAGCCTGGGGGGGGGGTGTCGTTCAGACGCAGAAACAAGAGGTTAACACGGGCTAAAAGTATGCAGAAAAAGTGTCCCCCCCCCCCCCCCATGTGTCTATCGGTGACTGTTTTCTGCTGCAGTGAAACCAGCTGGAGGCGGTTGCTATGGCAACAGCAGACGGGACTTCTTCTTTTTTTCGCTTTTTCTTTCAGCCTCCGCGGTGGGCAGCGATGTGGAGTCCGGCGTGGAGGTGGTGATGGATGATGATGAGGAGGAGTGGGTGGAAGATGGGGGGGGAGCGGGGGGGGGAGTCTGATTTTGAGTTTGACGGCTGAAACGGGGGCTGAAACACGCCTTACCTCCCCGTTCGCTGGAGCTCAGGGCCCCCGTGTCCTCCGTGGTCCTCCGACTCTCCCAGCTCCGTCACCCCGTTGGGAACGGGGGGGATCTTGCGTTTTTCCTGTGGGGAGTCATCACATATTATTCCATCTATAGACTAACTTCTGGAGGGGGTAGAGGAGGAGGCGGGGGTATCGAAGCCAGACGGACTTTCTGTCTCCTTACCTGAGAGGGTACGTTTTTGGGGGGCTCTATTCTGATAGAGGGGTCCCACTCTCCCGGGGGTAACACCGTCACCTGGTCCAGGAACTCGTCGATGCCGGCCACCAGGTCGTTCCTGTCTTTGGCCTTGTAGGCCACGTCGTGGAAGATCTGCAGACGTCGGTTCATTTGGGTTGGAGATCAAATAATTCAGGCTTAAAATAGCGGCGGATGAGATTCATTGGAGGACATGATGAATTAGACTGACACCCCACCCCCACCCCCCCGATTCTATTTTGGTACATCCCTGAGGACGGCTGCCAACATCTGGCCCCACGCTCCCCCCCCCCCCCCCCAGATCCCACACAACTGTAATCATAGCCGAGGGGGGCGGGGCTCACCTCATCCGTCATCAGGGTGGCGATGGATCGACCAATCTCGTGATACTGTGGGCCTTTTCCCAGAGGGCCGAGCAGGATGAAGAGGAACCTGAAGACGTCACAAAGACGACGGGTCGTTTTTCTCATCAAACATTCAGGGAGCGATCAGGTGACAATCAGAGGCGGAGCCAAGCCGGTGTGTGTGTGTGTGGGGGGGGGGGGTTACCTGGTGGTGATAGGGACTTCAGCCAGGCCGTTGAGCAGCACGGCCGGAGCCAGGCGGATGAAGGCCACCAGGGGGCGGTCCAGGAACTCCAGCTCCCCCACCAGGACGTTGGAGGCCTCGGCGCCGGGGGGGATCTTCTTCATGAAGTGGAGATCGATCTGAGACGGGACGACAGACGGGACGTAGTAGAAACGGGCTGAACCTGGTTCCTAGGATTCAAACACCAGGATTCCGACGCTCCGGCCAAACCACACGACCTTTGCCCCCCCTCGGGTTCCCGGGGCGGGAGAATATTTCACACGTAACCCAGTCTTGGTCAAACACACCGCGGCGGTCGAGTACGGGTGTCAGTGCCCAGAAACAAACAGAAGGATCAGCAGGGGGGTGGGGGGTGGGAGGGGTCCAGGCGCTCACCTTGCTGAAGTCGACGGCGCTGTTTTCCCGGCTGACGTCCTGTTTGCCCTCGTTGGTCGCCGGCTGGGCCTGAGGCGAGACGGTTTGGCCTATCAGAGAGAGAGACACCCCGAGATCGAGTCGGGTTTGAGTTCTACCAGCAGTGAGCGACCGGAGGGTCGTTAGAACCCCTCAAAACCATCGTCTCTGGTACAGAAACGTTAAACGTCGTCCACATCCATAAACATCGCTGCTGACTCTCAGACCAGAGGAAACAGAAGCTTCTTGTTCACTTTAAAGCCTCAAAAATGGCTCGACTAGAGGAACATCCCAACTTTATTACTCACCTCTTGACTGAACACAACCCACTCCTACCCCCTCATGATGACGCCCTCCACTTTAAGAGTGTTTTATTCTACTGCTACCGCAATGTCAGGGCTCTAAGTGTCTGCTATCGGCTTTACAGTTTCCTGTGGTTTCGTGCTCGGCGTCTTCCTGTGCGATGGGATGGTAGCCTTGAACAACGGCCTGAAGGACGCTTAGACGTTAGGTGTTGGTAAAGCCAACGCTGGAGGAGCAAGGAGGGGATGGAGGACATGACGCACAAACCACAGACGGAGACACTAAAGACGAGCTGAGACTAGATAAATACACCGTTTATATTTACAACGGAGCAGTCGTACCCACTCCCACCAGCTCCTCACCGTTCTTGTCCATGGAATGCGGTTCGGACTGTTTCTTGCCGATGTCAGCGAAGGAGCGTACGATGGGGATGCGGTTGGCCAGTTTCTTGTGGTTCTGGTGGTGGTGCTGTTTGAGCAGCGCCTCACGGATCCTCTTCCTGGCCTCTGGACCCACAGGACCCGACACCTCGTGCTGATCCAGAACCATCTCTGCGTTGAAGACGCACACAAAACCAACACTTTAAAGGTAAAAGTTCACTTTAAAGGCAACCGGCAACGCTAAGCTGATTATGACAGTTGTTTGGTTTGAAAAGAAGAGGTCCGAGACCGTAGCCCTGAGGAACTATTTGTGTTCTAAAAGCAAACGGCCCCCCCAGGTGTCCACCTGCGATCTCCTCCAGTGAGCTGGCCCTCATATCCAGCATCACGATGCCGTTCATGATGCAGCTGCGCAGCTCGAACAGACTGTGTAGGGATAGCGTGGCCACGTAGGGTTTGCTCCACCGCTCGCCGCCGTCCTCCACGTCCTCCTCGAACTTTAACCACCTGTGGAAACACGGATTTATTCGACGGAAGCGCCAAACGGAGGTTCTACGCCCAGCTCTCGCTGCCCTACCTGGCCGTCTCCTTCCACTCGGCGTCCTCCCCCTCCCTCAGGCAGATTTCGTCCAGCTCGGTGAAAAGGGCGTGGGGCATGTGCTCCTCGTCGCCATCCTCCGTCCCCAACAGGAACTGCACCCTCTGCGCCGGCGTGTCCGCTGCGGGACACGGGACAGGTGGGCAGGTGGGCGGGGTGTTCCCCTCTCCCACGAAACAGGTGTGACCCGTCTGGGGACCTACTGTGTGAGGGCGACTCCCGTCCATCGTCGGCGGTGGAGTCCCTCTCCTTGGACCTCTTCCTGTGGCGGTGTCCATGGTGACGGTGACGTCTGTGCGACCTCCTCCCCAGAGGGACGTGAACCCCGATGTACAGAGTGCGGTGGCCTGAACACAACATGAACCAGATGACATCACCACTTCTACTTCGACCCGAATCCAGACGTCTTCCGTTGCCATAGGAACGGTTTTATGATTGGATGAGATAAGATCCGACCTCATGTTTACAAAACTTTAAAATAGTTCAACTTGGGCTCGTTCTGCAGCAGTTACCCCTTAGCGTTAGCCTCCAGAGCGGCCAGGAGGTCTTCGGGAAAAGTCTACAGTCTCCAGACTTCGAACTGATTCATCATCAATTCATTATTGATTCACCATAAATAAATAAACTACTAAAAAAAAATCTGAATTTACTATTTTTTTGACACTCCGCTCACTGCTCGTCCAAGTACAGAACATGAAGCTCCAAAACACACTTTTATAGCATTCATCGGGTCTCTGGGATGTAATTCAGGATATAAAACATCTCCCGCTGCCTTAAAAGCACAAGAGAAGCTCTTGTTTGTGCGGGTACTGAAGTTAATGTGCTTCATCAGCAAAAGTGACGATAAACAGTGTCTTGAGGGGGGGGGGGGTGACATCAGACATGGATTCCTTCAATTGTCTTCGCTTGCTTGGAAACACACAAAATAATCACATCATAGTTGGATAATCAGGTTTAAGTAAACCTGAAATGAATTGCTTAAGAGCGCCGAGCCGCTCATTTAATTCGTCCCGCCGACATGAAGGCAGGATGGAGGTTAAGAGAGGACCCTTGGGGGGGGGGGTAATGAACTATTTGTCAGACGTCATTAGACGTTTGGGAGCGTTTCTGACTGGACTCGTCCGCAGCAAACAGCCGTTAGCGTCGGTAAACAACGGGTGAGAGGGAGACCGCACACGAAGCAGGTTTTATGCCATCGTCCGGGAACAATAAGTTCACGACAGACCGCCTCGGCCGTAAAGGTCACGAATCAAGAGTGGAGGACAAAAAAAACAGCTCCCCCCCAGGCCTGGAGGCCTCCTGACGTCACAGGATGTCTTTCTCCGTTTCTTTCGCAGCGTCGGAGTGAATTAATGCAATGGTGTGTGTGCTGCCCCCGCGTCCCGTGTCCCGGAGTGTTTGTGTGTGTGTTCATGTGTGTGTTCATGTGTGTGTTCATGTGTGTGTTCATGTGTGTGTTGCCTGAGCAGGCAGCTCTGATTGGCCGAGGCTCCTGTCCTCAGTCGACTCAGTGTAAAGTAGAAGCAGAGCGACTTTCTGCTACTGGATTTAAATGATGATTAGCATGTGTGTTAGCATAGCATGATCCCACATGTGAGGTGTGAGAATCAGGAGGCGGGGGTGGGGGTGGGGGTGGGGGGGGTTAAGGATCTCCTTGATGCGGTGTCATCGTTACCACGGCGCCACGCAGAGACAGTCGTTACGGCGACGAGAGTCCTTCACATGACAGCGCCAGAATCAAAGAGCGACGTCTCCGCCCGGCTGAAGCGTTACCATAGCAACCGAAACGAAGCGGCTGCTGAATCTCCGGACCGCCTTGGAAGGATTGTTTTTTTGTGAACGATGGATGCAGTTTTTTGGGTGTTTTTGCAGCTTTTGCTGCCGTGTTGAGACACATTTTCTGCTTTCATCTCTGCTGATAATTGGAGGAACATCTCCTGTGACATCCCATCACTTCAACTTGATGTCAGAGGGAACCACAATACAACTCCAGACAAATACAAGGAGCTGCAGACGCAAAAGATCCCAACAATAGATGTTGTGTTTTTGTCCATTTTCTTCAGTCTTTAATCCTGAAAACACAAAATGCAGCTTCTGACGTATTGCTTCACCTTCTAGTTCTTCCTTCTCGAAGTTGGTGTTGAGCATGGAGCGTGTGCCGCCGCGGTCCACCACCACCTCCTCATCGGTTCTCTGGAAAACACACACAGGCAGGAGTTAAAGCCTCAGGAGCATCGTTGAATTTAACGATCTGCTCGTTACGTAAACCGCCCGGTGACTACGATTCAAACGCTCCACCGTAACGCTCTGACGCCCGCGCCGAGGGGCCAGATGGAATTGTGGGTAACCGTAGCGATGGCGGGTGCTGGACAGGTTGGACCTCGGTGCATTCAACCCCGCGTCGCTTCAAGCCGGGAACGCTCCGACCTTGAGGACCGACGGAGGGACGGGTCGTTAATAATTCATGAGGTGCGGCTGTTATTTGTGGAGTTTCCTGCTTTTCAGCTGCAGGACGGACGCGTCACGAAACCCGGCGAAAGGGAGTTCAACTAGTTTGATTTGATTTGCAGCGCTAACACATTAGCCACATGAAGCTAACAGTCTCTTGATTTATCTGTAATGTTTGCTGATGGGATGTTAACGCTCTGCTGGGTGGAGGATGGTGGCGTGCGGCGGCGCCATGAGCTGGAGGTGGCTGATGCTGGCCATCAATCTCTGATCCTGGGAGATTAAAACACACACACACACACACACACACACACATGCACATGGACGACCATGTGAGGAGCGAGCCAGAGCTTTACAGGGGGGGGGGGTGAGAACAGATGCATGCTGGGCTTACAGTAAAGAGGGACATTATCTGATCTGATGGAGTGACCATCTTTCAAACCTCCGCTTTGCCCCAAACGTGTTCAGCATCAGAAACGAACCCCCGGCTCCCCCCTGCAGGTGTGTGTGTCTATTTTTAGACCCTGGTTTGCCCCCCCCCACCCATGATGCTGACCCCAGACCAGCCAGAAGCGTCGCATCACCAGAGCTGAAAAGAATCCACCAGCGTTTACAGACAGATAAAAACCGTTCTGGAGGGTGGGGGCGTTAAACTGGGCGATCCCCGGCTGCTGGTGAAGGATTGTGGGTAGTGAACGGGAACACGGAGCACGTGAGCGGCAAACACCCCACGGGATTTGGAAAAAGGAAGGAGGGGGGAGGGTCGCACACGCTACTGTAACATGCATGTGCGCTTCACCCCACACACTCGCTTGTATGTGCAGCAACTGGACGCACACACACACACACACACACACACACACACACACACACATGTCTCAGCATATAGACGCATTACCCATAATGCATGGCGTCTATTCGCAGGCAGCGATGTGGGGGGAGGACGACTGAAAGGCTGCAGGCCTGGGAGCGAACCGGGGAGCAGAGGATGTCCAAATGTCACACAGCGTGTGTGTGTGTGTGTGTGTGTGTGTGTGTGTGTGTGTGTGTGTGTGTGTGTGTGTGTGTGTGTGTGTGTGTGTGTGTGTGTGTGTGTGTGTGTGTGTGTGTGTGTGTGTGTGTGTGTGTGTGACCTCCTGAACAAGGCTTGACATTGGGCCGTTTCACCACAGGCGTAGCTGGAATTACTGGTTTAGCTTCTATTTTGATTCTTACATTAAAGAATGGAGTCATTGGAAACACTAGACGCACAGCTCAGCCCCTCCCAGGATTATCACCAGTGCCCCCCCCCCCTCCTTGGAGACCAGCTGGATCTGGTTTCCTAACAGGTGAAGGGTTCCCACCAAGAGAGGAACCCAGTTCACACCGTCAGACGGAGGCGTTAAACCTCTCCATCCACCTGTGTGGTCCATGTCCCCCCCCCACCACCACTCTCCCTGATGAGTTCACACCTGACGTTGTTACCTGCTGGGGTGGGGTGGGGTGGGGGGGTGGAGTGTCTAATGCTTTGTGGTACTTTAATAACCGACAATGGAATTTTTATTTTTTTAAAAAGCAGCGACTGAATATTTCAGGCCGATCTGACGCCCCACTGCCCCCCCCCCCCCGTGGGTTGGAGTAAAAAATAATAATTATAATTTCTTGAATTACAAACTTGAGGTGAGGAGGGTGGAAGAAAACGGGGATTTATGAAGCAGCGGCGTTTATTTTTCCTGAGGATAATGTTCCGCGCCTCACAGCTGGGGCGCGTTTGGCTCTCATCACTCAGAAACGGGACCAACCGAAGACGGAAGAAAGGTTTTCTAGTGCAGAAAAAAACAAAAAGAGGATCAACAACCAACCCCCCCGCGCTCCAGACTAAACCCCCCAAAGAAAACCTGTCGGGTCACAAAAGACGGAATCCTGTTCACATCTCATCACGAGGCCTGGGAATGAAAACACAAGACATCACCGACGTCAGCGAACGCAACACGATCTGTTATCCTTCAGACGTCACCTGAGCGGCGGCGGGACATCTTTTTTTTGGGGGGGGGGGGGGGCGGGGGCGTCCCGTTCCGTTTGCTTTGACTGGTCGGGTTCTACCGCTCCATCGTTCTCAGCGAGGCAGATCCGTGACCTCGTTTCTGAGTTCCCCTGAGGGTCCCCCCCCCCAGCAGGGATGATGAATGTTTACATCAGTATACCTGGTTATCCAGTGTGTGGGGGGGGCTCGCACACAGGCTCCACATGAAACCCCCTCAAAAACAGCAGAACAGGTGTCGTTTGGAGGAAACGCGTTGAATGTGGTGTGAAGCCTGCTTCTTAGCTCATGGCTAGCTAAGAAGGGAGCTGGATTAGCAGCGGCTGTTCCAGCCCTCTGATTGGCCGGCAGCCTCTGTTGTCATGGTTTTCATCCCCTACAGATGGCCACGGTTGCTGTGGCGATGGCAGCGATGTCAGCATCAGCAGCACGAAAAGGGAAGAAGTAGACATCTCTACATCATCGCTTCTCCCCGGTGATTGTCAGACATGATGGGGGGGCGGGGAGGGGGCGGGCCTGGAGGGGGGGGTTTGATCCCTTCAAACACAACAAGGCATGATGGGATTTTTCAGAAGCGATGTCCAAAAAACACAAAAAGACGAGAAAATACATTCTGAAAATTTACAAAACAGCGTTTCTGGCTTTAGTTTGTTTGTTTGTTTGTTTGTTTGTTTGTTTGTTTGTTTGTTTGTTTGTTTGCCCCCCCCCTTCCTCACCGGGGGTGAGTACAGCGGGTATAAGCTCCTCTCCTGCCCCACAATGCCTGCCCCATCTGTCAGGAGCTCTGGCATGCGAATCAGCATCTCTCTCTGCAACCGCTTCAACACACACACACACACACACACACACACACACACACACACACACACACACACACACACACACACACACACACATCTCCTACCTGATAGATACATCCCGTGCTGTGGTCCACAGACAACATGATGTACTTCCTGTTCCAGGCAGGACAGGATGCTCGCCGACTCTCCTTGTAAGATGAGAGGCTGTGAGGCTCCGCCCCCACCCCCCCAGCCCCCCCAGGAGGACCCGGCTCTGAACTATAGTTTGTAACGTTTGAGGAGCAGCAGAAGCGAAAACGAACCCCCTCCTCTCCTCAGACGCCGTCCTCCCGCAGCATCCCTCCGAGAACACGCCGTCAAACACAGAAACAGCCGCTCTCGTCCAGGACAGCATCAGAATGATTCTGACAGGCGTCCATCCGACAACCCCCCCCCTCCCAACCCAACACAACACAACCCCCCCCACCCAGAGAGATTAACGCTCTGACATCACTGATGCTGCCGCGTACCGTCCCGCTCCGGTTACCTAAGAGAACGTAGGGAGTCAGACGTGGAGGAGCGGCGTGGATGCTGCAGCCCTACTGTACACGGTGTGTGTGTGTGTGTGTGTGTGTGTGTGTGTGTGTGTGTGTGTGTGTGTGTGTGTGTGTGTGTGTGTGTGTGACCTACCTGAGGCAGACACGCTGCTCTCTGCATCATCAGCTAAACCGAGATCGAGGCGCTCTAGACACTCGTCGGGAGGAAGAAGCGACTGACATGGAATGACAGCAGAGCATCACCAGCATCACGCCCCCACCACCACCACCAACATGACCCCCCCACACACACACCACCCTCCTGGTCTCACCATCTGTCTCCCAGCAGCTCGTACCCCTCTACCTTTCTTCCTCTCCTCTTCATCCTCCTCTCCGCTGACATCGCTATAATTAAACCAGGGAAATAAGGAGCACAGCCGGCCCTCTGCAGAGGGGGGGGGGTCCACACACACTCCTGACACACACTCCTGACACACACTCCTGACACACACACTCACTGCCTGTTGCAGAAACTTTTGGTCCATCCCGATTGGCTGACGGCCCGCGGTTACATAAGCTTTATTTTATCAGAACGACACGAACGCATCACAACTCCTCTACAGCTGACTCATTATTATCTGTTATTATTTACCCGCCGCGTCCTGAGACCTGTCAGATGCCTGGGTGTGTGTGTGTGTGTGTGTGTGTGTGTGTGTGTGTGTGTGTGTGTGTGTGTGTGTGTGTGTGTGTGTGACAATAGTGAGCTAAAAATACACCACATCTGCTGAACACACCGGCTAATTAAAGATATCACCTGATACTGTACATTATAATAACCTCTGGGGTTCTCATTTGACGGATTCCCATCGGTTTAGTCAGGTGGTGGGGGTCATTTCCCATCATTTCTGTCCTGCCCTTTCTCTTTTTGAACCCTTTGGATTTTTTTCCTGCTCAAACAGTCTTTATCCAGTGCATTAAACTGGTTTTCATCGATGTCTCCCAGCAGATCGATGGGACACTTTAGCAGAAGAGAATGAGGGATGGACTGGACTCACCACATCTTTATTCTCCTGGGGGCTTTGCTCCTGCAAACAAAAAATAAATTAAATCAGTCGTCAGGACAAAAACCAAAGCGCATTGATGAGTCAGCGGTGATGCGTTCAAACACAGTCCGTACAGGATGACGCCTCACGCTTGACCTTGGGAACTCTGTAACCTGCTAGAATGGAGTACAACAGGATGTCCCTGAGATTCTCTCCAGCATGCCAGCAGGCATCCTGGCGTAACCATGACAACGCATTTGCTTGCTGCGTAGAAGGAGGAGGAGGAAGAGAATGGAGGTGATGGAGGGGGCGGGGGGGGCAGGGATGAGCCATAATAATAAAAGCAGCATCCACACTGCGCTGAGACTGCAGGGGGAGCAGATCCGGGGGCATCTGATGGGCAGGGGGCTTTTTTTTTTCTTCTTGAGGTCTCAACTGAATGCTAATGAGAGGAGGAAGAGGGGGGGCTGATAGTTTCCTGTTGGACTCCATCAGCGTGTGACCCTGAACCCCAGGCCGGAGAGGATCAGCGAAATAATTTGACCTATGGATGAGGGTTTCTTTTTGATCACCTCTCCATTCTCCTCTTGTAAAAACAAGTGTTTTCAGAGGAGGAAAAGATGAAGGGGGGCGGGGGGGGAGCCTTGTTGCATCCAACTGGTCCAACCCCCCCTCTGGCTCCTTTAACTGATGAACCAGACACTTCACGCACCCGCAATAAGAACGCAACAGCTTGCGTAAAGCGTGAAACGGCTGAGAGACGTGACATTAAAGGGATGAAGGGCCGGACGCGGAGGCGTCTGAGAGACATTTACACAATTTAATGTGGCGCAGCATCCATGTTTTATCATCCAGTCCACACACACACACACACACACACACACACACACACACACACACACACACACACACACCCAGTAAAGCAGGGAAATGTGGGTCGTTTTCGCATTGTCGAGGTATTGGATGTGGATCATGCGTCAATGGAACGCTTATAAATTCAGCCTGGTGTGTTGGAAATAGAAATTACATAAGATAATGAGCAGCGGTGTGTTCGTTTCTGGCTGAGAGGAAAAGAAATGACACAGAAATGAGGATAAATGCCACAATAACGCGTGTATGTGTGTGTGTGTGTGTGTGTGTGTGTGTGTGTGTGTGTGTGTGTGTGTGTGTGTGTGTGTGTGTGTGTGTGTGTGTAGTCTCACCGTGGGTAAGAGCGGTTCCATTTGAGCTCCTTGGTCCGTGATGTCCATCTTTTCTTCTCCTCGGTTTCACAAATCGACAAATCGTGACGCGCCGCTGTCCTTAAATGTTGTCTTACAAACGGAGGTTGGGTCTTGGATATCTTTTTGGTTTTCCCTCCACCCTTTTGACATTCACCGGTTTTTGTCACGAATGGAAGTAGCACAGCATTCCCGTCCTGCCCTACATAATTTACGCATGAAGGAGGGGAGGCAGTGCTTCCCGTGACACGCGTTGTGAGCCGGCGGTGATGAGGCGCACAAGTGAGGCGCGGAGCCGCCGTGCGCACACTTCTATCCACACATTCATATGAATGCAGAGCCAATAAAAACATGTATTTACAGCCACATGGTGTGAATTCCAATCCGAATGAGAAGGTTTATTACCAATCAGTTGGGAATTTTGGAGTGATCTCGCGTTTCATCCGGGATGCTGTTACTGGAATTAAAAAATTAAAATCCTTAAAACATTTCTAAATGTTCTCTTTGTGTCACTACACGTACATTAATTAGATAGAGAAACTTCTCATGTGGATGCTACCATGTGGATTTTACAAACGGATTCCCTGCGCCTTGGTGCCCCCCCTGCGCACACACCACTATGAAGGCAATCTGTTGTCTGGAATGTTATTAATGAAAGCCTCCAGCTGCCGTAACGCACCGGCCGACCTTTCATTGTCTCTGGATGCAGCACGCCATGGCGCACCGGCATCTGCGTCCGGTTGACGAGTTAAAAAAAAAAAAAAAAAAAAAGACGCAGCTGGGGAATTTGGGGCTGTGGCCCCCTCTTGTGGTGAGAGGAGCGAAGCGTCGTGGGCTGAACTGCAAACAGCGTGATTGGGAAATTATTGTGATTTGATCTGCACACAGTGTAATTGCATTCGACCAAATTAAGCGCTGCTCAGTTGGATATAATGATGTTGTGTAATATTACAAATCACAATGATAAAGTGTGTACTTATCTTGGAGATTAAGACGAGATTTAATAATAATAATAATAATAATAATAATAATAATAAGGAACAATTTATTCTGCACCACTATCAGTAAACCAAACACAACGTTTCTCAAAATGAGAGACTTTCACCTGGTCACATCTAACTTGTGACTTATTAAAAATTATTGGGATTTTTATCAGCTTTATTATTTTATTAGCTTTTTTTTATTAGCTGGGACGAGTTTAAATTAAATGGATCTTTTTGGGGTTTTTTACCGGTTTGCAAACTTTTTTTTGCGGCCACAGCCACCTGGGAGAGGGAGGTGTCATCCGCATGTTGTTGATCCGGATCCGGATCCGCCCAGCCAGGCGTCACGGCACCGACAAGATGGCCGGGAGTACGGGAAGAAAGTGAGGGAGGAAACAAAAACACTGGCGAGCTACCGTCGCCGCTGACGCAAAAGCTGCTGGATTCGAGTCGAGCGAAGATTTTTTTTTTAAACAAAAATCTCGGCTGGGGTTTTGTTTTTTGGTTCCGGGTCAGGGATCAGTCGGTGACATTTACGCGATGCAAACGGTTCGCCCTCCGAGCCAGCTAGCTAGCTGTGTGTCCGGCTGTCTGCGGTGGCTAGCGAGCTAACGAGCTAACCATGCTAGCGAGCTGACAACACTGTTAACGCGTTCACAAAGTGTCAGTTAGGCCTTTTTAAAACAAATAGTTGTTGCTAAATCTTTTTTTTTAAACTATTTTTTTGCACCAGCTGAGTTATTTAAAAAAAAATCAGCCCGAGTTAACCCTTACCCAGCCGGTTAGCCTACTAGCTTTACGAGGTTAGCTAACTAGCATTGCGGATTTCTCGTTCAGTTAGCATTAGCGGACGTCTGTTAGCTAGCTCAGCTGTTTTTTTTGATGACTCGGGGGGTGTTGGTGGACCCAGGTGTGTGGGGAGGACATATTTTTCGCCATATAAATTTACCTGAGGCGGTTCTCAGTAGAGTTTGCCAACCAGGTGTGCTAGAGGATTGCTAACCGCTAACGGGACTGTAAACAAGTCAAGCCCTGTGTGGTCGGACGGGGGGCTCGAATCCGCTCCGGCATCACCATGGCTCATTCCCCTGTTCAGGGTAACCTGCCGGGCATGCAGGTAAGACAATCAGCTTTTTATTCATGCACACCGATCAGTGTTTGAGGTCAGTACCGGAACAAAATGTACGTTTCTGGACTCCCTGCCGTGTGGAAGCGCACTGCACACCTATCCGAACCGCACCGTTTCCAATGGGCATCGTTTACTTCGATGACACCTCGTAAAAAAAAACAAATAATGTCGTAAATGTTGCAGAAAATCACGCTAAATTCAAATGCGCGCTCATCAATCACGTCATTGCTGTTGGGATTCGAAATGCAGCGTCATAGAAAGTTAATTCACATCGTTGTCATGGCGTCATTATCTGTTTACGTTCGTTTTTCTGCAGAAATGTAAGTATTGTTCTCAAATGTCCGATTTTTTTGCCTTGACTTGAAGGCGTTGCAGCTCCTGGGTCCGCTCTGCACACGGACCCTGCTGCTGTCTTTATGGGTTTTGCCTAGTGGGGATAATTATATTGGAATGAAAACTGCCCCTAATGTAAACCGCGTCATGCACCAGATTTTAATCACTGCAGGTTTTGTCATTAAGGGACGGATTGGAAGTGAATCCAGATCCTGAATCGATTTTAACAGCACAAAGGAAGCTTAATCCAGGTCTAAATCTACCTGTTTAAGCTGCGGATCAGGCTGCTGTGGCTTAACTTTAACATTTCAATTTGATCCCTTGATCCCAAACAAAAGCATCATCTCCTTGATAAAATATGACTCATCAATTTGTCCCTTCTTTTCCTATTCTGCACCACACTTTCCATTAGCAGAATCGCCATTTAGTGTCTTTAATAAATCATTTCCGCGACGGGGAAGCCTATTCATCCCCAGCCCTTATTGTGTGGGGGAGCACTTTCATTCAGCTATCTCCAAATGTGCGTATTGACCCCCTTCTCTGCTCCAAAAGGTCATAAAAGGGAGTTGTTTTTGTCAGCATTCGCTCTTGTGTTTCCCACGTAGCAGCCTCAGGAGGGTTAAGTCATTTTGGGTCACTTCCTGCAGCGCCAGAGCAGATTTTTCTTTCTTTATCACGCAGACACACAAGCTACACCCAGAAAAATGCATGGATAGCACCTCATCTGCCCCAAGCAGATAAAGAGGGTTCACTTACAGCAGTCCAGTCTCAATGGTGTGCATTCAGCTTTAACGGCTCACCTTTTGAGGCCCTGAGTCGGTGTTTGATGGAGGGCGTTGTGGCTCGGCATAATTGTAGGCCTTATTTTAAAAGTCTGGGAACTCGGTTGAGTCAACAGAAGAGTCACACCAGCACACTTCCTTTTTAGCCTCAGTGGAATAAGAAAAATACGATTTTTTTTTACTCTTGTGAGAGTTTAGGACACTTAATTTAGAATAAAGCCAGAAAAAAAGAACAGGATTGCAGAAAAACTCACAAAAAAAGCTTCAAATATGAGCTTTTATCTGTTTATTTTTGGAAATTGGTTACTTTCTGATATTTCCTACCTGAATCAATTGGGAAATAATCCCCACAGCAGGGCGTAAAGAGATCAAATGTTTCATGTTTTGTGTTCTGTACATTTTTTTACGTGCCTGTTATCCAACTGTTGCACTCTTTCCCTTTCTTTTTCCTGTGTCTCGACTTCTGTGTTCACAAACACGAGGTGTTGTAATGAATGAATTCATGTCTCCTGTAAGAATGGAACCCTACCGGCGTTTCCTGTCGACTCCCCGACATTCAGTTTGTTTCAAACATTCCCTTTTCTTTCTTTATTTAAAAATTCCGCCTTCCCCTTTCCTCCCCTGCTTTGTCCCACCTCCCTCACCCCTCCTCCCGTCGCCGCCAGAACGCCAAAGCCGACCCGGAGGAGCTGTTCACCAAGCTGGAGCGCATCGGCAAGGGCTCGTTCGGCGAGGTGTTCAAAGGCATCGACAATCGCACCCAGAAGGTGGTGGCAATCAAGATCATCGACCTGGAGGAGGCGGAGGACGAGATCGAGGACATCCAGCAGGAGATCACGGTGCTGAGCCAGTGCGACAGCCCGTTCGTCACCAAATACTACGGCTCGTACCTGAAGGTACGGCTGTTTTCACGTCCGTTCCCACCATATCTCAGACTCCGAGCGAGCAAATCGCATCAGACGTAAAGAGGACTTCTCCTCCTCTGCCCACATTTTCTCCGAATAATCCCAAATTAAAACGGGATTAGCCTCAGACAACTTAAAACACCCACCGAGCTCTTATTAGCGCCATCCTGGCCTGTACTGACTCCTCGCTCTAAGCCAGTAAACGCCTCCGTAATGCCTCACCACCCCTCCCTCTGTCTTCCCCCAGGACACCAAGTTATGGATCATCATGGAGTACTTGGGCGGGGGCTCGGCGTTAGATTTGGTGAGCGCATCATCAACTCCTCACCGCTGCTTTTTAAAAAAAGCTCCTTTAGATCTGACAGGAAGTGGTTTCGCCCCCTCCAGATGGAGCCCGGCGCGCTGGACGAGACCCAGATCGCCACCATCCTGAGAGAGATCCTGAAGGGTCTGGAGTATCTCCACTCGGAGAAGAAGATCCACCGGGACATCAAAGGTCAGGGCGCTGCTTTTAGAGGCGCGTTAATAGCGTTGACTCCACTTATTTCCCCTCGCTGTTTGGTTTTGTGTTTCGGAGCTGAACGCCGCCGCCGTTCGCTAAAAGGCTCCAGACGGCTGTCGAGTCTTAATTAAATCAACCGGCGGTGATAAATCACATCGATCCGAGCGATCCGGTGACGTGGGCGGGGCTTCTCACATCATTTCCTGCCATCCGCAGCCGCCAACGTGCTGCTGTCGGAGCAAGGCGAGGTGAAGCTGGCGGACTTCGGCGTGGCGGGGCAGCTCACCGACACGCAGATCAAACGCAACACCTTCGTGGGCACGCCCTTCTGGATGGCCCCCGAGGTCATCAAGCAGTCCGCCTACGATTCCAAGGTGTGGCCCCACACGGTTACTGTCTGCTGGTTATGATGTCATCATATAAACCCCGCCTCTCTGTGCCTTTCAGGCGGATATCTGGTCTCTGGGCATCACCGCCATCGAGCTGGCGAAAGGCGAGCCGCCGCACTCGGAGCTCCACCCCATGAAGGTTTTATTCCTCATCCCAAAGAACAACCCCCCCACGCTGGAGGGCAGCTACAGCAAACCGCTCAAGGAGTTCGTGGAGGCGTGTCTCAACAAAGAGCCCAGTTTTGTGAGTTGTTTTTTTTTTGTGAGGGGTTGTGCGTGTGTGTGTGTATGTGTGTGTGTGTGTGTGTGTTTTCCTCCTGCCGCCGCGTCACGTGTTCGCCTCCTCCCCCTCCAGAGGCCGACCGCCAAAGAGCTGCTGAAGCACAAGCTGATCGTCCGCCACGCCAAGAAGACCTCCTACCTGACGGAGCTGGTGGACAAGTACAAGAGGTGGAAGGCGGAGCAGTCCAGAACCAACGAGTCCAGTTCCGACGAGTCCGACTCGTAAGTCTAGAGCTGAATTCAGGTCCAGAACTCGTCCTGTTAAAGCCTCACGTCCCACGTCTGTCCAATCAGAGAGCAGGACGGACAGGCGTCAGGCGGGAACGACTTTGGCAGCGACGACTGGATCTTCACCATCCGGGAGAAGGACCCCAAGAAGCTCCAGAACGGGGAGGGGCAGTCGAGGGCGGCGGACCAGGTGAGGTCACCACCCAATCACACGACGGATAATTTACACTTCAAGTTAAAAAGATTCCGCCTGAGGTGACGACGCGCCGCGTCTGCTTGACCCCCCCCAGATGAAAGACATTCCAAAGAGGCCTTATTCACAGAGCCTGGCCACCGTCATCTCTCCTGCGCTGTCTGAGGTGAGGACACGCCTCCAGAGCTCTGATTGGATTAAAACATCTCCTCTAACATCTCCTTTTCTGGGCTTCCAGCTGAAGGCGAGGCAGGAGCAGGTGAACGGGAACCCCATGGTCCTAGACGAGCTGAGGGAGGCCATCCTATTGGCTGAGGAGGCCTACCCCGGCATCTCCGATTCGCTGGTGGCCCACATGGTCCACAGGCTCCAGAGGTGATCACGATGGAGGTCGTTAGTCTTCACCAACCCGGCGCTGAGAGATAATAACGCCCCAAACTCTGTGTGTTCGCAGTTTCTCCACAAGCAGGACGTCGTCCTCCTCCACCTAGTCAAACCAGCGCTCTGCCCCAGCCCTGCCCCCCCTTTCCCTTCCCTCCCAACACCACAGCGAGGTCAGAGGGTTCAAGCCAAGGGTGGAGTCACTCAAAACCAGCTGACCAGCGGGGCGAAGCCAGTCCTGTAAAAATGACTGAAACTCCACAGCAGAGGAGAAACGGAGAGACTCTGGAAGAGCGTCTTTTTTTAGCTCGGAGCTCGTGGAAATCGGCCGTGATGGGACCAGACTCCTGAGTCAGAGCGAGTCAGACTCTCTGGGCTTTGTATATGCGAGACCACCGAGTCTCTACGCGGAAATCTGCTCGACTGAAGCAGGAAAAAAACTCCCCCCCCCCCCCCCCTAAATCCAAGACGAAACTCTTCATAATGCAGGCGTCACATTCCCAGAGCCTCTGAGAGCATGCTAGATGAACCTGCAGGGGTTCTACCTTAGTGTGCAAGCTGCGTGTGTGTGTGTGTGTGCAATGTGTGTGTGTGCGCGCGTGCATGTGGCGTATGTTCGACTCCCTGTTAAGGCAAATTGCAGCATTCTTAATGAAACCTCAGGTAAAGTGCTTTAAGTGGACTTTGTCCTCCGAGGCAGTGTGAGGAAGAGGAGGAGGAGGAGGAGACGGGGCGTCGCCATGTTGTACATGATTAGGAGTTGTCAGTGCGCGGATAATGAATCACTGTGTGCAAAAATGGTCACGCACATTTTGTAGATATTGATAATGTTTAAAAAAAAAAGGAAAAAAAAGTAGATATTTAAAGATTTCAAAAACGTTACTCCGACAGAAACAGGAAATGCCTTGCCTTTTTGAGATACACGCATCCACGCGCGGCGTTTCATCCGTTTTTCTTTTCCTCATCATCGATCGGTCGGTGGGATTCTTAGTTTTCTAACTAAGCTACTTAGCTCCAATCTTCCATTTCAATCACGGAATCATGGGAATAACTTTACTAAAAGCTGACTTTGTTTAGACGCAGTTTATTCTTCTTGTTTTTTTGTAGTCAGGGAGGAAAATGACTTCCTGTACTTTAAGTTTAGACAAGTTCAGTCAGTTTTGACATTGTTTTAGGTCATATTAAGGTAGATTTATGTGGACAGTGGCTCTAACAGTATGGAGAAGAGCCGAGGGCGGAACCACTACATGTGGCTTGAAGTATTATTTATCCTGAGCGTTACTTTAGATTTAAAGTGGAGTAAAGGCCAAACCAACCCCAAACAAGCCAAGCTGCAAAAGTCAACGCCATCCTTATTTCCTGACTCCACACATTTCTTCTCTCGCCTCCACGCCATGCTAGAAGTGCCATGTCCTCTTCGACGCTTCACCAGATTTTTACGTAGTATGATTTGCACCTTTTTATTTTTTTGTTTTCTAATTTTTTTTTTTCCCTGCACTTTGAAAGTGTGTCGAATATTTAAAGAAACCCGTAAGAGGAAAAGAAAATGATTAAAAAAAAGAAAAAGTTGCTGATAGCCATGTTTTACTATATATGTTTACTTAAGAGTTCCAGAATTTACTACTGTGCTAATGCAGCAATAATGTTGAGGAGTTGCATCAAGACGCACTTGTCAACACAGGGATCGAAAGAAATTAAGAAATATCTGATATTTTTATAAACGCAAAGAGATAAGTGTGGAAACGTTGGAATGCTGCCTCCAGCAAAAATATCTATACCTTACAGAAAGACATATGCTACAGAAAGAACTACAAAATGTGTACATTTGGTCTCCTTTATCATAGCTGACAGTTTATAGTACTGTATATAATCTTTGCTTGTGTCATTTGAGGATTCCCAAGTAAAATGTAAGCTTTCAAAGTGACATGAGAAATAAAGATCTAATGCTGAGAACTTCCTTTGTGGTGTCTGGATGTGTGTGGAACAATTTAGTATACCTGTATGCACAGTATTGACATATTAATCACATTTTTTTCTTAATTTGTGTAACTTTATAACATTGTGTAAAAGTAAACTACAAAAACTGGAAAATAATCTGACACATTGGTTTTGAAGAAACTTTATTGAGAACGGCCTTGCTGACATTTATTGGAGAGAAGTTGCAGCCATCGTCACAGGGAAATGTACTCCTGGGTCGACATGAAATCTGAGGTTTAATAAGGAATATATTGAGTTTATAAAATATCTTCTTGATTTTACTCTGGAACCATGGGAACATCATATATATATAAACACAGGTAATATATTACTATACAACAACACTAGCTTGGAAATATGTACAAATTTTGGAATGCTTTATAAGTGTGCTTTACATAAAAATAAATCTTTACAGCAAGAGTGCAAATTACCAACCAGTAAAAATTCAGGGATTCTAAGTGATAACTCTAAAAAAAAAAAGGAGTACAATTTGAAGACTTTGGTCTGACAATCATGTTAGAATCATCCCTGCAGAGATCTGTCGTTAATACTGTCCACCCAGAGCTCGACCGTCTCAGCCCCAGTGAGTGTTCTTCAGCTCGGAGTCACTCGGGTCATCGTTTGTTCCTGCACTGCTCCAGACTGCATTCACAAAATGACCAAAAAAACATTACGGGCACCAGAGGTGACCCAGATCTATATCCTGGTCTGTTTGGTTTCCTCCCCATCGGAGCTGGCGTTGGAACTTCTTTTACTGTCGTGCTGATACTCGACCGAGTCCTTCTTGGACATCTCCAGACTCTTCTTCCTCTCCTTCTCCTCGCTCCCCTCGGCAAACTTGGCCTCGATCTCAGTGGGGTCGATGTAGGTGTAATAATAACCCATGAAGGCAAAGATGATGCACACAAGCACCAGCAGCGAGGCGAAGAGGACGTACTCGGCCCACTGGTGCAAAAAAAAACAACAAAACACATAAATTACCTCTAAATTACCTCTAAATTTGAATTGAAATGGTTGTTAGACAACTTTGCATGTTTCCAGTGTGTGGTCACTCTTTTTTTTCCCCTTTGATTTTAAAATAAAATGAAAATTCTGAAAATATCACAAGCACAAAGAACTTCTCCAAGGCCAGCAAGGGTTTTATGGGATAATGGTGATTAATAAAAACCACCCACCTGATCTTGGAGCGTTGCAGCCTCAGCAACGATGAGCACAATGATGTTACCGACGGCAACAGTTAGCAGCCAACCAGCCTGCAGCACAGACTTCATGTTGCTGGGTGCCTGGGGTGCAAAAGGAGAATCAAATGAACAAATTACAGCAAAAAAAAAAAAAAAAAGAAGTTTTGTCTGCAGCCAATCCAAACTGCTTCTGCAGTATTGCGTGAGAAAAAGCGCCCCCTACCTGTGAATAGGAGAACTCCAGGCCGGTAACGGAGAAAACCACCTCTCCTGCAGTGATGAGGAAATACTGAGGGATCTGCCAGGCCATGCTCATGGAGTTAGAACTGATGTCCATCACCGGGCGGATGCTCTGTGCGCACTGCAAGAAAAAGCCCCCCCAGAGATTTACTTAAAGTCAGAAAAAAAGAGATTTAAGCTGCTTATGAATATTCATAAGTTACATTGCCAAAGGTAAAGGTCGGTGGGATGATCAAGGTGAACGAGCTGCCAAAGCCCACTTTTTGATAGTAGACACACTGTTGTCCACCGAGGCCCACGATCTGGAAGGATGCGCTGACATCACAGGACAGACAACCAATCAGAAGGAGGACATTCCAACAGTATGAGTGGATATGTGGCTCAAATGAAGGAATATCTCTTACTTTCCCTGGCGTACATTCACGTATTTCGACATGTTGTTGTGGACGATCAGCCCAAAGCCCTCATCTTCCCATGAAATGTTCAAAACGGAGTTATAACCGTTAAAAAACCTGGAAATAAATGAATAATTATGATTGATTTTGCCTCATGCAGAGATAATTTTACTTCCTGATCTTCAGAACCTCTTCAAAAGCATTCGGGTTTATTTTTAAGGTGGTTTACAATTGGAAACTTGCCTGATGGCGTTAGCTCCCTGCTCCGGTTTGGATCCGATGTCTAAGAACTGGGGATAAAAAGATGCTTTCAAGTGAAATTTGCCACCAAACAAGCTTTCTAAAAGGTTTTAGGAAGGGAAGAAGAACTCAGTGAAACGCTCCTCCCTCATTCTAATTATTTTAGCTCGACATTAGCTTGATTACTCACATCTAAAGGTCTGGGCTCGGGTCCGTCCTCAATGATGACCAGGGAGGTGCGGTTCCCGTCTGGTAAGCTGATGGCGTGAGAGAAGTTCGACCCCAGATTCAGGGCAAAAGGCTCATCGAAGGCCAGGTAGTCCTCACTGGCCTGAAGGAGAAGAGATGATGAAGTCTAAGGAGTGTATGGCGATCCGGACACCCCCCCCCCTGGAGTGTGTTTGGTGTGGGGTACCGTGTAAGGCTCCAGGGTGACAGCGTTGGTCCCGGCCGTGACGTTCAGCGTCCTGTCCACCATGTTGATGAACTTGGCCTGGCCCTCGGTGCTCGACGGGAACACAGGGAGGGTTTTCTGTAAGACAGAGGCGTGTGAGGCTCCGGTGTGTGTTTGACACGCCCAACATCCTGCGTGTGTGTTGGCGTGTTTCCCCACTCACGTCAATCTGGATCTGGACCAGAGCGGCGGCGACGAAGGCCAGGGCGGCTAGCAGCATCCCGACGGTCATCTTCTTCAGCGGGCTGCACAAACAGTTTAGTTATTTATTTAACATGCAAAGAAATTCAGACAAAAGTGTTGGTAAAAATAAACTCACGTGAAGTTTAACTTGCACTTCTTTATCAGTGGGTAGATCAAACTGTCCACGATTGGCACCAAAACCAGGATCAGGATGGGGTTGACCGTCTGGTGGGACAGAAGTCAAACATTCAAAAGCCTCTTCTGCAAATCAGGTCGTGCAAACATCTAGGAACACCTGGCGGACGGTCTTACCTGCATCTGCTCGGGCATGATGATCATAAATCCCTGCAGAGCAAAAGAAAGAGAAACATTAGAAGATCTGCAACCAAGATGCGACTAAAACGGCGATGATCAAACCCTTACGATGTCTCCATTCATGGTGGTCGCCTGGAGGGTCCACCTGGAGCCCTGCGGAGGAGGCGTTAACCGTCATTAGCTTAGCCTTTAGCATCCAGGAAGAGTAGATTCTTGGGTACAATGAGAGTTACCTGCTGGTCAAACAGGGCCCAGAACATGGGCAGAGGGATGTAGAGGAACAGCACCTTCACCACCATCTTCACCTGTTCGATCAGGAGTTTCTGGAGCCAATCAGAGATGAGAGTCAGGGTTTTATACATCCATGATTGCGCCTGTTTGGAACTGTATTGTATCACGAGCTGAGCTTACGTCGTATTTCTCCTCTGCCCAGTCCATCCAGTGGTCTCTCTTGGGGTATTGAGAAGAACGATGCCTGAATCGGTTCATGACAGCAAACTACAGGAAGCAAGAAAGGACATTTCAGGGAATGCTTTCAACCTGTGATGAGTTTAGTTGGGTAAAAAAAGTAGTTTAATCCACTCACTCCGATGCATTGGCAGACTTTGACCAGGATGTTTCCTTGAGGGGGAACCTTGGTGTACATCCTGCTGCCGACGATGAACACAACTGCACACAGCAGACATTTAGCAGCGACTTAGCACGTTAGCATTAAGTTGGTTGACTTTCAGCCCTCACAAATCCCACCTCCCTGCTCAGGTATTTCAGTTCCACCTGTAGTTTTATCACATCTGACCTTTAACGTTGTCACCATGAAGGGTTCTTACCCAGAGCCACGAACATGAGAGCTGCTGGGACGCCAAAGGCCAGAGGGTAGCACTGCTGTTTGGAGCGAATACCACACTCCTGAGCTGGAAACCACAACACACACACACACACACACACACACACACACACGGATTTTAAATCGGTTTATCATCTAATTCCCAGAGCCGACGCTCCGTGACGTCTACCCCACCTTTGAGGATGGGTGTGATGACGGTGGACAGGAGACTCCCAGCATTGATGGACAGGTAGAAGATGGAGAAGAAGGTGCTTCTCTGCTTCTCCTGCGAAACACAAAGCGACAAAACTTTACGTGCGTCGATTACATCACATCCTGTTTCAACCAGGCCGATTAATACCACGGGTAATCTCAGTCCCCGTCCTTGAACGGCCCGATGGACCCGTGTTTGCTGGTTAATGAGCAACCAGATGGAATGAAGCAGAGATACAATCAGTGCTGACAAGATTCCCTTTAATTGCTCTGTTTGCGTGTGTGTGACTGGAAGATGGAGATGACACACACACACACGTGTGTGTGAGAGGAGAACCGGGAGGTCAACAAATGTCGTTGTTGAGTTGATTTATGGGGACAACTTGTAACGAAAAGAAATCTAATCTAACAACACCGATAAAAGATATTTAACTGAAATGAGTTGAATATCTTTTATGACGAGTATTTCTCAATCCAATGAGTGTAATAACATTCATGAGATTAAAAGTTGGAGAGACGTCCAACCTGATGGTCTTCAAACTGGTCTCCGCCAAAGGCAGCCACGCAGGGCTTGATGCCCCCGGTGCCCAGGGCGATCAGGATCAGCCCCACCATGGACAGAGCTCTGGGGACGCAGCACAGACCGGGTCTGAGTACATGTCTGTCGTTGGTCCGTCGTGCAAATCGGTGCGTTTTGTAACTCACACGTGCACGGATATGTTATTGGGGATGCCGTCTCCGTCGGTGTCCGTGATGTCATGGATGGCGCTCACCGCCAGGATGGCCTGTCCCGCCGTGTAAATGATTGACAGGTAAATAATAGTCCTGTGCAAAGGGAGGAAGGGAGGAAGCAGGTGTACGTCAGGGAGATAAGACGGACAAGGGTCAGACGGATGCTGTGTGGTGTATTTTAAATTAAGTTTGAGGAAGATCGGCCCGTCAATGTCAAGTTTACTTGAACTTTCCGAGCCAGGAATCGGCGATGATGGCTCCCAGGATGGGCGTCAGGTAGCAGAGAGCCACGAAGGTGTGGTAGATGGTGGTGGCGAAGTCCTCATCCCACTGCAGGAAGTACTTAAAGTACAGGACCAACACGGCTGCAGACGGGCGGGGAGACGAGTAACTCTACTTTATCATCATGTAGAACGTTAGTGTGTTAAAGTAAGGGTAACCGACTCACCTCGCATCCCATAATAGGAGAAACGCTCGCAGAACTCGTTGACCACGATGAAGAAGATGCTTAACGGGTATCCTAAGATGGTCACCTGTCACAGAGACGCTGCTTTTATTCTTTTATGACCTGGTTCTGCTTTAGATGTTTAATCGATTGGTTTTCTTTCTAAAAGACAATCCTGGATAATAAATACTTTTATTTTTTCAAGTTTATATTCAACAACTTACTTTTTTCCCCTTGTGAGTCTCTTTGTCTGCAGAAATGAACAGCAGGGAGAACAAGTTGTGTTTTACCGAAGACGTTTAAAGATGTGATCAATAGTTCAATCCAATCAAAAACTGTAATAAAGTAAGGGCCCGGGTCCCTGAGGGCCCAGGTCCCTGAGGGCCTGGGTCCCTGAGGGCCTGGGTCCCTGAGGGCCCGGGGTCCCTGAGGGCCCGGGGGGCCACACTCACCCGTCATGGCTGCAGTTTGTCCGCTCCTCTCTCAGACTGACTCTTCTAACAGAAGAAACAAAGACGGATCCCCGTTCAGATCCTCCACATGAAGACCGAGCCGCGGCCCGGCCGGCTCCTTATGTAACCTCCCATCAACCCCCCCAGCACCTCCCAGCACCGCTCCCACCTCCCAGCATGCTCTCCTCATCCCAACCCAGTGGCGACTCTGTGACTCAGCTGAAACAAGGTGGTGGTGGCTGATAACCCCCGTGTTATCCCTAACGTCCTTCTTAAGCTTCTCCTCCTGATTATTATGGGCTGTAAAGAGTGAAAACCTTTAAATATGCTTTTATTTTGAAGGGCAAACACATGCATCTAACGGCTCAAGAACAAATTGTTTCGGGAAGTAATTTTTTTGCGCATGCTTTTTAATAATTAGAATAAAAGCTGACGTGACACCAACCCCAAACAAACACACACACACACACACACACACACACACACACACACACACACACACACACACACACACACACACCAGCAGGACACACGCCAGACTCCTGATGCTCTGCAGGCCGACTCTCACCAGCGATGACACCATTTGTGTTTGTCCAGAAGAAGCCACACAGAACCGGAGTGTGTGAGAGAGGAAGGGGAGCTCTGTCGGTGATTAGAGGTGGAATTTGCAGCTCTTTAACACAACAACCGAGCCCAGCGAGCTTTTTAGAGGAGTCAGCATCCCACCCCCAACGCTGTTTCCTGTTTCTTTTCAACAGTTTCAGCTGCTTTCGCCCCGATCCACGCTGTTCGCACCTGACTTATAAAACACAATTATTTCCACACTCACCAAGCAGTGGCAGAAGTTTATCTCACGATCAGAGAACACTTTGGATTCGCTCTGTGTGCAGCCATAAACATTTATGGAGGCTGGCTGATTCCAAAAAATGTAGTAAATTTCATTAGGCAAGTAAAGAAAAAGCTTCCTCCATAAATCGGTTAGTTATTAGCCGTTTCATTCGCTCACGAGTTTCTGTGTGAAAAATGCTGACTGTTTTGTTCCTCATGGGGAATAATCCCGTTTCCTGATGTGCCTGAATGCAGCATGACAGTTCCTCTGCTCTGTCTGACTCACTGACCCAACAAAATTATCCACGACTGACTTTCTTTGTGGACTTTTTGCGACATTTTGTCATTTTTGGGGCCTGAATGCAAATAAAAACTGTCTTTTCAGTTTGTCCAAACAAAGAATATAAATCTAAACCATCAACAGTCAAATAACTGTTAAAAATGACCTAACAGTGTTACCCTTAGAACCGGCTGGCCTCGACTGACCCTCCTGTTCCCATGACAACAGACACACAATAAAAATTATTACACATTTTATTATTTATATGTCTTTAACATATTTACATGAGTAAAAAGGTCCTTTTTTCCAAGTAATGGATAATAAAATGCATCTAAATTGACCGACAAACAAACTGGAAGGGCCGATTACAAACGGTTCACCCTTGTCTTCCGTTGGTAACGTGTGTTTCTACTTTTGGCAAGAGTTTTAGCTCCGGTGCGAGACGAAACGTCGCACAAGTGTTGCTTTAGAGCAGCGGTCCCCAACCACCGGGCCGCGGGCCATTAGGTACCGGGCCGCGGGCCATTGGGATGCACAGAATGTTGGGGTTCTAACCAGCCGTTACCCCCAAAAACGCCCAACGAGGAGAGATTACGGCTTCCAAGAACATAAAATATGCATTTAGAAGACATCATCAGGGTTCCTACTTACAACACAGGTTCATCCCTACAGGTGAATCTCTAGCGCCACGCCCACTCCGTGTAATATGTGGCGACAAGCTAGGAAACGAGTCGATGAAGCCTTCAAAGCTGCTTTGAGACCTTTGGAGACCAAAGCATTAAAAAAGACAAAGCTTTGGAGATTTTTTTTACTATAATCATTTCTTATTAGAAAGTATTTTCGTTCTAAAATGAATGTTGATGTTTGCATTTGATATGAGACCACTGCAGTAATTTATTACTAGACTACAGGCGTCATTAACGATTATCGAGCAAACGAAGGCCTTAGATGAAACCGTTTCCGTGGCGTAAAAAGGTTGGGGACCGCTGCTTTAGAGGACGTGGGTTCGGATACGGTGGTCCTCTTGGCTTTAGACGTACATACGTGTTTATCGGCGTCAAATAGAGGGAATAGTTCTTTCCAGATGTCAAAGGCGAGATACAAGATTGATGCTTCTGAAGCAACGTGCAAAAGAATAAAAAAATAAGGGGATTGTAAAAATACGGTGCAAGTGGTGGCTTCCATTAAAAACGCTCTTAAAGCACTCTGTTACAAACTGTACAGGAATCAGGTCTCGACTGCGTCTGCTGCTCTTTGTGGACAGTTAAATGACAGATCAATGTCCCCAATCTGGAAACAAGCAGACGGAGCCAAAGGCTGGGAGTCAACAGTCTTGATTGGAGTCTCCATAGGAAACAAGAAGAACAGGCTGACTGGTTCAAACCAGACTGGACGACGGCTTCAGGCGCCGGTCGGACGCTTCGTCCTGTCCTTGGTGTTAGACGCCCACATCAGAGGATGGTGGTGGCGCCGTGGGGATTGGCGCCGGTGGGCGTGCCGCTGATGGCGTTGAAGATGCCCATAGAGTCGGACAGAGCGTTCCGCGCGCCGTCATCCACCGGGTTTATCTGAAAGACAACTACGGTTAGAGGTTTACCTTTAATTATATCACAAAAACATCTTCAAGTCTTAATTCTCACTCCAGTCACGCCGACAGTAATTCAAATAAATCAGGAAGAAATGCCTCCTGTCAATTGAGGAAATGGTTATTACCATCCAATCTGCTCAGGCCAGCGTGAAACAACCAGAGATAAGAGACGTGGTTAGTGAAGGACAAATACAATCAGAAAATAGGTTATAAAAAGTACAAATAATCAACGTAAGTAAAAAAAAGATTGTAAACGAATCACAAAGTCGTTAGAGAGGATATCATCTGTTCAGAAGTCATTTTATCGGTAGCTCAGAGCGACGTGACGCCTTTGAGCCTCTGTCCGTGAGGCTCCCACCTGTTCACGCATGATGCTGGACAGCTCCCTGGTCAGGTCCTTGTAGTTGGCCTTCATCTCGTCGTGGTACTCCTGCTGGTCCTCTTTGATCAGCCGCTCGTTCACCCCCAGCGCCTGACCGCAGGCGTCCACGAACTGCCTGCGCCGCATCGAAAAGGATAGATTAATCAGTGGATGTAGAAAGTGAAGGTACGTGGTGTCAAAAAGTATCAGGTACCTGAACACCTCTTTGAGCTGTTTGACCTTATTGTCAGGAAATTTCTTGGCACTGCTTTCGTCGAGGAAAGCTCTGGCGTAGGCGAGGGGCCCGGCGTTCACCTGGAAGACGAAGGGTTTTTTTTTTTAAGGTTTTCAGGACGTTTAAATGTCAACCTGGACATCCCGGTTCCTCTACCTGGACGCTGATGCTGCCCTGAAGTTTGAGCTGCAGGCGGATCATGTCCACCTCGGAGGCCGAGCAGAGGAGGCGCAGCTCGGCCACCTTGGCGCTCATCTCGTCTATGGCCACCTCGATGGGGCTCAGGTCGGTCTGGTGTTGGTACATGACCGCGATGCGCTTCTTCACGTAGGGGAAACAGTGGGTGGCTGCAGGGAGGAAGAGCCGACAAATGGAATCAACTGGAAAATGTGCTTCCAAGAACACAGATGTCATGGACACCGAAACTTGCAAACACCTGATATAATTCTGTCTCCGTGGTAACAATCACCCATCAGGATATTAACAACGGTCCAATGTGCATTCAAGCAGACGCCGACTGCTGGAAACAGCTGGCGCCGAGCCCTAAGGAAGTCAAGCATTCCCTGCACACAATTTTAAAACGCTAATAAAATAATTAGCTGATGATTCTGATTCAAACTGATGAGAAAGGAGAACGACTTCATCAAAACAAGCCACTAAAATGAAGAATTTTGCTTCAGGAACGTAAGAAAATAGAGCCGTGGCTGCAGAGGAGTAATCAGGCCCTGAACACGGCTGTCAGCAGAATTATTCCCTCAGGTGAGATAACACCTGAACTTTGGGATGAAGTGGATGCTAATAAATTGACTGCTCTTATCGGACTGAAGGCTTCAGGTGTAATAAATAGCGCCAAGCAAGCAAAAAAACAAACACTTGGAAAGGAAAAAGGTCATCCTTGCGTGACCTACTGGTGAGAACGGTGCGCCGTTTGCACTGCTCCTCCACGCCGCCCTGCTTCTTGCCCGACACGGTGAACGGCGTCTCGAACACGAAACGCCGGATGTTGTGGCTCTTCTCGAAGTCCGTCTTCCGGTCCTCCAGCTCCTTGTCCTCCAGGTAGGGCGTGACGTGGGTCACCTGGATGTAGGCGTACTTGGAGTCCAGGTCCTTCGGGTTCACCTTGCCCGAGTCTTGGATGATCTTGACGTTCTCCTGGCCGAACTTGTCGGAGTAGAGCTTCAGGAGCCTCTGGGAGATCTCAGACAGCGGCGTGAACTTGGGCTCCTTGTAGATGTACTCCTTCCCATCCTCATCCTCAAAGAAGCCCTGCAGAGGAACGCCAGGAACGAGCTTTTTAGTCCGGATGAACCTTGACCTGTCAGGTGTATTTTTATGCCACATGCAAAAATAAGAAATACTGAAGGAATCGTTGGGGACAGGAAATGAAAGATGTCAAAATAAAACAGGACCAAACACTAAAGTGAGAAAACAGAACGATGCTGGGCGTTAAACCTCGACACACTTACCGCAGCCTGGGGGAGTGGGGGGGTGTGGAAAGAAAAGACAACGGCATTAAAAGGCTTTACATCTGGCGGGAATTAGCATTCACGCTAGGCTAATGCGCTATTGTCACGCGTGTGTGTGTTAAGACTCAGTCTCTTGCCTGTCCGAAGAACGCCACCCTGAAGTACGTCCCCAGTAGCCGTTTCCCAGAATGCATCACCTCCATGACTTTGGTGTAGGCGCGGTGGAGGGTGTCGTACAGGTGGGTCAGTTTCTACCGCACAAAAACAAAAGGCGGGAAAAAAGTTTGGCAACTTGATTAAACTTTTCTTAGCTAACTAGCGGCACATTGAGTTAGAAGATTGTTATTACTTCGTTCCTATGTTATTACTGCGTTATCACTGCGTTATTTCGGCGTTATTTCCGCGTTATTGCTGCATTACTGCTGTGTTATTACTGCGTTATTACCTCAAAGTCTCTGCGCTGCTCGTAGATGGGAATGATGAGCCGGTAGACGTCGGCGATGAGCTCATAACGCTCCGCCTTCCAGAGGCCATCGCCGCACTCCTCCAGCAGCTCCATCAGCACCTCCTGAACAAACAGATGAACCAGCCCCCCCCCATTGTGTCCTCTGAATGTTTGTGGCAAATAAAAAAAGGGGACGATTGTGTTTGTTCTGCTGATGTTCCGAGGCGTCAGTGAACTTAAACTGATGCTAATGTTGCTGTGAAGACAGTCGGATGCGGGAGGAAATGGATCCACGAGGATCATCAAGATGGGGGGGGGGGTAAAAGCCCTTTTGTTTGCACACGGATGTATCGACTGACTCGTAAAAGCTGACACCCGATCCCGCCCTCACTTTCAATCTCACATCAATTTAACAAAAAGCTCAGGGCGTGTAAAAAAGGCGCCGCACACGCTAACGCCAACGCCGCACACGCAATAAGGATCGGGATGGGGGTCCCTGAAAAAAGGTTTTCACCTCGTTGAAGTGAACGTCCTGCATCCCCACGTCCTCCATCATGGCCGCCTCCTCGTCGATGTTGGGGGTGATGACGCGGAACGCCGAGCAGCCCTGTCTGAACATACCTGGGGGGCAAACGCGGGAACACACGGGGTGCTTTTCACGTCAATCCGATGAAAACATTTATGACTGTCCTGAATCTTTGCACAAGAGGTGACTGTAATCTGTTTATGGAGTGATTTCACTGTCGACGTGTTAACCCATGACTCATTATATGGCTCACCTTTCCTCCACAGGTACTCGGCCACCAGGGCGGCGACGTGAACGTAACACATGGCCGCCTGCACAGATGTTTGGCGCAGATGAAGCACAACGTTTCCTTTTAAAGCTCATTAATTTGAAGCTGATTTTGGGGGCGTACCTCGGACAGGTCCCCGTTCTTGTTGTGGATGCGGGCCATGCTGTCCAGCCAGGTCTTGCGCAGCTCGGGGGTGCTGGTGTAGGACTTGGCCAGGCTGTACTGGAGGTCCACCAGCATCTCCGGGTCGTTCTCGTGCTCCTTCATCTGCTCGGTGGCCATCAGCACCGTCCGGATGCGCTTCATCAGGTCCTTCACGTCCGACGGGAACGCCGTGTGCTGCGGGGGCGGCGGACACGGATACGATCGGTCCGGTTCTAGATCGATCTCACTCAGCATCATCATTCATCCTCATCCTCATCCCACCTTGATGTTCTTGTCGCTGTTGGCACAGTTGTTGATGATGGAGAGCGACTGCTGGAAACGCGTCCCGCCGATGCCGATGACGTCAGCGATCAGCTGACTGACGGCGATGACCACCTGGGAGAGGACGAGCGAATCAGATCGACCGACGCTTCGAGGAGGAAGAGGAGGTGAAGGAGATATCTGCGGACCTGCAGGTGCGTCCGCACGAAGGAGCGGCGCCCGGTGTAGTCGAAGTTGCTCTTCATGAGGAAGTAGAGCAGGTGGGCGGCGTCGCTGCGGATGGAGCTCAGCTTGGAGTTGCAGCACTTGAGGATTTCGTAGCAGAGAGAGGCGCACATGTCGGCACGGCCGTCGAAGAACGTGCAGGGGAACTTGGGAAGAAAAAAGGATTTCAGATCCGCCGCTTGGAACGGGAACAACAAATGAAAAGGGAAGCTGGGTCACCTTGTAGATGAAGGTCCTGAGGGAGGTGAAGACCTGCTTCAGAGCCGCTTCAGACTGAGGGATCTGCAGGAAGCACAGGTGGACCTGGAACACCTTCTTCATCAGAGGGTTGTGACCCAGATCTGAAGTCAGCTGCGTCTGAGGAGAACCGGTGAACCCAAACGGGATTAAAAAAAACGTGGGATTAGGCGTGACGGCCCCCACCGACCGTTCCTGATACCTTGAAGCCCATGATGAAGATGCTGAGGGTGTCCAGGACCGTCAGGCAGACCTCCGTGGACACGTTGGCCTCCAGCAGGCACTGGCTGCTCACGTCTGCTTCCGTGTGGGCGTACACTGCGCAGGAAGTGCGGACGTGAGGTCAAAGGTCACATCTTGATCGAGATTTTTGATGAGGATCCCAAAGGAGCCTACTGTTGTTGAAGGTGTGGGCGTTCTCCAGCGTCCCCAGCTGCTGCAGGCGGGCGTGGAGGATCCCCGCCCTGTTACGAGACACGGGGAGGGTCAGAGACTTCCTGTCCGGAGCCACCGGCCCCGCCCCCTCCTGGCTCCTGCTGGGGGGGGGAAGAGAGGATCCAAATGAGGCGTGGCAGCGTCGTCACGGAAACGATCAGGTGAACACACCAATGAGGAAGTGTGGGTGGGGGAAGCAGACAAACGGGGTTTAACGTGAGTTTAGCGGCGGAATCGTGCACCAGCGATCGCTTACCCATGCAGGAGGGGGGGCCCGGGGCCGCCAAATTAACCGCAAAAAGAACTTTCCAGCGGTGTTAAAGACGAGAGAACAAACCAAAGACAGCCGGTTAACAGAGTCAGGAAGCATCTAGACGCCGCTCGACTGTGAGTCTGATTAACGCAAAGGAAGTAGTCGGGGGAGGAGACGCGCCACGCCCTACCTGACGATGAATCGCTTCCCCATGTATCTGAACTGATGGAGGCAGACTCTGCAGGAGGAAGAGGAGGATGTTATTATCTGCAGGAAATGTGTTGTTATAGTGTTATTAATGATGACGAAGCTGTTTTTACTCTATTAATGTGAAGAAGTCCATCAGTTCCAGAGGAGCTGCTTTGTTCCAGTAGGAGAAAAGAGCTTCTGAGGAAATGAAAGCAGGAGAAAACGTCACCACGGCGCTGACGGTAAAGTCGTCCTGACGGATTCAGGCGTCAGGTATCTTTACCCTCCGACATGCTCTTCAAGATGTGCAAAAAGCACATGAGGAGATTCTTGATCTCGTCCCGGTCCAGCTTGTCGCATCTGAGCAGAGCGCTGCCCAAAGCCGAGGCGTTCTGGTTCTGGAAGGACGGAGAACGGATGAGAACGGGCCAGAAAGATAAAACGATCTTCAGAGGGGAGTTTCCTTCAGAGGGGGGGCAGAGAAGGTCAAAAAGGCCCCCTGTGAATATTCGATGAAACACACACACACACACACACACACACACACACACACACACACACACACTCCCTCGTGTGGGACACTCAGTAGAGACTATTGTACAGATATCTGCAAACCGCAGGGAGAGTTTTAAATTGGAACTCAAAGATTTTCATTAAAAATGTGCAGAATTCTGTACAATTATAAGCGGAAGTCTGCAGCGTAGAGGTCACAGGTCAAACAGGGTACTTGTGTGTCCTCCTGATCTCCACCCCCCCTCCGGCCGGACGCCTGCTTGTCGTTTTCTCCGTCGCCGTCCTGCAGCCGGTCGAGCAGCGGCGCGGAGAGGAGGGAGAAGTCCATGGTGACCCGTTTGGTGACCCGGTTCGCCGGCGGGCGTGGCTCCTCGGGGTCGGGGCGGAGAGGCAGCGCGTTGACTGAGTGCCTCCTGGTGAATCTGTCCTTCTGGAGGGGCGGGGGCGCGGCAGAGGGAGCGTGGGGGCTCTGGAGGCCCAAGATAATGTCGATTAAAGAGACTCCAACTGTCAACCTCAACTCTTTAGCTTTCCCTCATTATTTTGGGTCTTGTGGGATAATTAGTTGGAGAAGTTGGCCCTTTGAACTCTGGGTAAAGTCCCGTCTCTGAGTGTCTTCATATGAAAAGAGGCAGAGCTCCTTCTGATATGCAGACGTTTCAGAGCGTCGCCCTACCTTCTCCAGGGAGTTGGTCTTGTCGCTGCTCTTCTCCAGCAGGCTGTTCCCAGAATCGGTGGAGATCAGAGACCCTCTGGAGTCGGCGTGATGAACCGAGCTGACGTTGGGAGTGGAGCTGTGAGGGGAGGCTAAAATAAAAAAGGAGTGTCAGCGTGAGGAATCTGCTGCCGTTAATAAACACTTTGTGCGACGCAGGAGTCACCGGTTCCAGAGATGACCCCGAACACGTCCTTATGGAGGGCGTTTTCTATGCAGCCCCCAGGTTTCTGAGGGGTCACCATGGAGCTGGGCGCCGACGAGTCCTCCCTTGCATTCTGCAGGAAAAACACCCAGGAATGCGTGTTTTTAACAGGACAGACAGGAGCTGCTGTTCCGTTTGTCACCACTAGGGGTCAGGCTTACATTGTGGCTGCCCAGGAGGGTTGAGTCTTTAATGTCCAGTCTGTAGACGTTTTCCTGGAGCAGACCAAACAAGGGGAGGTAGAGGGTGGCGAGTCTGGCCTGTTGGCTCTGGAACCAAACAAGAAAATCAGACGGAAAGAAAATTTAAAAAAGAATTCAAGACTTTCGATAACAAAAATCTCCAGTCCTTGGGCGGGGTGTGCAAGAAGCATTGTCACAAATTATTCAAGATACTTCAGTTGTGATCCGGACACAAATCCCACCCACAGAATGAGGCATATTGAACTTGTAACCATGGAAACGGGAAACAAATACAAGCGTTTAAGCAAAAGTAACCAGAAGGAAAGGTAGTCCGAGTCTGCACGACTCACTTTAGCGGCGTAGCGCTCGTCGAACGTGTGTTTGATCATCAGCCCCTTCAGCACCTGGATGGCGATCTGACGGATCTCTCGGAACTCCTGGAGAGCCCCGCCCACCTCCCTCAGGAGCAGCCCCACCAGGAAGTGGTTCCGGCAGAAGTCGTCGGTCAGAGAGTAGTCCAGCTGGAGGTCTGTGGGGCGACAGGAGACGGGACGATTCAGGCGGAACCAGAGGAACGTTCACCTGCTGGCGAACGTGAACGGGGTCTACCTTGGAATCTCTGAATCCGGCCTTTTCCGAACGGCATGGGCAGATTCAGAGGGACGTAGTGCTCATGGCTGCAAACCACACGCAGGAACTCAAATTTGAACTCGTATAAAGTCTGGAAGGAAAAGACGATTCTGGTGATCATTGAGCGATCTTTGGGGTACGGCGGTTTAAAGGGGACTCTCTCACCTTGGGGTCTCCTGGTACGAAACAGTTCGTGTAGTTGTTGATCTGCTTGAAGACGAAGCCTCGGTCCATGAAGGTGAAGCAGCGCTGTTGGACAAGAGAGCGTTATTTTACCTTTTTTTTAACAGAGAAAGACTCAATCGGTTCGCCAGGAGCGCCAACCTTGATGAAGACTGCCAGGCTGTGGTTGGCGTTCCGAGCCGCGTCCAGGTTATCTTTGTATTTCTGGGTGATGTGAGGCATCAGCATCGTCACCAGGGTCTCCACCGCGTGGTGGTAGGACGCAGAAAAACGCTGGTTCCTGGAGAGCTGAGGAGAAACAGGAGAAACGCTGAGGAAGAAGATGGAATGGGGACAAAAAAAAAGACGATTAAAAGGAGACCTACTTTGACTTTTCCGCACTCGGAGAGATAATGAGCCATTGATTTCACCAGAGCCTCGAAGAAGTACCAGGAGTACTGCAAAAAAGAGAGAGACACATTTATTTAGAGGATGGCAGGCGTCTAATAAATAAGGTCCTGAAGTAAAGAAGATAAATCTTTTCTTCCAGGTACCTTCAGCAGTTTGTTGCTGGTCAGGAAGTCCGTGGACGGCTTGAGGATGGCCGTCATGGCTTTGGCCAGCTCCTCGTGAACCGTTTTCACCTGGTTGGAGGAGTACGGCTCCGGTTTGAGCACAAACTAGGAGTAGAGAAGGAGAATGTTATGTTAGATTGTGTGGGTTTGATTTGCACAGAAATATAAATAAAGGGTGAGAAAAGAAGCCAACCTTGACGTAAGACCTCAAGTAATGTTCAAGGCCCTCCTCGTGGCACTGAGCAACAACATGAACCATCACTCTGAGGAGAAGCAGACAATGATAGGAATATATTACACAGGAGGGAGGATGTGTGTACACACACACACACACACACACACACACACACACACACACACACACACACACACACACACACGACAGAGCTTCAAAGATGATGCCAAACACACAGCTGAGATATAAAACACACACACGATGTAACGAGGGAAAGAATTCAGGCTACGAAAGAGAGAAGAATGAGGCCTGGAAGAAAGTGTGTGTGTGTGTGTGTGTGTGTGTGTGTGTGTGTGTGTGTGTGTGTGTGTGTGTGTGTGTGTGTGTGTGTGTGGTACCTGGTCACGTTGACAGCCACGTCCTCATTGGTGGTTCTGGTGAGAACGCAGAACAGCTGGTTGAGGATGGTGGGCAGGAAGTTGACCATCACATGACCCTCCATCGCATGGAGACTCTAGGAAGAGGAAGTGAAACCATTGGATGGAGGCAGCTGTGAACCGAAGGGTGTGTTGGGTTTCAGAACTAGCGCCACCTTCAGGTACTTCACCAGCTCCCCCTCTGAGGCCTGTTCGGACGCCTCCATGCTTTGGCAGTGGTGGAAGAAGTTGTGCAAATGCTGATCCTGAACAAAACACCGTGTCAGTACTTCTTTATTTATTGTACACCAGCGAGCGTCTCGAACGTATCTCCGCGTGAACACACCTGAGTGTAAACCGTGGAGACCAGATGGGTGGAGACTTTGAACAGGGGTTTCCCTCCGTCGACCCATTTGACCTCCGAACCCTGCAGTAAAGACATCCCACAGCGCGGATTAAATTAGTTCTAAACCCAATAAGCCATCGAACCCAATCAATAATTAATATCAGGTCTTCACCTTGCTGACACCATCCTGGTTGCTGAGGTATCCTCCTGGTAGATTCGCAGCCACAGGAAGCTGCTGCTCGTTCATGATGACTCTACCGTCCCTCAGCAGAGGAAGCCACGCCGAACCCACTGGGGGTGAGGAACACGTTCACGGAAAGGAGCGGGAAAAAAAACGGAACGGGGATGTGGGGATGTTTTATTTTACCTGGCGCCTCCACCAGGTCTTTCTTCTTGCTGTTGCTGTCGCAGCTCACGTGATAAAAGGTGAACAGGAGGTGATGCTTCTCGTGCAGCTGAGTCGGCAGTTCTATCTTTATCTGGGGGGGGGGGGGACAAACACATTCCTGAATGCGAAACGGGCCCGCATGGATGGAAACGCGGTGCAAATACCTCGTCGTAGAACTCGGGGTTCTGCTGGTGGTGCAGGACGGCGGCGTGAGCCCGTTTGGTGAAGAGAGGACCGCCTGGACGACCGTAGATACACTGAAAGGGGAGATATTAGAACATCGTCATCACGACGTGACGATCTGAGGTCATGTGACCGCCATCGAAGACTGTACCTTCAGCGGCGGCGCTTCGTCTTCGTCGGAATCCTTGAATTCGATGCAGACCGCGATATTCCTGGCCTGAAGAACAACAGGGAAAATTTGGAAACGGTTGAAGACGTCCCGACACAACCCGAGAGCCAACATCCACCAGACGCTTCATCCGCTGCGTCTCCACCGTGTTTATTTCAACGTCCATTAGTGCCGCGGAGGACAGGAAGATATTTCACGCAGAGCTCGAATTAAAATACAAATGGGCAGAGAGACGGAAGGGAGAGAGCTTCTCCGATATGGAGTATTAACAGTTTTAATGCATCAATCAAAAGCTGCTGCCTCTGCTTTAACTCCATCCAACTTCAATGGTTTGGCTGAAAATGCTCAGAAAAGCTTGGAAACACTCGAAAACTTTCAGAAACGCTCAAAATAAAGACTTAATAAATGAAAATGTCCAATCGGGAGTTCGTACCTTGGCGAAGGATTTCTGCCCGTCGTACTTGAGGTGTTTGGGGTAGACGTAGAGGTGGTTTTTATAGATGGTGAACGGTTGGGAACACTTGGCGATGCAGGGAACAAACTCCTCCACCTCCAGGAGAGCACTGCCTGGTCCGTTTCCTTCGAAGTTCCTCACGGGGATGTAAGAGGAAGTGACGCAATCTGTGACAGGAAACCAGAGATCGGAGGTGAAGTCTGGCGGTTATAAATAGACGACTCAAAGCGGGGTTTTTGGGTAAATATTCTGGAGGGGTTTACTGGTTACATCCGGGGCCACGCTGTCGATGGTCACGTCCAAGTTCCCGAGCAACACGGGCAGTTTGGCCATTTTCTCCGCTCTGTTGGGAAAACAAACAGAAACGACAATCACAAAAATAAGTCCATCATTTAGAGTCTAAGAAACTGGAGGTAGGGGGCGTACTTTCTGAAATCGGTGAGCAGCTTGAACATGTCTTCATCCGACAGCTTGCTGCTGTCCTGTCTGTAAAGAGCTGAGAACCGAGAACCTTTGTCCAGCGTTCCTGAGGCGTCCTTGAACACCGGCCTGCAGGAGGAGAGAAGAACCCGATGGAGCAAGAGCACAAATGAGTTCTGGATTGAAGAAAGAAGAAAGACATCACCTTGCTGCCCAGGCAAAGGGCATCCGGTACTGCCCCAGTCGGCTGCAGGCTGTCTTGGCGTTCTTTAACACTTTCTGAGCGATCTGCAAACAGGAAATGAGACATTGGGGCGTTCACAGACCCTACTTTGCACCGCTGTCCTTGTTGCGTTGGTCTATCTCCGTACCTTGGAGGAGTCTGAGCTCTTCATGTAGGGTTCGGTACAATGTGTGATCCCCCCCTGCAGCACCTTCTCAATCCTGGCCACCAGGAAGATGTCGGGATGGGGGCAGGTGACGGAAAACACCCCCTGCCTCGGGTACTGGAGCGCCCTATCCGGGAGACCGGCCATCGGGCGTTCGCCGCCGCTGAAGCCCGGCGTCATCTGTCGAACCAACGGGTGGTTCAGGTCCACGTGGAAGTCGGCGGAAATCTTGCGACTGTTCTGGACGTCGAAGAGCGAGAGGATGACGTAGAACGGTTCCACCTTTGACGGAAAGGGAGAGAAAATATTTAGCGATGGAAGTTGGATAGAAAAGTGCGAGACAAAGAAATCAGGAGGAAGAGGAATAACGGATACGCATCGTTTTCTAATGCACTTCTTATTTTCCATTGAGTCAAGCGGAGCCATTGATGTGATTCATCTCCCCATTCATTCTTTCCACCATCACTTCCATTACACAAACCCATTTGGATGTGAATGGGCGCTAATAGCTGCGGTTTCCCAGTTAAGTGCCCAGTTTCTATATCCAGAGACCTGGAAGAGCGACGGCAGGAAACTGGCCCTAATGCATGATGGGAGGGCAGGAACTGGTTGCCATGGTGGCGAAAGGAACATACGTTAGTCGTGGGTCCGTCGTCGTTTTCGGTCACGCAGCCCTGCAGGTTGAACGACAGGTCGTGACATCCGACCAGGACCCGTTTGCCGAACTTCTCCTCAAACTGTCGCACATCCGGTTCGATACCGGAGAAATCCAGTTTCTGCAGAAACAAAATGGGACGTCACCGGGTTTGAATCTCAACAACGACGGGTTCTGATGTGAAATCGATGGGAGGCGTCGTTGCTGTCGGGCGTGACATCTATCACCTGCGTGTCAGGGTCCAACGTGAACAGTTTCAGCCGAGCTTCACTCCTCATTTTGGACTCGATGTCTCTGGCTGTCTATTAAAAACACCACAAAAAAAGAGCGATTTGAGGCAGCAAAGAAGGAGCAGAAACTCCAATTTATTTGCCTCTTTGTATAATACTGCATACGTAATACCGTTGGGTGCAGTTTATCTCTATATTTAAACTTTTTCAGACACGTTTCAGGCCTCATCTGGCGTCTACATTACAGAAACGCGCTAAACCAGATGCTCATTGGGTTAACACCAACAGGACCTGGTGGCAGTTACAGTCCAGACTGCTTCCGACCAATCACGTAACACCTTTAAACACCCAAAGCACCTGTACTAATACAGATGGTGTCCCTGTGTGGTCAAACTGAGGGGGGGGGGACATTGTTTTACAAGAGATGGAGGAAAAACTGACCGACCTGAAAGCTGTCTTGAAAGCTTCCGGAGGAGAGGTCTGTTTTTCCGTGCTCGTCATCTGTTGGGAAAGATGGCGAGTTCTGTCAGCGGACGCAATTAAACGAAAGCATGATGCGTGCTTCCGTACGGAGAGAGCATCGATAATTAAGATTGTTATCAAGGAAACATCCTGCAGGTTGATGATTCTGTGGGGCGGGGGTGAGCTGGAGGAGCCTGGAGGCGCAGCGACAAACAAATGTTCAGATGCACCAACAAGATGTCAAAAAAATTACCCACAACGCACCGTCATGCAGGTCTCCGTTCCTCTTCTCCTGCATGGCCTGTTCGAAGCTGCTGTGGAGGATCTTGTTGAGGGTTCCGATCCACTCCTCCATCTCCGCCTCGCCGTCTGCCGCCAGCAGGAACGTGCTCTTGTCCTGCATCTTCAGCTCGAAGGCGAAGCGACGCACTTTGCTGTTCTAAAAGAAGATAAAGAACATTTAGAAATGTTCCTGTTTTAAACTCTTACTATGAAAATACGATTTCAGACCTGAACCACCCCCATGCACGAGTCCAGGAAGATGGTTCCTTTGGGTTCCTTGGAGGTGTTCTCGTCCTTGTAGAAGTTGAGGTTGTAGGATCCGTCTCCCAGCTGGGCCAGATGGAAGTACCTCCTCTTGAAGGACTACATGATTGAAAAAACAGAGTGTTTACATCCCAAATAGCCTCTTTTCTCCCTATAAATACGGCACTGGGGGGAGACGGGGGCATGGGAACGCTCAAAAGTGCAAAGGACAATAAGATTTCCATGTGGAGAGAATGGAAGGCCAGCAGCAAACCCTGGACGCTTTCATTTCAAAGAGGGAAGAGATGATGATGACATTTATTCTCATTATAATGATCAAACTAAACACAGCACCTCTTTTTTTATCAGCCAGATTTATTCTGCTTCACTTTCTGACATCTAAACCGTAACTTTCAGACAAACAAATCGAGAATAAATTAAGTTTTGTCAAAGATCTGTCTCTGCAGGAAGCAAATTAAACTGACGGATACAAACAAACAGAATTAAGTGCATATTTGTTTTATTGTTCGAATTAAATTAAGTTGACGTTTTCTAAAGGTTGCCGTTGGCGTCATAAATCTACTCACTCGCATCGTAACGCTGATGGCGCTGTTCATGTTGCCTTTGTACAGCCAGCCGTGTTTGGACACCCCTCCCTTCTGGGAGCCGAGGGACGCCGAGTCCTGCAAGCAGAACAGTCGTAAATATTTTAATCCAACACAGATGACGCCGACGTACATTTATCTGCTGATCGGCCTCGAGGATTGTGGGAGGAGACGCTCGTATCGATCATCTGAGAAGAGCCGTCCACGCTGGAGGTTCGGTGTCCACTAAAGGTCACCCGCCTCCAGTTAAATCAATGTGTGAATTGAGGTAATTATGAGTGGAGGGGGATTTATGCGGCACACGCAGCAGGAATCCAGAATATTTAATAAAAAACAAAGGTGAGACAAACAGGAAGTGGACTTACTTCATCCTTTTCTACATCTTCGTCCACCTCAAACACGTGAGCCGCCAGCTTGTCAGGTCTCAACACCTTACTGGAGGAAGACGAGACAAAGATGAAGACCGTTAGCTTAGCGTGGAATGAAGTCTGTCTGAGGGTGTAAAAAAAACAGTTTCTCAAAGAAAAGGAGATAGAAAATCCTTTCGTGTTTACTCAGACTGTCAGAATCACAGGGAAATAAAATGTCAACACATCCTGCCTCCTGAATTTAAAGTGGGGCTTATTTCCAGTGATGAAGCTCAGTGAGCAGAGACTCGACCCTGAAGAATCAGGAGTATGCAATCAATCTAAAGCAAAAACACAAGGATAGGTGCATTGAAATGAAACTTATTAAATCTAGACAGGCTTCAGGCAGATGTGTTTTGGATCAAACGAAGCCCCCCTGTTGCTGCCTGGGGGAGGTAGATGGTCGAATCCATACGGACGGATGTGGAAGATATTCATGGTGGAGAAACACACACCTATCATTCAGGATCCAAAAGCTGCAACCAAAAGAAGTCCGAGGGCGTTTTTAATTTCAAGACCAGAGGCAGCTAAAGTACTGCAGCTGCTTCAGCCCAAAGCACAGACGAACCATTTGACCTCTGACCTTTACAAGACCCGGCCTGCTCTGGGGAAACTTTAGCATAAACAGTGTCAAGGCCGAGACGGGGGCTTGTACTCCGTAATGCTTTAAACACGACACGAGACATCTGCAAAGCACATTCCGCCTGTAAGGAAAGTGGCTCCATCAAGGACACATGAGGCATTGTGGGATTTCCCTTGAGCCCCAATGATATCAGTCGACGACAGCGACCAGAATAGTTCTGCTTATCCTTGGTAGAGAAAACATAGGAAGCCTTCCATTGTTGTTGGGGAAGTACTCAGAGCCTCGGAGCCTCGGCTTCCGTCTTTCTAGAGATGTGGCTAAAACATCCGAACAATGAGGTTTACAAACCGCTCTGGATGGATTGTTGGACTCCGATCGCTTTGTGGTGGAAAAAGCACAAACCGAACGGGACGTGCGGATTGGACTTGTATGTGGCGGCGACTTTAAACGCAGCACTCCCCTCTGGAATGCCTGTTTTACCCTCAGCCTGTTTGGTGACAGGCCTGTTAGCAGTGATTAGCATGAGACGATAACGCGCACTCACTTTGGGAGCTGCCGGAAGTCTCCGGAATAGTCCTCGTACTTGTAATTGACGACATGCCAGTCGGACTTGTAGGTCTTGAGACACTGCAGAGACAAGAGGTGATGAGTTGGTGAGCGGTCGGGGTAAAGAGCCTAGAAGAACCCCGGAAAAGGAGGGAAAACACTCGAAATGGACTCAGTTTGGCTTTAAAAACAGATTAGCTTTAGCACATGTACCTCCATTAAAAACCTGGCACCCCAAACATTTCGCTTAAATCCCACCAGACGACCATTGAGGAGCGATTTGGGGTCAACATGTAATTCTGTTGAACTCTTGCCACAGAAAACTTAGTGTGTGCTCAGCATCAATTAGGCAACCAAATCACAGGGGGGCAGGCAAGAAAAATAAGCAAACGAGACTTTCCTGTATAATTTGGCAATTCAAACCGACGCAATAACATAAATGATTAAATAGAGATTTTTCATTAAGCCTGTTTTTGCAGCGCTTTACTTACAATATATGATGATATTCCACATTTCCCGGGTACATGTGTTGCCTGGGGCTTAAAAAACAGAGTTATATATTCATAAAACGAGCAGCCCATCTGTTTGAGGTTACACAGCTGCTCCAGATGCAGATGTGATGTCATTCCTGGCTGCGGCCATGGGGGGACTATCCCCTATCAGACCCTATCGGGACCCCACCCCGACCAAACCCAACGCGGAGCTGCTCTGAAACAACACCATACGAAAAAAAAACAACAACCAACTGTGGAATCCATCTGCGGCCGATCCTCCGCATTGTCAGGAAATATGGGATGGTGGAGAAAACAAATGGAAGTTCACTTACAGGCTAGCATTTCTGAGAGGCGCCGTATTGATTTTCCTTTATCGATAAGTCTCACAAGTTTTTGGTGAGCTTTCTCTTAAATCTAATCGCTCTTACTTCATATCACCGACAAACGTAGGTATCTGATGGGTTCCATCAACAGCGTCTGAGTTTGGGTGGAAACTGAAAACATGGCTGCGTTCCTAACAAAAGGATAAAGCCGGGGCTTCAGGTTGAGTTTAGATGGGGAGGGAGATAAAGAGAAGACAAAACAGGCTCGGGTCCAGGTACGTATCGGTTTTACCTCTTGGACGAAGAGCGAGGAAGCTTCTTTCTCTGCAGTCTCTGGCACGGTGGAGACCAGAGTCCGGCCCTGGCGCCTCAGGGTGGAGATCTGAGGAGGGGAATCGGGGTCAAAACAGGCATGAAAAACAGAACATGGGCACGGCGCAGCCATCCTACTGGGGTTTTCATACTTTCCCCTCAGATGTACAGTATGTTCAGTGTTCTTCTGCTGAAGGACAGCAGGGAGACCATACTTGCTTTGTTTCTCCGATATTCTATTATTAGCCCAGTTGGTCAAATTAAATTCATTTAAGAAACAGTAAAAGTTGTGATTTAAAGGAATAGTTTGACATTATAAGAAAAATAACAGCTTTACTTTCCTGCTGAGAGCGAGCTGAGAAGATAGATACCTCACATGGATACTAAATAAAAGCTAACTGCTAGCATAGCTTAGCATAATAGCTAGCAGTAGGGGGAAATGGGCTAGTCTGGATCTGTTAAAACATTTCAGAAAGTATCATCACCATAGTAAAATTAAATAGGTAAAAATAAAATACTGTTTTATGGTTTAATGATGGTTTAATATGGTTTTTTGTTTTCACTGATGGGATGTGAAGGAACGCAAAGCTAACAAAAAAGGATCAAGATTAATTCAGGAAGGACTGAAATAAGACCAAACCAAATCTTGATATTTTCTCAACGTGATTGAAATGACTGTAAAAATTCCCATGAGCATTAGCACAGCATTATTTCAATATTTCTCCTTTACTGTTTTTTAAAGTAGGTTGATGTCCGCAAGTAGAACATCATCAGTCAACAGTTCACCATTCTATATCCCTCCAGAGGAACACGAGCCTCAATGCACCAGCATCACACCATAAATCACCAATAACTGTCTCAATATTGAAGTATTTTGTTCCACAACTTTTAATATGTAGAAATAAGAAACCGCTGAGAGGCTTCAGCGGCGCAGGAGTCGCCCTTCCTCTGCCGGCGTCACTAAACCAGAGAGAGAAGAGCGATGATCCGTTGTTGAGGAGCAAAAGGCGCCCCCGGGGCGTCGGGACGGTTCGCCATCCCAGCTACTGGACGCTTCGCTCTGCTTTTCCACTCAACCCACACAGACGAGTTGGACAACGACGGCACACTGACCCGGTACTGTCATAAACGTCTCATTCACACAGGCAGTAACCAAACCTCTACCCTCATTAACTCCAGTCTCAAATGGCTTTTTAAGACGTGTCAGGAGGTCTTTTTATTCGATCTCGTACGATCTGCCTTCAGATCGAGTCAAATGCTGAAAATCTGCAGCACCAGTGATGTTTAAAACATCTGCCGTTAGGAAAATATCCGTTATTCAGGCAGACGCTGCGGCGGTTTGGCTGCTAAAGGCTCCTTAGCAACAACTTCACCTTTTAGCATTTGTTTCTTCCATATTTGGGCGGTCATGTGACACCACAATGAGAAGGGGTCAATTATCAACATTCCTTTTAGAGCTATTAACCCGGGGTATGATGGCTACCACTGGGCAGCAGCACAGCGGGGCAAATAGGGCAAGTGTCAGACATTGGAGATCCGCATGGAGGGGCAGTTCATCCATAACTTCACCTCTTTTAACCCTCGCCTCCCTTGTTTTACCCTCTCCATGTGCATCTATATACATGTGTGGGTGTGAATCCCCTCCTTCTCCAAGAGGCCGGTGATGTGAAACACATGGCGGGTCCGACAGAGGCAGGACCGGGTCTCACGGGGCAGTTAGGACCACTAACCAAACACTCATCATCTTCTGATTGTGAAACAGTCTGGAAGCGTGCACCAAACGGCGCTCACAAGTTTGGGGGATATTTTGGTTGCATCTCTCCAGACTTATCCTTCAAGGCCGGGTCGCGACAAACACCTGGAGCCGGGTTCGACGTCTTACCTGGAAGTCGTCGGTGGGGAACTGCAGCATGTCGCGCAGGACATCGCTGATGATCTGGGTCTTCCTCTGCACGACCACGCTCTCATAATCCAGAGGCTCGATGATCTTTGGCTTCACCTGAAGGAGAAAGTCGCAGTTTAGTGAGTTTAATCCACTATAAACTGAATTATTAATGAAGGTATCCGCGTTACAGAAAGGAATCTGGGATAACAAGTCACTATTGTCTTGTATCGGAGGTCTGAAGCAGCAACAGAAGGAACTGGCACAGACAAATACACAAGAGGGGATGGATGGATGAATGGATGAGTCTGTTTGTCCCGTCGTACCATCGACGGCGCCGTGAGATCGCGTTTTCTCGTGCGAGAAAAACGTGCTCTGCAATAAAAAGAATGTGTGCATTGGTATTAAATCCTTATGGCGCAGGATGAAAAAGGAGCCTGGGGAGTCGGTAAGATAAGGGATCGTAACTGGTGATGAACTCCTCCTGCGGTGTATGTCCACTTTGACATTCCACAGAGAAGACCAAAGGGATTCCTCCAGCGTGTCCTCCCGCCACACGCCCGTTTGTGGTGTTACAAATCTGCATTTGTCAAATCAGGAACGATTTTTACACATTTAAAGTCGTGACTCGGAAGAGAGGAGGCCGGAGTTTAACAAAACCTTTCCTTCACTTCAATTTCCTTTGACTTAAGGAGAAAGAAAGGCTGGATTTGTGCATAAAAAGGGGTTTTAGTTGAATATTTCTCCTCTAAAGCTGGTGATGATGTCTTTAATTTCCTTTCTTTCCAATAGTTATTTATTGGATTGGAATATCAGCCTCCATCTTTTCTCTAAAGTTGCTTCAAATGTGATTTTAACAAACAAAAAAGAGACATAATATTCCTGATTCACTCATTTTTCTGTACATTTTCCAAACTCCCATAATTCCCCAGTTCTGACTGTGACCATTAGGCGTGGCTGGGCTCCAGATGATTTGGATTACCCTCTTGGTCCGGCTCCAACGAACACATAACAAAAAGCGAGGCCAATTAAACCGACGTCTGAGCGTTAGCTTTACGTCCACAGCCAATCCCACTGAATATCCCTCCATCGCTCTTCATCCCTTTGGATGCTCAACATCATCTGATAAGCAGAAAATGGTTTGGACCTGATTTCCGTCTTGATGACGGCCGAGACAACGACAAGCAGCTGTGAGGCAGGACTCAGATTTATATACTCACACCAGAAAAACACATTAGTGTCTGGATCTTTGCAGCCAAGAAGGAGTTAATGAACAAAGGGAGCCACAAGTGCTCCATTTCCTAAAAAAAGATCAACATCCAACCCCCCCAGGGAGGTGTACCCTCCAGCTGCTATTTCCGATTTCCGTCTAAACCCTTTAAGATTATCTTCAAAGAGTTTGTGGAGCCCTCAGATGACATCAGGTCAGGTTTGAACAGCGACTCCAGAGCTGGAGAACATTTTAGGAAACTTTATTCTGAGCTGAAGTTGGCACAGACTCACCGCTGCCACCTGTGCCCCGGCCTCCACCTGTGCCTCGATCTCAGCCAGGCTCCTGTACTGCTGCGGAGACTCGATCACCATCTCCCGTTTGGGGGCCTTGCCCCCCCGGCCCTGCATGGCGGTGTGTCCTCCCTGCTGCCCGTCTGAAACCCCGGATCAGGTGTGAGGTTCAGCACCAGCTCACCACCATGACTCTAAGCTACACTGACCGCGGCCAGGCTGGGGGAGCTTCACTCATAGCCCCGCCCCCCCTCGCCGTCTCTGCAGCTCTGTCTCTCATCAGGAGGGAGGGGCCCCTCCCCTCCACTCCCACCCTCACAGCTGTGCAGTGTGTGTGTGTGTGTGTGTGTGTGTGTGTGTGTGTGTGTGTGTGTGTGTGTGTGTGTGTGTGCGTGTGTGTGTGTGTGTGTGTGCGTGCGTTTGCATGGTGTGTGAGTTGCATGACGGAGACGGGAGGAGTGGCTTGAATCCAGGAAGTGGATGTAAATAAGAAAAGTTTATTCCGGAATAAAGACGCTTTTGCTCTACACGGAATAAAACCAGTACATGCATAGGATATTTTGATTAAATGTGCACACAGGAAGCTGTAAACATATTTGTTTTAACTTCTTTGCATACAAAAACGTGCTCACCTCTTATATGCACACTTATATATGACTGTCTGTGGTGTTATTACACAGTAATAAGCTGTTAAACACCAAACAGCTGCTTTATATCGTGCAAAATGAAACTGCACATCTTATAATGCATCATTACTGCTCATTACCAGCCTCCTTGTTGTTCACCGAGCTGATAATAGAGAACGTAAACAACACATGGACCGTTGTGCTGCTGCAGAGAGGAGAAACAAGACGGGGGGGTCGTCCAGTCATCTGATCTGTGTGGAGAGAAGCTCTGCTCCCCGGTGGAGTTCAGCTCCGCTCCAACTGTTCCTCAGGCGCCCACAGCGGGGTCGCAACGAAAAACAACACACACACTCCCCTCCTCCTCATCCGGATCATAGACACAACACACACACACACACACACACACACACACACACACACACACACACTCCCATCCATTCAGTCTCCGAGGAGAATCACACGCCTTTCATCTCAGAAGCGTTTCGTAACGATGACATTTAAAGTTCTCAGAGATGGATTTCCTCCTCTTTTTATCACACCTCGTATATTTACTGATTCCATAAGCATGATTAATAATCCATCCAATAATATGTGTGTGTGGGGGGGGGGTACCAAAGACCAGGATGGCTTCAAAGGCCGTCATGCATCCACTAAAGTGCTCCTAATATAATGTAGCGTGTGTGTGTGTGTGTGTGTGTGTGTGTGTGTGTGTGTGTGTGTGTGTGTGTGTGTGTGTGTGTGTGTGTGTGTGCTGTTCATCATTAGCATAACTTGTTTGAACTGTATTGGCTTCAAAGAGACGTTTCTGAAACCGACCATTGAGAGAGACGTTCTTCTCCAAACACAGGAAGCGGCTCAGAGGACGTTCCATTTATCCACCAGGAGATCCCAGACGGGGGGGGGGGGGTTTCAGGGGCCACAGGTACGAGAACGGAGGAGGAAGGCTGGAGTTCAAAGTTCATTTCAAGTCTGCTAAGATCTATGAAACTATGAAGCTTCCTGATTTGACCCCCCATGGGGGTGCGATGGACTGACCGTCCTCTGGGGGGGGGGGGGGGGGGGGGGGCTCAGTGACGGCGTCACCAGCCCGGCGTGATAATCAGCCTCTTGTGCGAGGCCCCGCCGGCGCTGAGGTCATCTCTCTTTATTCACGCATCACACTTCCTGGAGCTGGTACCGCCCGTGTGTGTGTGTGTGTGTGTGTGTGTGTGTGTGTGTGTGTGTGTGTGTGTGTGTGTGTGTGTGTGTGTGTGTGTGTGTGTGTGTGTGTGTGTGTGTGTGTGTGTGTGTGTGTGTGTGTGTGTGTGCCATGTTGGGTGGGCGGGGCAATAGGGGTGCAAATTAGTTTACAAAGCCATCTGCTAAAGAGCTCCACGGCAGAAATACAGTCTTTAGGGAGGGGGGGGGGGTGAGGAAAGGCCTGAAGCCATTAGAACATGTGAGCCCCCCCACCCCCCCTCCCTAAACAGACACACACACACCAGTCCGCAGGGAGAATTGCATAAAGGCGCCGGCTGACGTCACGTTTGGGCGGTGGGGAATGTTGGAGGGTGTCGCCTGAAGAGGAGAGAAATTTCCCCTCCAGATACCCCCCCCCCTCCTTCCTCCTCCCTCCTCTTCTTCATCACATGATACACACGTCTAGTGATCCCAGGTGATGCAGGGGCAGAAACATGTGGGACAAGTTAAACACGAGACCAGAGGGGGGGGGTTCCCTCCATCTCTTGTGACGTCAGCAACATCCAGAGAAACAGAAAGCCCCTGAAAAAAGAGGTTCACCCACAAAACCAGAGTCTGAGTCGGGCCTAAAAGCCCCCGAACGACGTCCTGAGTCCATCAGCACCAGGATGTACACTGGATGAGAGGAAATGCATGTTTCAAGTCCTTTATTCCCTCCTTAACTTTAATTATTGCTTCAGTAAATAAGATTTAAATTCAAACGCTCCCTGAATAAAAGCTCATCATCATTTCTGCGGCTTTAAATAGAAACAGGAACCCCCCCCCCCCCCCCCAAACTGTACGTATTTCGTTTCACAAGGTGTTTTCATTCTGAAGGAAGCATAAAATCCCACAAACCGAAGCCCCACGGTGGAATTGTTGTGTGATTTTTAATTCTGGGATGGAAACGTTCCAAACCACAGTCGCAGCCTTTGTTTAAACCTGAGGGGTCAAAGAGGACGCCGGCGTGGAAAACGCTGCATCCCGAAGTGACGACGCGTCCTTGACTCTTTGAACTCAACACCCCCCCCCCCCCCCCCTTTGGTTATTGATCAGCCATTAAATCTAAAGCTAATGGAGCTAACCTGGATTCAGGAAGTGGTTTAACACAACAAAAACACAAAGACAACGTGGTCAAAAACCACAGGAATGTGTTTATTCCCTCACAGCCGGGCGTTAATCTCAATATGCATCAACTTCTACATCTCAGAAGTTCCTCAAGGGAGATTATTAATCCCAATTCTGATGACTTCTGCAGCAACTCATGTTTTCTCCAACAGGTTTCGGTTCTATCTCTGCCCCTTTTTGCTGATTTTTTTATTCTGAAATAAGACATGGAATAGTATTTATGTTCTAGGTGAGGATTCAGTCGAGGAGCTGCAACCCAGAACCGGTTGAAGGAGCTCCTGGTGGATAATCCACTTCTTGTTAAACAAACTCTAAACGCATGATCATAAAACTGGACAAAATGAACCCACATAAGCCTGACGTTGATGGATCAAGAGCGCATGTCAAAGCGGAGTGGTTTTACCAGAGCGGTGGTGGGCATCCAGAGCGCAGACCCTCTCAGACTCTCTGCTTCCTCCTCCTCCTCGGGGGGCCCCGGCTCCACCGCCCCCTTCACGTAGCCACAGTTCCTCTCCAGGATGGAGCGCAGCCCCTCCAGCAGAACCACGCTGGTGGTGCATCCCATAATGACGCCGCCGGAGTCACAGACGATCTAACTGTGACTCCTCTCCGGGGGGGGTCGACCCTGACCTCCTCATCTAGAGAGGAGTCCTCTACCAGGTTTGGACTCTCAGGGAAAGTTGTCGTCTCCTCCTGTGGACGAGTCGGAGGATGATGCTGCTCGCTCATCCGGAGCAGGGCGTCGACTCCTCGGCTCCTCTTCCATCCTCCTCCTCCTCTGCTGCTGGGGGGGGGGGCGAGGGGGGAGGATGCTCAGACTCTCCTCTCCCTCCTTCTCAGACTCTTCCTCACTGGTTGGCTTCCTCCCTCCATCCATCACTCCTGTCAGTCTCACTCCTCCTCTCCTGCCTCGCTCTTCCTCCCATCTCTCTCTCCCCCCTCCCTCACCCTCACAGCTTAGTCATGTCTCTGACTCGGCAGGCTTGTCAACACAAAGAGCAGACGTTCACCAACGAAGACACGCACCGACTCGCCCACGCACACAACGTTTGACTCTTCCTCCCTGCCTCTTTCCCTCCTCTTCCTCCGTCAAAGACACCTCTGATGTCATCTGTGTAGAAACCTCTCGTCTCACTCATCCGGACCCTCGGCTGAAAAGTTATTAGCATGGCTGATTCATCGTGCAAGATGCGTCATAGGACAGTCAGGACAAACCTGGCAACCCGTGTAAATCATCAGCTCATTAAAATCACAGCACCCCACCCACCACACACACACACACACACACACACACACACCCAGAAGCAAAGAGGCCAGCTCTTTACCTTTACATGCAAATAATTCCCCTGGATTTCCTTGAGCATGTCTGTGCTGGATGGTGTACATATTTCATCATCAGGTGATACACTCACCTACTTTTAAATGAATGACGCAACAAAACAGGTATGAGGAATCACAGCCTGAATTATACAAGGATTATATGGCTGGAAATTAGAATAAAAATGGCCATAAAAGAGAACTGGAGCAAATAAAAATGGGCAACTTTATAAAAAAAGAGCTAAAATAGCTGTTTAAATGCAAAAATAAGATTAATGTGTTTTTATGGTTTGTCAAAGTCGGAGCAGTTAATCCGTCTGATGTGTTTTCAGGGCAAATTCTTTGAGCAATTTCATTACATTAGTGCTATTCCTCAGAGGATGCATTAATCTAATGAGATCCAAACCGACATCCCATCATGCAGCCGATAACCTTTTTGAAAAGACGCTTTAAAAACAACGAGGAGTTATTGTGCCGGGCAATAAAATGATTTGAGCTGAATCCTCAGGGGACGCTGATCAGTCGTGAAAACAGAGCGGAAAATAAGATGAAGTCATGACAGGATGCAAAAAAAATATATATATATTGTTTTTACAATCAGCTTTTCACTTTTGTGACCCCTTTTATTTTGAAAAAAATCCACCAGTCAAAAAAGACAACATAGCTGGTCTCCTAGCAACAAGGTGATGATGACATTGAGGGATTTTTGGGGGGGTACAGCCTCACACACGCCAAAACAAGTCAGCAGTTTTTCTCACTGCAGATTTGCTGAAGATTTGTAAAGGGAGAGTAAATAAATTCACTCCCAGCGCACAACTAACTGCTGACACCACAATAAATAAGCAACAGCTGCTCTGGTAAATCACAAGTCTTCATCTTTACTAGTTTAAATCCCTCCAGAATGACTGATCTTCAAAACAGGGGTGGAGACATGCGCCGCTGTCGCCCCCCACAGGCTGAACCCGGAACTGCAGCAGAGATGACTCACTGGAAGAGAAGCCTTCCAACGCTTCTGACCTCGGAAACACTCCCTACGCATCCACAGTAATAAGAGCAAACTAACCAAAATGGTAGAGTAGGACATGCATTCATGAATGCATGGTGTCAGGTAACCCAGAGAGCATGTAAAAAAAAAAAAAAAGCAGAGTGATGGTTCGAAACATAGCAGCCTGATTCCAGTGCATTGGTTTTAATGAAGGAGCTAAATATGTCCAGGTTTTGCAAAAACTGGGCTAGATGCACACTTTCATCTGTGATTCTCTTCAACAAATGTTCCATGGGTTCATGTGGGACCTAGCTCCAGGCTAACAATAATGACTTTCTCTGTTGAATCTGGGTTACGCTCATGCAATCTGGGTATTAGGAGTCTCATGAAATGCCTGCAGGTAATCTGGTGGAGCTGATGCTCGTGTCCAGATGTGAGATTTTGTCTTTCAGGAATCTTCACGGTGAAAGAACCAAACAACCGCTTCCTTCATGTCGTGTCGATCTGCTCCAACCTGTCTCACTTTCATATGGAAGGATTCCCAGGCTGCTAAAAGGACCATGAACGTTTCCATACTTTGGCACAATGGCTTTTTTTTTTTCACTCGAGACAAAGATCTGGATTGTGTCGACTGGGTCAGAGGAATATTTTATAGATGGTGCCCGATTCTTGCAAAAAAAGCTTTCTGCTCTGCTGATTGAAATAGCAACTCTCATTAGTCGTTTTATATTAAAAGCACGAAGGAAAGGATCCAGAATAAAAGTCCTTGCGTCCTTTTTAATTCATCAGATAGAGACAATAGCCTCGGAGTCGATTTGCTTTGTCTGGTCTGCAGAAATAACCCTGATGACATCATCCTGTGATGAGAGGATGAAGTCAGGGTTACCTCAGCTTGGGGAGGACACAAATAAAAAGCCAGATTCAATTAACCGGCTTCGCTCCTGCTGCTACGACCTGCAGCAAAAAATACAAAAGTACCCCTGAAACGTACAGAAACTTAGCATTGAGAAACGTAAATAACGTCCATAATGACTGCATGCAGACATTTATTCATGCTCCCCAGAGGATGAGCCTTAATGACTTTAGGGGTCCCCTTAGACTTCATCCAGCACCGCTGGCTGACATCTGATGCCCTATTGGTGACAGACTCTAACCAGTGATGTCATGCAAGTAATATTCATCGTCCCAAGAGGGTGAACTGTTCTGTAGCGCCGCCATCTATTTGGTGATTCAGACCCACCAGCAGATGAAAGGGAGGTGACTGACGTCCTTCAAGCGAAGCGATGGACAAAAAAAAAGTTCTCCTCAACTTTGATGCTGATTGTTCTTGTCAAAGGTCTTTCTCTGAGGTCACCACCAAACAATTCAATTTAACGTTTCTCAGCTGTTCACAACTGCATGATGGGAAAACACCATGCATTTACTGCAGTAAGAGGCGGCCATTCTTTTCCAGTGGGAACGCGCTAGATGCTAGGAAAACCTCATAAAGGATGTGGCGTTTGGCATTTTTTGCTAAAAAAAAATGACAAAGTAGAATAAAATCATAATAATTAGAATAAAACTTGAGACTAAATCCTGTCATCCACTGTCACACACCAACACCAATGTGGTTCCCACTCCCAACGTGACATCTTGACAGCCGGATTACGGATATTTTAATTTCTCCATCACCTTCCTCTGAGATTCCTACGAACCAACAAAGGAAACCTCAGATGGTTTTAAAGCAGCTGAACGTTTAACGGAGCAGAGATGCTTCATTTGTGGGTCTGCAGTTCTGTGAAGAGCGATGACAACCTCGTCTGCTGAATACGGTGGAAACATTTGAAGAGAACTCATGTCATGTCGCAGGAATTCGGTGTTACGGAGTGTTTTCTCGATTAAAGCTTCAAGTTTTGAGGTTTGGGGAAAAACACACTTATCCCAGCCTGGATGCTGAAGCTAAACCCGGGTGTGTGTTTACTCCGATGTAAGGGTGGTAACGGCTGAGCATGAGGTAGTCTAAATAAAGATGGCGTGGAGGTTCGTGGGCCAGAAAAGCTGCAGCCACAACTGTCAGCGGCGGCGGCCGGCGAGTCGACCACAAACCTCTTAGAGGACCGAACGCCCTGCTCCTGTGTCAGGAAGCGATGTGGGTCAGCAGTATGTCTGCAGAGCTGAGGATTATCTCCACCATCAGAACAAATCCGATGCAGTGGAGTTCACGCTCATACGTGGAATTCCTGCGTCTGAACAGCCGGTCTGATCGGGATTCCTCACCTGGAGGCCCCGGAAGGAGATCACAAGTTGGAGTGAGTTGTGTTTTCATGAGAGGAGGCAGGAAGGAGACGTAAAGTTGAGTAAAACAAAGAAAAAAAAAAAAGTCCAAGCAAGCGTTTCCACCACAGTTGGAAGCAATTATTAAAACTGCGGGGGCCGCCTCGGCTGCCGAGGGCCACGCCTGCAGGAACTATGGGGCGAATCTGATCGGACCTCACCCCCTGAATCCAGATGATTTCTCATACATGCAGGTATTCATAATGGATGAGCGTGACACCGAGTTGCGGTTGGAGAAAGAGGTCACGTTTAAAAATAGCTGGGACACCTACCATCACCTCATCCATTATTAAACCACAGGCAGGAGACTTGATCCGCCATCCATTATGCCACTCACACACCGAGGGTGGGGGGAATTAAGAGGCTGCTGTAACGTTAAAAAAAAAAAAAAAAAAAGTAGGGATGGAGACTAAATAATGAGCTTTAAATGGAGAAAAAAAAAAGGAAGAGCTTAAACAGTTTCAGGGGATCAGGGGTGCCAGCTGGTCGAGGAAATTCCTAGATGTCCAGGCAAACAGCTGCAGACGAAAATAGACGTAGGCTTGAAGATGTGTGATTAGTAGGAGCATAATGGGTCCCAGATGCACACCCATGATGCACTGCAGAGATACACAACAGGTTCTAGAGACGGTAAAGTAGATTTCTGCTGATTCAACCTGGATTTAAAGTAAGCAGCGTCTATAAAGGACCCAGGGAGAACTCATGATTGTCATTAATCAGCAGTTTCTGGATCCGATCTGGTTGCATGGTGCACAAGAAGGGGGTCAGATGACAGGATGGATGAGAGAAGTGTGTGTGTGTGTGTGTGTGTGTGTGTGTGTGTGTGTGTGTGTGTGTGTGTGTGTGTGTGTGTGTGTGTGTGTGTGTGTGTGTGTGTGTGTGTGTGTGTGTGTGTGTGTGTGTGTGTGTGTGTGTGTGTGTGTTCGTGTGTGTGTGTGTGAGCTGGTGGTGTATATTTCTGTTTCCTGGCAACCCCCTTTGAGAAAGTTGTAACAATAGACCCCCTACAGGGTCACACATGCACCCTCACATATAAGGAGAGAAATGTCACTATTATTCACTATTATTGATGTTATGACGTATGATCTGCGGGTTTGATGGGTTTGAGTGAGCTGGAGTGCCCCTGAGCAAGGCATCTCCATGCTGACCTCCGACCTCCTCGCGTTGGGAGGTGAATTATCGATTAAAAATGTATTGCTGGTGGATTTTATGCGGTAGAACGGACTGGTTTGGGCTCACCATCAACACGGACGTCCTGACCGCCTCCGAGACGCTCTGCCTCAGCTCCGCGGCGGTGCCCGGTTTGTTGAGCCCCCGGGTGAACTTCCTCGCCTCGGTTGGACCAGAAGCCATGTTGTAGACCACCTTTCATCGGCCGATCAGGTACTTCACGCAAAACTGTGAGAGCTGTTCCCGGAGAGGCGGTGCGAAAAGATGAAATCCCCAGACTGTCCGACGCGCGTAAATGCGCACTGGAGCAGTTTTTGGGGGTTTTTTTTTTCCTATCCAGGCATTACTCTTCTGTTTTAATAAGATGTGTCGCATTTACTGGAGAAATATAAGTCCAGGATGGGATGGAAGATGACTTCCACGGTCCTCTGCAGCTGGAGTGCGAAATTCAAAGCCTGCTGTGTTCCGTCCCGTCAGCGGAGGTCCCCTGAGCAAACTGACACTCCCCCTCTCCGTCGGTGGAATAATGCCCAGTGGGATAGCGTCGTAAAACCCTTCATCCATCATATTGGGAAGGCGAATAAGAAGTGCTTATGTATATGACATATGGATTACGACCGTCGGGCTGGAGCACACTCAGCAGGGATTTCTTGTTATTATTCTGACACATTTTTATGGCATTTTCTCTCTGCGTATTTACATTTATTTATATATTTCCACACATAGATGCAAGTTTGGACATTTGGACAGCAATTAATGCATGAATTGTTGCGTCAAAACAAGGCGCATTCAGCGTCAGCAGGGCTACACTGCCACCTGCTGGAATAAATGTTTTAGTAACACGACCTTTAAACTCTGAAGTTATTCCACCACGCAGAGGCAGTAAAGTAACGCCATTGATTGGATAACTATTGATGCATTTAGGAGCAATCGGATAAAGCATGAATAACTGATTACCTCAAGGGGCGGAACATGGGAAGTATCACATTTTCACACTATATGCATAGATTTTTGAATATCATATCACTTAATGCAATGTTATGAAAGTTTTACATTTACTAGATTGCTTTTGTTATTTTATTTTACTTTTAAAACGATTACAAGTGCTAAAAAGTCCGATAATTGCATAAAGTTTTTAAACGCAGCATGTTTTTTCCAGGGTGTCATGCCTGTAGTCTGCGGCTAGACGGCGCTGCGGGCACCCCTCCAACTGTGTAGGACTGTCCTCCACCCCCAACACCAACCCACGGCAACCTGATACCGGAGACGAGCGGTCCAGACAAGCCTGCGAACGAGGCGTTCCCAGCCGCCCTGTCTGTCTGTCTGCCCAGCGGAGCTTCAAACACTCAATGGCAGCCGCCGACCGCCTCGGGGAAGCTCGACCCGGGAGATATTTATCACTCCGCCGTCTGCCAGCACCCGAGAACTAGTACCCGTTCATCCCGGAGCGGAGAAGCCGATTTTAACGACTTGGGATTTTATTCCTCCGCCTGGAGGAAGACCACAGAATGAGACGGGACGCGGGAACTAACTGTTAGCTCCTCGGCTAACGTCGGTTAGCATCGGCGGCAGGCAGACCCATAATAAACCTAACGGAGCTAATTGGTTGTCTTTTAATTAAATACGGGATTTTTTTTTTTGCCTTATATGTCGAAAAAGTGGATATTTTGGTAACTTATGCGACCAATAATGGTATTCATGGGCATTAATTAGTCGTGTGAGGGGTATTTGTGGCGTTATCTGCCCTCTAGCTAAGTTTTCCAGAGCCAGACAGTCGCCCCGGCTAGCTAGCATGCTAGCTAGCAGATATGGACGTTCGCTGGTTCGCAGCCGGGAAACAAGTTAGCCGCTCGGCCCGGAGCTGGAGCCGACGGCCGGAGCTCGGCTCCTGGTAGCGGGGAGTTTGTTTTAGTCCACATCGCGACAAACTAAGTTGTGTTTTATCGATGTCTGAGAGATCGGTTCAAGTTGTTGAGCTGACGTGAGGAGGAAGGAGGAGGAGAGGGGAATAAGAAGAGGAAGAGGACCGAAAAGAGAAGCACAACAACATCTTGGAAAGGATCCAGAATACGAGCACCAAAGTCGGTGTACACAGCCATGGCTCTGGGCCGGATCACCATGAAATCACTGGCGAAATTTGGGGTCTGCTTGACAATCCTCCTGACCGCCGTGGCCGGTGAGTGGATTATTGGTGGATTATCAGTGTATTGATTACCCTTGGATTGAGGAAAATGTGCTATTCATGAATATTTGATGCTGTTCTCCTGTCTGTATGTGATCCACATCTCCAGTTTGGTGCAGATGTTGTCATTTGAATAATAAGCTCCTTCAGCCTCAACGTAATTTTTTAATTATTATTATTTTGGACTCAAATGGTGTTGATTTCTTTTTCCATTTTTCTGCTATCAGACATAATAATCAAATCATCATCAAGGGTGCTTGTCTTGTTTTCCATCTTGTAACTCATCGAGTTGTGTGTTTAATCCATCTGACTGGAGTCAAGTACACCTTCACAGATATCTCCAGCAAATATACTGTGGCTGCCTTTTCTTTTCTGCTTTTTTTTTTTTAATCAGTCTGTGTACAGAGAGCTGGAAGAACACTGCAAATCTACCGCAGTCCTTGTCTGCCAAGTTGTGGCCCCTGTTCGAGACTTTGGGCTGAGGCCAGGCTTCTGTGAGACCTTGAGCTTGATAAGATAGTAGCTGGTTTTGCACACAGGAGGAGGATCGGTGCATGCAGGGGGAAAAGAGGGGGTAGTGGAATGTGTGGGAAGACTGGGAAGGTATTTTACAAGCTGGGTCATTCAGGTGGATTTTAAACATTGTGCTTCTGCTTTAGAAAAGATCAGATTTTGGAGCTTTTTTTTTGCAGATTTTGTGTGTGATTGCATGTGCAAAAAAGGCAGCATAACAGTGTATAATTATTAAAGGCAAGTGTGTGTTTTTGTTGGTGCTCATCCGTCCATTTACATGCAGGGTGTTATCAGAAGCCCATCAGTAATAAATGCTGTTGCAGAGCAAAGTATGCAAACATTATCCTTGTAATTGCTGCAGAAAGAAGAGCATCATATTTGCATTTAACAGGGTTTTGTTCTATTTTTTTCCTCCACTAATCTCTCATGCACGAAATGATAAGCAAGGACTTAAACTGTTTATCACCCAGATGTTATTTCGGACATCCTCTTATTAAGAGGCCATGAATAAACAAAGAGAGGAGGGAAGCTCGCTACTTAAAACTTAAATTTAGATCCACTGGAGGAGAAGAGGGATGATTCAGCGAAACCAGTGGAACATGAAGCTTTAACCGAAGGGATGGAGGGTCGGTGCTGCGGCGTAGAGGAGGGGGGATTTTTCATCTTAAATCTTCATTTTCAGCAAAGTCGGTGATCATTTTGGACGTGTTATTTCCTTGGTGGGCTCATCTTTGTGAGATGCATGCAAACTGTTATTGCCAAAGCATTATTTATTTAACCACCACAGTCACTGGGAGAGGATTTACACTTAATAATTAGCACAGGCACAATTAAAGGATACCTTTGCATGCCTGCTTTGCAAACAGTTCTTGTGCTGTGCAAATAAATGAAGTCAGCAGTCATACGACGTCCGTCTTCCCGTTCCTTAGGATGATTCTTGTAATGATGATGATGAACAGTTAGTCATCTTTCTGACCCGACATCTTAACAACTTTCCCTCCCCCCTTTCCTGTAACATCCTCTCCTCTCATCTCCACTGTCATCCAAACTGCCCTCGTTCAAGCGATTCTTCACGTTCCTCTGCATGTCGTGTGCTTATCCCGCTCGGGTCACCCTTGTCCGTCCCGGTGACTAATCGGCATGTGGGTGTATGCCTGCTGCTGCCAAATCTGGTGCAGACGCGCTACCAAACCAGCCTGCAGACGCTACCTGTGGTGTCTGATCACAGGTGTTCTTAAAGATTGATATTAGAGCGAGACGGACTTGAGCCAAAATTTTAGAGTGCCATTTTCAGCAGGTGGTCACATCCCACATTTTAAACATCGTCCTAGGCAGGATCGAGATTAGAAAGGACCATTTCATAGCGTCAGGAACGCGAAGCCCCATACTGATCTGGAGAGCTGGGTCAGACTGGTGTTAATATAATGGTTTTAATGGTAACATTGGTCGGTGAAGACTGGATTGGCTCGAATAGCAAGTGACGCACTCAGAAATAAGAACCATTCACATTTTGAAAAGTAGAAAGCCTAAAAGTGCCTTAAAGATTTTTTAGCTCTTACATTTTCTGGACATTACTGCAGTATCACTCAGGAGTTAAATACAGGAAGATTGATCAGTGAAGAAAGCTTCACAGTCAAACTGAGGCCACCATTGTATAGAAGTAAAAGTAGAGTTAATGTAAGAGAAGCTAACATTACACAGCGGGAGCCATGTTTTTAAGAGGAGAATTACTTCGAGGCTGAAAGATATAATAGAACTGTGACCATCTTGGTAGCTTAATATTTAGCACTTAGCCCACATCATTATATAAGTATATATGTCATTAATGCAGCTAGAAAAACACTGGAACAGGAGTAAAGCCATTTGGTCTCTAATATAGATACCCTCATACTCTATTAGGACAAAAAAATCAATAAGCGTTCCCCTCGGTTCTCCGGTTTGAATTCTGAGAAGTGATAAAAAGCAGATACAATAGAACAGTGTTCAGCCGACCTTCCAGTTTGGCAAAAAGAAGAAATTAGGGGATGTTTTAGGAAACAAAAGGTGCAGCCTTGAGATGGTAACTCGGAGTGACAGCCTATGATTAACACGTAGCGTTCTCCTTGACCAGCAGAGACAATAAGTCTGGAGTGCGCAAAAAATGTCGCTCCGTTTGGATGAGCGACGTCGGTTAGTTTTTCCTCCATTCCCACAGATGTCATTTTTACATTGAGGGGTGCTTATAGTAACTGCAAAGCGTGAAGGGAAAGGTGGTCTCATTTTTATTTCTCTGCTCGCCGGAATGGGACATTTGTGGATATGGATGATTCCGGTACCCCAGGATGCAGTCGCATCATTTCTCTGAGATCCGCCCTAGAAAGAAAAAACGAGAGTAGGAGATATTTCAAACATTCATGTGGGAATTTCGAGAAGCCACAACACTATCTTGATGGATTTGTTGCTTGTTGTTGTTTTTATTATAACCCAGATGCATTCTGGAACACTTTGCAGGCGGTATCGGGGTGTTGCAGAATACCTGGAAGTCATTATTGTCAATTCAGACAGTCTTTTTTATCGAACCGGTGCCGACAAGCTGTTGAGGTGATGCTTTATGCAGAGCAGCCTGCAGTAAATGAAGTTACTGTGGTCTGCTTTGGCATCATACCAACTGATTTCATGCTACCCATCAAGCTTTGCACAATAAATCCGTTTGAGACGCTCCTATCCAGGCAGAATGACTGAATAGTACAGGGTGATGGCGGCCAATTATGAAAGAAAGATAACGAAAATGACGGAAGATTATTGCCTAAATCGGCAAATTAAAATAGCATTTTCCTTCTTGTACAGATGTGCCTTGAAAACATAAACACCTCTAAATGTATTGGTCTTGTGATGAGGTTTTATTAATCAGGGATTAAAGAGTAATCTCCTCTTTTGATTGTCTAAAAAAAAGAAAGAAAACAAGCCAAGAATTTTTTCAGCTTGTTAAAAAAGCTCTTTGTAAAGATGTCACAGCATCGTGAAGAAAATCCCGTCATACCAGACACCCGCAGGCCTCCAGCGATGACACATAGGTGGTGTAGTGGAACGTTAGCCTGTCGTGCTAATATGTAGCCCTACCAGCCCGTCATAACAATCCTTTTACTCAACAAGGAAAAGGTTTTTTATGTCGTGAAGACGAAATTGTTACATCGCCTGGAAACACACTTTTGCTCATTCATAAATAATCTGAGATTATATGCCCCCCTGTGGTTCGATAGCTAAACACCACTTCAATTGCGCTGTCATTGGCATATTGCGTGTTTTTTGGAAAGTTACGGCATAAATGCATCGCGGTCGCTAATGGAGACTGCTAAGCTTTGAGGGCAGCGTAAGCCCCGGGATTAGCATGGCTGTACCGGACCCAGACAGACACGGGCTGGGGCGGTGGTGTTTTTTTTGGGGGGGAGAGTTGTCCCAGGGTAACAGATGGGGCAGATTAACCCCACACGTCTTTTAAAATCGTTTAGGGGGGACTTGGAAAATTGGGGGTGTCAGCGAATACCTCTGAAACTCATCCACCTGACCTCAGCAACTAGCCTGCACCCAAACAGCAGCAGGTACGATTGGAAAGGGGGGGGGACGGGGGCATAGCAGCATCACCTTGAGATTGGTAATAAATCCGTGCACATGGGCATGGAGGGGGAGGGGGGGCATCAGCCGTGCAGAACGCCGTGTTACTCGTTCACGGTGGCGAATGTGGAAAAGCAAAGCTCAGTTTAAATGCATACATTTTTGATACCGGTGCACAGTCAGCATTGTGCAAATGCCCCCCCACCGTGAAACTTTCATAGTTCAGTAGTTGCGGGTGGTGCATGCATGCCTGCAGAGGATGACGGAGCACGCACGGGTGCATCCAGCACATTTCACTCTTTTGTCGATGAACCCCACCACCACCACTGCCCCCCTCCCACCCCCGGTCTCTGTCTCCAGTCTTTGATGGGAGCCCAGAGCTGGGCGTTGAACAGCGACTGGACACATCAGCACCCTCGGTGACTTTTAATCAAGTCTCAGACTGTCTTGTCTTCCATCGCTCCAGTGGGCCTTGGCAGGAGGAAGGAGAGAGCCAGATTAGATCGCTGTTGTTTTCTAGCGGAGAGGGGATGGGGGTAGTCTGGGGGGGGGGGGGGCGCTGAAGGCCACTTTGGGGGGAGGTGGGTTAGAGGGGGAACAGAGATTAGCAAATAACTGGGCCATGGGTGAGCACTCAGCGTTGCTCGCCACCAACCAATGAACGGGCTCGGAGCAGAAAACAACTATGGAGCCTTTTGATATGAGACTCTCTCTTCCTCTTTTTCTCCCATCTGCCTCGCTCCACTGGCTTGCCTGCATACTGTGACCCACAATCCAACACTGCAGAGCGAGCCAAGATCTTACAGCCAGCTCAACAGAACAGAACCAGGAACAGAGCTGCACCGGGCCAATCGCGGATAAGAACACAAGATTTGGCATCCAACCAGGAGAGAGTCCTGAGAAAGACAGGATCGAGTCAGAGAGCCAACCACAGCCAAGCTGAGTGGCAGACGGACCAATGAAATCTGACTGCAAGCTTTTTTGGAAACGGGAGAAAGTGTGATTTAAAGAAAAACCGTCTCCATTCAGGACGTGCAAAAATCATTCAATACTTGTGAATGAAAACCTAAAATCAGTATCTAGACCTTTGTCTGCTTTCCTTGGGTTTTTAATTTCATAGCCATGAATTCTAACAAGGATATTAAGTTATATCTGAGATAGTGTCTGTCCTACTGTGGGGGAAGTACAGAACCTACCCCCACAGAATGGACTTCTGTTCTCCCCATCCTCCTCCTCATGGTCGGCCCGTTTGTCTGTCTTTGGGCGGTGTTTCAGTGCAGGAACTTCCTTCTATTGTCCTTCTTGTCCACTTTCCACCACAGTTCCTCCTCCAAGACTCATGTCTTCACCTCCAACGCCCATTTCCCCTTTGCTTTCTGCGGTGGGGTAATTGGAATGGAGGCGTATTTAAGTCTGAACAGATCACTTTTGGAGATAACATTGTGTCTTGCCTGGGAAATCATTCACGAAAAGAACAAGAGGTTGAGTTTCAGGGGTTAAAAGACCCGTCCTCGTGGATTGCAGACCAGTAGAAAAATTCCAACTGCTTCGATAGTTCCGAGGCGCCGCGAGATCCCCGTCCAGGTCTGTCCCCTACAATATTAAAACAGAGATGTGAAGGCAGCGCGGATCTGTTACCTGTCATTAAATCCCTCTAGCAGGTTTTCTGCTGCCAAGATAACTCATCCCAAGTCCCGTTTGTCACATAATCTTTATAGTTTAGTGTCGTTAGTCTTTTAATACACTTTGATAAAGATTTTTTCACCATTTAAACCCATTATCAGTTGTTAAGCTAGAATAAATCGGAGCTCGTCTTCCCTCTGCGGCGATAGAGAAGCAGTAAAATATGAATGAACGTCTGCTCATTCATGTCTCCATTAGTATTGTCAGACGCCGCCGTTACTTCTGACGCGTTTCGTTCTCGTTTGCGGGGGTTAGAAAACATTCCTGTTGATGCGATTAGTTCGACAAAGCGAGAACATGCGTGGCGTGACACAACGCGTAGGCTAATCGTGCTGGTTCACGTGCCTTTGGTGGTCGTTTTTAACCCAGAGTAATGCTTTGGAAACACATGTAAGCGTAGAAAGCAGCTTCCCCACTGGGAATCTAACCGCTAACCCCAGCTGTGCCGTCGCCGGCTCATTGAAATTCAGTTTTCTCATCAGAGCGAGTGTTTCTCCGCAAACTTAACCCTTGGTTTGAACTCCTCTCCTCGCTGCGCTGCATGTACGAGGCGTTCTTCCCCTCTCAAGGCCAAGTCTCTTCCACAGAACAGTAGGCAGGGGAGACAAACAAGGGGGCAGCCGAGGCCCCGCGGTAGGCCCCGGCCTGATAGCTTTATCTGCGGATGGGAAGCTGGCACCGTTCCCAGCAGAGCTACCGCTCCATCGAGTCACCCTCCGTCCACACAAGCTAGCTCGACCTTGGACAGGACGCAGTCACCCTTACACCCCCCACCCCCCCTTGCTTTACTTTCCTTACCAGCATGGAGGAAAGGGAGGAGCTGGGAGTGAGGGAAACAAACTGGCACATCATGTTTCCCTTATCTGAAATTACCCACAGCACAAGCTATGTACACAAACAGCCTGACATTTACTCAAAGCGTCTCACCCCCCCTTCCCCCCTCCCTGGATCACTCTTCTGAATGCTAACACACAATTTGACACTGTGTTTTATCTGTAAATCCAACATGGGGGGGGGACAATATGCGGGGCAGAGGCTGTTTGAATTTTCCTTTGCGGCCGTCGTGCAGCACTTGTTTACCCTCCCAACAAAAGGTTCTCCGAACCCGGACGTCACCCTTTTGCTTTGAGCCGCCGCTTGTGTTTGTGCGATGTCCTTCAGGCGAAAGTTTGAATTGGTATTTTTATTGATCTCTAGTTGTGTGCGATGCAGCGGTCCGCGCAGGCGGGGGGGCTTGTTTTTCTGCTGCAGATGGACCGACATTAGAAACATGTCTGTTTGTTCAGCAGACAAGAAACGAATGCAGCCACCGACCATCATCTGCGTTTCAGAGTCTTCATGCAGAATGTTTGGTATTAATGTGTCAGACTGATCAATAAATGTCATGACATCCTCAACCCCCCCCATTTTTAACTGGATTTTCTTTTCCCTCACCGCGTTTCGCTTGAAAATCTGACTCGCCCCTTGACCCCTCGTGTGTCCTCACAGCGGCGCAGGGCGAGGAGAGGGAGTGCGCCTTCACCGACCAGCAGCAGCAGTGGGAGGTGGAGCGGGTGGCTGGGGGCGAAGGCCGCGTCTCCCCAGAAAACACCACCATCCGATGCGCCAAGGGGAGCCATTGCTTTGGCCTGTGGGAAAAAAGTCCTCCCGGGGAAGTGCGACTCGTCAAACAAGGTAGGACCCGAGTCACACGGCGCCCACAGGGTGGTAACGACCGCCGGCATCAAGTGTAACCATAGCAACCATCTACCTGCCAGGTTGTTGGACTCATCTGGGCGACCACCAGGGTTGCAAAGAGGACCGGTGCGTGGTGACGAATCTCCCGCCGCAGATCCAGAACGGGACGTACCACTTCTGCTGCTGCGGCAGCGACATGTGCAACGTCAACTTCACCGAGGGCTTCACGTCGCCCAGCCCCACCACCGCACAGCCCATCTGTGAGAACACACACACACACACACACACCGCGAGGTCAGTTTAGCTTCAGGATAAACTCCAGCAGTCGTTACATCGACGTGGAGGCGGCGGAAGTCTTTGATTGGAAATTTAGTTTGCATTTAGATTGCCTTAATTCACGTCAGACGGCGTAACATTATTCCTCGTTTCACACAGATAAATTCAGTCCATAGCTGGCGTTTAGATTTTATGGGGTAATTCCCCTGCACAGGAGAGACATTAACATTTCCGCCGCGGTTACAATCATCTCTTCCACGACAAGGCGAGGGAGAGCGAATGGGCAGAAAGATGACTAACCGTGGAAGGATGGGAGAGAACAAATGCCCCCACAGCTGAGGAACACAAAGCTATTAAGGAAAAAGAATGAAAGGATGTTTGATACCATCAGAGCGGCGGGATCCACACCTACGAGGAGCTGCTCCTCTGCCTCAGCACCCAGTTTCAGTTAGTTTATCGTGGTTTTTGACTGTACGTGCTCCGGAAAAGATTCTCTTATTTCATTTAACCGCTAAAATATTAATATTTATAGTTAAACACACAAAATATTGTTTTATTCCTTCCATTATTTGATTTTCGGCACCTCTTAATCTGTTTCTTGGATGTCGTTTCCGATCCGTTTCCAAATGAGAATCCGTCGAGACTTTGAATAGACACTCACGCCTCGTCGGAAAGATAAAAATAACAATTTGGAGATGGATCGTGTTATTTTTTGACAAGTTCACTTGAAGTTTTTTTTACATTTTATTTTTTTCACTAAATTCCAAAAAGGTTGCGAATCCTGTCGGCTTTGACACACGACGACCTGAACAGTAATTGGATGAACTCGGTGGCGACATCAGTCGCAGCCGCTGGCGAGTCGTGTTTGCACGAAACGCCCGTCTATTGTGTTTTCTGAGTAAACGCAGAAAACAGGCGCTTTGTTAACCCCTCGCTTCCTGTTGAAAGTTAAGATGTGTGAGCAGTGTGTGTGGTAGGAGAATCATCATCATCGTCGTCGTCCCTCCTGCCCACACATAAACACAAACACACACACTCTTGTCGTCTCGCTGCATTCCTGGGATTACAAGGCGTCTGCCTGCCTGCCCGTCTGTCTGCGGGCGTGGCGGTGACGGCCGATGGATTACGAGAGAAAAAACCCCATGAAAGATCGAAAGTTCTGGGCGAATAAATCACGTTTTTAAAAAAAATTGGTGCCGGTGAGACTTTTTGATTGATCGGTAGACGTTTTGGTGGCGTTCCGAATGAAAATCCATGTTTGGGTTTCACTACAGAGTTAATTCCAGGCGTGTCCGGGCAGATGAGCACCGCTGTTACCAGGAGGAGGAAATAGTTGTGAGTGATCACAAGCCAGGAGACAGATGACGACACGAGGGATTATGCAAATGTTTTATTGTGTAAAAGCGATGAGGAAGAAGTATTCTGTACGGCAGTGAAGGCGTCGCTCTGGAGTCCTTTAAGTCTTGTGTGATTTTCAAACAGCGTGTTTGGAGTTTGTCAGCTTGTGTACGTCTGTCCGACAGACGACTTCCTGTGCAGCTTTTCGCATCGATCTTGAACTCGTTGACCTCAGCGATCTGGATGGGGGGTTGGGGTGGTGGGGGTCTGAGCGCGCTCCAGCTAGCAGAGCTTAGCTTCAGGCTACTGGAGCCATCAATTATTGATGAAACCGGCGTCCCGCTGCAGCCCCGGCGTTAACGTCTGATGTAAACGGACGCCCAGTGGATCCGTTTCTGTTTCTGCAGAACGAACTGTAGAATATTAGAGCAGCGGGTGTGTTTGGTGTAGAAGGTGCGTCTCCTGGGAGCCACTGATGCAGTTTCATTAATCACAAATACTGACAGCGAAACGCTGCAGCCGCTGCCGACCGGCGTCCTCGCTCTCAAACTCACCCGCCGTCAGATGCTCGAGATATTTAAAGTGTGTGTGTTTGTGTGTGTGGTGTGTGTGTGTGTGCGTGCATGCGCTCTTTCTAACACACTGCGTGGCCAGTAGCTGATCGGTTCAAGAGTCAACAAACTAATTGTTTGCCTTTCCTGAAGCGCGGCACACAAAAAAATCAATCAGAAAGTTAGGAAAAAATAAAAATAGCTGTATTTATGCATTTATTTACTTACTTAGTTAATTAATTCGTTATTAATTTAATCATTGTAAAGCACATCTGTGTGAACGCTGACACCACAATTAAAAGGTTTGTGTTCGAGGCCTTTCCTCAGACTCCGAGCCGTTTGCTCCCCCGACATAAAGGTCACAGTGTGATTCCTACTTTTGTTTTGGACCCCCCCCTCTCCCTCCTCCCCCCATCACAGACTCTCACACACTGGGCTACGAAGAGACAGTAATTATCACCCTGGCAACAGTCTCCGTGCTGGCCGTGCTCGCCGTCGCAGCCTTCTTCGGTTACCGCGTGATGCACGGTGAGTTACCATGGCACCATGCTGCTATGAAGAGCACTCATTATTCAAGGCCATTAAAAATGTTATTGGAAGAATTTAGATTAATTTGATAAATGGGCCCTTTTGTGCGTTTTGAGCGTGTCGACTTGTTTTCTGTTCCAAACAGGAGACAGGAAGCAGGGGCTGCTCAACCTGAACACGATGGAGGCGGCCGGCTCGGAGAGCTCCACGGACCTAGACAATCTCAAACTGCTGGAGGTCAGTGCTCCCCACGCCATGACTGTGTTCCTAGTTTGATCATCACACAGGAAGTGCGTGTGTGTGTGTGTGTGTGTGTAGGAGAAAGGAGAAACCAAAGTCACAGAGACAGAAATAAACCCCGAAACACATCCAGGTTTATGGTTACGTTTGTCATTTCGGCGTGACCTTTATCATCCGATCACAGCGGCATTAAGCTGCGGGTCAGAGCGGCACAAAAATAGGATTCTGGTTACGCGACACAGGATGCGAAAACCCGATACGGACGCGACGAGGCTCGTATTGTGACAGGAAGTCAATATAGGCTGCAACGGCAGGAGGGGCGAGGGAGATTTAAATAAATCCAGCCAGACGAGACCCGAGTCGCTTCGTAAGCACATCTTAAATACTTAGAACTCTTTTTTTTTCGCCTCGAACACACTCATAGTGATTTCTTGAATTGAATTTTATGTTTGTTTGTTTTTTCACTCTTGACGTGATGGTTGCGAGCCGAAAGGAAAATTGCACGTCTCCCTCCTCAGCGCCTCCTCAGAGATTTGCGGAGCTAGAATTCTTGTTTCAAGCAAAAACGGGCCGTGATTGGACCAAAGCGCCAGGAGCCTCTTAAAAACTTAACATTTCACGTAAATTATTTAAAAAGTCTCGTCTCTTTGTGCGACTGAAAGCAAACAGCGCAACTTGAAGTAACCGCGCTGGGGACTGGAGGTATTTACCAGGCAACCGGCTGGCTAATGAAACACTCTGTGTAGCCAGCTAGCAAACAGTCCGTGTACACACAGACAGAACTCTGGAGGCTAAACAAAGATTGTGGAACTTGAGCAGAGAAGGTAACCGTCGCTGTTTCTCTGTGTTCAGCAGTGGGGGGTCTTGATAGGAATCCAGCTCCTGCTTTAAACTGTGTCCTACAGTTATGTTAGCGTTACATGATTTCTATTAAATCTCAAGAGGAGTGTTTTATTCATTCGTTTTTATTCAGTGCTTTTTATTCGTCCGTCTTTGCAGGATAGAAGCAGACACTCAGCACCGAGCGCTAGATTTTCAGACAGGACTTTTATTCCGACGCGTCCTTGTTCCTTATCAAATGCAGGTACACGTTCTTTTCCCCCCGACTGAAAATGGGAGGTGGGGGTGTTGGCCGAGCCAGAAATCTTCACCCTGCAGACAAAACAGAGTCTGTCGCTTTTTGACAGCAACATTTTACAGCCGGTGATAAACGCTGGCGCAGACACGGAGGTGGAAACCACAGGAAAATCAAGGCGCTCCTGGATTCATTTCTTCCTACGACACAGATGTCTGTTAAAGCCAAGTGTTTGGGCCTTAGTGGCACGCCACGCTCCGGCTAATTCACACAGCTAATTGAATGATTTGGAACTGACTTTGGGCCATTTGGGCTGTTTAACCCTGCTGTTCAACTATAATTTAGTTTAATTTTATCTCCTCTTCCCATCTGTCTTTTGTCTTTGCGTGTGTTTCCTCTTCTCTTGTGTCCTCATTTTGCCTCTTAAAGTCTTTGTGTCACGACTTGTTAGCGTTTCTGTGACATTTGAAAGCAGCCCAAATAGAACTCAAAACAAAACAAAGCTAATCTCATCCACATTTAGCAATAACTAAACGTCTATTATTACCAAAAATGGATTTATAAACATCCGTCTCCTTTCCCCCGCAGCTGATTGGGCGTGGCCGATACGGCGCCGTCTACGGCGGCTCTCTGGACGAGCGTCCCGTGGCCGTGAAGGTGTTCTCCGCTGCAAACCGACAGAACTTCCTGAATGAATGCTCCATCTACCGGCTGCCGCTGCTGGAACACGACAACATCGCCCGGTTCGTGGCCGCCGACGAGAGGATGGGAGCGGAGGGGCGCACCGAGTACCTGCTGGTCATGGACTACTACCCACACGTGAGCTGGAAGCAGTACCCACAACATGAAGTCCTAAAACAGCGCGTTAGCTTGTCTTTTCTGCTTTAAAAGACTTACACTGAAAACATTTTGCAGACGCCGCCGCCCTCGCTCATGATTACAAACGATTTCCTGCGATAGCTCTGCAAACCTGGAGCCAGTGGAGTGCTTTTAATGCAATGCAAACATTTGGTTAGCATTAGCGGCTAATCTAGTTCTGATAGCGCAGTCGGAGACTGAAGAGTCAACACGGGAGTCGATATCAACGCAATTACAAACAGTAATGTGTCGTTTGTACGCAGCATCGCTTCCTGTGCGCCGTCTGCTCCGAGTTGCCCGTGAACGCACCGGCGTGGCGTTCAGGAACGGACAGAGACGTTACTGTGGATCCGACAGAATAATCTTGTGATGTTTCTTCAGATCGATCACGTAGTAAAAAAGACAACTTCTCGACTGTCGGCCGCCGCTTGAATACGTGTGCTGTTCCAGCTTAATTGCAAGTCATATGACCCCCCCCCCCCCCCCAGCCCGCCTGTGAAAGGGCCCCATTATGCGTCTTAACCTTAGCTCTTAATGTAGGTTGTCATGGAAACACAACGCCAGACCAGACCAGAGCCGGAGACACATAATGCAACCCAACAGTCGTATAATTTATTTAAAACGAACGCATCTAATGTGATATTCTTCAGCAACCCGGCGCACAAATTGTCCTGTGATTTATTTTAAAGCAAAAAGATGAAGTGTTTTTCTCCGCCGAGGCCGGGTATATAATGGACCATAAAGGCTGATGGAGATAATTGAAGGAAGGAAATTAATCATTACAAATGCGGTTTTGCAAGAGTTCTCCATGCTCGTTCGTCATCAGTGGACTGAAATCTTAATCCGGAGTTGCAGAATGTTCTCCATTTACCGAAAACCTCGCAAACCTAAAGGAACCTGAAGGCTTTCATGCGATTTTGAGACGCTGTGAGGTTGTTTTATTGTGAAGCTCCACAGGGAGGTCAAATCACAACGGCCTGTTTAGAGGCTGTGCGTCACGAAAGCAACGATCTTCTTTTTTTCAAATCGTCGTTGAGATTCTTTAGTTTTTTTATTTTACTGCCAAGTTTGATTGAAATCGTTCTTTTGGAGATGAATGAAACCGTGCGTGTCGCTAGAGGCTTTAGCGTCAAGGCTAAATCCACTGCTAGCAGTTATTCCACATCGCTGATATGCAATTGGTAGTTTTCCCTATTAAAATTAAACGATAAAATGCAGTAAAAGCTGACGTTTGTTGTCCAGCGTCTGTGTTTCTAGACATAGTCGCTCGTTTGTTTTGGTCTGAGACGTTTTGGCGCTAAAAGGAAAACTCATGCTTCTCATTTTCCGCCAGAATTCTGAAAAATTGACTGATTTTATAACCTTTTGATCAACATTTGTTGCTCGTGAGCGATGCCCCAGGCTGCCTCTCACTTGTTATGTCCCTCTTGCCCCCCCCCTTCAGGGATCTCTGAACCGCTACCTGAGCGTCCAGACCAACGACTGGGTCAGCAGCTGCCGGCTCGCCCACTCCGTCACACGCGGCCTGGCGTACCTGCACACCGAGCTCTTCAAAGGAGGTGAGTCCTGCATCGGATCCACTTCCTGTTGCGTGTTTGAATAATAACGGTGGTGGGGAAACGTCCCGCTGCGCTAAAGCGGCTCCTCGTGGATCCGTTTGGCCGCCAGCGCTTTTGCATCCCTTCATTTTGACAAACACACACTTACACACACATGCGTGCACGCCCAGCCAGGAGTATTTATAGACCCGCCTGGAGCCAGCCTCAGAGAGGAGAGAGACTGGAAAGCAGGAGCGGTGGGACGGCACAGGGGGGAGGAAGGAAGGCGTGGGCTGGATGGGCGTTCTGATGTCATGTGACTTTCCTTGTGGCGCAATAAAAACTTGGTCCTTGTTCTTTTCCCCCTTGGTCAGCGCCGATACACATCAAAACAGAGGAGCAGTTCACCTGGAGCGGGTGTACGCGTGTGTGTGTGTGTGTGTGTGTGTGTGTACGCTTTCTGGTGCAGGCGCGTGACAAACACACACTTTCAAAGCGATAAAAGTCGTTCCGATAGAGGCGGCGTCCGTCTCGCTCCCGTTTGAGCGTCGGAGCGGAAGAGTAGGAGGCGACCGGCGTGTCGCCGCTAACATCACAATCTCTCTGCTTTAATGCAGCCGCCACCCTACACACACACACACACACACACACACACACACACACACACACACACACACACACACACACACACACACACCTCCTAACTCACAGATAACTGCTGGCTGCTCTCGGCCTCGCTGCGCCCCCTGCTGGTCAGTAACGTACTGCAGGTGGAGGCTCCTCTGATAATGTCATAATCCCATTGTTACAGATTAGATTAGAGGGTTTTAGCTGTCTGTTGACATCGCAGCCAGAACAATGAGTGTAAAGGAGAGTCACGCCAGGAGATTTGGATCGTTATCGTTCATTTGCAAACGCAAATGTATCCAGGAAGAGTTTAGAGAGCGTTGTTTAAACCAGTTTAAACCCTTAATGAAAGCTGAAATCGCCCAATCCCTTTTGTCTCTTCCTGTTTCCCAGACTTGTACAAGCCGGCCGTTTCCCACAGGGATCTGAACAGCCGAAACGTCCTGGTGAAAGTCGACGGCACGTGTGTCATCATCGATTTCGGCCTTTCGATGAAGCTGACAGGAAACAGACTGTCGCGTCACGGAGAGGAAGAGAACGCCGCCATCAGTGAGGTGAACAAAAAAGACATTTCTCTGATGAATTCAGTTCCGTTCTCTCTCTCCTCACACATTCACTTCCTGTTCCTGCTGCTCCAGGTGGGCACCATCCGCTACATGGCCCCCGAGGTGCTGGAGGGCGCGGTGAACCTGAGGGACTGCGAGTCGGCGCTGAAGCAGGTGGATATGTACGCTCTGGGTCTGATCTACTGGGAGTCCTTCATGAGATGCACCGACCTGTTCCCCGGTGAGACCATCAGCCGGATTAGCATCGTTGTTGTTTAAATCATCATCGATTTTAATTTCCTGCTACGTGAAAGATGCCAGACACGACCTTCCACTTCCTGTTCTACCTCTAGGAGAATCTGTGCCAGAGTACCAGATGGCCTTCCAGGCGGAGGCTGGGAACCACCCGTCGTTCGAGGACATGCAGGTCCTGGTGTCCAGGGAGAAGCAGCGGCCCAAATTCCCTGAAGCCTGGAAAGAAAACAGTCTGGTAGGTTTTTAATCTGCTGCAGAGAGAAAGAAGGATTCCGATTCTAACGCCCCATCGATCGCGACAAAGACGTCACAGACGAAATTGTTTCTGAAATAACCGAAAGGAATGGGTTTTGGATTTGTCTTTGACATTTTCATTATTTTTTGTGATTGGTTTAACACAAAAACGTTAATCTGTCCTCGCTTTACGCGGCAGACGCCGATCAGTCTTTGTAATTCAACATCTTTTGTGACAGAAAAAGAAAAAGAGAACTCTTGAGGACATTGATTGGTCTCAAGCACTTTGTTAAAGAACTGGAAAAGCATTCTAAAACCCAACGAGATCAAACCGCTTAACCACGAAACCTCCCCAAGAAGGGATTCCAGAATAGAAAGGAGGAACGATTATATTCCTGGTCGCTAACGTCTGCGTGCGTCTCCCCCAGGCGGTTCGCTCCTTGAAGGAGACGATGGAGGACTGCTGGGATCAGGACGCCGAGGCCCGCCTCACGGCGCAGTGTGCCGAGGAGCGCCTGGCCGAGCTGGTGCTCATCTGGGACCGCTCCAAATCCGTCAGCCCCACCCTCAACCCCATGTCCACCACCCTGCACAACGAGAGGTTAGCCGCTAGCTCCGGACCGCTGCCACGATTTCGTTTCTGTTCTCTGATCTCTGATCGTCGTCTCCGCAGGAATCGGATGACGCCGAAGTCCGGCCCCTACGCCGATCACCCCTCCACCTACATCGAAGAGCACGAAGGCGTGACGAAGAACACGCAGGCCGACGCCACCGGCTCTGTGAGCGGTCGCTCCGGGGCGGGGGTCGGGGAGAGGAACAGGAACTCCATCAATCAGGAGCGCCAGCAGCAGGCCAACGCCCGGCTGCCCAGCCCCGACGGCAGCAGCACCAGCACCGGCCTGAGAGGCAGCCCATCGGCCTCCGCCACCACCACCACCACCATCTCCGAGTCCGAGGGGTCGGTGGGGGTCACCGCGGTTCCCGTCTGCCTGCACCTCACCCAGGAGGATCTGGAGACCACCAAGCTGGACCCCAAAGAGGTGGACAAGAACCTGAAGGAGAGCTCTGACGAGAACCTGATGGAGCACTCGCAGAAGCAGTTCTGCTCCCCGGACCCGCTGAGCCCCGGCAGCTCCAGCCTCCTCTACCCGCTCATCAAGATGGCGACGGAGGCCTCGGGCGCGTCGGACGCAGCCGCCGCCACCGCCCCCCCCTCCTCCTCCATCCCCGCCGCCATCTTCCCCCTCCCCAAGCAGCAGAACCTCCCCAAGCGGCCGTCCAGCCTGCCGCTGCGCACCAAGCCCAACAAGAAGGAGTCGTCCACCTCGCTCAGGTTCAAGTTCGGACGCTCGGGGAAGTACAACCTGCGGCAGGTGGAGGGGGCGAAGATGAACATTGGCGCGGGGGCGGGGGCCAACGCGGCCGTCGAGGCTCACGTGGCGCCGGGCACCAACAACACGCCCGTTCTGCGGGACTCGCACGCCAACGGTAGCATCAGCGGTGCGCTCAACGGACACGCCGGCGCCGGGATCTCGTCCTCCATCGCGGGCGGGGGCGTCGCTCAAAACGGGACGGGGGCCTTGAGGTCGGACGACGCCCACTTGAGCCTCGGCGTCATCACCGCCAGCCCCGACGAGCACGAGCCCCTCCTGAGCCGCGAGCGCGAGCAGCCAGAGCCCAGAGACGCGGCGGGGGCGCTGCGCTCCGCCCGGCCCAACACCAACAACAACAACAGCAACACGGGGCGGGGCCAGGGGGGCGGGGAGAGCGGGGGGGAGAGCGACGGCGGGGAGGAGGAGGGGAGCGGGGAGATGGGGGGCAGGGAAAGCACGGGGCCGTCTGGGGAGAGCTCGCTGTCGGGATCCGGCGCCGCAGACTCCCAGGGGCCCGAACCCGTCACCATGAGGGGCGAGGCCCTCCTCCGGCCCCCCAGGGCCCGCCGGCCAGAAAGACCCAACTCCCTGGACCTGACCTTCACCACGCAGGACCTGACCCTACTAGGTGACGTCACATCCATCAGAAATATGTAGTTTATTGATGATCAGCTGGTCATTATAGTTTCTCATCAATCGTATTGATCGGGGCTCCTTCCTGTCTTCCAGGGGAGGGCTTGGTGCAGCCGGACGGCGCCCTGGAGGGGACCGGAGAAAAGATCAAGAAGCGCGTCAAAACTCCGTACTCCCTGAAGAAGTGGCGACCCACCACGTGGGTCATCTCCACGGATACAAGGGGGTCAGAGGTCAACAACAACGGCACCTCCCGCGGCCAAGCTCACGGCCACAACCGGCCCAAATCCACTTCGGCCATCTTCCTGCGGGGAGGGGGTGGAGGCTTGGCCAGCGAGCCCAGCGACACACACGTGTGAACTCTGACCCCTCTCTCTGTCTCTCCCTCTCTCTCTGATGGGACTGACCAATCGTGAAGCAGAGAGGGCGTTACCGCGGGCGCCGAATCAGCGTGAGGAAGCTAACGGAGCGTCGCGTGAACAAACGAGTGATGGTGTACAGTAACTAGGTCCGTCTCGCTCCTGTGTGTCCTTCTGAAGATGGCATTGCTTTAAATGGAATCCAGCTATGCAGCATTCTCACCCCCACCCCCCCATCTTCCTTGTTCTTTCTTTTGATTGGTTCTTTTCAGGTTCCATCCACATGAGCGTGGCACTGTTGTTGTTCTTTATTGAAATCTTCGTTCTCTGTGCACTTTGAACCGATTCAGTTTTTAGAAGAAGTCCTGTCTGTTTGCGACCGCGACGAGAAAAATGGTCTCTAAACGTAAAAACAAAAAAGGCGATGGAAAACAATCAACACTTTGTCTCGCCCTCCTCGCGATCGATCGAGCGGCGTTCGAGGGTAAAACTGTAAAAAAATCAACGGTCTTAAAAGACGGAACAAACTACTTTAAGTTTTTTTTTAATTTCCTTGATTTGTATGCAATACCAGTTCTTTTTTGACTATGTACCCATTGTTTGTATCATAGTTTTTAATTGTGCAATAGGATGTAGCTTCTAGATGCTTTTGATGTTTTATTGGCTTCCATTTCTTCTGTTGTCTGTTCATCCTGTTCTTATTTTCTATCTTCAATCTCTGTTGCACTTATGAATAGTCACAATCGTTTCGTACACTACCACCCCACCCCCCCTCTCCACCAACAACTCAAGAGGAGAACATGGATGACAATCCTCTCTTTCCTTCTTCTCTGGACTATTTTTGCGGGGGGGAGGCGGCGGGGGGGGGGGGAACCTAATGCTAACGACGAATCCCTTCTGGGTTTTTCACAGAACTCGTCTGCTTGCACAATTACACCAGGAATGGCTCAGACTCTCGGGTCTTTCTCACACTATCATCACCAGAATCAAACCTCCGGAGGGATCTGTTACCGTGGCCGACACAATCATTGCACCACTATCACGTGACCTCACTGTGGACTGTGTTTTGCTGTCTGTATGTGACTGAAAGACCGGATTTCTGCTCTTTATTTGAACTGAAGTCAGAAACTTTAAAAAAAGAAAAGAGAAACCAAACTCCTGAAGCACGCTGGATATTCTCTCTGCTTCTCCTCGTCCCATCCCTCGATGTTCAAATGACTGATAAAAGTGTGTGTGAGTGTGTGCACGTGTTGTGTTTCTTTATGTCAGCAAGCATTAGAATCTTGGGGCCTAACGCTGTACAGGCGTGCTGAAATGTCATTGTACTCATTCTGTATTTTCAGCGCTGCTTCAGGGCATATGAAAAAAAAATCTCATTTATGTTTTTGTAATCTGTAATTTGTATGGAAAAAGAAAACCCACGTCTGTGTATTGCATTGATATTTGCATCATTTTTATGGAGTTCTGTTTTGCATTCAATGGACATGTTCTTCGATCCCATTGCTGTGCGTCTGCTCGTTGCAGTTTCTGTAAACATTTTCAAGTCAATATGAAAGAAAAATTCTCAATAAATGTTCGAAAATTGTTCTGAAAATGTTGTGGTTAAAAAAAAAAATCATTATTTACAGTTAATAGGGAAGTGAAGACGTTAGATTCATGTTATGGATGCAAAAATGATTAATAAAGGTTTAATTTATTTTAATTGGTCGTTAATGATAAGGCGGCAGCAGAGAAACGCGATAAGAAGTTGTTTTTACCGCCGTCTCAAACATAACGAGGCGCCTCGAACGCACCACCAGGAGCTCGACTGGACGCACGAGGGAGGCCTTCCGTCTCCGCTTGTTTACCTCGCGACTCGTCTCCGCCGTCTGCTTCACGCGCCCTAGCAACTGCAGCATCAGCACGAGCCGCACCGCGTTGGTACGTTTACGTCAAATCGCTTTCTCGGTTACGCCAAGCCGTTGGGGAGGTAGCGGGGGAAACAACGGAAGTGGGCTGACTTCCTTTCAAAATAAAATATCGATAATTGACAATTCGATTCAATTAAAAAAAAAAATTGTCCCCAAAGGGGGGGGGGGACATAAAGCAGTAAAATAAACAATAAACAGAAAAGCACAATACAAACAGGTATGTTCCATGAGTTAATATGTTTTTTAAAAAAAGGGATAATTGCAAAATTTCTAATTTATGGAGCTTATGTTTAAATGGCAACTAATATTCTATGGATAAAAGATTTAATTACCATGAACGTCATTCCTGAAGGATTTTATTTTAGGTTTTTTTCAAGTTAAAATATACATTTTCTTAACGGAGGACCAATAATGGGATCTTTAAGTAGAAATCATTGTTTTTAATCCTTCCTGCAACAGAATATGTGGATACGTGGAATTTATATTTCCCGGTTTAAAAACATAATATATCAGGACTGCTTACGTTGTTGTGGAAGGAACGTCGTTATCGTCGTTACTTGTCTTTCAGCTACGTCAGTAAACCGATTGTATTTTATTCTGAAAGGACTGCCCGGAAGTGTCCCTGTGTGTTCGCGCCAGCTTCACACTGGTCCCTCTCGTTCAGGCTAGCCCAGCATCACCGCCTTCTTCTTTCTACCCCTTCTCTATTTTCTATCTTTTTATTTTTGCCCCCCTCCCGCCGACACTTCCCTCCCCCCCACCGGGCTTACGACGCGTTTTTTTTGTGTGTGTGTGTTTTTACTCTCATTTCTTTCGAGCAGAAAACGTTTTCGCAGCCGCTTCCGCCGTCGTGCCGCATCAGCCGGGTGAGAAAAACATCCGTCCGTCCGCGGCAGGTCGATCCGGGAGCGACGCCCATTGTGACCCCGATCCGCCGGCAGCAGCCTGGAAGACGGCGGTATTTACTGGCCAGCGGCCCGTGTCCTCACCTGGAGCCTTTCCCGGACCTTCCGCCCTTCGAGGAGCCGCAGATCTCCAGCGGGGGCTCGGGAGCCGCTTTGCATGCGGCGCTCGTCGGTTGTGGTCCCCGCAGGTGAGACGTGTTTCCGTGATGGTCGGATTTAAACACCGGGTTTAACAGATGTTAAAGTGTTCATTGCATGTATTTACATTTAAAATGCAGAGATGTGAGGATTGAAAGCTAAATGTGCAGAAACGGTTGTGTAAATCAGATTATTGATCAATTAATGCACGGTTGGATTCAATTTAAATTAGTCGTTTGTTGTTAAATATTGACCTAAAATAGATCATGGATTTATTTAGATCTGCTTGATATTTGTATTTATTTGAATCTTTTGCATTTGGCACACATTTGGAGAAGCCACCACCAAAATATGATGATTTTCTGTTAAAATACACACATTCCTCTTTCGCAAATTTAAAAAAAAATATGTTATGATTTGAAAAAGTTGAAAACTAATCCTGGATCTGATCCTTGATCCGGATTCATTCTAAAGCTTAAATCAGACGCTTACATCATATTTTTGGTCCATTCAGTCCTTTTTTTGTGTGCATAATCCAAATAATTCTACCTCTTTGATATATTCTAAATAGTATTTGGATGTAAGAATCTGTGTATCTTGTTCTTCATGTAGTTCTGCCTGTGTTTTCACTGGTCCAACTGCTCACACACCTGGTCTGTGGTGTTACTACTGCTGTCAGCCGGCAGCGTTGGTGGGAATCCAGACAGAAAAAAGCAGCAGTCAAAACAAAAAAACCAAAAAAAATAGAAAAGAAAGAGAAGGGTCTGAACATGTTTGATAGTAGACTGCTGATACACACTCACTCCTGTGTGTGTGTGTGTGTGTGTGTGTGTGTGTGTGTGTGTGTGTGTGTGTGTGTGTGTGTGTGTGTGTGTGTGTGTGTGTGTGTGTGTGTGAATATCATTCAGATGCGTTCCCTAGCAACAGCGATGTGCGCTGGTCAAAGCCTCTGCCAAATTTAGCTGCAGCGCCAGCCGACAGCGTGTGACCGTGTAGACGGATGGAGGGGATGTTACTGAGCAGCCATTCTGCCCCGCTGAGACCCCCCCAAGACAAAAAAAAAAATTAAAAAATACTGAGTGCAGTCTTCATCCTGCAGGGCAAACCCTCAGTGTAAAAGACAGAGGTTATCGATAAAGGTTTGTTTGTTTTGAATCTGGAGCCACGGTTTGCAGATTCTGGTGCAGGAATCAGGGTCAGTCGGGCGCTCTGACCCCCCCGGGTTTAAGCCGGTTTAATGCCATTAAACAGGGGGTGTGGGGGAGTTAGGGGGGCAGATTAAAATCAATCTGTGAACACACACACACACACACACACACACACACACACACAAACCTAGACAGACAGAGCAGGACAGTCGTGAGCTTATCCCACTGCCAGCTGTGTGTGTGTGTGTGTGTGTGTGTGTGTGTGTGTGTGTGTGTGTGTGTGTGTGTGTGTGTGTGTGTGTGTGTGTGTGTGCTGGTTTGTTGACAAACATCTTGTTTACCTCCTCAGACGGCGTTGGTGGTCTTCTCCTCCCACACACGTCCGTGTGGTTCTCCTCCTCCGCCGCCCCCCTCCCTCCCCACTCCCCGTGAGCGCTCCGCTCCTCATTCTCCTCTCGGGCCCCCGCCATCGCGTCCAGCTGTGGCCCTCACAGGGCGCGTTCGCTGGCGCTCACCTGACAGGTCCCTGGCCTCAGGACGACAGCCAGCACCAACACGTTCCCTACATGAGGGACAAAGCGACGCAGGTGTGTGTGTGTGTGTGTGTGTGTGTGTGTGTGTGTGTGTGTGTGTGTGTGTGTGTGTGTGTGTGTGTGTGTCGCTCTAACCTGTGTGTGTGTGTGTGTCAGACCCCCAGGGCCTGGGCAGATGAGAGGAGGAGGGGCTCTCACAAACGCTCGGCCTCCTGTGGGAGCACCGACCAGCTCAAGGAGGTCAGAGGTCACCCGATTCGGACGATTCCAACCGCTTTACGGCAGTGTGTGTCTGTATCTAAGTGTGTGTGTGTGTGTGTGTGTGTGTGTGTGTGTGTGTGTGTGTGTGTGTGTGTAACCTTTACAGATTGCCAAATTGCGCCAGCAGCTCCAGCGCAGCAAACGCAGCAGCCGCCACCGGAGGGACAAGGAGCGCAAGTCTCCGTTCAACGGCAGCCACGCCCTCATCCAGCAGGTAGGGGACAGGAGGTGGGCGGAGCCTGGCTCAGGAGGATTCTGGGATGCCCCAGTTTCCCGAGCACGTGTGTGTGTGTTCACACACACATGCTGGAGTACAGCTGTCCCGCTTTCAGGGCCTCCTTTACGGGAGAGAAGGGGGGGCAGATAAGAGAAAATAGTGAAAAGGTGCTTTTATTTTGTGAAGGCCGGTCCCTCCAAAATAAAAGCGTTTTATTTTTTGTGTGTTTTAGTCGCCGATGCCCAAAACCATCCTGATCCCCATCCCCATATCCAAGTCGTCGGCCCCCCGGTTCCGTAACAGCGTGGAGGGCCTCAACCAGGAGATCGAACGCATCACCATCCAGGACCCCCCCGAGAAGGAGGAGCCCATCGTCGTGAGTGTCTGATTGGGTGTGCACCAGTGGGCGGGGCTTACGTGTATGTGACCTCGTGTGTGTGTGTGTGTGTGTCAGCCGCAGGACGTCCCAGATGGCCACCGCGCCCCCCCGCCCGTCCCCCCCCGGCGCAGCAGCAGCACCCGCAGCATCGACACGCAGACGCCCTCCGTGGGCGGCGGCCTGAGCGGTAACCATAGCAACTGCAGCAGCCGTCCCGACTCCATCTCGCCCTCCTACCTCACCGTCCTGAATGACATGAGCGGGGGGGGCAGCCCCTACGACGACAAAGGTGAGCCCCCGCCGCCGCCGCCGCTTCAGACACTCTCGCTCCGAGCGCGACCTTTGACCTCCGGTGTGGTGTCCTCCTCAGAGCTCGGCCCCTGCTCCCCCCTCCCCAAATACGCCGCCTCCCCCCGACCCAACAACAGCTACATGTTCAAGCGGGAGCCCCCCGAGGGCTGCGAGAAGGTCAAAGCATTCGAGGAGACCATGTGAGTGGGGGGGGGGGTTGTACTGTCCATGTGTGTGTGTGTGTGTGTGTGTGTGTGTGTGTGTGTGTGTGTGTGTGTGTGTGTGTGTGTGTGTGTGTGTGTGTGTGTGTGTGTGTGTGTGTGCTAACGCTAACCATGCTAATGTGCTCCCCCAGGCCCAAACCCCTGCAGGCGATCCCCCCCTTCCTGTGTCCCGACCGCAACAAGGTCAACTTCATCCCCAACAGTGGCTCCGCCTTCTGCCTCGTCAGCATCCTTAAGCCCCTCCTCCCGGCGCCGGACCTCAGGGTGGGGCTCCGGAGCCTGTCCCCGTCGCTGGTGCCTCTGTCCACCCAGCCCTGCCTCCTGGAGGAGCCAGAGAGCTTCTGATGCCCCCCCCCCAGGAACAACCCCCCCAATCCGATCAAAAAAATGCCCCCCAGCATGCCGACTCAGCTCCTGATGTCTTCTTCTGGTTGAAAAGCGCTTCCCACTGCCTCCCCCCCCCCACTCCGATGACAACAACATGAGCGTCCCGCGGCCCCCCCTCCATGGAAGGGGGGGGGGCGTTTCATCGCTTTCTTCTCTCTTTAAGTGCTGGCTCCGAACGGACACTTTTTTTATTCCATTAAACCGCGGCGCCTTCCAGACGTTCTCTTTTCTATCTCTAGAAAACAAAAAGCCTTCCATTATTATATATTAAAAAAAAAAAATGGCCGCTGGTTGCCGCGGCGACGACAGTTTTACCCACGGAGGCTCGTGTTTTTGGTGCTGCCTGATTTATCGTAGCAAAACTTGAACGGCGGCGGCGAGGAGACGAGACACGTGCCTGAGACTCCGTTTGGCTGAGTCAGCGTAGTGCTCTGGTCACGCCCGGCGTGATGCGTGCACTATGATGGCCGGAGACGCACGCGGAGAGGCGGGGCCTAGCGGAGCCAATCAGCATTGAGATCTCTCCTGTGAACCAAATTCCCCCCCTCCGCCGACTCCAGTGCGTATCTATGGAAACGCAGGCCAGGGCTAAGATGTTGTGCAGCGTGTTCAACCTGTGTCTGCTGCCCCCCCCCCAGCGCCGACCTTTGTTCCACACTCCCCCCCCATTCCATTCCTCTTTTTTCCCAGCTCTCCTTTCATTCCCCCCCCCCCCATAATGCTGATCTCCTTCTGTCTCGCTCAGTGTTGTTGTGAAACGAGTCCAGATGGGGGGTGGGGGGTGCCCCGTCCTCTCAGGACAGCCCCCCCCTCCCCATCTGGACTCGCCGGGTCTCCGAGCGCTGAGAGGTTTGGTGAACCGATTACGCTTCAGATTATAATAGATGAAGGGATTAATCAATATTTTATATTGATGATAAATCAGGAATATTTGTCGCCTTCAGAGACAAAACGTCCAGAGCTGCTTTTTAGCTTCTTTCGGCTCATTGTTTCGGTTCACCCTGATATTCCCTCCTTTACATTTTCTCTTTTAGACTTTCTGTAAATTTAGGTGAACTAATGATGTTTGCAGTGATCTGTTGGCCCCGCCCACTTCAATCCAGGAAAAACCAGAGGAATTTTTTTTTTTTTTTTTTTTTAGTATTGAAATAAATTTAGAAAATAGAACATAGAAAAAAAAAATCTAATCCGCTTTAATCCGAAACGTACTTTAAATGCACACCGTTTGATTGGCAGCGTGTTATTGGTCGGCGGCCTCTTGGTGCCCGCCCCTTCCTGTAAACGTCATAACTACTCGACGGTGCCTCCAGTGGTGACAGAATGTACTGCATTTGTAAATATAGAGGCGCAAAGTGTTTGTGTTACCGGCGGACAAAGAAATGTAAGTGAGTTGAAGTGTACCATAGAACCCTCTTCCTCCTCCTCTTCCTCCTGCTTTCTCTCCGCTGAGTACTGTGATTATTACTCGTCTCATTATTGTGAATATTAATGTATTTATTGATCAGGAGTGTCAGTGGGTCTGCGGAGTTTTAATCGATAGATTACATCGTCCATCTCAGGTTGTAGTGATCAGGAAACAAGACGATCCAGAGAGCTAGCAGCACGTAGCCTGACTTAGCAGATAGATGCTAACACTTAGCAGAGACGTCAAGGGAATCTCGCCAGCTGATTGGTCAAGAGCAAATTGGAAAAACAATCACACATTCAGCAGCATCCGTTTTTAGGCGTCTAAAAAAATATTTAAAAAAAGATTCATGTGATTTTTTTTTTTTAATTTTTGGAATGAGACTCGACAAGATTCTTCGTTTGCTCGTCTAATTTATTGGAAACAGAACTGCCAAGTTTTCATCTGTTTAAACCCGAGTGAAATAAAAAGGCATAGTTGAATTAAATAAAGCATTTTGTGATTGACTGGAATACATTCGTGTTTTTTTTTAATTTAAAAAAAAGAAAAAATCTAGTTTTCCCTACAAGCATCACATTAAAAAAAGAATGTAATGATAATAATGTGCAGCTTGTATAAAAGTGTTTTTCACAGGCACACGTCACGAGCCAGGCGTCCAATCAGATGCCTCGTAGAAGCTCGTCTGCATCTTCATTTCCTGTTTTGGTCAACATGAAAAAAAAAAAAGGTCAGTCCATCAGAATCCATTTTACAGCGCGGTAACAGTTGTCCAGTGTAGATTCTCTGTCCCAGAATGCATCTGTGAACTCATAATACAACACGCACCTCAACATACACATTTTAGTGTCATATATATATATATTCATGTTTTCAGTGTACGGCTACACAATAGAAACATCTGATTGAGCAAGAAATCATAAATAATACAGTTTAATGCAGTTCAAGTCAGCTGCACATTTTATACACTTGAACCCAACACCCCAAAAACAAATCAAAAATCCTTCAAATTAAATAAAACCATTGTTTTATCCTTCACATATTTTTTTAATTGACATTTATGATTGTGAAACCTGAAGCAGGATGTTTCAGACCTCTGGCTGAAGCAGCTTCCACATTTAAAGGCACAGTGACGACATCCTGTGTACACACACTGCGCCCTTCATTCATGCGCTAACCGTGTGCTGTCATGTAGAAACTGTTCAGCGGTACAGAGATATTTTTATTTTACATCCTGGGTTATGAATGAACATAAACCCCCAGAAAACGACAAAAAGAATCTAAACGATGAAATATTCTCGCCAAAGAAAGTTAAAGTAACACGGATCAGGTGTGTGTGTGTGTGTGTTAACAGTCATGTAAAGAGCTGCAGGGGGCGTGAACCCCTGAGCAGAGCATCAATCCAGTGAGCTTCCCTTTGCAGTAGGAACATAATCCAGGTGTGTGTGTGTTTGAATCCACGTCCGTTAAACGTTCAGGCGTTCAGCAGCTCCTCCTCCGAGCGTCCGATGGCGTCCGGGTTAGAGAGGGGGTCCAGGTCTGCGAACAGGTTGAACCAGGCCGACATGTCTTTGGAGCCCCCTGCAGCTGCGCACACACACACACACACACACACACACACACACAGTGGACAGGGGTTAAGGCGTGATAAACCAGGGCAGACACAATGCACGTTGAGTCGGGGTTTACCATTGGCCGCTGAACTCGGCGCCGTCTGAGCTGATTGGCTCTGAGCAGAGGGAAGCTGCAGGGGCTGGGCCTGGAACATGGGCGGGGTCGCCCAGCCTGAAGGACAAATCAGAAGATGGATAGACGTGAATCAGCGATCACATGGTTGGCGTGCTGCATTGAGCACGTCCCTCCAGCAGAGGGCGCCGCGGCTCACCTGTGGACCTCAGGCTGTGATCCAGCAGCTGGGAGGGCAGGAAGCCCGTGGGGCTGGGCGGGCCGGAGGCGGGACCCGCCGCCGAGGCGACACCCGAGTTAGCCTGAGGGATGCTGGGAGGGTCGAACGCCCCAAAAGCGTCCTGCCACTCTTTGCTGAAGTCGTCGCTCTGCCCCAGGCCGGGGCTGAGGAGTTCTTTGAGGAACGCCATGTCGCCCCGTTCGCCGTCCTCCTCCGGGGTCCGGGCGGCGTGTGGAGACCCGCCTGGAGCGGATCAGAAAACAAAAAGCACCTCAGCTGATGCGTTTGTGACGCACAGAGGAGAAAACGCGGCGACGTTTGGTTCAAGGAACCCGGAGCAGGTGATCGTCAGCGGGTGATCGCAGCAGCTGAGTCACGTTATTAGTTCCACCTGCCATGAAAGAGCTGCAGTGGGCAGGAGGAGGAAGAGCAGACGCAGGTTTAAAGAGATCCTCGTCTCCTGGGAGTGGAAACTAACTCCTTGTTTCGCAGCAGGAAGCAGGAGATGAAATCCCAGAGGAGGTGATTTGACACCAGAGCAGCAAGAAGGAGAGAAGAAGCAGCTTGTTGGAGTCAGAAACCACAGATTGAAGCCATTCGAGGCAGCTGGTGGGTTTACCGGCGATGGCCAGCTGAGCGGCGCCGGGCTGGAGGCCCCCGAAGCCCCAGGTGTCCCCGGGGTCGTCGCCTTGGAGAGTCATCAGCTGGGGCTGCAGGGAGGAGCCGACCGGCGGCGGCGGGAGGCTCCAGGCCATGAGCATCAGGTTGGTGTTGGCGCCCCCCGACTGTCCTGTGAGGTCGTGTTTGGGCGTGGTGAGTTCAGCTGAGCGTCAGGAGTTAACACAGCGGGAGTTTACACACACACACACACACACACACACTCCTCCTGAGCGCTGTTAGCAGCATGGAGGAGGAAGTAAAGGAGGGAACTGGTTTCAAGCGAACACACCTGCGTCGGAGGCACTTCCTGGCGGGTTGTCATCGTCCAGGGACACCAGACTGAGGAAGAGGAGAGAGGGGGGAGGGGGGAGGAGGGAGAATGAGTTCGTTTGCTATTTTTAGCACCGTCTGGTTGGAGCTGCGGCCTCTAAAGTCCTGAGCTACACACTGATGGGCGTGACGGGATGCGTCCTTTCTGATTGGTTGGTGTGTTCTCCCACCTGTCTGTGTTGCTCTGCAGGACCTCCTCCTGCTTCTTCTTCTTCTTCTTCTTGTCCTCTCGGTTCTGCAGGTCAGTTATCTCCTCTAAGGGGTCTCGCAGCTCCTGCAGGGACAGATCGACGTGTTTTACATGACATGAAGCGACCGTCTCGGGGGTTTTCCACGCCGGTGCTTCGGGTACCTTGAGCGTGGTGAACTGGTACGTGATGTGACCGTGGAAGGCCTCGTGGATTCTGGACATGGCGTGGGCCGTCTTCTCCCAGAACTGCAGCAGGGTGGTCTGGAAGGGACCAGGACGAAGGGAAGAGATTGAAGCCATCGCTGATAGGTAGTTAGATGTATCGTGACAGGAAGTCGGGCCCACCTGGTAGGTGCAGAGGGAGTGGGACAGCATGTTGCAGCGACTCGCCCCCAGCATGTCCACCTTCTGACACACATCGTTCTTCAGCTTCTCAAACTGTCCCTTCGTCCCGCGGACCTGAGCCTGGACCTGAGAACGGAGACGCCGTGACAAACCTCCACACACAATCGGATTGGTTCAGAAGACGTGAACTCCTCCCACACCTTGCGGAACTTTTCCAGCTGTTTGTAGGTATCCGGGTCCAGTTCCTGGGAGGCGTCCTTCATCCAGAGCAGCGCCCCCCGATACTCGGTGCGGGCCTTCTCCATGCGGCTGACCGTCAGCAGCGTGTCGGCGATGGCGCGCCGCCTGAACGTCTCCACTTCCTGGTGCAGGCGGTGCAGCGACGCACGCAGAGCCATCCTACGAGGATGTGGAAAAAATTACACAAAATTAAAATATGAAAGGAGATTCTCTTTCAATCCGTCCGTTTCCTGCTCACCGCTGCTTGGCGGAGGTGCACAGCGCCTTGCTGGTGGCGTCCATCATGTTGCCAGCCTTCGTGCGATCGTGTTCAGCCTGGAAGCGCAGGAACAGGCCGAGCTCGTTCTCCTCCTGAGACAAGCCTGGGGTCGGAGGTTTGAGGTTTGAGTCCCATTACAGAGAAACAAGGAATCACCTTTGTTGACATTGAGTAAGAAACGATCTGGGAGTCGTTAATGAGAACAGAGAACAAACATTCTTTTTCACAGTGAGTACTACAAACACCTGAAGGATAATTTTCCTTCATCAGCAGGATTATTCTTAATCTCCGTGATGTGATCATTAATTAGGAATGCAGGGAACTAAATCAGTTTGTGAGGACTGTTAATGAGGAGTTGTGTGACCGTTTGACGTTCCACTCACGTGTGATCCTCTGCTGGTATTTCTCGATCACCTTCACCAGCTCGGTGCACGTCGACTGAACCGATCGGAAGAACTGCGGAGACGAATCAGGTCTGATTATCATCATCTACCTCCGAGTCTGTTAAACACGTTTCTGGTTATCTGGTTGACAACAGCGGGCGTCATAGCAACACAAATCCTGAAATCACTGGAGCGGGAATAAAAAAAGGAAGACTGGGGGATGAAGGGAGTCACCTCGACTTTTACAGACGCTGTAGGCAGAATTAGGGTGATTGTACTGAATGTTTTCATCGATATTTTGATGCTAACGTCTTTAGCTTCGTCATTTTATGACATCATAATGACGGTTCTCGCCTGCAATTTGTTTCACCTGATTTTAAGCACAGGTTTAGAATGTGTGCCTGCAGGACGACTAACAGAGGAAGGAGGTGACTGGAACACGTGTAGTTACTGATTAGCTGCAGAATAAACAGCCGCTGCCTTCGCAGCTGAAGCCAGACACCTCAGGTCTCAGTGAAACACGCCAGCCACCCTCGATACAGATCAATCTATCAAAATCATGATTGTATGAGTCACAGCATCAAGGCAGGAGTCAAAAACAGAAGTAAACAGACCCCCCCCCCAAAGCTAGCTGATGAAACAGGAGGATAATGTTCGAAACTGATAGGATCGCTTTTAAAGATCGTCTGATGCTGTAAAATGATCCAAAAATGTCAGCTTTCAAAATATAATGAGGCGAATTAGCGAACGTCTGATCCGATTAGGAGCTCATCGGTCATGAAGCGAAATCAGATTAGCTACGCGAGACGAGGCTGCAAATCTAATCTGCCCTGGTGGTTTTAGCGCCCTGCTGCTCCACACGGCTCAAAGTCACGATAAAGAAAGTAGAGACCGAACACGAGGCGTCAGCTCTGTAAAAACAGGCTTTAAATTTACTCTCATGTGTCGGTATATCCATGTGTTCCTCATTTGTCGGACTGTCGAGCACAAAAGAAGTCTGACCCTGATCCGGAGCGAACAAAGGCCTCATAGAATCGGTGAAACTCGACTACATCCCCGTCTCACAGCACCGACAGCCAGTCAGGACTCACCAGAACCAAACCACTCGTGAGAAATGAGAAATGACCGAGAAGAACAAAGTGATGACATAATTTCATCTCAAATCTCATCATCAGACGTCTGCAACAGATTTAATTGATGCATTTCCGGGATAATCTGAACGCACAACCTGTGTTTCCTCTCTTACCTCCAGCTTGGCATCCAGGTCGGCGTCGGACGCCACCACGTACTCGTCCTCCTTCTTGCCCGTGGCCTTGATGAGGACCTGCTTGGTCTTCCAGAACTTCTTCTGCATGCGAGCCATCACCGAACTGTCCTCACCGAGGAAAGCCCGGCCGCCGCTCATCATGTCCGCTGTAAACCTGTGGCAGACGCAACACAGTCAGGTACCCCTCATCAGGTATTATTAGCATAATGGTCGTTTTCCACGTACCCCTCCATTACTGGATGTCCACGTTTTTCTGTTCTGAAGTTAAAAAAAAAAAAAAGACAAATGTTTAAACGAGAGGAAATATGTAACAGCACAAGGCTGTCAAAAACAAGCATAAAGACAAACAGTAAATGTTGACTTTTCCATATTTGCAGAAAGCATTATTACATTGTTATTACTAGATAATAACTTATTGAGTGGCGTCAATAAATATCAGGTCAAAATGAGTTTAACAGAAAATTTAAATGTTTGTTTTCGGAAAGGGCAAGAACACAGCTGACAGCTGCTGCCCCCGGGGGGGGCATTATGATAATGGAGTTGGTTCGATCGTGGGGGATTAGTTAGTTCTGATCCAGCTACAGATAATCGATGCTATCGATTATCGATAAAGAGGCGAACGCAGCGATCCTCTGAGACACCTGCCACTTCACGGAGTCGAGAAAACTGAAAGCTGGCCAGCTGGCTGTCGGGCAGGTGTTCGGTTACAGCCGCTGCCGTCAGGAAGAGCCAAACCGAGCATCCCTGCGACATTTATCGACATTAATTAATAAAAAAATGTTCGACAGAAGAAAAACACGCAGCCGATCCGCCAGGAAACGTCAGCAAAGGAGGCTAGTAGCCGTTTAGCTAGCATGTGGAGCCCCCAAAAAGACGACTAAAACCCGGTGGAGAATTAGCAGTGATGTCACGGTTTGCATTGGCGTTAGCTGTTTGTTTAAAAGGTGGATATTTATTTACCTGGCTTTCGGTTTGGTCCAGCTGCCCGGACATCCATGAAGCTCAGCTCCGCTAGCGATTTCTCCCAATAGCCGTGACGGACTGACGAGGCTCTGAGTCAGTCCTGCGGGTTCAGCTCCGCCCACTGCTTTGATAAGTACGTCATCAGTGACGTTCGTAAAAAGATTAATAAAAAACTATCTAATTAAATTAAAGGAAATTCACTCCATATGAGTCACAGGCATTCCGAATATATTTTTTAATTTTAAGTTGGAGTAATTTATAAAGTGTATTACTGGACATTCTGTCCAGGTTGGACATCTAGCCACGCCTCCCGCGAGATTACGTCATGTCCGAAACAGGATATGCAAACGAGCGGTGGCGCCGATTGAACACGGGGGGTCGCTGTTGTCAGGCCTACAGAAGACCGTCAACTGAACTGTGCCACGCACTATTGACGTTTGAAAATTTGTAATACGGTGCATCACGTTTAGAATACTGCTGAATTGGTGACAATTGGATCTTTTAATTATACGTTTTTCAAAGTTCAGCTTAATTTGGCTTTATAAAATGGTTAAAAATGCAGTTATCCATATTTAGACAACCACTTAGAAATTGTAGTGACCTAAAAGAGTCTTGAGTGACACCACTTTATTAACTATTCTATAGCCAAACCAGTCCGAGGAGGAAAAGGGACAAAACTAACCTATCAACAGGTTTTACAAGCCAAGCAAATCTCGGCTAACCTGGAGGAAAATAAGTATTAAAATGTGTGTAGAAGGAATAAAGGTACCACCAATATCACATGCATGAGTGAATGGAATTATCAGACCACATAGGAGGCAAAATTAATTTATAATTTTCTTAAACTGCAGGAAACAACAAATACTCCTTTAGAAAATATAACTACAAATGGAGGGAGAACAAAAGTAACAACATAATTTGAATAAACTGCGGCTTCCATCTGCCTCTGATCTTGTGATTATGTGGACGTCTCTACACAATGACTCTGGGGTGACTGATGACGTGGGTCTCTGCAGTCCAGGCCTCATGTGGAGCCTATGCCCCCGCGTCTGTCTGACAGGCGGAGTATCTGTACGTGTACAGCTTGTTATCTGCACCTCCACTCAGCATCAGCTGGAACAGAAACGGAGAGAAGTAAAAACACTGATTTTCATGTATGAATTAATAGAAAGAAAAGTAAAACGCATCCTTACCCCACTTTCTGTCCAGTCCACGCAAAACACCTTGTCCTCATGTGCCGCCAAGTCATACAGGGGAGCCTTACAGCTGTGACAAATAAGAACTTTTAATTTCATAGACTAAATGTGGTACATAGATTTGGGAACAAACAAACCAACACAACATGCGGGTTGGCTTTAACGGAACTATTGAACATCCTTTGACTACATGCTTCACGGACCTTCTGGTGTCCCACAGTTTGACGATGTTGTCAAGGGAACCGGACACCAGCTGGTGTTCATGCAATGGCGCCCACTTGACAGCAGTGACCCAGCCAGTGTGGGAGGTCAGGGAGAGCGTCACCAGCGACCCATCTGGAGAGGAGAGATGGGGGGGGTTATAGGAGTGTGATCAAACATTGTATGCTTCATGTGAGGCGATGTTCACCTTTGGTTCGAGGGTCCCAGAGTCTGATGTGTCTGTCGGTGCTGCCCGACGCCAGCCGGCGACAGAGGGGAGAGTAGGAAATACAGTTGAACACTTTACTGCCGGTCTGCCCAAAGAAAATAAAACTCATTAATTGACTAGAGGAGAATTTTCTGAGTTCCAAACAGTATTATTTCCTCACCAGCGTAGTTTTCATCCCACCAGTCTCCACGTCCCACACGCGGATGGTGTGGTCCCACGATGCACTGCACATTTCCTCGCTGTCACTCCACAGCACAGAGGAAACCGCCTCATTGTGTCCCGACAGCGTCATTAGGGGAGTCTGTACATGCAGGAACAGCATCAGAACCTCTCCCCCACCTGAAGGGTTTCCTCTCAGCCCAGGAGGGACGGACGACTCACTCTGGTGAGGCCCAGCTGCTGCGTCTTCTGTTTCTTCCTCGGTCTGTCTCCCGGTTCTTCTTCTTCGTCCGTCTCGTCCGTCGGCACTGGCGGCAAGGGAGAATGGTTTATTAAGGTGGACTTTTGAGTTCCATTCAGTCGTGTTTCGCCATGATGGGAACTCACCTGCTGACCAAATCTTCAACATTTTGTCCCAGGAGCCGCTGCAGAACTGTGAGGGAGGATAAAAAAAACCTTAACTTCCTCCGTCCTTAACATACATCCTAAATATTTCTTAAGATCCACCATCTGTCCTCTTTTACCTTTGAGCCGGTGGGATCTGTGGAAACGGTGTCAACACTCCCCGTGTGCCCCCGACAGCAGTGCCTCGCTTTCACCTTGTTCCTCTCTGAGTTCCACTCCCAAAGCAGAACGGTTTGGTCCAGAGACGCCGTCAGAAGCAACGAGGTCAGACCGTCTGTAAATGGACAGAAGTACACGGATGCTTTTCTTTTCAAACCCAGAAGGGTGGATGGCTGTGCTTGTTCGCGCCGCTCACCTCTTTTGACCCACGCGACATCTTTGACCACATCTGTGTGTCCAGCCACCGTTATGACCGGCTTCCCCTCCGCAGACCAGATCCTGGCCGTCTTGTCGTATGACCCCGTTAGAATCCTGAAAAAATAACATGGAAGTAGGAAAACTTCAGAGCTATGAACAGTTTCTTCCATTTTTGTGGGCTTTTGTTGTTGTTTTTTTACCATTCAGCATCCGCATCGATGGCGCTAATCCAGTCATCGTGCATCATACACTCCTCTGGCTCTGGGGCTGTGATCCGCTCCACGTACTGGATCTCCACCACGTCTTCCTAAAACACAGACGCACTCATGCATGAATGTCGAATGATGACTTCCAGTTATGTATTATTGATAAGTTATTTATCAGTACCGTTGATATGCCTTCGGTCTCCATGTGAGACGACAGCGGTGTTCGCAGGAACTGACCCCTGACCAGGAAGTCGAACTCCACTTTGCTGTGGGACGCTGTTGCATCAAAAAAAACACAAGAATTCAAGATCCTAGGATTTTTAATCAGATTGTGTGGTTTTGTAAATTATTTCATATAATTTAGGCTCGGAATAACAAATTTAACAAGAATATGGATAAAAACAAATACTTTGAATCATTGAAATCAAACATTTGGTGGTATATGTATTTTATATTGGACGTACCTCCCTAAATAGTAATCTAACCTTATAATAATATTAGATCAGGCTTAACATAAAGTGTGTTTTTACCATTTTTAGCCTCCAGTAGTTTGTTGATGACGCTGCTGAGATCCTTCACTTCAGCCCCAGCAGGGATGGAGAAGGGAACATCATCTACAACATATCTTTAAAAAAAAACCCAATAATATAGGTGACATAAAGTACACATGTGTACATTTAATACTAGACCGGGTTTATTAACTGATCGTGACGTTACCGGATAACGTGAGTGCGAAAACGAGGAAAGCACCCTGCTTTATCTGGACTGTTTATAGCATTAGCTACGTAAAGCAAGCTAAAAACATCAGCTAAGGGCTGTTGGAGGTAATAATTGTGGGTCATACCAGATTTTAAAACACGCATGCAGCAATGAAAGCAGCTTGGTAATGTTTACTGGGAGTTTGCGCTAGTTAGCCAGTCAGCTAGCCGTGTTTTCCTAAAGGGATTAAAAGCTCACCTTTTGTCTTCCGTGAAGAATCTCGCCTGGAGCTGTGACATTTTTAATTTACGTATTTCTCTATTGTTTAACTCGATCTTTTATATATCTCGATCTGTTGCCTCATACCAACACTCTCTCCCCTCGCTCTCATGCCATGTGGTACGAAAATAAGGTCTAATCAGCAGAGCACAGATGTCATCGATGAAGTGGATCTGTGCTCCTTTAGTCATGCCTTGAACTCAGGAAATCATTTTAATTCGACCCTAAAATAAGATCTTAAGACCTTAAAATGTTCGTTAAACACCAACAAAATAAAGCGAGTTTATAAATATAACATCCAATGTGTGTGATATATTTATTGGTGCTATACAACTTAGTTTTGACGTAGTTCAACTTCATTATGTTGCATAATTATTAATATACACGACCATTTTTTGATGGATGAAGTACAAACTCCACCTTCAGGAGCTAAATGTGACCTGAAATTAATGTACCTATTATTCCATAATCCACTAAATCAGTGGAAAATGATAAATGTCTTATAAATGGAAAATTTTCTATTCGAGTACAGGTACCTGATACAAATGGTTTATCACACCAGAAATCTTCCATAGTACAATATTCTGCAGACTTTAACCTCTATCAAGGAAATATTTTCATTTTTCTAACCCAAGAAGCCAAGATCCTGCTTTTAGATCAAGGATTTATGAACTAAATTTCTGAGTCATTGCATTGTGTGAAAATAAAAGCTCTCTTTGGTAATGTTAAAGAAAGAACCACATCATTAGACCAAAAATATTTATTTACCAGGACTGGTAAGTCTTCAGAAAAAAAAAAGTTTGAAAATAAAAATCTTGGTAGATTACAACCTCATGAAATATTTTAAAAGGAAATAAGAAGCACTCTCTTCATATATCAATTCAATGCAGTGGAACTAAAAGGAAATCTAATGCATTGGATCTTTAACATGTAATCAGGTTTTCAATACAAGTTGCTTTCATTGGATATAAATGTATGACGGTAACTTAAATGACAAAAAACCTAAAACAGAATATATACACTCTGCTCTTTCAGTCCTCCTCCTCTTCCTTGACCTTCTACTTCTTCTTTTTCTTCTTCTCTGTTGACTGCAGGGAGAATAAAACCCATCACAACGGGACAACAGAGGAATCATCTTTTAATCTGGATTCCGTTCAGGATACCATTCCTACCTCTGCTGCTGCTACCTCCTCCATCGGCTCTGCCTTCACCTTCTTTTTCTTCTTCTTCTCTGTTGACTGTAGGGAGAATAAAACTTATTACAACAGGAGAACGGAGGAATCGTCTTTAAATCTGGATTCCGATCAGGAAACCATTCTTACCTCTACTGCTGCTACCTCCTCCATCTCCTCCACCTCCTCCTCCTCAGGCTCTGCCTTCACCTTCTTTTTCTTCTTCTTCTCTGTTGACTACAGGGAGAATAAAACTCATCACAACAGGAGAACGGAGGATTCATCTTTAAATCTGGATTACGTCTAGGAAACAAATCCCCACCTCTGGTGCTGCTACCTCCTCCACCTCCTCTTCCTCAGGCTCTGACTTGACCTTCTTTTTCTTCTTCTTCTTGGGAGGCTCCTCAGCCACTTCGTCTACAAAATACAGATTTTTGATTTCCACCATGAGTTTAACCTTTACGGACCGTCAGAAGTTAGCTCAGTCAGCCCCCTCTCCACCCACCTTCTGTTACGACTTCCTTTTTGGCCTTTTTGGATTTGACCACTGGCGTCTCGGGCTCCTCTGCCTCCTCCTCCTCTGCCGCCGCCATCTCCTCAAACTTCCTCTTCTTCGAGGTGGATGGAATGGTAGAATCACCAGACGGATCATAGATTTTCACTTCACTGTGGAGGAAATGGATATTTAAACTTTAGATTTTAACATTTAGATGTAACGGCTTCAGAAAAGAGGATTCCATGTTAACTGGCCTCTTGTGCTGGTATTTGTCTGCCCTCGCCATAGCCTTGCCTGTCCCACTGATTCTTCTGATCTGAGAACAAGAGTAGACATGATCAGCCGAGGTAAAATAAATAATTTTACAGCACTATCAACCCATTAAAACCATTTTATTGGAGAAGAATAAATCCTGCTGCTGTGGACTTACTCCTCTCTCCTCCAGCTGTCGGAGCCTGGCCTCCAGCTTGGCCCGGTTCTCTACTCCCATTTCTGCATTTGTGTCTTCTCCCAGGGCGTCGTAGCGGATAGCCAGAGCCGCTTTAGCCGCCAGCATCCTGGAGATCTAAATTAAAAACAGTAAGTTTATTTTCTAACCTTCACACTGATTGTTTCCTCATCAGACCGCCGCCCCCTCTGAACGTACCTTGCCCTTGTTCTTCGCTGCCGTCTGACCCACCAGCGAGGCGTGGTAGATGAGGCCGTACTTGGGGGTGTCTTTGCGGGTCTTCAGAGCTCTAAACAGAGCCTTCTCTGCTCCGAGGATCTGTACTGTGGAGGCTGGATGCTTCGCCAGATTCAGAAGAGAACCTAAAGGGCACGTGACGCGTCAACAGAGAGCTCTCACCGGCACCGACCCACCGGGGCTCTGAACGTGAGCTCAGATGAGGTAGTGACTTAAAAACCTTCAGTTGTTTTCAGGAAAGCGACTAAAAGTCGTTATCATCACCGCTGGGGTGTCAAGCTGCTCCCTCCCCCTCCTCCCTTCCCTGACGTACCTGCGTGTGAGATGAGACGAGCGCCAACCAGTTCGCCCACCATCACCGTCAAGTTGGGAGCGATCGCCATCATTCGGTTCTTCAGGTAGTCGTAGAGCTGAGTGCGGTAGTCTGAAATTTCAATCACCTGTGCAAAAAGCACGTTTTTGTTATTAGAATGTTGTTTGTCATGTTTCCTAGAAGCTTATTTAAAAAAAGAGACGGTTCAGATGAGGTAGTGACTGAAAACCCACACGATCTGTTTCAGGATAAAAGACAAATGTCGTCATCATCACCACCGTCAGAAGTGTTTCGATTCATTCTACTGGTAAATATCTACCAACAGACGTACCTGATCACACAGGTGCATGATGTTACCGATGTCCTGGTCCGACACCTCGGTTCCCATGGAGATCTCGGCAGCTAGCTTCACCTCCGCTTCGATTTCCTCGGGGAGGAGTTCTGACAGGTCAGAGCTCGCCACATTTGTGCGATCACCTTGAGAGCAAACACAAACACTAAGAACAAAAGGAGCCACAGATGTTTAAATTGTGCACAAATGCATTGAATTATTTTATACCAATTTTCCTGACGGTTTTGCAGTAAGCCAAGTTGTCTGTGATAATTTTTCCCAGCTCAGGGAAGTGCCAGCCGTACCACTCCCTGCAGCGCATGATGTAGTTGTTCAGCTCCTTATCCAGATCGTCTAAAAGAGCTGTAGACGAAGAAAAAACAAACACTTGAAAATTCATCCTCATTCTAGCTTATTTGGTTCCAGCTTCTCAAACATGAATATTTACTGTTTCGTACACTCAACAACTTACAGATGGCCTGCACAATCATCGTGTCCACCTTGTCGGGACTGAACTTCAGCTTGTAGCGGGACAAACTTAACAAGACAGAAAAAGGAGTTTCAGTGGGTCGATTCTCACACAAACCCATATTTATTCTTAGAAAACTGCTGCCTCAGCGGTAGTGACGAATGCTGAGGAATATCTACAGTAAGGATTCAGACAGCGAGTGTAATCACAGGCAGCAGCCGCTATTCACAAACACTATCTGTGTGCCGTCTACCTGTGAGCCAAACCGAGGGACATGGCGCTGATCTCTCTGGGAGGAAGTCCGGTGATGAGGCTCTCCATCTGGCTTCTGATGCACCTCATCAGTTCCGCCACAGCTGGGCTGTAAACGCAGCTCACGTCCAGCTTTTCCTACAGAAACAAGACAGATTACAGAATCAACTTTTATTTATTCCACATCAATCCAAGAGATGTAAATCTTCAGGCCACTTACTTTAATAACCCCACCGAGTTTTGCATCATTGATGGCCAGCTGCTCATGAGCCTCCTTGGCGACAACTTTCTTCAGAACTTTTTTCAGGCTCTTGCCAATTTTTCCTTCGACAATGGCAGTGGCAGCTGGATGGTGAAAGTTAGGAACACTGGATTAAAGACCTCTTTTTTGTGCTAAATCAAAATACATTTCTGTGGAGAAACTGAACAAATAAACTTGCTGATATGCATGCTATGGTCTCAGTGGTAGTGACGAATACTGTGGAATGCCTCATGTTAAAATCAGACACAGAAACACATCACCGACCACAGCTGTTTACATTGGCTCAAACAGACGTGCATCATTACCTGCTAAAGCTTCTGTCGTGTCCTGAAACTTCTCAAAATGCTTCAGCTTCACACTAGCAGGGAAAACAAAAAGCAGTGTGAATACACATCAATTAATCACAACTACCTGGTTTGATCTGTCTGAATTCCAGGTCTGCTCTTACATTTTGTTGGCTTTTTCAGGAGTCTCAAAGTCTTTATACAAGCTGTCGACCTGCTGAAGTTTGGATTCATCGAGGACCTGAAATGTGGAGGTTCAAAATGAAGATGACATGCTTTATAAACCAATCATACAAGCATGAAAGAATCCACATGAAAACACACCTGTGTCACCAGGTGTCTACGTAAACATCACAATCCTCTATTTGGAAGATGTGTGCAGCTCATAGCTAGCACACGTGGTTACGAGGCCTTCAGACCACTGACTCAGAGCTAGCTACAACATTCCTCAAGTCACTCGTTCACAGGCTAAAAGCTACTACTTACAAATAGCAATATGTCATATGATCGAATGAACACTTTTTATCTGTTTAGGTCACTTCTGTCTGCTCCAGGTAAACCAACACAGGGTGTGGGCAACTAGCCGGGTAGCTAGCATAAGCTAATCAAACTAAGTAACGCGCAATTATTGCGAATTCTTTAAATGACAAGAAAGAAAAGTTGGATACATACTTTGAATATTGCATATCCAGCAGCGGTCTCAAATAAAACGAGCATTTTGGCAGCACCTCGGTTACTTTACGTGCTGAAGCGCTGTGGGATCGACCACGCTGCCTGCCCAACTCTAACGCATGCGGCGCAAAGGAGAGAACCAGGACTGATGGGTTGCCATGTTGGTTAGGTCGTCATCCCCCTATATCGCACCCGAGGTTGATAAGGTATTGATATTCAAGCAGATTGGAAAGACATTATATTCATTGTGCGAATTATAATGTACAAAGATGAAATGTTATACTATTTTTTGCGGTAATTTTACATTTATTACGATATTACATGTTCTGACAGTAAATAATCATGGTCAATGAATGGTGAATGGGTGTCTGGCAACCCAAGAGGCAGTTGCACTCGCGAAAAACATGTCGCGATTGTGTCGGCTTAAAAACAATTTATTGAAGAAAATATAAATGTATTTTTTTTTATATTTTATATTTTATTTTAATAAATAGCTATCACATCTTGGGTGTTGTTAAATAAAATCGTATCATTTATGCGCTTCCTGTTCTGGGCGGAAGTGACGTATTTCGCATGAAACGGAGCAAAACGCGTTCCTGTGAGCGCCTGAGGACGAGGAAGTCAAACTCGCCTCACTTAGACTTCATTACCTCTGCGAGGAGAGCCTCCGGCTGGGCAGCATGAACGAACCGGGACACTACCCGCCGCCGGACTTCAGCTGCCCCCCTCAGAACTCCATCCAGCAGCCGCGCTCCAGTGGCTTCCACCCCAGCATGTGGAGCTGGGGCGACACGCCGCCGGAGCCAAGCCGAGACTACAGCGGCCAAGCCGGCTGGCATCAGGGGGCAGCTGGCCGGTTTGGTTTCCCCCCAGGACGGGGGAACTGTGGACCTGTACGGCCGTACGGTGAGTTACCCCACCAGAAGTGTGATGGAAAGAATACAAGTCCCATAATGCAATTTATTGGATATTACATCCAGCCCATTCTCCTCCAGTTAGGAACACAGTATATTCAACTTGTGATGTGATTGTGTGTGTGTGTGTGTGTGTGTGTGTGTGTGTGTGTGTGTGTGTGTGTGTCTTCAGGTCAAAACTTTGGCCACGGGTGGGGTCACCGAGGGGGAAGACAGAATTATGGTCATCCCAGCAATCATAAGAGAAAGGTAACTATTGGTAACCGTATTTAAATCATGACATCATCGCTGACACAAGTATGACGTGTAATGATTTGTGTGTCATCCACTCCAGAAAAACATGAAGGAACCAGAGTATTCCCATTTTTGTGACACTTGTGACCGGGGCTTCAAAAACCAAGAGAAGTATGATGAACATGTTTCCCAACACGTCAAGGTACTTGATAACTAGAATCTGTTGTTTTTCATACTGTGTCTGGAACTCAAGCTGAACCACATGAATGTCTCTTTTCTAGTGCTCTGTGCCCGACTGCAAATTCATGGCTCATGAAAAAATAGTCAGCATCCACTGGAAAAATGTAAGTGAAGTAAATGTTGGATATCTGAAACATGCATTCTCAGTATTTTCCTGTGCAATATCTGTGTTTGTTGTCCTGACTGCAGAACCATGCACCTGGAACCAAAAGAATCAAGCTGGACACGCCAGACGAGATCGCAAGATGGAGAGAGGAGAGGCGCAGGTCAGTGCTCGTGAATAGATCGCTGAAAATCGAGCAGCTCCTCTTGACTTCCAGTCAGTAAATGAAATGATTGTCGTTTAACTGGGGCTTCTTTGTTTTTCCTAGAAATTATCCGACCCTTCAGAATATAGAAAAGAAGAAAAAAGTGATGGCATTGAGGGAGGAGACGGGCGCCGTACTGGAGACGGCTCAGTTTGGGTTAGTGAACACATGTTTATGGTGTTTATTTATACGCTGCTCACAAAAATTAAAGGAACACTTTTTTAATTGAAATCAATTAAACCTGTCAGGGCAGTAGAAGGTCCTCAACCCATCAGCAGGGCCGATACCTGCTCCTTTGTGCAAGGCAGAACAGGCTGAGCACTGCTCGTGCGTGATGGTTCTGTCCGGTGCCGTGACCCTCCATGATAAATTCACCAGAGTAGATTTTCTTGCCGCATTTTTACTTGCAGTTCGCGACTAAGACGGCGGGCGCTGCTCCTCCAGTTAATACGGTAATAGCGCCACTCAGTTCATCCAATCAGATCGTTTCTTTACCTGCGCTGTCAGCGTACCAGGAAGTGAGACAGCTCGCTGCCGCTGTGAGTTGTTTTTTTTGTTTTTTTTATTTAAAGGAAAAAGAAGAAAAAAGACAAATGACATTTCCACATTTCAGACTGCGGAACATTTCATACATTGGATCGATCAGACATGGGGTACAGGAAGGATACATTAATACTACTCAACCTTAAAAAATAAATAATAAATAAATAAATAAAAAAGAAACAAACAACAAAAAAGATAAGGTTAAAATAAGAGGTCGATTTAGTCTTGAGTTAAGGCATTTATATAGTCTATTACATTTAGTGCTTGTTTGGTTTTAATATACTTCACTGATTTTTTGAAGTTTTTTAATTCATTTATGTAAACACAAAATAATGGTCTCGTTTTCATAAAACGACACTTATGTATATGTTGTTTGGCCAGAATAATTATGGTATTATATATATTTTCCCTTTTTCTATCCTCCAGTAAAACACCAAATTTAATGTCATCATAATATAGATGAGGTGAATTTGAATCATTTTCAGATATCCAGTTTTCGAAAGACCTCCAAAAGGTTTTCACATATTCACACTCAGAAAAAAGATGTTCCAATGATTCAGTTTGACATTCACAAAATGTACAGTCGGTTTTTTCAAACTTAAATCTCTGTCTAAGATATTCATTACGGGGGTAAATATCATTTATTATCTTCAGATGAGTTTCTTTAGCTTTGGGCGAAACTGGAAGGGAAAGGTATCTAGTTCTGATTTTTTAAATCTGATCTTCTGAAAACTGTTGCAAAATATTTCTCCTTTTCAGTAGGAGGGGAAAAAGTTTGTTTGTGACAGCACCTCTTATAATTTTGTTTGTACATTTCTTTTCTGTGAAGTTCAGATCAATTTATAAGAGATAAGGGCAAAGACGGAATTACTTTATCATATGATAGTGTACGTTTTATTATATTCGACATTGCATCAGGGATTGCTCTTGTCATTTCCAATTATTGTTGTCTGGTGCAATTAATGTTATATTTGTTAATAAAATCAGTGTAATTCAGAAGATTTCCTTCTGAGTCCATTAAATGTACAACAGACCAGATATCGTTCTCCAACCAGTCGCCAAGACATAAAGATTTTCTCTTAGACAAAATCTACCTGTTATTCCAAAATGAAGAATTATGAGGGGTAAAGTTATGTTTGAAGGCCAATTTCCAGCAAAGGAGGACTTGTTGATGAAATCTGGACAATTTAATGGGTAACTTAGAAACACAAAAATCACATTTTAAGAGAAATTCAATGCCACCACATTTACTGAATATTTTAGAAGGAATATTGTACCATATAGCCCTACTGTTACAAATAAATTGTTGAAGCCATTTTAGTTTGATCATACCATTCATCGCTTCAAAATCAATTACATTTAAACCTCCATCTTCAATTGTTTTCACTGCATCATTTCTCCTAATATAATGATGCTTGTTTTCCCACACAAAGTTGAGAATAATCTGATTAATTGATTTAATGAGATTATCTGACATAGCTAAAGAAAAGGCAGGATACGTTAATCTAGACAATATTTCTCCCTTAGAAATCAAAACTCTTCCAAAAATGGACAGATCCCTTTGTAGCCAAGATAGAAGAATGGATTTACTTTTTTTTATAACAGATTCAAAGTTCAGTTGTTCTCTAGCTTTTAAATCTTTTGTTATTATTACTCCAAGATATTTAACTTCATTTCTTACAGGGATGTTGTACAGCTCAGTCAATGGGTGGTTATGAATTGACTCACATTTTTTTAAATTCAAATGTAACCCAGATGCTTTTGAAAACTTTCCCACAGTTGTGATGATCAGTGGGATCTGCTCTGAGTGTTTGATGAAGTTGAGTTATTGACAAATGAAGACCTAAAACATTTAACGGCTCTATTTCTGTACTAAGTTTAATGTAAATACCAAGAAGTTCTGCAACTAAAATAAATAATAAAGGAGAACAAGGGCAGCCTTGGCGTATACCTCGTTTCACCTCAAACCTTTTAGTTGTGCCTTGAGGGAGGGGGACAGAGCTATTTATTCCACTGTAGATCATGTCAATTGTCTTAATAAACTTTGAGCCAAATCCAAAACATTTTAGAGTTTTCATAATGAATGGATGTTCCACTCAATCAAAGGCCTTATAAAAATCTAGAAAGAATACGAAACCTTTGTCTTCAATGAGATGATTATAGTCCAGCAGGTCTAACACCAGTCTGATGTTGTTATGTATAGACCTCTCTTTGATAAAACCTGATTGGCTTTCACTAATTATTTGGTCTATTCCTGTTTTCCACCTGTTAGCTAAAACAATAGTAAATAACTTATAATCTTCATTCAACAGGGTTATAGGTCATAAGTTATATATATGCCTTTTATCTTTCCCAGGTTTAGGTAAAAGAGTGATTATCCTTTGTTTCATGGTTGATATTAGATCATTGTTTTCCATACATTCCTTCAACGCATTAAATAATAGATCCTTTATTGACTCCCAGAAAAATTTGTAAAAGTTTGAGGTCAAACCATCTTGGCCAGGTGATTTATTTGGTGCCAGGTGTTTTACAGCCGTGTCCAATTCTTTTATATTGAGCTCTGAGTCACATATTTCTTTGAATTCTAAGTCTATCTGAGGAATATAATGTTGGATACTGTCTAGGAATAAGTTAGCATCAACTTGTGAATAGGATGAGGAGTATAATTTAGAGTAGAAGCGGTGAACCTCTTCTGAAATTGTTTTTGTATCTGAACATTCACTATTGTTGACCATCAGGGTGTTAATACTATTTCTCTCTTGTCTCTTCCTTTCGAGCCCAAAAAAATAGGAAGTATTTTTCTCACCCTGCTCACTCCATTTAGCTCTAGATCTGACATAAGCTCCTTGTGCTTTTTTAGTAAATAAGATATCCAAATTGGTTTGTAACTCTACCAACTTTACAGTGTCTTGATCTGATAAAAAAACATTTGGCTGTATTTGTTAAGCTCTTGCACCAATTTAAGCTCAGTTTCCCTTTGCTGTTTATGTAGGGTTTTGCTGAATTTAATGGATAAACTTCTAACCTTAAATTTAAAATACTCTCATTTTCTGCAGTAGGAATCAATTTCGTTATCCTTAATAATTTCATCAAATAAAGATGTGACTTCCTCCACATATTCTTCATGCTTCAGAAGTTCAGCATTACATTTCCAGTAACCCTTCCTGCTTGTAAGGTTGTGTGGTTTCAGTGTAATATTAATCACACAGTGATCTGTTAAGGGAGCGCTAGATATTGAGGATTCTGCTACTAAATGTGTGATTTCTGGAGAGGTAAGCCAAAGATCAATTCTTGACCTATAGCACGGCCATTTGGTTTTATCCAAGTGAATTGTCTACCGTCTGCATGGTTCTCTCTCCAAACATCCACCAAAGAGTTGGCATCAGGGAAGTTCTTCATCACTTTGTTGTGATGAAAGGTATCGTAGGTAGAGGGACATCTATCTAACCATTCATCTATTACCATATTAAAGTCTCCCCCCACTAAAGTGAAACTTGTAGCAAACGAGTTTTTGTGATCAGAGATGGAATCTGTGAGCGTTTCTAATAGTAATTTATTTTGGGTGGAATCGTTATAACCATAGATATTAATCAAGTCCCTTCTAAGTTCACCACTGCAGTGATCCAGTGACCATTGTTATCACATTTAGATGTTATTAATGTACCAGGGAACCTATAGAAACATATAGCCACACCTCCAGATCTGTTACTGCCATGAGAAAAAATAATCTTGTCCCCCCCATTGATTCTTCCAAAGTGTAACGTCCTCTTCACCTGAGTGAGTCTCTGGGAGAAAAGAGCAGTGTGCTTTGAGTCCTTTACATTTATATAGAAAAGTCAGTTATAAATTGAAAAAAAAAAAAAAAGTTAAACCTTCCTCCTAGGTGGTGTCCCTTAATTAAACCTTAAGCAGAAGGTCGACGACGCCTGCAGCACCGTTGTGGCTTATCCTACTGTTTCAAAAGGAGATAGGCGACTCCGCCGATGACAAAATCAACTCAAAACACAGTTCAAGGCTGGACCCCCAGTCATATGTGGGTCATTTAACACAATAAGACAACAAAAAGCAGTCAGAGGGGGCCTGTGCTTCCTAGCGAAGTTCTAGTCCCTCAGGGAGTTTGATCTCACCTTCTCCCTCTATGAAGGCTCGAGCTCCGGTGAAGAAGGCCTTTTTCCCCTCGGAGCCCCCTCCCCCGCGGGCCACAGCCTCTCTCTCCGCTCTCGGTCCCCTTTCGACAAGTCCTCTTTGAATTGGAGGCCGCGCTCCCTAAGGAACGAAGAGGTTTTTGCAGCTCTCCATACCGCGTCTCTGGTGACCCGAGAGATGAACTGGATGATGATCCTTCTGGGGTTGGTACCCTCCACAGGATTCCTCCTCCTGCCCAGACGATGGACCATGTCCACATGTTCTGTCAGTTTGTCCCTCCTGTCAGGCAGCACCTCCTGGCAGATGGTAATAGCGCGGCTGCGGACGTCCTCCTGGTCAGCCTCGGGGACTCCAACGAGCCTCAGGTTCCGTCGACGCGTGTGTGTGTCCATCTCGTCCATCCTTTTGATGGTGTTCTTGACCGGTTGCTCCACCTGGGCGACCCTCTGCTCAACATGGGCCACCTTCGTACTCACAGCCTTCAGCTCCACGGTGGTGCGCTCCAGCTTTTCCTCCAGGTGAATGATTTTACAGTCAATAGAGTCACATCTGAGGCTAATCAGTTTCTTTACCTCTTCGAACTGTTTGAGCATGTCCATGCTAAGCGAGGTGCTCCCCCCAGCTTCGCAGACTTTTTTCTTCATTGCTGGGGATTTGGACGGAGTTGCCGGCAGCGGTGGGAGTTCCTCCTCGAAAGCCTCGAACTCCTCCGTGCAGCTGGCCCCAAGTGTGTAGTCGTGTCCCGCCGCCTCGAGTGCTTTTCGCGACGCAATGTCTCTTTGAGGAGACCCAACTAATGTTACTAACATGTTTACTAAAGGGTTGACGGTTCTGTGAATAGAACACATGCTGTGTTCCGTATATTGTGTGTACGCCTTGCTTATAATCTCTGACTGCGTTCGATGTGAATCCACCTGTACTCATTTGCTTTGGCACAAGTTCTGAGTTTGCTCTTCGTACTTCATTACCAGACGGATGAGAGGCAGAGGGAGAGGCAGGGGATGGGGTCGAGGTTGTGGCCGCGGTCGGGGCAACAGAGGGTTTTATGGGGGACGGCATCAAGGCCTTCCTCTGGAGACGCCCCCACCCGTCACTCAGCGCTGCAGCGATGGGGACCCGTTGGGAGCTTTGGCCAGCAGTGACCATGGTGAGTGTCCAGCGTTCATTCAAGGTGTTAACACATTATTGATCGCACGACTAACAATTAGTTTGTCACACGCGTCCAGACTCGGACCGGGAGGATCCGGCTGCTGAGTCAAAGAGCGGCGGTCTGGTCGTGCCCCCGAAGCAGATGAGCTCAGCTCTGGGCTCCCTGATCGCCAGCTATGGCTCCATGAGTGAAAGCGATGAAGAGCCAGAAGGTGAGTTTGTGTCTTCGGTCGATTACATCATCACCCAGAATCCACTGCTCATATCCGTCCTCCTGTTTCAGTCGTTCCCATTCAGAGAGCCAGAGATCTGGTTCAAGAAAACCAGGTCCTCCTTCACTCCACGCCGCCAATCACCCAGAACAGAGGAGCCTCCGTACGCCCAGAATCCTCCTCAGAGGGTCGCAACGCCCCCCAGTTGGTCTCTGCTCCTCACATTGGAAGAGGAAGAGGGGGGAGAGGAGGCAGAAGAGGAAGAGGACGCCAAGATAAGCCTCAAACAAGTCGTCCCACTCTACTTGAGATGGTAGCGAGACTTTTAGATTACACAAGCAGAATGAGAACGTTACGTTGTGTTTAGATTCTACATCGTGTGTCTCGTTTGCTTTCATTCTTTTTTAGCTGTTGGCACCAGATATCCGACATGAGAGGAACGTCCTCCTGCAGTGTGTGCGCTACGTCGTCCGAAGCAACTTCTTTGGCCTGGAGAGCATCCCTCAGAGGCGGGAGGGGGTCAGGAATGAACCCACAGCGGCCATTCCAAACCAGAGGAAGGGAAAACCATCGGGCGAAGATGACGCTGTGTCTCCATCTGTTAAATATGACAATCAGGAGGATTTAGGAGCAGCTGAAGCTGCGTTAGTTGAGCTGAACTGTCAGGACGGGGTTCTGCAGGGTGATCAGGTTTGTTCAGAACCCTCAGTGGAACTCATCCGCAACGGTGAAGAGACGGCTGACAAAGACTTGTCCACATGTGGAGATGAAATAACACGCACTTTGAATGTTTGTGATGATGAGATATGGGAGAGCCCTGGCTTCATCTTGAATGAATAAAACTTTTTTTTCCCTAAACATGAACAAGCAATAATTATGTCATACACTACCTGGCCAAAAAAAAAGTCGCCATCCAAAAAAGTCACACCCTGTCACTTTGTTGGACCGCATTTAGCTTCGATTACAGCATGCATTAACTGGGATATTGTTTTGATGAGTTAATGCAATATCACAAGTTATTTCCATCCAGTGATGCGATATTCTTTTCATATTTTTCATCAAGATCTTGTACTTATGGTGAGGGGGTCTGACCACTACGTAAAGCCATCTCCAGCACTCATTGAGATTCTTCTTTCAAAGAATCTCAACTAGTTTAAGGTCTGGACTCTGTGGTGGCTAATCCATTTAAGAAATGATGTCTAATGCTCCCTGAACCTCTCCCTCACAGTTTTAGCCCAATGAATCCTGACGCTGTCATCTTGGAATATGCCCGTGCCTTTGGAGAAGAAATAATCCATTGATGGAATAACCTGGTCATTTCAGGTAATCAGCTGAACTCATTCTTTGAACACACACTGGTGCTGAACCTAGACCTGACCTGAACGGGCATATTCTTGCAAGATCTTGAGGAAAATATGAAAAAAAATATCGCATCACTGAATGGAAATAACTCTTGTGACATTGCATTACCTCATGAAAACAATATCCCAGTTAATGCATGCTGTAATCAAAGCTAAATGCAGTCCAACAATGCAGACGGCGACATTTGTTTTGGCCAGGCAGTGTATAACATGTCATATAACGTTTATGCCGTTAGTTTTCAGACGTAATTTTAATTAATGCGATGGTTGTTGTTTTTTTTTTCAAATTTTTGTATCGTGTTGTATACTAAAATATTTTTCCCGTTTGAAATAAATCACATTTATTGATATTTATTTTTTTCCTTTTATGGGATACTGTATTAAAGTTACAAACTACTCCTTTGATGAGCAGCTTTTATAGATATATATATAGGTATAGATAAGTAAAGCTTTAAAGTATAGATTTGAGATAATTGAACCACTTGGCAGGACATAAAAGAAGGGGGAAAAAGTCGACTTTCGGTTTCGGATTAGCGCCGATCGTTCAAGGAGCGCAAAACGAGTGGCTCCGCCCTTCGGATGGAAGCCCACCTGAGCGCGGACACCTGTTGGGGCAGCAACGGCAAACACAACTGACGGTAGATGGAAATGGCGCCACGACGCGTATTGTAATGAAAACCCCCACGCCGGACCCCCTGTTTCCGCCTCGGAACCGAACCGGACCCTTCAGGACCTGAAATGGCAGCGGGTGGCCTGCGGGTGGACCCCCCCGCGGTGCTTTTTCACGACGTCACCGTCGGGCAGGTTTACCAGACTAAAATAAGAGTTTTAAATGTGGGTAAAACTTCGAAGAAAATAGTTTTTAAAGACCCTGCCCTAAAGGTAAGATCAAATGTGAGGTGTTTTATTAATTAACTAATTATAAATAGTTAATTAATAAAGTTAGCTGAATGACCGCGGCCTACTTAATTGGCCTAGTTAGCTCCTCGGGATGTTAGCTAACTTTTCGTGCGCAAAAGCGAATTTACGACGTTTATTAAACTGAAAAATGTTCCCTTGCTTTATGTTGATATTTATTTTCGCGTTATTAAAAGTGTCTTAACGCGTGTTAACAGTTTCTACATTTTTATGATGACTTTGCGAACATTTTGCATAAAATGTGAGAACTCCGGGAAATCCTTTATATTAATATTAATATATTAATAAGAAAATACGGGATGGAGGTTAGTTCGAGTTCGGCCCGAACGGGTCGGCCTGGATTTTTTTATTTTTTTTTTATTTTTTTTTTGGACTCGGGTTTAGTCCGAACTTTTTTTAAATTAAATATATATTTAAACATCATGTATCTCAAACGATCTATGGTATTAAACTAAGGATTGTCCTTTTAAAATAAATAATTTAGGTTAAAAAAAAAATAAATAGAAGGCGCTGTGGGAGAAGCGTCCATCAACACCTGTTCCGTTCCCTCCGTGCTTCAGGTGTCTCTCCTGTCACTTTACCTGTCCGATCGTACGCACTGAAGGTAGAGGTACGATCGTCAATAATTGTCGAGTCGGGTTTTAATACCGTCGGGTCGGGCTGGATTTTCATAGGCCCGATCTTAATTCTAATATGTGTACCATTCCGGCCAAATAATATATTTCCATTTTCAGAAGGAGTCAAATGCAATGAAAAAAGAACCGAGATGATCACAGGTTTGATTGCAGTGTTCTTTTCAGAAGGAAATGGAAACACTAAATAAAAAAAATGACAAATGAACAAAAAACACTTGATATGACATGTTCAGAAACAGCTCGTTCATTACAATGGAATGGGTCAAAACATTCAGAAGGTTACAGTACATTTTTTTCAATATGTTCTTTGGTTGAGGTACATTTCCTTTGGACTTAAATTCCCTTAAATTTAAAAATGTACTGTAACCTTATGTGTTGAATGTTTTGTTTTAATTTAATTTTAAATTAAATTACATTTAAATTAAATTAAACAAAACATTCAACACAAGGTTACAGTACATTTTTTTCAAAATGTTCTTTGGTTGAGGGACATTTCCTTTTGACTTAAATTCTCACCACCAACGCTGTACATTCTTAATTTGGTTGTACTGTCATGATTTGTGCCAATTGTAACACATTTGTTGTCCACCCATTTCACAATGGCAATTTCTTCATTGCCATCTAACCTGTAATCATGTGTTCCTCTCGGTTCTTTTTTCACTGCACTTGATTCCTTCAATGAGCTCTTGCTGATCCTGTTTTCCCTCATTGTTCCCGTGGCATTGAATCCCAAATTCCTCAAATGCACCAGTAACGCATAGTCAGTGAACAAGTTATCGAACTATACATTATAAGAAAACCGTGAGCATATTCAGCACCACCTTAGAACCGAGCAACAAATTGCTGTTTTCTTAATGAGCAGACTCTTTGCCAGTACAGATCAAAATTGTAGCAGTAACCTGACGGCCCCCCAAAATTTATACCCAAATCAAATTGGTTTGCCCCGCATGAAGTGCTTAAGAGTGTTGTGTTCATAAAAGCACAAAATAATTTCGTCAACTGACAAATTCTCCTCAAACACTCAAAATTTTCGGAAGGATTCTTGGAAGCACAGTAATAAGCGGCCTTATTTTATTTATAATATTATTTATTATAATATTTATTATTTATAATATATTTCTATCAAATTAAACTAAATGACCAAAAAAACACTGCATAAAAAAAACTCCAGTCAACGAATGCCCGGGGCGCGTACAGCTCTCACGTATGTTTGTCACTTTACAAGCTTCATACGTGTTATGTTCAAGATTTTTCCCGCCTTGCAGTGCAAATCTTGTTTAAAACGATATATGAACATTATTTTATTATTTAAAGTATGAAACTCGTTATGGTTTGAGCTCGTTTCTTCCAATGGAGGCAGCGCTTGTTCTGATGCATATTGCTTATGTAATGCCCAGTGTCCTCATTTCAGGACAGCAAAGTTTATGCCGTTCTATAGCCTATAATTGCAAGCATATTTCAAAAATAAGAAAGAAAGTATATAAATTAACCCTTCTGGACACTAGTCACTGAATAGCAGCATACACAGAACAAAATGAAAGAAAATATTGGTAATCATCTTCATCGGTCTACAGAAGTGTGTTTTTGTCAAATTTGCATGGAGTCTTTCTTGTGCTTTATATTATATAAATGAGAATTTTGCATCATATATTGATGAATCAGTATCTGCTTATTACCCACACTTAATAATGTTCTATAACCAATCCTTGTCATTATTTTCATCGTTTTCTGTGCTGTCCTCAAATGGGGCCGGTGGGTTAAAATGGGTTTAATATTTCTTAATTGCTTTGGGAGATGTGAATATAAAATTATGACAGTCGGGCAACTGCTTGTGAAATGCTGTGCTAGCCATCAGTGTTGCTTCTTGCAGCTCTTCAGATTCAGCGGCTCCTCCTCAGTCGAGCTGCTCTGTCCCGGCCTGTCCGTTTTTGGGATGCTGCACTTCACCCCAAAGGAGGACAAGGAGGTCACAGACTCCCTCCAGATTCTAGTAGAAGATGAGGAACCCATTGAGATCCCCCTGCAAGCGTAAGACATGTGATGTGTTACAGATGAATCCAATCAATCATTCTGATCTGAAAGGAACTGATTGATATTCACACACTTTTTTTTAAATGTACTCCTCCAGGTTTCCGAAAGCTTGCTCCCTTGAAACAGAGTCAGTGGTAGACTTTGGATGCATTGCTGCCGATGGTCAGGTGATCACCAAAAATCACTGCATAACCAATCAGGGATCAGCACCAGGTAGATCTTTCGGGAATAAGTGCATTAACTTATTAAAGCATTACTATTATTATACCTGATGTTTGTCATCTAGAAGATTTTTAAGCCTCATTTTTCAATTCTCTCTTTTTCAATCAACTGGAATACTGAATTATTGTGTTACAATTTATAAAAATTAAGTTGGATCAGATCCGTAGAGTAGCTGGGTGCATCCTCAGAGGTCAGGTGAGGAGCTCAGTCTCCAGGGAGGAACTTGGACTAGAGCCACTGCTCCTCCACATCGAGCAGAGTCAGCTGAGGTGGCTCAGGCATCTGTTTCGGATGCCTCCCGGACGCCTCCCTGGGGAGGTGTTCCGGGCACGTCCTACTGGGAGGAGGTTTGGGGAAGACCGAGGACACGCTGGAGGGACTATGTCTCTGAGCTGGCCTGGGAACGCTTCGGGATCCCCCCCCTAAGAGATGGAAGAGGTGTCTGGGGAGAGGGAGGTGCATCCCTGGTCAGATTGTTGCCTCCCTGACCCAACTTTGGATAAAAGCAGTTGGAAATGGATGGATGGAAATAGATTTTAACACAGCTAAGTTAGTTGTGAGATGAATCTAATTTAAACCATTAATAACGAACATAAATATTGTGTTTGTGTTTACGTGGAAGGTGTGTTCAGTGTGGACTACCAGGGAGATCCCTCAGTCAGCGTTTCACCAAGTGCTGGAGTCATAGCAGCTGGCGCCACCCAGTGGCTGAAATTGGAATTACGTGCAGACAGGCCCAGGCTGGTTGAAGAGAAGGCTCTGTAAGAAAGACAATAACGACAGAAGCTTGTGGATGAAGTAACCCCCCCCCCCCACCTGAACCTCCTCCTTCTGTCCCTCTGTCCCAGGGTGAAACTCCAGAACCGCTCTGACATAACGGTCAGCATCCGTGCTGAAGTGTGTGACCTGAGTCTTGAGATCTTTGACCTGCAGGTAATTTGTTTCTCAACGTGGTTCTTAACCGTGACGGCCCTTAAAAACTGATGTCCAATAATCCTTTGCTGGTTTCCAGGGGAATCAGCTGCCCCACCTGCATTTTAAACCTCAATATTTTGGGACGACCTTTGTGAGGAGCGTGGTGCTTAGGAACAAAACCCCCCTGGTCTGTGACTGGGTCTGCCAGCTGAAAAATCCTGAAGAAGAAACTGAAGCGGGAACTCATCTTCAGGAGAGCTCAGACGCCGCACTGTTGGAGAGTAAAGAGAAGTGCAGCTCAGCGCACAAAGACGTCTCGAATTTGATGCTGTATTTCCCCAGACAGGGGACCGTCGGGCCATATCAGAATACCACTGTGGAGGTGCGCTTCACCCCCATCAGGAAGAGGTGAGTGTCTGTGAACGAGTCTGAAATTTCTCCCGTGTCAGAGAGCACCTGATGGTCGGTATGGATAAAATAAGTTCTACTTTTTCAGTTATTTCTAAGTCCCAAAGAGATGACGTGAAGCCAAGAGACAAAAAAAATAATCCCCCCCTGGGAGACAGTGTGGATTTGAATTGAGTGCACAACAACGTGTGTGTTTCAGGACATCCACAGGGTGGAAGCACAATCATCCAATCGAGCAGCAGGATTACAATTTTGTATTGCAGTTCGAGTCGGTGGGAAGCAGATGCGGTTTCACCGGCCGTAATGGTACTCACAACACACACACACACACACACACACACACACACACACACACACACACACACACACACACACACACACACACCAGTGCCTCTGCAGTATGCTTTAGAATCCAGAGAGATTTCTGTGCTGGAGTTGAGTTCATAGCCCACATTGTCTTTGCTTGCAGGTGGCAGCATCGTGGAGCTGGCAGTCACAGGCACCGGACTGCCCGTGTCTTTGAAGCCTTGTCCCAGCAGGTTGGATTTCAAATCCTGTGTGATCGGTCAGCCTGTGAACTTAACGTGTGTCCTACAGAACCACAGCCCCCGACTTCCTGTCAAGTTCTGCCTCCGCAAGTTGGCGCATGTCACCGCCCACCCCTCCTTTGGAAACATCCCTCCTCGACAAAGCCGGGTAAGGATTGTAATTCAAGCCAAAGTTAATTTATTTCTTAATAATCCAAGCAGAATTGTGAACCAGATTGGGGTTTTTTTCTCTTTTGCGTCCCTCAGGACGTGGTCTTTACCTTCATCGCGCAGCGACATGGAAGCTTCCAAATGAATCAACTGATCGAGCTCTTGGGTCTTGTTGTTCAGACGTCTGCTGAGACCACTAACAGACTTGAGTTGAAGGTCTTCCACACCATCGGTTTACCTGTGTCTGCTGTCTGCTGCAGCGAGACCGCAAAACCTGCCCCTAAACTGAAACCAGGTGAGTATTTAGGAGTAAATCCAATGAAACGACCATAAATGACAGCATTTTAAAGTAGTTCCCCCCCGGCGGCTTTGCAGGCATCACCCCAACCGTGACCAATCCGACCGGGCTGCAGCCTCGCGTTCAGTCCCCCAACGCGGCTCACTGCCATCAGACGGTGGGCGCTGCCAACCTCAACGCCAACAAAACGAAGCGCCACGTGCACGACAGGAAGACGAGTCAGGACGCCAAGGGCAAGGAGCCCCGGACTCTCCCGAATGATCGAGCTGCAAGCATCAGGCCCGCCTCCCCGAACACACAGGACAGGTAAAAGTGGAAAAAGCCAGTCAAATGAGTTCAAATCAATCATAAATAACGTCCAGATTTTGTCTTGGTCTTCCTCAGGACTGTCTTCACGGGCGTCCCTCGCTATCCAAACGTTGACACCACTTATACGTTCACTGAGGAGGAGTGAAGTTTGTGCCACACTGTAAATAATTCAGACCTTCTTTTCTTATCAGGCAGCAAAATGAAAAGGACGAAGATGTGGACATGGGGATTGTTCCTGCTCAAGGACTAGTTCCCCCCAAACTTCGCGTCATCAACCTGGAGACCAGTAGCCCCTCAGGGGCTAGACCGAAATCCAGAAATGCTTCTCCAGCAATCAGACAGGTCAGCAGATCAATCAAATCAAGCATACTTCAATTAGTTTAAGTGGGAATAGATCACTTACTTGTTTTTCAATATTATTTTTCTCTCAAGATGTCTGGGGATCAGGATGCAGTTCCCGCCAACAGCCAGCAGGTGGAAGACTACCACAGGACTCTGACGTCTCTGGAGCTCCTCCAGATTGGCATAAGTGAGAGATTGCATTAAGCATCAGAGTCCTGCTTCTAATGAAGCCTCAGCACCGGCCGAGATAATTCATTGATTAATGTGTCATCAGATAATTAAAGAAATGTCAAGTCGTGGTTTTCATGTTGGACAGCTTGTTTAAAATATCCCTCTTTCCTCCTCAGATCCTTTATTTGTGGACTTTGGCGAGGTGTGTGTGCAGTCAGTGTGCGTGAAAAAGCTGGACCTGATCAATAATTTGCCTGTGTCCGTCTGGGTGCAGTTTGACATTGATTGCCCCGAGCTGAAGGGCTCCTCCCCCCTCAGTCACGCCTTAGCACCCCAGTCCCGCAGCACCTTGCTCCTGACGTTCCAAAGCAACCAGCTGGGTGAATTCTACAACTGCGTGCCGATCTCTATTAACCATCAGCACCCGGGTCAGGTCGTGATCCAGGCCCATGTCGTCCCCTTGGCTCTGGAGCTGTCCACCCCCCAGGTGGTGGTCCAGCCCAGTGATCTCGCCCACTCAGGGTACCGAAGCTATGTGACGCTTCGGAACCGGCGCAACCATCCCGCCAAGTTCACGTGGAGACCCGTGGGCACCGACTGTGACATGGCGTTCTCCATTCAACCGGTGACAGGTGCTGATTTCACCGCTCAGGTTCCACATTTTTAAAGCTTTTCGGGTTGATTTTTTTTAATCCACCCACCCCCCCCCCAGGTACGGTGGAGCCAAAGACAGAGCTGGACTGCGAGGTCGTGTGGCATTCCTCCTTCTCCGCCTCGGCTGAAGGGAACTTTGACCTCTGTGTCGAAGAGGGCAACACACAGCAGCTGCGTTGTGTTGCTAAGGTGTGTTCCTGGTTTGTACTCGTCACTCATTCAGGCGCTCGTGGACTTCTGTGAAACACAACAAGACACCTCAAACTGTCCTGACTGTGTGTCCTCGTCTCAGATGGGCTCCACCGAGGTCGTGATCGGGTGGACACTCAACTTCTGGTCCGTGCCCATGAACGTGCTCTCCGTCAGGACGGTGGTCCTACGCAACACCGGACACAACCACGCATACTACAAGGTTCTACACACACACTCTGATCACACACCAGACAAGGGAATCCTTCCTCATGTGGGCGTGTTGTTGGTCGGGGCAGGTGCTGGAGACTTGCCCTCTCCAAGGAATGGCTTTGAATCCTCTTGAGGGGGTGGTGCCCGTCGGGGGATCGACGGAGCTGGAGATCCGCTTCAACCCCAACTCGGTCATGGCGTTTAACAACATAGTGACGGTGAGGGAAACGCTTCCAGATGATGATGACGTGTTGATGATGAAGTATTGACGTGTGTGTGTGTGTGTGTGTGTGTCGCGTCACAGATCGCGTTGAGGAACCTGAAGCCCTTTAAGTTCCGGCTGATGGGGTCAGTGGAGCCCCCAAACATCGACATCAGTGTGGTGAGTGTGTTTCGGCGTGACGCCACACAGGAAGTCGTTAACGCTTGATTTTAAAGCTCCACGTCCAAATTCTCCTTTCCAGTCCAATTTCAATTTCTCCGGCGTCCACGTCGGCTCGCGGCGAACAATTCCGTTCTCTCTGTCCAACCTGTCGTCCGTCCCGGCCCAGCTGACCTTCGACCTGTCGGAACACACGGATTTCTCTGTGCAGCTCCCTCAGCCCTCGGCGGGTCAGTGTCACACGGTGATCGGTGAGTAACGCGTCATCCGTCACAACAGGAAGTGATGTGGAACTGTTCTCCGTGTGCTGACATCAGAGCGGAGCAGGAATGTGTGAAATAAAAAGAAACGATCTTGTTTTGGTGTTTGTGTTCCAAGCAGACAGGGATCCAGGTGTGACTGTGGCTGATCTCCAGGCCAACCAGACCCTGCAGTGTTCCCTGGTGTTCTGCCCCACCCAGGTGATACTCTGACCCCACATCGAGAGCTGTGATTGGACAGTCCTTAAAACCTCTTCATACATCTTATAGCAGTAATTAAACATTCAGAAACTCCACTCTGTCCACCTCTGGACCTCGTAGCTATATCAGGATGCCTAAGAGCACGGTTTCCTAGGAAACACTCCTGGAAACGTGGCTAACCACTAGCAGGAGGTAGAGTTCTCGTAAACTTTGATCCCTTCGGAGCTGTGAAGTGTTTTTCAGACACAGCTCAGTTTCTCATTTATATTCAGCCACATCCTCGCTTTTTTCCAAATGCTAAGGAGTAACACTGGTTTTTACCCGGCACCCATAAACATGTCATGGAAATCAGGTCGTTGGGTTTTGCATAATCTAACAAACAAACAACAACAACCTGTAACAGAAGCATCGGCTCCGTGGTGAAGGTTGTGTGTCGCTGTTGTGTATTAATACGCATCTGGGGGGGGGGGGGTCACTTCCATTCGGCGTTGGCATATCGCACAAAATGAAAGCGTCGAAACACCAACGAAGAAGAGGTCAGTGAACAAATTGTCTTCCCTGCAGATGACCAGTCACAACTTTGTCCTGCCGCTGAGGGTCAACGGCTTGAGATGGCCCACCGGTTCCCTGTCCCCTGCCGTACTTCCATCCTCCTCACTGTTGGCTAGGAGCAGGCCCAAAGTCGCCGAACCTCTGCCTGTCAGCATGGTGACACATCGCATACAGGCCACAGGTGAGGGGGTGGGGGTCATTAAAGCGTAGATGATGACGTTGTTTTCTGATGATGTGTATTTTTTACAGAACAGGTTCACTTGTCAGAATTTAACACGTCTTTTGCCCTATTTTAGGGCTTTACGCCCCGCTGGAGTTGTCCCACACTCATCTGCAGTTCCATGTGACATCAGGGTCTGATATATACTTCATAAAGACAGCAAAGGCAGGCTTTGTTCTTTTTTTTTTATGTCTGTCTCCTCGGCAGGCTACACCCTTCCTCTTAACAATGGAAGGACTTCTTTCCTTTCTTTTAATCTATTTTCCATCTTTCCAGACGGTGCATTTGAAAGCCCTGCGTGACGGCAACATGTTTTGGCGTGCTGGCTGGAAGGAGAACATCACATGGTGGTTCGACAACGATGATGAGGAGGCACTCTGCTCTGTGTCTCCGTCGTCAGGGAGTCTGGGTGCCGGTCAGTCCATCTGCTTGCAGGTCAGCGTGAGACCTGAGGCGATTAGATCAGGTGAGAAACGACTGGACACACTCATTATGATGGATCACCTCATCACTTACAGGAGCCTCATTTGATTGGTGCTTTCCAGGGTCTGGTCGAGTGCGTACGCTGCTCCTCCCTCTTTACCTGGGAGATGAGAGAGATGAGGGGATGGAGGGAGGGTGTGTCCGTCATCCCTACAGAGAGCTGTCCATCACCGTTATGGTCGAGCTGCCCCGGATCTCCAGTCACCCCCGTCAGATCTACCTCACTCCGCTGCCCCTGGGTAGCCGTCAAACTGTCACACTCACCCTCTTTGCCTCCGGCTATCCCAGGTTGGTTCAGATTTATGAAGGCCTGCGTTCTTCCTCAGATCAGGACATACGTACAGCTGCTTTTTACGATCACACTCGTCAGATTTCTTGGGGAAGCTGAGGCGTAATGGTAGCTGCATTTACATTTTTCTTGCCTGTGGCGACAGATACCACACTGTGTTTACCTCAGCATAAAAGTTGAATCTGGAAAATGTCCTCGTTTGGCGTTGGCGTCTGTCTGAGATGATGTCAGTTCTGCCTTCTGTCCACGTTTCCAGTGGAACCAGTGTATCAGCTGAAGTGGACGACGTTCTGCTGGAGAACGGGACAAAGATACAGCCTGTTTCCATCAGGTTCCCAGAAGGCAACAAGGTTCCAGCCCAAAAGCAGGATCTGGTACAGCTGATTGGTTTATTTAAGATGTGGAAAAGCAAGATCATTCAAAAATGACTCCTTTCTCTTCCTCGCTGTTGACAGTTTATTAACACGTTTATCCCACCTTCCCAGAACCGGGAAGTCAGTACCACCTTAGTCTGCCAGGTGTCCTTCTGCTCCGACGTCCCTCTGTCCATCTGCACGACCATCACTTTCTCCGATTTCATCCGCAAAAGGTAGCCGTACCCGTATGTGTCTATTCATTCACACGGTCGATCAGGAACTATTAGAACCCGTCGATGAGTTTGTTTTGATTCAGAACACACACCACGCTGCTGCTGCTGCTGGAAATGATCTGTTATGCACAGAATATGGATTAACACACCACCAACAAGAACACCATTACCTCCTGTGTGGAGAGAAGCTCGATTCAGAAGAAATCATTGAGAGAATTTAATCACAGATGAATCAGGAAGTCAATCAGTCTCTAAATGTTGTTGCTCCGCCTCCAGGTTAAAGGTCAAATTGTATGCAACTACTGAGAACTGTCTGTTGACCTCGTGGCCCTACATGGTTCAGTACAAGCAGAAGGTCGTCTTCAAGCCAGGTAACGTGTACCGGACATGTCACATGACAACATGATGACACTGCTTTTTTAGTCCTCGATTCTGATTGGCTGTTGCGGTTTCGGGGCGACAGCAGTCAAGTCGACCCCTCAGCTGTGTCCCACACCGAGTCCCACCTCTGTGTCGACAACATCGTCCTCCACGGTGTTTGATTCCAGCAGTTCAACAGGCAAGAACTCATCATCAGGTCAGGAAAGGAAGTTTGATGCACGCGTGTGTGTGTGTGTGTGTGTGTGTGTGTGTCGTTCAGCGTCATGTGGACTCCTGTCCTCCTCAGGTTCCTGTCCAGACAGCAGCAGGGGGAGCAGTCAGGCCACCATGCATACAAACGTCTCTCCCAGCGGAGGCACCACACACAATCCGAATCCAGAATTCCCTGCTACCAGCTCAGACCAGGGAACATATTCCCGGTGCGTCTTACTGGCCATGGAGAGGTGGTTCAGTTTTTTCGGCTGGCCGGGTGGACCACACCCCATCTCCATCCCACACTCCCTCAGAAGGTAGAGCCAGACGTGTTTGGAGAACGTCTCCACCCGCTTTGGTGATAACGCATCTGCTCCTCTGCCCCCAGGGTCACTTCAAAGGTCAAGATTCAGCAGTCAAACAAACGGACCTGTCAAGTCAGCCAGAACAAAGACTGCAGGTGTGTGTGTGTGTGTGTGTGTGTGTGTGTGTGTGTGTGTGTGTGCGCGTGGATCGTTCTTTATCACGAATGATGTTTGTCTGCTTCTCAACCGGCAGAAACTCAGATTCATTTTCTTTATTGATTACTATGAAAGTTTGAAACGCTTTCAGAGAAAATAGTTCTGAGGTCGCTCGCTGTGATTTGATTGTGGATCAATGGGGCCATCGATCCGTCTCCGGAATAACCATGGTGTGCTGTCGTGTCCAGGACTGTGTGGGACATGATCTATCACCTGGCTGGAATACAGATTTACAGTTTTCCCCGCTTCATGACATTGTCAGCCGACGTCGACAAACGCACCGAGCAGCTGCTGCAGTGGCTGAAAGCGATGCTCACCTTCCTCAGGTAGAGCCGATCGGCTCGGATTCTGTCGTCGACGTTGGAAAAAAGATCTTACTGACGTTTTAAGAACATTTTTGATTGGCTGCTTTGTTGTTCAGGTTGCAAGGAGCGTTCCTGAGTCACGTCGAGCCGGGGTACTTACTGGACGTGGAGGAGTTTAAACACTGGTGCTCTCTGGAGGTACACACACACATGAACCCCCACACACAGTGTTTGTGATATCAGGAAACGATCTCATTGGTGTCTTTCCCTCAGTCGGGTAAGGAGGACAGCGGTTTGGACTGCAGCAAAGTCGACTACGAGTCCCTGAGCAAGCAGGCCTGGGCTGACGTGCTGATGCAGATATACAAGGTGAACAACTCTCCTGTGTCCAAAGGGTTAAAGTCTTCTCCTTCAGTCCCAGCATATAAATATTCCTCTTCAGGTTCTGGTGTTGCGTCGCGTGTCGGAGAGCCTCGTGAGCGGAACTCAGAACCCCAAGGATGTCTCGCCCTTCAACTCGCGGCCGCTGTCCAACATCTACTCAGCCAAGGAGCTTCAGCTGCTTTCGTGGCTCACCTTCCACTACAGGCGCATGAGGACTACCGTATGGGGGCTGCATACAGGTTTGGGTCCTTCAACACCATCATGATAATGTACCATGGTTAAACTTCCTGTTGAGACTCATGCGTACAGTTATAACGATGATTGACAGGCGGGGTCCAACCGGCGCCCTTCGTTGTCAACTTCGACCAGGACCTGAGAGACGGGCTAGTGTTAGCTGCTGTGCTGGCTGCTTATTGCCCTTACTTGGTCAGTGTGTGTGTGTGTGTGTGTGTGTGTGTGTGTGTCTGTGTGTGTGTGTGTGTGAGTGTGTGTGTGTGCCTCTAGAGGAGCTACACATAAAACTTCAAATGTTGCCTTCTCCTTTAGATACCCACACACTTCCAGAGGATGTACGCCACGACCAGCTGCTCCGAGCAGATCCTTCACAACAACATCATCGTGACCCAGGCCTTAAACACACTTCATCTCAACATGGACATTCAGGTAAACGCCAGAGGGGCGTGTCACATGATCCAGGAAGAGAAACGATGACAACTCATTGCATTGGCTAACATAATTAACGCCATGTTGTTGTTGTTGTTGTTGTTGTGCGCCCAGCCTGCTGACATGTCAGACCCCAACCCGGTGCAGATGTTGATGCTGTGTGTTCATCTTTACGAGAGGCTGCCTGACTACCTGGCCAAGCAGACCGTCATACTCTCAGGAAACCTGCACACCTCTGTGGTAGTCCAGGTGATGATCACACACACACACACACACACACACACACACACACACACACACACACACACACGTAATGACACTGCAGGCCTGGGGGAGGTAGGATAAACACTCCAGCTGTGATCAAACACAGACACACACACATTAATAGGATTGTCGACGCACAAACAGGCTTACAAACATACACAAATATACATTTGGGTAATGATGCACACCGTGGAGTTAAGCCACCATTACAACTCCGACAAAGACGCATCAGCTGGTCTCCGCTAAATAAGATGGATTTCACTCTTCTGCTGCTTTCTGGCGGCGACATTTATCTGTGTTTGAGCTGGTGCCGGCCTGTGATTGTATGCATAAAACATGACTCAATCACTATGTGTGTGTATCTTTGTGTGTGCGTGCATTGTTCTGCAGGTTAATCTGAGAAACCCGGCTTCCATCCCCATCAAATACCACGCTTTCCTTTTAGGAAAAAAGGCTCATCTCTTCTCACTTCCTGATGGATCTGTTGTCACCCTTCCTCCAATGTACGTCTTCTACTCCCATAATGAATCAGTCCAGGCTTTTATTAAACGCAGCAGGTCAACCAACGCCGAGCATTTGTTCTAATTTACAAGAATCTAGGTTGTGTTTGTTCGCTGTCTCACATCACGAAAGGTTATGTAAATTCACGTCACGGTTTAGTGCCCGATTCTTTTGCTTTTCTTTTTCTTAGAACGGTGTTACGGACTCCAAGGGATCCTGTTGTCTAGGGTGAATAAATGAAATGTGACAGCAGGTTTCAATTCAATGCATCAACAGCTGAAAAATCTGCTTATAATAGATATAAAATTAAGTGTTTACAGGGAGACGTTTCCTGATTAAAACATAGAAATGTTAAGAAGAAAAGGTCATGCACAATGAAGTTCTAATTATGAAAGATTGTGGTTCATATCAACAAGAAACTACAGATGGAGTTGTTAGTAAATCAGTGCTGCACGTCCAAATTAATCTGTTTGGTGCAAATCTGAGCCCTGAAAAGAAAAGAGAATCAAAGTGAATTTGAAACTAAGTGGATGCGTATATTCTGACTCCGGCGTGAGGCCTTTTAATCCCCGCAGTCGTTGAAGTTCTCATCGGACTTTTTCAGCAGAAAAGTTTCTGAGACTGATCAGATGAATGTCTTCTGGCGTTCTTACCCTCTCAGATCGACCACTGCCCTGCGCGTCCAGTACAACAGCTTGTTCCTGCAGCCGAAGGACGCCGTCCTCCTGTTCGTCGCCCCGTCTTCGCTTGGCCGGCTCAGCGCTTCTCTGGTCTTCAATTTGAAGAGTCACGTCAGTCATATCACACCAACCGTGAGTACAGTCGCAGCGGAGAAGCTAAGCTACCGTTACTGATGTGACGGAAGCTCGCTCACTTTCCACAGGTCAGTAACTGACTCTGCCTCCGACTGTTTTCCCTCAGAAGACCGTGATCTGCAAGTCTCCCTGCTACGAGCCCCTGGTGGTCACACTGCCCGTCACTAACCGTTTCAGCAGAGAGGGAAAGTTCAAGTACGCGTTGGAGTCTGTTCCACACGTACATACATGTGATTTGTGACTGGTTGGATTCAAACCTCCCTGTTTTGTCTGTGTGTGTGTGTGTGTGTGTGTGTGTGTGTGTGTGTGTGTGTGTGTGTGTCCGTCTTTAGGGTGATGTTGATGGAGCTGACGGCAAATCCGTTCGAGAAGGAATTGGACAAAGAAAGCCTCATTTGTCAGGTGTTCTCCAAGACCAGGTATCACGTGTGTTAACAGAGATAGCTGCAGCAGACACTCGTGCAAACACACACACACACACACACACACACACACACACACAGCTCCGTCGGGCGATGTGTGTCATATCTGAAGCTGCAGTTAGCAGCCGGTTAAATTAGCGTTCTTATTTCGCTCTCAGACAAATAATCTCACCTTCACACAACTCAGAACTGAGTGCTGCTTCCTGTCTGTCGCTGCTGGCGTGCTAGACAGCAGGTGAGGTAATATATGAGGTTACCCCCCAGGAGAGAACCGGCTTGTCATCAAAAATAGCTGCTTAGCATGCACCTCTCAGCGGGTCTTCAAAGCCAGACTTTTCGGCTGGATGGGTTCGATGTGAGGACACGAGGAGCGACGCGGGTCGTCCACGGCGCGGCTGAATCAGCTGGTCGTTTCAAATCCACGTGACCGACTGCCTTTCCTCTCTCTTTCAGTTCAGAGACGACTGAAGAGACGCTCTCAGAGATGTGTGAGTACCAACACGTGTGATCCCTGCTCGCCCCGTCTTGATCCACGTCCGCTCAGCTGTTGTTTGTGTATTTGTGTACATGCCCAGGTGTCGACAACTGCGACTTCCTCAGCATAGTGAAGAGCATTTGTCTGAAACCTGACAAGACGGACACGCTGAACATCCACTGGCTGCCCTTCAGCCCCGGCACCAAGTACTGCCTCGTGCTGCTGATGTGCCCAGAGGTCAGAACTGTTCCTTCTACGTGATCCTTAATGAAATCAGAATTGATTCGTCCTCCGGATGCTCGGTCTGACAGTCGCGTTTCACCATCGGAATGAGGGTTACTTCATTTCACATCAGCCCCCCGGTGGTAACCCGGTGATAAAATCTGTCATATTGTGTTTGTATTTATCTCACAGCTGCAGCGCCGCAGCCAGAAAACGTGCTGCAAAGCATGACAGGAATTCATTCCAGCCTTAAAGCTGCGGAAATCGATGCTCATAAACTTTGATGTTACAAAATCACTTCACAACACGGCGGTGCTATTTTGAGGCCATAAAACCCATCAGATAATTCTAGTTTAGATGCTAGACTGACTTACATATTATAAAATCTAATCACATCTTTATTTGTTCCTGTTGAATCGCATGCAGTCATCCTGACCCTCATTTATTCGCAGCCACGTCTGTGTGTGTCCCTCAGGTGGGAGATATGGTCTATGTGATACAGGCCATAGCAGGTTTGCCTTGTCCGTCCTTTCTGACCACCATAGCCGGTCCCAACATCCCAGGCACCAACATCACGTCTGGTAGGAAAGCTGTCGCACTTCTCTTTGCCTTTTTTTCTTACCTAAGCAGGAAGTATTTCCTATTTATAGCTGATAACAAGCCGAATAAAATCAACATATTTTCCCCCGCTGACAGTTCCTTCCGTTCCGACCCTCACCTGTAAAGTGGGACAGCGGTGCGATAAGGTGCTGCGTATACCGCTGATCAATGTGGTGTGGGAGCGCGCGCTGGCCACCTGGGGTCAGTTCCACATGAGGGCTGACGAATACAGGAGGCGGCAGATGAGCAGCTCTTTGAACAGCAGCACCGTGAGAGCCAGGATAGCTGAACTAAAGCTAAAGGTAAAGGAAGCAGGTCATTGGATGGACTGTCTCCGTCTCCAATCGCCCCCTTATTTCAGCCGCCATCCCTCTCTGTTTCCTGGTAGGCTGCCAGGCCGCCAGATTTCGACCACAATGCAGGAGTGGAATACAACGTGGAGGTGTCTTTGCCGCAGAACTTCACGTTACCCAGCACTGTGGCAATCAAAGTAAAGGAAAACACGGTAATACCGTGGGAGGATACTGAAGGTATGAACACGCTACCCTAATGAGTTAAATAGCACATCGCCCCTTTTTCACTTAATGTTTTGGGAAATAATACCAAAAAAAATCTAATTGTTTTGATTGATTTCAACAGGCGGCGACTTCATCGACATCCCGTTCAGGTTCCAAGCAGACTCAGTGGGCCGATACACCTGTCAGGTGGTGCTGCGGTCCTGGCACGACACTAGAGTCTACATTCTAGAGACCTTAGTGACACCACAGGTAGAACCTCAGCTGGTACCGGAGCCTAAACCCACAGAGCAATGGATTCTTATTACCCATGTCCCGTCCCCCCCCCCTACAGAGACCACCTGTCCACATGAACTTCAGGTCTCCTGCTCGGCGTTCAGTCACTCAGGAAATCCCAGTGGTGAGTGTCGTGACGTCACGTTTTCAACCAAACGGCTGAAACTTGCCGGTAACTTTGCGTTGCTTTGTGTTTCCTTCAGGACAACGAGACCCAGGTGGACTGGAACGTCAGCGCCGAGCTCTGCGGTGAAGGATTCTCCGGCCCGGCCGTCCTCAAAGTGCCAGCGGGAACGAAGGTCCACTACCCCCTGACCTTTCACCCCTCCGTGCTCTGCAACATCACGGTAACACAGCTTGGTCGCCCGTCTTTACGTCTCTCCTTCTGATGGATGGCGTTTCGTCTCGGGCGGCCTTGACTTAGCGAGCGTTCAGGGTGATTTAGCGCCACGTAGGAGAGCAAGCGCCTCCCGTCGACGCCGATCCACACTCCGCCTTTTTTCTCATTAGCTTCTTCCTCTCAGGGAACATTCTGCTCGAGTGCAGCGGCTTGTTTCGATGCAGCGGCACACGGTCTGACCTGCACGGCTCTTAAGATGCTATCTGGGGCATTTAAGCTTCGTCTGTGGCCGGCATCCTCTTCATCCCAGAACCCCCGCCGACGCTCATGCTGCTGGACCGCCCTCTCTTCCTGAAACGCTATTTTATTTTCCAGATAGACGCCGATTCTTACGGCTGTAACTGAAAGCCTCACCGCTTATTTCTAACACGGAGAATGTCGGAACAGTTTTCAGAGTAAGGATTTAATTCAGTCAACAGGGGGATCAGTGGAAGATGTTTCTTTAATGGGGGAGAGAAAGATCAACACCTCATTACGCAAAAAGTTCACAGATCAGACGCTCCCGGCGTGTCCTCATTGATGTCTGCGTGTTTCTGTAGCCGTGAAATGTTTTGCGTGGAGGGACAAAAAGGAGTTTGCATTGGCCGGGAATCGAACCCGGGCCTCCCGCGTGGCAGGCGAGAATTCTACCACTGAACCACCAATGCCTGTCTGAGGGAAGGAGGGGGGGTTGGCTTCACATCTGGGACAGAGCGCTCCAGGCAGGACTCAGTCGCCGGCGTTGTTGTGAGCAAAACGAACCGCAAACGTAGATTAATGTGTTTTACCCAGGGCACGCTCTCCTTGAGGAACGACTGGGATGGAGACATACGCGTCTTCACCCTCAAAGGGGTGGGAGAGCGCCCCCCGCCTGTGGACCATGTGATCGTGCGCTGCTCCGTAGGACAAAGCCCAGTCATGAAGCTGGACGTCCCCAACGTCACTCAACGCAAACTCAAAATGATGGTACAGAAATCACTGGAGCTCACACACGTGTGCGTGTTCCTCATCTGACTCTGGTGTTTGTGCACACACACACACACACACACACACACACAGGTGGCGACAGACCTATCCATTGTCAACGGCAGCTCCTCCCTGGATCTCAGCCCTGGTTGCAGCACTCCGTACACCTTCACCGTGTCGACACTGAAGCGGGGGAACCACACAGGTGATTTCTCTTCTCCCCTCCTGGAATATCGGTTTCATTTCTTCACTTTGCACTATTTTCCTGACATTTACTTCAACACACAAACACACGCTGGCCCTGAATGCCTCATTCAGCCCCGAACACACACACATGCTGTGTGTTTACTGTGTGTTTGTCTGTAAACCTACAGAGGATGTCGTTTGGAAGCATTAACTGTTTTTCCCGCAGGCTATGTCTCATTCATAGAAATCGATGGTGAACCGAAGGAAACCAAACCAGGTGAGCACAGCTACATTTAAATGTGTGTGTGTGTGTGTGTGTGAACCTACATTTCCACACACACACTCTAACCACACGCGTGTATCCTGCCTTCAGGTAACAGCATAGGGCTGTACGAGGCTTATTACTCTGTGGACGTGATTTGTGAACCGGAGGCGCCCGTCAAGGTCGTAGAGGCTCAATGTGTCATACAGGTAAAGCTCCAAAGAAACACACACACACACACACACACACACACACACACACACACACACACACAGTTTATTTATTGACTCTACAAACAACAGCATCACCTTAAGTTCAGCTTCAATGAATGCAAACAGGATTTTTAGCGCCTTTAGTAAAATCTTGAGTTTCCTCTGCGACGTGTTTAGCACCATGTTACCAGGTTTTTGCTTCATGGTTAAATATTTGAAGACCTTGGTCAAACCCCCGAAGAGCGCCGCTCTGCAGGTGCCTCTTTGATCCGTCCATCTATTATCATATTCATAACGTGGACAGGAAATGTAATCTTCCCTCTACGCGCGGATCAAACGACTCGTATCACAAGGAGAAGCAGTAACGGGGGGGTCATCTTTGAAACCTTGTCTTCCCAGTGCTCGGTTACCATAACGATCCCCCTCAGTAACGCAAAAGACGAGCTGCTGATGTTTGACGTGACCCTGGAAGGAGACAACCTCACCGGGGAAAGCTCGGTGTCGGTTCCCCCCGGGGAGACTCTGAACTACGTGGCGACGTTCTCCCCCGCCAGGGTGGGGAAGAAGAGAGGCAGGTGAGACCCCCACACCGCCGCCGACGCCCACTTCCTGTTAAAGAAGGCAGAGTTAGCGTGTTGTCGTGTGTTTCCTGTCAGCGTGCTGTTCCAGTCAAAGGTGATGAAGGAGTTCTGGTACCAGCTGGATCTCTACTCTCTCCCTTTCCCAGTCATGTCTCTACCCATCATTCACTGCCCCCTGGGCAGGTAGGTGCATGGTTATCAGCTAACACACACACACGCACACACACACACACACACACACACACACACACACACACACACACACACACACACACACACACTGATGGTCTCTGAAGCCAAACAACCGGTTTGTGTGAAATGAAAGAGTCCCCTCAGGAGCCCCACAGGGACAAAATAGACTTGCTTCAAAGGTAGGAAGAGATGTTTTCAGGTTTGGAACAGAGATAGTTTACACACCATAATTAGCTGCATGCTAATTACACACACCGCTAATCGGTTGGATTAATTAGAAATGGATCGTTTTGATCCTTGGGGGGCGTTTATGCCTAAAAACCAGGATGAGCCGTACTGCAGCAGTACTTATCAGTCTGTACGGCTTATTTACAGTAGTTTGCTGAACACAAAAAATGTGTGTGTGTGTGTGTTCCAGGTGGACCAAAATAGCCTTCCCCATCGTCAACCCGACGGCTGAGCCTATGAAGCTTTTTATCACCAACAACAACCCCAGAAACTTCATGATGGAGAAGACCCCGGTGTGTCCCGTTGGTCCGTCCTTCTATTTTCTGATGTCACTCGCAGCTCATAGGCTGTGGGATTGGACAGCGACTGTCAGCTGGTGCAGGGGGGAGGACGTTGTGTTTTTATAAGGCTGTGGGGAGACCTATCAGGGTGATCCGGAGGCTTTCATAGTCTCTCTCCTCCCTCCTCCAGGTGACCATGCAGCCCCACTCCTGCACCCCATTCGCGGTCTGCTTTCGCCCGTCATCCATCGGCAAGGGGAAACACAAGGCAACGATCACAATCATATGCCCTGAGGTGATAAATATAACACACACACACACACACACGTGTACAAACACAGAGAGAGAATAGATGACATAAATCACCGTCCCCCCCTGCCTTCACAAACACATAATAACACCCGGCGACGCACACACACGATCAGGAGGAGCTCTTTGATTGGTTCACGTAGGTGCTTCGGTTTTATTTACTGCCTCATCACTCCCAATCATCCATATGCTGCTGGGGGCGATCCGATCACCTCGTAAAGCTGCTCGTCCAACCAGATTGGACATTTATTTAAGGAAGTAAACATGTAAACAACAACAAGATGTTTGATGACTGAAAGATCCGGAGAAACTTATTGATGGATTCTTTCTTGCCCTTGTGACCTCGCCCGTTTTTCTGTAATCCTGTCGTGCCTTCTCCTTTTTTTTTTTTTTTTTTAACTTCCTGTCTCCCCCACACATCCCTGGCCACTGGCGTGTGTGTTAATCCATCTCTGTCTTTAGATGCAGGAATGGTGTGTGTTTTTGAGTGGATGTGGGATTAGTCCAGGGATTGAGGAGCCTCTGAGAATCTCGTCTCTGATTGGCTCCACCGCCTCCATCACCATTCCCATCAAAAACCCCACCGAGTGCCTGGCCACGCTCTCCATCACACTCACAGGTCACCGGCGCCATTTGTCTGTTTTTCATCCTTCATTCATGTCACTGGCTCCTTGACAAACTAATAGTGTGTGTGTGTGTGTGTGTGTGTGTGTGTGTGTGTGTGTGTGTGTGTGTGTGTGTGTGTGTCTGTGTGTGTGTGTGTGTGTGTCTGTGTGTGTGTGTGTGTGTGTGTGAACGTCTTCAGATGAGGACCCGAGTGCAGTCCCAGAGTCCCAACGAGCCTCTCCAGAAAAGAAGAAGAAGAGGACCAGTGTCTTCTCCATCCCCCTGACTCACACTGAAGGTGTGACTGAATGCTAACGCTAACGTGGCTACTGGACGTGTAAACAGACGACATAAACCAAACTGGTTTCATCCAGAACAAAGCCGATAACACAATGCAGCAGATGCTCGGTGTTTGCTGCTGTGAACACGGTTGTAGAGCTTCTTGGCTGACAGGAGGAATTCGGAGAACTTCTCGTCTTCATCAGCTCTTCATGAATAAACCTGAGACCACATCACAGGAAGGGTCCTCAAAAAAGCGGTTTTCAAGACGCCCGATGCATTTTAATGAGTCGATCTTTTAGCGGTTAACCAGGAGAACGTGAGTTGATAACTGTGTGTGTGTGTGTGTTTCCTCCTTCCTGGACGGCAGGGATTCGTCTTACTGAAGAAGACCACATCGATGTGCCGGTGGTGTTTTCGCCCGTCTCTGTGGATCCCCAACAGGCTTGGCTCTGCTTCACTTTGACCCCCATCGACCATCAAGGGGGCCACAGCAGTGCCGATAAGGAGGATGAGGATAGGAGGTGTGTGTGCGTGTGTGTGTGTGTGTGTGTGTGTGTGTGTGTGTCGTCTGTCACACACATTCACGACAATCCTTTCACCTTCACTACAAAACAGCAGCCAGACTAAAAATTCTCGTCTTTACAAAGGAAAAAAAAAAAATCTAACATATTTTACGTGAATGTTTCAGGTGGGAGCAGGACGACCAGACCGTCCGTTGGGTTTACCCGCTCCACGGGATTCCGCTATGAGAACCCGCCACAGCGCCATGCGATGTCAACCAATATGCCAGCTTAAGAGAAAGTTCAATGTACTGGTGTATGTTAAACAAGAGGAGCTCGTCTCAGGTGAGGGAAAGCCTTCAGAGAGAGGGAAGTTCGAGTTCGGAGGTAACGACGTCCCAACGTTTGTTCTCTGTTCTCAGCGTTGTTGGTGACGTTAGCAGGTAAATTGAGCCGTGTCGCTACGCTGCCCACGTTTCCTCTGTGGGCAGCGTAGCGACGCGCTTCTGTTGGTCATTTAACCGCCTCACCTGTGCACGACTCCCCGTTCGTTGTCAGCTGTGCTGACGTTCTGCAGCCACAAATGTTTTTGTCAAGTATTCAATAAATGACATTTTTCTATTCATGCTAAGTTTGTATTACTTCAGGCCGAACGCATATTACTATAAACATCGTTAAATGTGTAGAAGGAGATCTCGAAAAAGACGCGATACACACAAATGCATGCTGGGAAATGAAGTTCATGCTTTGTGCACACAGAGGGGGAGGAGTGTGTTTTGTTGTTGAGATTTAGCAGCTTTTGAGTTAAATCCTCTCCTGCCTACAGAAAAGCTGCTCCTTTGGTCGTGTTACCAGGGAAAGCAAACAAAAACCATCATACGCACAAAAAGAAAAAGAAACCACGCTGTCACATCCTGAGACGCACAATCCACAGACGCACACGACACCAAAGCCAATCAAACAAACAAACAAACAAACAAACAAACAAACATGCAGACGCACGCAGTCAGACGGAGAGATCTAGGTCTGCACAAACAGTCCCAGAGAGCACTGAACACACACACACACACAGTCTGAGAGAAACACACAAACGCTTCAGAAGTTAAAAGGCGCTGCACACACTCAGAAACACACACACACACACACACACACACACCTCCCGGCTGTGGGGAAAACAAACAGATGCTAATAAGTCGGCGAAACAACACGAACACACTCCCCCGTCGCATCACTCACACACACGCGTGTGATCATCGAACGCTGTGTGTTTAGTGTGTGTGTCGACCAGTCGTGTGCTCCTTCTGCAGCACGCCCCCCACCCCCCATCTGGTGGGTGTGGCCTCTGCATTCATCTGTTACTACTGGCTGCTGCTGCTAGCTAAAGGTTACCTCAGGAAGGCTTCCTCATTAGCAGCCTCAACAGCGTTCAGCGTGTAAGGTCACGTCCCAGAGGGGAACGCAACCAAAAGCAAAACCACGGAGCGGTTCTGTGGATCCAAAACACCCGTGTTCTCGCCCACCGCTGCTTGTCCTCCTGTTCTGAAGGAAAACAAATGAAATCACAGCAAAAGGAACTTAAAAAAAGGAAGATTCGCTGGTTTCCAGAGACCAGGTGTGTTTTTTTTGACTGCGAAATAAGATCAACTAATGCTGACGTCAGATAGAATACCATCAGGGTTCTAACGACAGAATGTTTAGTGTTATGTATGCATTAATATTTTTATTGCAGATTAGCATCACCTGTCGTCACGTCCCAGTGGAACCCACAGGTAAACCACCTTTTTTAATACTCTGTTCTATTTAAGGGGACCATACTGTCTGATCTACAAGTGACACGTAAGCTTTCCCCGTCGGTTTCTCCGTCGGTTTCCCCGTCGGTTCTCCAGGCCGACCTCCCGCTGAGTGAAGAGCGTTCATCTATCAGCTCCAGTCCATTAATGAGGCGTGCCCGCTGGAATCAATAGCTCCCAGAGCTAATGACTCCTCCATGAGGAAATGATGGGGGGGGGTGCTGCTAATAGGTTCTTCCATTATCTGCACATTACTTCTCTGTCATGGGCGTCGAGACGAGGAGACCAAGAATCATGAACTGAAGCTGGATTATTAAAGTCCGGTTTATCGAATCAGGAGAACATTCAAATGATGCTAGCATCACCTTTAGTGACGTCATGAAATCTCAAATGCGACGTCCCTCGTTCCCCGTGGTTCGGGGACAACCATGGGGGACGATTTTGATGAAGGCAAAATCTCCCTGACGCTAAGAATCGTCGTTTTTGATTTGGTTTATTAAAAAAAAAAAACACGATAAAGTGAATTTTGCTTTAAACAAGACCTTTTAAGATAGCGTGATGTTTTATGGAGACACGTTAATGAGACATGTTGCATCACGACGACCCTTAATGGCTCTTTATTTGTGTTAATGCTCCTCATCAGCTGCCCTAATGAGGGATTATTCAGATACCTCTAATATTCCTATTAAAGCTAAAGTATTCACCTCCGTCGGTGTCATTATCCATCTTTTATAAAACGTTCACTTTTCTCTGCAGCTCCTCTTTCACCTCCTTGTCCTTTGTGATTGGTGTAGATTGAATATGTAAAACCCATAAGGGGGTAATGGCATTTTCAGGGTTCACCTCATCAGTGTGCTTCAAGAAAAGAGCCAAAGTCACCCAAGTTTCACACGTTCAGCCGGTATCAGCCGGATGATGAGCCATAAATGCTAGTAATGGTTCCGATGTCCCCCCGCCGTAAAATCTTACCAAATTTGTTTTATTCTTTCCTTTCCCTTGAGATCCTCTCATCAAAAAAAAAAAGACATCCGTGGATATTCTCTAAATGACAGTAACCAGGACAACCTTGAAAACTGCAGCGACCGTTCCAGGAGGCTCGCTGGCGTCTATTTAGTTCATCAAGCCACACGAGCCTCTGGTCGTCTCGACGGAAGCGTCGGATGTGAGCTCAATTCCCTCAAATATGTCTGGATTGGGTCTTGCAGGAGGCGTGTGCGGCGTTCTAGTCAACTCAAGCGACCTTTAACCTCCCGCAGTTCATCCACCCTTGTGTCTGATTGGACGTCGGCGCCAAACCGGCCTCGCCTGAGGTGTTCAGGCTTAACGACGGGGACGGACCGACAACCTGGAAACTATTATTAATGGTTATTAAGCCCCCGCTGACGTTTCATCCGAACGGATGAACAGCTGGCGAGAAACATCTGGACCGCTGGCGTCGTTTCAGCAGGGGGACAATCTTAAATCACTTTTATTCGCCACCTCGGAACAAATCTGCACCCTTTTAGGTTTTCGTTTGGGGTTTTTTTTTGGGATGCGGCGTTCACCTCTGTGGTGCGTCCACATATGGAGCTGTCCTAAGCTTCACCTTGTGCCTGTGGAATTATTCACAAGGCAGTTACGCTCAGTTATGCGTCCATTAAGCACCATCTGCAGCCTGCCGGGCCAAGAACGGAGGGATGGGATGGGAGACGGAGGAATGGAGCGATAGATAGAGGATGGAGGGAGGGAGGGAGGGAGGGAGTGAAGGACGTGGGGGAGGAAAGCAAAGTATATGGTTGGATATAGATGATGGAGAAAAGGGGGGAGGGGGAGCGATAAAAGATGAGAGATGATAAAGTGAAGTGTAAAAGGTGGGTGTTTGGTCGAGGATGAAGGGAAGACAGTCTCAGTCATTTCTTGCATAGCATCTATAATAGAATGTGTGTGTGTGTGTGTGTGTGTGCACGTGTGTGTGTGTGTGTGCGTGTGCGTGTGTGTGTGTGTGTGTGTGTGTGTGTGTGCCGTCTCCATCAGTGACCCACGCCAGTGTGTTTGCGCTCTTGTTGATTGTTGATTTCTGTTCGTAGATTACCTGCAGAAATGTGCTCCCCCGTCCGCCGCCGGTGGGTTGCCCCGGCAACAGATGAGCCAAGCCATCAGTAATTGGAGGTATGGGGGGGTGGGGGTGGGCTGATGATGCCTGCAGCCGCTGGAGATCATGCCGAAGTCTCAGCGGCGACGGCGTGGGGTTGTGACAGGAAAACACAGTTGAAAAAGCCTTTTTATGCATCTGGGGAGTTCATATGAGCAAAAATACAGAGTGTGAATAAATAGTTTGGATCCCTGCTCTGTCATTTTACAGAACGTGGTAAAATCTGCAGCGCGACCTCGTAAAATATGCATAAAATTGGAAATACTTGCATACAAACGCTCCATTCAGCGACACTCCATGTGGCTAAAAGCTGCTCGTGTGTTAGCATTTCGACCTGGAGCGCTCACTTCCTGCCAGATTGTCCTGCAGACGAGAAAAGTTTACCTTTAATTCTGTAATTCAGTTACTTTGATGTCATCGTACTTTCTCTTTGTCCTCCCGACGTCATCAAATGCTAACGACCTTTTCGAAGGGTTAATTGTCTGTTTGCTTCAAGGATCTCGCAACGGCAAACGTTTTTCAGGGTTCCTCCTCCGCGACTCGACCTGGCGACTCGACCTCCCGCGACCTTTCTTTGTGACGCTATCTGCAGCTTCGAGGTGAGAGTAATCTGGAATGAGACGTTTGCGTCGTGACTCGTTCACGCCTTCTGTTTTGAAGTCGAAGCTCATTCCCGATGGTGGATGCTACTGTTGTTAGCATTCAGCACGATGTTGATTTGGACTAAGCTGGGATGACGGACTGCTAACGTGATCTGATGGGCCTCGGGCAGGCTTGTAAAACTTAAAAAATCCCACTAAATTTAAATAAATAATAGGAGAGTGATACTGGGGATAGAAACGCTTTGGATTGGAGGCGGCTTTGATGTCTTCTGACGGCCGGCCACATGGCGCTGGCGTGAACTAATCCTTTTGCTTTCCCAGACATTCCTAAATGGATTATCTACGTTGCGGCTTAATACTATTTCATTTTCACTCTGTCACTGAGTCCTATTCCCATACATCACTCACGCTGGGATTCAATTAGCACGGCAGTAATTAAGCAGGGGCGGAATTTCTCCCTGAAACGCCAGCAGAAGTGTGTGTGTGTGTGTGTGTTCCTGTGTGTGTGTGTGTGTGTGTGTGTGTGTGTGTGTGTGTGTGTGTGTGTGTGTGTGTGTGTGTGTGTGTGTGTGTGTGTGCGCAAAGAGGCTGCAAAATGAGTTGTTTTCAGTTTTATATCGTCCTCACTTGTCGCCATGCAACTTAACTGCCGCCCAACACACACACACACACACCGATGTACCTTAAAATGTGTAGACACACAAGAGGAAATGACATCATCATCTAGTTTAGGTATAAAGATGTTATTTTAATGGCTCGTTTTCTGCCACATGCTCCACACAGACATCAAATTTCCAGAACATGTTCAGATTTTTTGTGACACCGGTGGAACAGAACCGCCCCAAGGAGGTGATAAAAAGTTATAATCCACTAGAAAAGTCACACAAGGCGACTGGAGAGTGTAGAATCTCTTTTCATCATTTAATCTTCACAGCAGACGTCTACCCGCCTCCTGATTATTTTTACTTCAATACTTTGATGTCAAGTAACGGAAACTATTTATACGAGAGAGTAAATAGAATCTGCACACATCAGCGCGCATAACAAGACACAACCCGTCCTCCCCCATTACAGCACAGGACGGTCCGGTGTGTCGGAGCACCTGCCGGTCCCGACGGCCAATCAGAAGCCAGCCTGTCTCCCCCCGAAACAACCGCCAGGTCTTTGAAGTAAAATCTAATTATTGCTGCAGCACTTCTCTCTGAGCGCTGGATGTGTGTGTCCACACTGTGTGTGCGTGTGCGTGTGTGTGTGTGTGTGTGTGTGTGTGTGTGTGTGTGTGTGTGTGTGTGTGTGTGCACCTATCAAAACTCCCTCTGATGAACATGACAGAAAAGATGGGGAGTAAGAACAAGCAGCTCAACCCTGCTTTCATCTCCTCACCGCCTGAAAACTCCAACTCTGACACGCGAGGAATCAAATCCGTGTGTGTGTGTGTGTGTGTGTGTGTGTGTGTGTGTGTGTGTGTGTGTGTGTGACACATTGTTCCATTTTTCATGTTGCTGATCACCACAGGCGTCGGCACTGGGCTCACATCAGAGTGTTTGACGAGGCCTCACATGCGTGTGAGGGACAGCCGGCGCGTGTTTTCCTGGTTGGTTCAACTCCTCGTGTCGGAGTTTGGAAGCGGCTTTGATGTCTTTACAGATTGTGTGCGCCTGTGCCTCGTTGTGTTTGTCTCCTTTTGTGTTAAGTGTGTTTTACACTCTTTGAACACTGAATGATGGTTTCTGCGGGTATCTTTGTGAATGATGAGCCGGCGCTGTTTGTATTTTTGTGCGTTTCGTGTTCATTTTTTTCTCCCGGCGAGCGCCCGGCACCTGTGCCTCGTCTCCCGCCTGCCGATGGAGACAGATAGGAGGCCGGGAAAGCGCGGTGGCAGGATATGAAATATGCTAATGAACCAACATAATAATAACCCGCCATCACACGCGTGCCAGGAAGAGAATGAAAAACTTTGCAGAGGATTTTTGTCTTCTTTCGACCTTGTTTAAAGAAAAAAATTCAAATCACCGGGGAGAGAATTTGCTGCTTTTGATAAATATTGCGAACATCAGGCGAGTCCGGGATGAATGGAGTCATCAATCAGGAGGGAAACAAAGTCCTTTCTTCTACTTTAAGGACACACCAACGTCAGCGGCGGATCGCAAAACATATTTAATTACAAGTAGATGCATTTGTGATCAACACTGATCTTCTTGACACTGTAAGGACTGAACGGGTGTTTTTCTGCAGAACCGTAACAGCTGGTGACATTTCAGATCTTCATCTCCTGCTGTGAGGAAGAGGAGAGGAGATGATATTAAAAGAAGCTCATTTAAACCTCCACTGAAGGAATGGAACCCAACCTGTGGTCAAACCCAGTCTGCTTTATGCTCCCAATACACAACCTTACTATTTTTAACCATTATTCCAATTTATCAGCCATTTCTTTGTTTTTTCTCACCCTTATTTCAAAGCACGAATTAAAAATGCGCACAGAATGTCAGAAGCAAACGTGTGATAAGGATTTAATTGGTCCGGATGCGTTGAACTCTGCCGGCTGCAGTGACCTCAAGAGTTTGACCCGCTCAGTATTCAACAACCAGCTCTGTTTGTTTATGAGGGCGAAATGGTATTAATTAAAAATGAGATTTTATCAGCTCCGGTGTTTTGTACCTGCTGCTCCGACACAACCAGACAAATAGATTAAAAATACATCATAGATAGAATAGTGGAGAGGATTAGGAAAAACACCATTAAAGAAACAGCAATCCATCGAGTGTGTGGGGGGGGGGGGCATCATAAATAAAAACTGTTTCAACCAAATGGATTCACAATATTCTCATTTAAAAGAGGCTTTCTTTATCTTCACACACACACACACACACACACACACACACACACACAGCTGGAGCGATGCTGAGCACTCAGCCATCCGGGTTGCATTCCTAACAACATTAACTGCATAAATTCTTTTCCCATGACCAGAGTCGTCGCCTCCATCACGCAGTCAAACGTCGCCGGTTTCCAACGATCAGAGGAAAGAAATGCATGAAAGTTTAGAATCTCAGGCTCATAATTCATGTGTGAATCTGGTGTCTGGTGGCGGCACGTTAAAAATAAGTACGTACAAAGTTAAAGTGATGAATTAGTTCATGTAAACATTCATTTACCAAGTCAAAACTGTAATATTATAGAATTAGGAGATAGTAAATGTAGTACTTTTTATATTTCTGACACTGCAAAACTATTATTTCTGAATTAGGGTTATGATTTATGAATAATTTTAAATCCTGCGTAGCTTTTTCAAGTGTTTTCCTTTCCTTGGTTGTGAGAATTTGCCTCCATATAAATTTTTATGACTAATTGCAGCTATTTTCTGTGAAATTGTATTTTTTTTCTTTGAATTAGAGGCCCTGCCAGAAGTTTCTGCACTCATTTCCATCTGAAAGCAGATCGGGTTGATTTCTTTCTAGTCCACGTTCACAGTTTTAATCTGGTGAATTAATCTAGTTCTCAATTCATGACGTCACCGCCCCTCCAGACAGCCTGGAGCGTTTGAAAAAGTCCTGGGGTGGATTAGCCGCTGTGTTTCTGCCCTTGGATGCAGTAAACAAGTAAACATCGGTAAACATGTTTACTGATGATGTCACCGGTTCGGTTCAGGAGACACCGGCGCGCCCTTTCAAAATAAAACACCTCTGAGCTGTGATGAAGAGGAGGAGATGACAGGGGAGGCGGATCAGCTGTTAGCCAATTAAAGCCAACCTGAGACCTCCAGGGGCAGAGATGTCATCCGTCCACCCCCCACCCCCCCTCTTTCACCTCCATCTCCAGCCTCCCCCCTGCCTCCCCCCTGCCTCCCCCCTCATCATTGCCCATTATTCTCCTGATGGGGAGTAAACAAGGCCATCTCCTCCCTCCATCACCCCCCCCATGCCTCCATTCTTTCCGGCTGAATAAACAGACGGACGGCTGCGCCTCCTTCCCCCCCCTCCATCCTCCCTCCCCCACTCCCTCCTGTCTCCGTTCCTCCGTCTCGTCTCAGGCTGTCATTAGTATGCAGTAGAAACAACCTCCATGTCCCCCCCACTTCCTCTCGACCCTCGCTGCGACATGAGTCCCTATGTCATCCAACGATGGCTCCTACGGCGCGTTATAACGTGTATAATAAGGGGTGACGCGCATCTGAAGTCACGACCCCCAGTGGTTTATTCATTGTCTACCATTTCATTCCAGACCCATCCTTTCTGTGACGTCACCACACACCTGGTTTTGACTCCTCCCATCCTCACCTGCAGCCCATCAGCCTATCAGGACTTAGACGGGGCCGTTTTGCGCGTCCTGCTGCTGATCGGATCCGTTTCCCAACCCGCGGATTTTATTCTGGTTTTTATTATTATTATTTATTTATTAATCTATCAATTAATTAATTTCACAAATCATTTCACGTCCTGACCGAGGAGGAGGGATTTCTAACTTCATAAAGGTGTGATCCGGATCAACTAGTCCATGGATCCACGTTGTGACGCTCTGACACCCCCTCGCCCCCCCCCCTCTCTTTAGGACCCTGTAGCACCTGCTGATCCCGGATCGTGACGTCACGCGGTGGGCGGCGGAGGGTCTCCTGCGCGGCGGCGGCGGAGCTCAGAGGCGCAGCGTCCGTCCAGCGCGCAACGCAGGCGGTCGCGGAAGACTTGCCCCCCCTCCCGCCCCCCAGCCTGATTCCCTCACACGCAAACACGCGCATCCTCCTCATCGGAACCGGTTCTACCCCCGCCCCCACCCCACCGCCATGTCGTCCGCTGTCACCGAGACCGAGGAGTCTGCGCGCAGCTCCCCCCTGACGCCGCTGAAGATGGTGGGGCTGCTGTGCGTCTTCCTGGCGCTCTGCCTGGACGTGGGGGCCGTGATGAGCCCGGCGTGGGTCACCGCCGACGACCAGTACTACCTGTCCCTGTGGGAGTCCTGCTGGAAGCCGGCGAGCACCGACAACTGGCAGTGCAGCAGCACGCTGGGCTCAGGTAACCGCTCCGTCCCCCCCCCCCGGCCGGTGCGCACGGGACGGGACGGCGGGTCGGTAACGCGCGTTGTTGGAGCAGTTTGTGGTGTAATCTGGTGGTTGTGAGTGATGCTGATGGTGGTGACTGATGGATGCCCCCACATCTCTGGCGTTCCTAGAGGGAGGTGTTGACCCCCCCCCCCCCCCCGTCTCCATCCAACCACAACAAAGCCCGGTCCCGACAGCCAGACGCTCCGGGGACCTGCGTGGAGGTGAAATGAAGGGAAAACTTCAACGGATTTGATTTCTAATCTATTGATTTCAATCCCTGTTTGTCGCACCTGCCCCCCCCACCCCCCACCTTCCTCCTCAGAGGTGCAGATGTGACAGCAGGAGCTGTGGTAAATACCAAACCTGTGGTTAACGGGCACACAAAGCAGCCACAGGTCTTTCAGGGAGGGGCTGCAGAGGAATTCAGGCTGGAATCATCAGATTATAATCCAGAATTAACAGATTAGGACCAGTTTGTCTGGTAATCTGACACCCAGTGATTTTAATGAGTCACCTTGAACTCTGGGTAATTGTGCCGACTGTTTGTCTCCACCAAACCGGTCCTGATCGATCACCAATGAGACCCCCCCAGATCAGAGTCACCCCTGAGGTGTGTGTGTGTGTGTGTGTGTGTGTGTGTGTGTGTGTGTGTGTGTGTGTGTGTTTGTCCACCTTCATGGTAGAGCTCCTTAACTCCTGGGCGTCGCCTTTAAGTCATTCATTGATCATCGCTGGGGAGGGAGTCCCGGCGCCGACTCCAGAGTTAACCCTGTCTCACTTCTATTCCTTATTACCCCCCTCTGCTGTCCAGAAACCAGCCTTGTTGCTGTTGTTGTGCCCAGGAGAGGACTTGCAGTTATTTTTTGGGGGGCGTGGGGGGGCAGATGGATTGGTTTCCAGGGAAACCAGAGTTCACAAGCCATCCTTTAATTGAGGTGAAAGAGACATTATTTATCGCCACGGCGACAGGATGGGAGCTACCCGGTGCCAATAGCACAGGGGGGGCATTAAAAATATATCTATTCGTGTGTGTGTGTGTGTGTGTGTGTGTGTGTGTGTGTGTGTGTGTGTGTGTGTGTGTGTGTGTGTGTAAGAGGCTACTGCGTTTAGCTGACCTATTTCTGGACAGTCTCCTCTGAAGCCCGGCTGAATATTTCATGTCACACTCTGATTTCTCTGTTGTTACATCTCTGCACCACCTCTCCTAGGACCTACACACACACACACACACACACACACACACACACACACACACACACACACACACACACACACACACACCACAGAGCAGGATCCTCTTCCTAATGAGGGGTCTGGGTGCGACAGGTGAGCCTCACCAACACACATGTTGATCTAACACACACCAGCGTCTGGTGTGTTTTGACGCCTCCTTTTCACTCATTGGCTGATTCTCCTTTTTATTATTGTAAATCGGACAAATCGCTGCGAGAATAATTGTCATCTCACCCCCCCCTGCTCGGCGGCACCAACTGACGTTGGTGGTTATTTCTGGATTAATCAGAATGGCTTTTGTTAATTTTTGTCTGATTGGTTCTGAGGAAGAATCTGTTTGATTTTGGTGGTGATCCGGGTCATTTTAGACCCACAATGCACTGCTCGTGTTCATTGAGGAGATTCTCGTAAAAGAGCTGCAGTTCTCCTACCAGTAGGGGGCGCCAGGAGGAACGGGAGCTCCATTAAATGTAGTTGTAGAAAAAAAAGGTGTGGAATTGATCAGAGGTATAAATAACACATAATTAATATGCATAAATTCATAAATTCAAACTGAAAAATTTATTTTCGCTAGGATTCTTTGATCGGAATCCTAGCGATTAGCAGATAGATTGGTTTGACTCGGCCCAGATTTTATAGCCCTGGTGAACCGACCAATCAGGAGCTTCCTAGACGGTTAACACCTCAGAGATGAAGACGGCGTTACAGCGCCGCCCTGCTGTGAAAATAGCCAGAGGAAACAGTTGGTTAGCTTGTAGCGTGTTAGTTTGTGTGTTCCCGCCAGTTAGCCACCATTAGCTCACGGGCTACGACAAGTTAAGTATGTATATGTATGAATAACTGGAATAATAATAATAGCTAAAATACACAAAACAATCATTATAAATGTACTTTTAATTGTTTTATTGGACATTATGTGGTTAAAACTAAACCCCTAACAATCTCTGACATTATAAAGTCATTAAAACTTCAGGCTTCAGGGCCCACCGGAGCCAAACTGGGATCAGACTGGGTCTGATATGCATGTGAGGAATGCGTCTGTGTTTTATCCCGACAGCAGAACATCCATCAGCTCCCAACACAAACCCTGCATTGGAGCGGCGCTCGCTCCGGACCAGCAAAATACTGTAATGTATGCAGAGACAGATCATTTAATACCTCAATCAGAGGACAGAATCACAACACGCGCCGCGCACGCTGTAATTAATGTGAGCGGGATGGGAAAGCGGCGGCGTAAAGGAAGAGCCTGGCTGTGCAGAGCCGAGCTGAACTGTTGCCTGAAGAGCAGCTGCAGTAATTATAAGACCAGTTTCCCTATTAAATGATGCAGGTAGTATTATGGTGTTGTTATGAAGAGCCTCACAGGCGTGTCCTCACATCCACGCCAGCGCTTTAACATCCCGGCCTCGTGTACGAATAATCAGACCAATCATTATATTAAAGTAAAGAAAAGAAAACCTCCTTCCTGTGATTCCCATGAAGCCAAAGTCTGGAATTTTGGAGTTTTACCAAAAACACGCCGCCATGCATCAGAATAAGAACGTAGGCGTGAATAATATTAAAACACAAGACTTTAGGGAGGAAAAAAACCCGAACGTGTGGAAGCTGGTAGATGAAATTCTTTCCGATCAATATTTTGCTCCACGCCAGCTCTGATTGGCCCGTTCCCAGCAGCGCCCAGCAGCTGTTCTCGGCGCCGGTTCTGCACCGAGCAGCAGACCGGCGTGGAACCGATCCCACCAGCTGTTGAGCATCGAGCAAAACTTTACCAACGTCCCACAGGTCCTGGAAACTGTTTAGAAGTTTGTGAATTTCAGAGTTTTGTGCAGGAGTGTTCCGCTTTTTGGAACGGACTCGTCTGCAGAGGCTGCGTACCTCAAAATGTAAATTCACCGCCTTTAAAGTCCCGATTCTGAAGGTTGTTTCTGCGTTGTTGGGTTTTTTTTTAAATAGGTATCAGTCGAGCCTTGAGAGTCCTGGAAAAGTCCTTGAATTTGGTTTTTTAGGACATTTGATGAGCCCAGATGTTTGTCAGTTGGCGACAAAAATGTTGGTGACGAAAATATCTTTAAACCTTAGCAAGTTGCTCCTCTTCCTCTCCTTCCTTGTCTTTTATTGCCTTTGTTTCCTCAAACCTCTGATCACACACACACACACACACACACACACACACACACACACACACACACACACACACACACACACAGGAGCACAGGTAGCTTTGTCCTTCAGCTGACCTTGACAGGAGAGTCTTTGCTGGATTGGGTTGCAGCCCCTCCGCTCTCCGTTGTGTTTTAATCCAGATTAATTGACGAATGCTTTTAGAATAAAGTGATGAAGGATGTTTCTGATCCTCACAGATCTAATGTGAACACATTCCATGCCGATGCGTTGGTTTCCACGGGTTCTGACCCACATCCTGACGCCTCTGTCGCTGACTTCAGATCCGTCACCAGAGGCCTGAGCGCCGCCTCCTCGCTCGCCGCCCTCTCGTCTTCCTCTATCAGTCTATCGATCCGTCAGTTTCTTTTTACTCCCCAGGCCTTTTTTTCTCCTCTCCTCTCGTCTCCTTCACAACAATCATCCCCTCGTTTCTTTTTTCTGTCTCTCTTTGCTTTCCTCCCTCCTTCCTCCCTCCTTCCTCCCCCTCTCTCCTCCCCCAGGGCATCATTGTTACGTTCCTAATGTTAATCATTTTCCCTTTGTAATTTCTCCCTCCTCCTCCGTCTCTCTTCGGTTGTCTCCAGGGGTCAAGCATCTCCTCCTCTCCATCGTCTCCTCCTCTCTCACACCCCCCCCCTTCAGCTCCCCCCTGACTCTCCCTTTCTCCTCTCGCTGAGCTCAACCCTCAGGAGACGCCGCTTCTATTTGTAGCGGCTGAAACCAGGAATGGGAAATGATGTAGCGTTCGCTTCTGTGGCAGCCAGACAGACAGGGGAATAGCTGGGAAGCAACATCACACACACACACACACACACACACACACACACACACACACACTGGGGGGGCACGAGGGGGGCAAAAGGATGTGCATATGCCCAGACACACATAATCCTTTTGGTGGATGCAAATCAAAGTTTCTTCAAAGCTCTTGCAGAAGCGACACAACAATCCTTCAAACGAACCAAACACAATTTATTTGTGTCCACACAACGACAAAAGGTTGTGGAAGTCTCTGGAATCGACCGGAACTATTTGTATGTGTTTAAATTTGGTTTATTATATCAGTATTTAATCGCTTTAGCTTTGGACACTGAAATGATGGTTAAAAAGTTTTAAACTGGATGTAAAAGAACTTTTTACCCTGGGGGGGGGGCGTTCTGCTGGTTTCTGTGTTGTAAACATGGCAAAGTGAAACGCATCCGACACGTGACGTCACATCAGGCGTGAAGCCTGATCGGTTATTCCAGGGTACCGGGAATCCAAACGATGCAGGATCCTTCTAAACCGGAGGAGGAGGAATCGTCCAATCACAGCAGAGCTTTGTGATTGGTTCGTTTTCGCACGCGCCTGACGGATCCGCGTGGTTCTGCTTTGTGGTTCTGGTGGCGTTGAAAATGTGCTGCGTTCACGCAAAACCTCCAAATTACTACAGCAGTTAATCTGCGTGACAGCTTGGAGTGGATTAGAAGATAAGAAAATAAAAGTGACAGTGGGTAATCCGGTCACACGGCAAACAGTCACACAGGTAGTTCTCACAAGTCAGCACGGTGTGTGTGTGTGTGTGTGTGTGTGTGTGTGTGTGTGTGTGTGTGAGAGAGAGAGAATCCTACAGATGTCTGTACTGTACTTTTTTTCCTGTGTCAGGATGTAATTTGAAAAATTCAAATGTGCCAAAGCGAGGCTTTGCATAATGTTTGCATATTGCAGTTAAAGCTGTGTGTGTGTGTGTGTGTGTGTGTGTGTGTGTGTGTGTGTGTGTGTGTGTGTGTGTGTTTGCGCGTCCACGCTACAATGAAAGTATAAAATGCACCTTTAAGGATTGAAAAAAAAAAAAAAAACGACATTCAAAATGCAACTTTATTGGTCACAGGTGGCCAAACAAAACGTTTGTTTTGTACTAAATGGAAGTTGCAAAGTCTCATTTAAGAGTAGACCAATATATAAGTGTGTGTGTGTGTGTGTGTGTGTGTGTGTGTGTGTTCTGATTCTATTCCTACAATCAGATTAAAGTTATTTTATGTAAATTGCTGAAATAGTTAGAAATGTTTTGACAGATCAATATTGATTAAAACTGATCTGCCTCTCCCCTCAGGGGGGGGGGGCTGTGGGGAGTTGGGGGGGGTTTGCTGATCTGTTGCTGAACAAAGTCTTTTCACATCTGATTGGTTATTTGATTCCTTTTCCTGTCGTCTGATTGGCTGAAGCTGATCCAGGACCAGCTACTCTGTTTGGATGAAAGTTAATCATGAGTTCATTATTATCTTGTAACATTTGGATGGAGCTGATTGGCTGAAATCGACCTCGGCGTCACTCGATCTGAATACATTTCTGCTTTGTTTCACAAGACGCTCCTGATCAGAGCGGAGATCCATCTTTTACATCTTCTCTTCTCTCTCATCTTTAATTTCCTCCCTCCTCGCCTCCCGCCGCCGCCGCATCGTCCCTCACCTCCGTCTCCTCTGAATCTCTCATCTGTCCTTATCTCTCCGTTGCACCGTCCATCTTTTTTTTCCCGGTAGTAAATTTAGACACAGCGTGTAATTACACACCTTAAAACGCTGGAAAATAAAAATAAATTGACTCCTGCAGGAGGTGTCGGCGCCATCCACTGGGCATCAGCCGCCGCGCCTCCTGGAGGTCAAAGGTTACAAACTCTCCACTGGATGGGAATCTGGACCCGGAATGAATCCAAAACAGACCTGACTCATTCTGTCGAACCGCCGTGACCTCCGACCTTTAGGGTCAGCAGAGGTCGCCGTGAACGATTTAACTGTTATTATTTAAAAAGTTTTGTGCCGTCCTTTCACTGCTGCAGGAGGCCATGTTTGAAGTCCTTAGAGGGGATCTGGACTACAGAGTTAGTGTGTGTGTGTGTGTGTGTGTGTGTGTGTGTGTGTTCAGAGTGCATCATACACTCCCTATATATAACCTCGGACAGACTTTGATGAGTTGCCAGCAAAGCTTTTCTGTCCGGCTCAGGTGGACTAAGTGCTCTCTCTCTCTCTATTGCTCCTCCTCCTCCTCTTCCTCCTCCTCCTCGGCGTTACTTTTCCCGCTGCCCTCCTTCTGTCCTTGTAACGTTCTGCCAAAGCCTCTCCACATGTTTCTCCTCTTTTATCGCCCGTCACCCTCTCAGACGCTCGTCGCCACCAGACCTCCTCATCGCCCTCGTCTGGTTCCCTCACTTCCTTCATTCTCTTTGTCTTGATTTCTTTTTGCTCCTCATGTCTTCACCTTTTTAATTACATCTCTTCCCTCCTTTCTTTTACCTCCTCCTTCTCATTATTACTATATTTCCTGTCATTATTTCCTTCCTTTTCATGCCATTCCTTCATCCCTTTCTGTTCTTTCCTCTCTTCTTTCCTCCCATATCCCTCGTTCCTTCATTTTTACATCATTTCCTTTCTTTTTCTTTCCTCCCTTCTCCCTCATTTATGCGTCCGTGCTTCATTAATTTCATCATTATTCTTCCTGGTTGCCTTTTCTTTGTTTCTTTCTTTATCACCCGACTTTCTCGGCGATCCCATCTTTCAGTCCACTCCCCATCCCTTCCTCCCTTCTTTTTCTTTCCTATTTTATAACGTTCTGACACAACAATGCATCTCAAAATCACCTCCCGCACGACTTCAGGGGCGAATCGAAGTTTTACATTTTTTCCCTCGTTGTATTGATTTACAAATGTCTCGCTTTCTTCTTCTCTACGCCTCTTCATCCCTCTTTTTTCCCCCCACCCTCCTCCATCATTCCAGACTGGCAGGTTGCTACACTGGCCCTGTTGCTAGGGGGCGGAGCCCTGGTGCTGATGTCATTCCTGGTCGCCCTGGTTGCTGTGTGCATCGGCACGAGACGGCGTTTCTATGCACCCGTCGCCCTGATGCTGTTCGCAGCAGGTCAGCCAGCACACACACACACACACACACACACACACACACACACACACACACACACACACACACACACACACACACACACACACAGAAGTGTGTGGAGGAGCACACGCTCATTATGTGCTGGAACACACACATTTAATAAGCCAGTTTAGAGCAGGTAGCCAGACACTCTGTTTGCTGACGTGCGTCCAGAAGATAAACCCGTCTGTCTTCACGTTCATGATTCTCTCAAGCTGATGTGGAGAAAATGGTATTTTTATGAGTCTGGGTCGGCGGGGTCAGAGTGGAGCGCCACACCTGTCCGTTTAATTTCCCGGTCATGATTCCACCTTTTTCTTCCCATTTTCACCTCCGAGAAATAATTGGAAAACTTCATTTTTTTTCTCGTGGTGAAATGTTTCGGTTTGGGTGTTTTCCCCTCAAACGCACCACCTTCCTCTTCCTCTCCTCGTCATCCTCATCCTCTTTCGTCTGACCCATTTGTCTGAGTCTGATCCGTCTCCATCCACCCGTCTTCCTCTTCCCTTTCTCCTCCGCCGCCGTCTCCTCCCCTCCTCCTCTTCTCTCGCCTGATCAACTTTGATTTATTATGTTTTTCCAAAGTGTGGTAAATGAACTAAGCAGAGCTAAATGACATTCCCTGCGGGAGTGCGACGCTGTTCTCGACCCAACGGAAGGTGATTTCATCTATTTTTTGTACAGTTTGGTGTAAAAGAAAAACAAGAAATCTAATAAAACAATATAAATATATAAAATACCCCCCCCTGCTGTGTGATGCATCATTGCAAAGCCGTGAGTACAAATATTTTCCCACACATATTTGTATTATTGTACAGCGGTGGTTTTAGGGTTGATAAATTCCTCACTACATCATTGTTTCTTCACATTTACAGCCTCCTGCCTCCCCCAGCTGCTGCCCAGGCTGGGGTCCCGCTGTAAACTAACGCTAAATAAAATTAATGTTCATTTTTTTCAAACATCCTCTTTTGTACGGTCCTGATTCTGCAGAAGATGTCTAATCTCAACTCACCTGGATTTGCATGAAACGAGTGGACAGAAAACACTTGGGAAACATTTCATTTGAAAACAAGAACTTAATAAAGATAAGAATACTATTAGCTAAATGCTAACGTTAAAATGCTTCGAAAAAGCAATGACATCCCAGCCTGAAGCAGGCATCTTCTCTATCACGGCTCCTATTGTTGTTTTGGATGCTACCATGCTAGCATTCGCTAGCTAGCATAAAACCATCTGGTGTTGCAGTGTTAGCTCGTTCCACGAAGTCGTTCCTCAGAATTCCGTCATCGTCCTTTTCCGTTTCCTGACTGTCTGCTCTGTCTTCCAGTCGTTCTCCAGGCCTGCAGTTTGGTTCTCTACCCCATCAAGTTCATCGAGAGCATCAACCTGAGGATCTACCATGAGTTCAACTGGGGTTACGGTCTGGCCTGGGGAGGGACCATCTTCTCCTTCGGTGGTGGGATCCTCTACTGCCTCAACCCCAAGAGCTACGAAGAGTATTATTAGCTCGGGTGACCCAAAGGTCACGGGCTTGGAGAGGTAATCAGGGGCTGAGGATGGGGTTTATGGGTATTTTCTTTTAATGGTTCAATTCCTAAGAACTCTAAGGAATACTACTGACTGGATTTGAGCCAATAATGGTCTTGTCACAAGCCCCCCCATCCCAGCCCCTGGAGAAATTCAAGGGCATTTCTTTTAGTGCCTCCGTCAACAGAGTGTTCGCTAAAGCCGGTGGGCAATTGAGGGTTGGAGGGTGGACAGAAGTCTTCCTAGCTTATTTCTAGGGTAACTGAGACTCTGTAGTAACAAAGGATCGAGGTTTACCACGACAAAGTTCTTTGTTTCCTGTGTGCGACTCATTTGTCAGCGGGAACAACTTGGTTCTCCTGGGAACTGGACTTCAGACTGGGAGGGATTTTAATGTACCATCACGCACTTCCAAAGGCACCGTTAAACATCCGGACCAGACATCTCCAAACCCCCTACCCCCCCAGTCTCCAACTGCATCGCTTCATCTACACCAATGTCTATTTATGAGTTGTGGCGTTTTGCTTTTTGGGTCTCGTCTGGAGCTCCTAAACTTTCACGAGGACGTGGAAGAGGATTAGACGCTACAGTCACACTTCATCAGGTTCCACAAGACGGATCGGTTCCTCTTTGGGGGGTGGGGAGGTAAAACGTTGAATAAAATAAAGATCCTCAATATTCTATTATCGGCCCACTTGTCTGTTACCGCAGCAACCCATCGGGTGTGCGCACGCAGCTGTCGTGATTGATTAGCCGCGGTCAGAGGTGTGAGACAGGCCGCGCTCAGCTGCCTCCCAGGGTTTGCTACACTTCGATTCCCAATCCAGTCGACTTTCGCCGCACCGTGACGATTGGAGCGTCCGTCCTCCTCGTCCGGTTTGTCTGCATCACCACTGTGGATGGGTGTGTCCACTGCGGACAGCGTAGATAAATGTGTTTACGTCGCTCACGTCAGTTTAAAAGGTCACAGTCTGGGGTTCATAATATGATTAAGCACTTAGCTGGAAACCTCTGGGAACAGACCAGTACTCTGTTCCTGGGGGGGTGAAACGGAGGTGAGGGACTTCAGCTCTAGGATGGTTGGTGGTTTTATTGGAGGGATCGCATTTTCCCAAAATGAATATAAATGAGAGAAAAGGGTTCCGAGCATTGAGCCTTGAGGCACTCCACAGCGCTAAAGTGTTCAACAACATTAAGACGTAAATCTACAGAACCTTAGAACATGCTGGACTCATAACAGGATTGGTTTAGCAATCAGCTCCTGGACTCACTATTTAGACATCAGTATCTGCTGGTACCTTCGGGACATTTTTTATTAACATCAAACTGCCATCTTCTTGTCTGCGGTAAATGTCAGGGATCAACCCTGAAGCTAGTCTGAGGATTTGGGTGGAAAAACAAGCCTGTTGGCACCAGAGACAGAAAATGTCAATATCAGCCAGTGTCAAATGTCAGTATTTACAGATGCTGGGACACAAAATGTTCACCAAATGTAGAATATTACCCTGAGTCGATAATAGCTGTGGACGTTGCTTTCATATCGCGACAGGATGACTTGAATTTAAACATTCTCCTGCCGTCAGGATTTCTTCTAGTGTCACTTTTTGGTGTGGCGGTCGTGGATCAAATGCAAATCCGGATGTAAATATGGATGGAGAATCAAATATTCTGACCTCCAGACTGATTTTACATTCAGAGATAAAGTGGGTGATGCAGCCATTTTTGCTTTTTTGCTTTCATTGTGCAAAAAACCTATTTATGTTCTCCGTGTGCCGAAGTTTAAATGCAGCCTCCCCTGTGTGCTGAATTACTTTTCTAACCCCGTGACCTCCATTCTCACTTCAAAACACACCCTGTAATTTGAAAAGTGCACAGGGAGTCAAATGTAAAATAAGAATTCTCCGCCTGACATTTTGAAGATACAGTCTCTGGTCTGTGCTCTCCATTGTCACGCATTTACTGTGGAGCTACCAAGAAACTCGCGCCCCCAAAAAGAGGTCAACCAGACAAAGGTAGAACTGCAGCATGTGTCAAACTAACGACAAGTGGATTTGGTTTAGTTAAACCGACATGATGACTCATCAAAGTCATTCCTACTGAGTTAAAATTTTGAGTTTTTAACAAAAACTCACTAAAATCAAGTTTTTTTCAAGGCTAAAATTTGATGCTTCTGGACGTTTTGCTACTTCATTAGCCTACAATTATGATTACTGTATTTTCTGTACTATAAAGCGCGCTGGACTATAAGCCGCGCCTTCATTGAACTTCCTATTTTAAATTTTTTTTCATATATAAGGCGCACCAGATTTTAAAGCGCACTGGATTATAAAGTGCATCTTATTATAAGGTGCACCTTCAATGATTGGCCTATTTTAAAACCTTTCATATATAAGGTGCGCTGGATTATAAGGTTCATTTTCGGTTTTTGAGTAAAGGCTTTTAGTTGCGCCTTATAGTGCGGAAAATATTGTATCTATAAAACTGTTGCCCTCAGGAGACTTAAACGTAATAAAGGAGGATATGAATGCTGTGCTAGCTGCTAACAAAACTATATCAGCATAAAGGTGATAATTCGGCCCAAATTGTTTAAAAAAAAAAAAAATCGCGATAATTTTTTGCTACTTAAACTTCAAGTACAGCTTTTTCCCGCCCAAACATGGCCGCTGTAATTTACAGCTACTTCACCCACAACCGAAGAACAAGCAGGAAGTGACGAAACCGGAAGCTCTTATACGTCACACTTGACGCAAACCTCATGTTGTAAATTCACAGTGTATATTCTTGTAACTATCGAACTGATGGATGTCACGTGACCGCAGGGTCTTCTGGGGGGCGAAAGCAGAAATGCAGCGGTTTTTTTTTGTGTTCATTTACGGGTTGGTTTGGGGGGTTTTTTTTGTAACATGACGTCACCGTCGACCCCGGAAGTGACAGTTTGGTGAGGATGTTCTGGTACCTAGAAACGTGTCTGTGCTTTGGTGGAGTAGAAGAGTCGTAGACACTGAGGCTGTAACAGACCTGGGTTAAAAGACACAAGAATGTAATAATAATTAAATTAAATCTAATAATAAATTATTATCAAATTAAAAATAAATCCAATAAAGTAATCTAATCTAATTCAATACTTTGTGCGTCTCTATTTGTATTTTTTATAATTACTAAGAATGTAAAACGTGCGTTAAATGTCAATCAAGCGAGATCAATCCCGGATTATAACTCGGATTAAAAAAAAACGCATCACATGTAGCGCATCTATTATCCGGGATTCAAAGTGAAGAAGCTGCGTTTTCAAATGTTATGATGGAGAAACCCCCCCCCCCCCCCAACAGACTCAAACTGTTGGTGGGTGTCAGACGGAACCGTTACACGTTGTGATTCCTTCATTAGGGACCGGAATCCGCGTCACGTCAGCTGTAATTATGAGCCTGGGACTCTAAATGACAACACAAACATGTTTGCGCCCCTTCCACAAGTGACCTACATGCTTTGATTGTTAATGAAGCGCATCCGCGGGTAAATAAAATTATTTGCGTAAAGACCCCTGAGCGCGTCACGGCTTTTGGCGACGTGCCGGACGAACACAAGGCCTGCTCTCGGTACCCACGGCCTGGGGGTGTCTGACCCACGCTGGTGTTGGTGTGTTTTAACCCAAGTCTGACTCTTAGTTCTTAGCACTTATTTGGCTGTTAATTTACTGATGAAACGTAGAGCCTTGCAAAACAGAAAGCTCGGTTTTATGCATAATCTCCCAGTAGACTGGAGAAAACACTGTCTAATGATGTGCATAGGGATTTAGGAAGTGTGAATGCATGTGTGTGTAAATGACAGAGTGTGTGTGTGTGTGTGTGTGTGTGTGTGTGTGCATGTGTGTTGGCATGTTTTAGATGCCATTGTAGAGATGTCAGTAATCAGCATTTATCTCTTTGTACGTTGGCACATTAAAGCACCGAACAGAACGTGTCACTCAGTCTCATTTTGTTGTCATATCTTTATAACACTGTGAAATAATTAAAGTTTAATCCTATGCATGCTTTTAATTGGCGCAATGTTTGTGGTTTTGCGCCTGGATTTCCTTGTATGTTCCCTTAAACTTTCCAAAAATGCGCACAAGCAAAAAATGAAGCTGAAATCATGTGGATCGAATATAATGAGTTAAAATATTCTTAATTGGCTTGAAACTGAAGGTAATGATCGATATTTTGTAAAGATATTTTGTTGTGAATCAACAGAACACATGCACCATTCACCGCGGAGCCCAGATTCTCCTTCATTATCTGAATGAAAACATCAGAGCTCGTATCTGTTGCCATCTCTCGTCTGGTTTGCTCTCAGCAAACATTCCTCCTGCCAATTAGGAGTTGCGGTGCCAATTATCAGCATAAGGGGGGGGGGGGCTCTCTCCGACCAAAACAACACCCAGGCAGAGCAAGATAATTTCATTCATCCCCGCGGAGGCTTGGATTGCCTTATTTCTGGCTGTGAAAAGCCTGTGAGTGACAAAAACAGCCCGGGATGTGTCGTGTGAAGCAAAATGCTTTCTGATTGCTGCTGTGACAGATGCGCTCCGCCGCGGGGGGAGCGTGAAGATCGCCGCCTGAGAGGCCATCTCATAAACTTACACACAGGATGGTTTTAATGTTGGAGCTCCCTGGAGCAGAAGACTTTTTTTTTCCCCCGACAGGGGACATAATTCATCATTTTTTTCCACCACAAGATTACATTTTATATTTACGATTGCGTAAAGATCACAATTAAATCGCGTCTGATTGGTAAAATCATTTATTTTCTAATAAGAAAAAGCAGATAAAACACTATTTGGGAGAGGACACATCAGCGAAAGGGAATGGAGCCTTGTCACCTCGGATTAGCCCCCCATCATCCCCGGACGCGCCTCTCAACATCTCAGCCTCACCATCATCCGCTGGTTCGTTCCCACCTCCCGGGCTCCTTTTGGGTTTTTGGAATTAATTGCAGCTCCTTTTGTTCATCACCCATCCCTCCAAGAGTTTCAAGAAAACAATCTTTCCAACATTCTCTGTCCTACTTAACAGGAGAGGCGCTTCTCTGCTGCCGTACCTGTGCTCATACTGCCCCCTGCTGGCCACAGGGCGGCCTACACCGCCTACCTTCACTGGTCTGCAGAACTACCATCAGGAAAAGTTTAATAAACAAATTATTAGTTTATTACATTTATTTAATATCTTAATTTTTTCTTTTACAACTAGTTTGTTATATTACATGAAGTTGCAAACTTTAATTCTGACATAGATAATAAAAATTTATCTATTAGCCCTGATATCAAGTTTAGGTTCAGAATTAAGAAACTCGAGCATAAAAAATATTTTTATTCCAATATTTTTATTCCAGTAGAGCTCGATTTAAATCAACATAATATAAATTATATATATTATATAAATCATTTCATAGAAGTCTCGCTGAGAAACGAGGTTGTCCTGACATCCTCTGGTGTAACTTGGGTACAACAGCACGCTGTGACGTCACACACCGACGTGATAACAGGTGCCACGTGCCAAAAACTTTCAACCATAGAGATCAGAGATTTGAATTTGTTGTAAATGTTATTTTCAACGCAACACAAGTGTGAAAGTAATGAGTTTAGTCCGTCTGAATGAGGAGCAGCTGCCACCCCCCCCCCCCCACATGACCACGGCCCACCCACACACACACCCACACACACACACACCGGGACCTCCATCCAGCCCAGCTGCCTGGGATGCCAGTCGGCTCTGCTTTCTGTTTTTGGCGCAGCAGCCTGGAGACTGCGGCCCGGAGCTGCGTCTGATCCATCATATCAGCGCTCAGAATAGCGGCTCTCAGGCCCCCCCGCCAGCCGCGCGTAATGGAGCCATTACCGTCACTGGAGCCTGATCGGTGGATTCACGGCGGGTGTATCGGTTTATCAACAGATCTAATATTAGCAGCCCATCCCGGGGACGCGCCTCCCCAGCAGGGGAAGAGAAAAGAGACGTTAGATTTCAATTTTCTGGATTCATCCTGTTATATTTTGAAGTTTTTCTGGTGTTTTTTTTTTCTGCTTTGGCGTTTTTATTTCACATTTTTATTTATAACTTGAGAAAAAAAAAAGCCACACAAAGTTTTCTTTATGAAGTTGTGTCAGAGTTTCTCCACATCTTTTTCCATTTTTAGTGCGTCCATTTGTGTTGCTCAAAAAAAAATCTCTGACCCAAATCTGCCATGAAAGCGCGCAGTAACCCACTAAACCCATTTCGGTTCATCAGACCGAGGCTGCAGGGGTGGGGGAAAAAAAAAAAGTCTGTTGGTCACGTGATCACCTCACACTGGAGGTCAAAGTTGAGTCACCTGGCTAGTTTGCAGCTACATCATCGTCTCACAAACGCGGAAACGCGGTGTCGGGTTTTTACGCATGGCGTCCGCCGCAGGCTGCCACCTCCCGGCATCCCACTATTTAGAGGTGGGAATGCTGGGACACCCAGCACCGCCGCTCACACCTGCTCCCCTCCGTCTGCCCCTGTTTGACAGACCGGTCAGTGCTCCACCTCCTCATCCTCCGTCCTTCATCCTCCACCGGAGCGCGTTGGTCCGCAGTGAGCGCAAGATCTGGGATTATAATTTGGGTGTCTTCACTTCCTCCTGGTGGATTTAATCTTATGTTTAGGGGACCCCCCCCTCCACAACACACAGACTCAACCTTCTACACCCCGTTCATCCATGGCGGAGGGTGTGCGCCCCGAGGACTACTGCGACGAGCCGGTGGAGGACGAGTTTGGGGAGATCATCAAGTGTCGATCCGGTAGGAGATGGAAGCACCAGTGTGTGTTCGTGTTGCTGCGCTTATAGAGAGATCAAAATGTTGTGTGTGTTTCATTAAATGTCCCTCTATCGGTCGAGGATGCTCAATGACAGCTGCTCCAAAAAAAAAAAAAAAAAAAAAAAGCGCAAACTTTTCCATAGAGATGCGTCAAATCCGCAAATATCAACAGAAAAAGCTGCTAAGTTAACAAAATGACCTGAATCACGCTTTTCATGACATTTTAAAGCTCATTTAGTTTAGATTTGATGGAGGAACTGTTTCAAAGTGAGAGCGGTGAACAGATTTAACTGTTAGAATCTGAACTTCATTTCCCATGAGCACACGCGTCTGTCCGTTGACACCGCGGGGCTTCAGCGGGTCTAAAAACAGGTGATGACTCCCAAAGAGTCCGGAACAGTTTTTCTAGACTTGTTGCTTGTCGGAGAGACGCAGTGACGCATGCGCACCTTTGTGGGCGCAACATGTGTTAATTACGGGGGAAAAAGTTATTATTTGTACAAAAGAGTTAATAAATAAAATTAACTTTAAATTTATTTTAAAAAATGTTTAATAGCAACAGAATATATTTCACTTCCTTAAAATTGGTGATTTTATGAAAAATAAAAAAATAAACAAACAAATAAATGAAGCCTGAGTTTTCAACACAGGATCCTACATTTCCCATGATGCAGTTCAACCTTTCTCAAGCTCCTCCTCCTATGACCTCCTGTCTGAAGAAACTGCTTCAGCTCTGGTGACACATTTTATCCTGACGCTCCTGCTGACTGAGTCAAAGTCGTGGTGCGTTTGAGGTCCTGTGGGACGAATGAACTCCAGATCTTTCTTTCTCTTACTGAAACGACTTCTCCGAGTCATTCGTCTCCTTTTGTTTGTGTTTTACTTCCTCTGTGACGATTGGTTAGACGTATGCAATGACATCATCCAGAGGTCGTACCGGTCCATCAGGAGGAGGATTCTACTCCGGGTGTGTCCTTTAATTCTGACATTCACCAAACGCCTCTGAGGCGCCCCTCCCTGCGCTGATGATCTATTTATATCTCCACATCACATCAGGTACATTAAACCCCCCCCCCCTCTGACCTCTGAACTCCTTGGACCGGCGCTCTGAACCGACTCCGGTTCTCGTCTAGCTGTGTTTAAAACAAACAACAATTTGTGGAGCTAAATTGGGATCAAAATGTTCCTCGGTTGGCCTCCCCCCTCACCAAACCCCTGGTCTAAAAATGTCCGGGGGGGTGTTGTTCGTGTGATGTGTGGCCGTGACACCGGAGCCCTCGCTGATCGCTGGGATGAGTCGGAGGCCCCAGAGATTTTATTTCCTGTTATAGTGACTATAAATACTATACCGTCCAGAGGGGGGGGGGGGGGGGGGGGGGGGGTTAGAGTCACCTGACCCACTCACCTGGATGGAAGGAGGGACAGCTTCGGATCGAACCCTTTTTCTCGACTTCCATCTCCTCAAATAAACCTCAGTAAACCAATAAAGCCCCCCCCCCCACTTCAGCTGGTGGTGGGGGGGCTCAGGCTGGAAATAGCAGTCAGCTGGCCTGATGGAGGGCTGGTATGAGGTGTCAGATGGCCCCCGCTTGGGAGCTTTCCACCCCCCGCCCCACTCGTTCAACCTCTCCTCTACTTTATTTTTCCAGCTTCTCTCGTCCCCCCCCCCCCCGTTACTTTATTCCCACATCTTCCTTTACTACCTAAAATATGAATTCTTCCATTTTTCTTGGGAAAAACTTTCATTTCCTGTTCTTCCCTTCCTGTGACGTCTTTCACCCCCCAAGGAGAAGCCTGTCAGTCAACACCGAGGGTTAAGTCGTCCCTCAGTGCTGATCTGGGATCAGCTTCAGCGACCTTTAACCTCATCTGTCAGCAGATCCGGAGTGCCAGCGGTTCAGGTCAGACGTTGTGCTCTCAGCTGATGGTTCACAAGCAGGAGGAAACCAAACGTTTCACCGTTTGTTTGTTCGGCTGCGACGGCCGAAGAAAAGATTAAAGAATGAAAAGACGACGCAAAACCGTCTGTGGACAGGAGGTGGCAGCAGAGGGGCTGCGAGGCCATGAAGACGAAGGTGTGGGAGCCCATCCTCTTCCTCTTCTTAGGAAGAGATGATGGGGAGAAGGGGCGGGGCCTTCAGGTGATGGACGTGAAGACTCCGCCCCTCAGAGTCAGAAGGGAGAAGGAGGTTCGGCCTCTGATGTGACCCATTTGAAGTTTCTGGGTCACCCCAGACCAGAGGAGGAGGAAGAGGAGGAGGAAGAGGAGGAGGAGGATGTTGTAATGAATGTGGCAGTCCAGGATCCCAGAGGAAACGCACACACACACACACACACACACACACACACACCCTTTCTGGGTTAGTAAATTTTCAGAAATGGCCTCTTCTGGTGGAAGTGGGCCAACAGCCGATCGATCAATCAGGTTGCGAGAAATTCTGATTCTGGACCCGTTAAAGATCGGATCAATAGTTTCCGTCCGTCTTTGAGCTCCAGAGCGTGGAAAGAGAATTTCGGTGATCCTCACTGTGGGACAAACCATCAAAGGTCCGTTTGAGGGGGGGGGGGGGCGATGTTCTGGTTCCCTATCCGGAGCTGCACCTTCCAGGGGTCACGACCTTTCATTTCACGCTGGACTTTCCCTTCTATCCACACATGAGATAAAAGAAGGCATGAAATGCCCCCAAAAAGCTGCTAAAATAGGGGGATTTGGGGGTTTGGAGTTTCTTCTTGAAGTCCTTCAATCGCTGATCAATCAACAGATTGTGGGTCAGACTTCCTGATCGGTTACAGTCCACTTCTGAAATACAGGAAGTGATGCTTATCTATTAAATTAGCATTGGGGAGAAAGAGAAAGCGAAATAAAAATAAATTGGGTGCAGAATAATTTAGCTTTGGTGAAATATATGTCTGCTAATACATTAGGGGCAGATCGAGAGGCTGCAGCGAAGGGGGGGTGGGGGGGCACGTTTAAATTAAGAGTAATATCTCCCTCCATCTGCAATCCTGCTGTGTCTTCCTTTTCCAAGTGCATCCTTCAACGCCCGCCATAAAACCCGCAGTGATTTCTCTCCAAGAATTTAAAGCGCCTGGGGGAATATTTTAGGTGTGTGTGTGTGAGACAGAGTGTGTGTGTGTCTTGAGTGAAGCCTCCTCCTCCTTCGTAATCAATCCCGCTGTGGGGAGGGGGAGTGTTTATGCATACATTCATGCAGGAAGGTGTGAATGTCTGGTGTCTCATTTGTCAGTTGAATGAAAAAGTTGTCAACAAAAGCTTTAAAATGTAAGAAAGCTCATCAGGAACTCTGGGAATCCTTGTAGATGAGCAAATCGTGTGGATAAATATTCATTAATTTACATATTTTAAGGATTTAAGTGGATTTTTGGTGAATTCCTTCTAACTCCATGTCGCCCCCTGTGGATGGATCTGGAACTACAATAAAAATAGATTCATTTGAAAGGAATGAATCTGACAGTTTGAGCTCATCTTCAGGCAAAAATCTCTGGTTTATTGGAATAATTGCCATAAATTAAAAAAAAAATGCATCTAATCTTTTATCTTTGGACAATAATGTGACATTAGAACGCAGGGTTTCCAATAACTCTCATAGATCCTCAGTCACCCTGATTCACTTCTTTTACATGTGGTGTTTCCTCTCCTCTCTGTTTGCTCTCTCATCTCCCTTTCATTTTCTGCCCCCCCCCCCCTCCCCAGGAGGCTGCCTGTCTCTGAATTGCTCTTGATTCTCATTCCCTTTTTTGTTGTTTCATCTTTCGCCTGTGCCGTCGTCTCCGGGAACAAAAACACACTCGGATTAAACCCCCCCCCCAAACGCCACGCCTCGTTTTCTTTTTTTAAATAGTCAGCATTTTTCTGTCCCCATTTTTTTTATTTTTTTTATCCAATCTGAAAATGTCACACAGCTGTGGAAACGGGAAACTGGAACGGGGTTAGGGATGACTTGGGGAAATAGAAATGAAGAGGGGGGGGAAAGAGAATAAAAATAGAGGGATGGGGGGGATGGAGGGATGGGGGGGTTCAGAAGGGGAGATACTTTGAGGAAGGTGGCACCAGGTGCAGGAATAAAGAATGAAAAGATAAGAAATAAGAAGAGATCCTGACGCCTGTGACGGTCTGGAGGATGGAGCTGACAGGAAGTTCCTCTCCTGCTGCTCCTGTGATGGAAGTGATGCTGATGATGATGTCATAGAGGAAGAAAACGTGCATCTGATCGACGCTCAGGACGACAGTTTCTCTCTTTCCTCTCTGGATTCTGCTTTTCCTGACAATTTTCAATTTTGGGAGGCGAGGGAGGGGTTCTGATTGCAGTTAATTACTCTTCACATGCTGTGGGTAGAGCCCTCAGCTTCAGCCTCGGTTTATTATGAGTGGGATTATATTCCAGAAATGCTGGAATTAACCCTTAATTCCCCTCTAAATAAATCCATCTTTAACGTTTGTTTCATCACAACGCTTTTTTTAATGGACCTTGAAGGCATCACTAATCCATAAACTAACCTTGTGAAAGGGAAGTGCCGCAGGAAAGACGTTTACTGTAGGCGTGTGAAGGCCTTCGGTGCCTTCGGATCCCGACGTACGGCGAAGGAATCGCTGCGTGATCGGAATTTACGGCTTAGCGGCGCCTCCCTCGGTGGGAAACGGTCGCCATCTGTTGTCTGATGTCAGCAGATTTAAATAACGCTCACCGGGCGCCCGGACCCGAGCAGACGATCCAAATTGAAGCCTGATCGTTTTTGCGTAGCGCCGACATCAATCATCAATCAGTGGAAACGTTTTTCCAAACCCGGTTCAGGATCGCTCGATGTGAGTCAGGTGGTCGTCTCGTCTGGTTTACCCCATCAGGTGTGAACCGACCCCGGCAGGAGGGCAGATCGATCAGAGTTTGGTCTAAATGAGCCGCTCGCCTGGCGGGTCAGCGTTTAGCTGTTAGCCTGTCAGTGGGCGCGTTCACAGGCTTTAAACTGGGAATCAATCCGTTAAAGGTGAGCGGGATTCCCACAATGCAACACGACTTCCATTTTAACCCGATGGATTCAGGTTTTTAATTGTTTTTTAATAGGAAGTACCGCCTTCAGCTGCAGCGACACCAGATCAGGAGATAACCTGTCAGACCGGACTGAGGGATTAACTCCGGGGAACAAATCAGTGTCAGATTAGATTGATTTTTCCAGGATAGTAATCAATAAAAGGATATCTTCTCAGGTTAACTGATGTTCAGGTTAAACATCTGAGCTCCGTTCTCGCTGCTTTTGTTCGGACGTGATTCACAAAAACGAAAAAGAATGAAAACAAGCAGCTTTTCCCCAAATGTCACTAAATTCTGTTAATTAGTCCGAAACCTTCAGTTGTTATTAATCATTCTCATGTTTTCTGTCTTCTCTGATCCTAATCTCCCCCATGACAAGAAAAAAAACATCAAAAACACGTGTAATGATGTATTATTTTGTTAATCCTGCTATGAAGCGATAAATTAGGACGTGTTCAAACCTCCAAATCACCGCCGTTGTGATATTTTACGCCACTTTACGCCGTTTTGATTGGATTTTCTCAGCTAAACGCAACTGTTGAAGCTTCCAGGAGACAAATATCAGTTTGTTTGACTCACTCGGCAGCATTTCTGGATTTATCCGCCGTTTCCAGATTGATGGCAAAGAAATCCGCCCCGCTGATGAGGCTCGGGGCCAATTTGTGCAAAATGTTAGACGTCTTAAACCCCAAGTTTTGGCTATTAACGGAATCCCCAAAAAAATAAAAGAAACAAATTGCAAGCCTCCAAAAGTGAAGGAACATTTGAAAGCAGCTTTTATAATTGGTACCCAAGAGTTTGTGAGTTTAAAACGAGCGCTGGAATACGATTTAGAGCCGCGAGACGCAGACGTTTGTCACCCAAACGCGTCTGTCAGGACGTTTTCAAACTCGTCTCGGTGCGCCGGCTCTTCCGCGTCCGCGCCGGCGCAGATTAAAGGAATTAAATGACGTGTGATCGCTGCTGCTGTGCTTCTTCCAATAATCACTACGCCGTATTGATTTGGAGGACAAGCCTCCAAACGATGCCGAGCGAATTATGACTGCGCCGGTTTGCTCCGATTTGAGGCGGGTCGGCAGTTTTTTGGGAGCAAAATGCTCTTAATAAATGAACAAAAGACAGAATGGAATTAGGATTATTCTACCCAGGGCGGGGTTATAATAGTCTGGTTTCCACTTGGGAATCGTTCGAAAGCTGGCGGTTATCCGGACTCCCCAGGCTTGTTAGTTTAATCAAACGCCGTTGGGGTGGATTAGCGAGGCCTGACGCCCTTTGACCCTCCGGCGTGTGCGTGCAGCACTGCACGCGTGCAAACGTGTGCGAAAAGGCCGCTGATCGGCCCCGCCTCCGTTGAAAAAGGTGGTAATTATGACACACCAGCGTGCAAACGGCTTTCAGATGTGTGTATCTGCAGCATCTTGTGTGTGTGTGTGTGTGTGTGTGTGTGTGTGTGTGTGTGTGCTCGTGCTCTTTAGGCTAATGACTCCACCCTCTATGGGATCTCTCTCCACATGAAACACACATACACTCACTGGCAGGGCAACAATAAAGACGCCATAGCAACTGTAGCCGGGATACAATACAGGAGGCGGTGAGGTCCTTGACAACTTGGGCGCTCCCCCAAAAAAACTCCCAGGGAGCCTGAAGGCAGCTGGAGCTGTGTGTGTGTGTGTGTGTGTGTGTGTGTGTGTGTGTGTGTGTGTGCATCAGATTCCTGCTCCTGGTATCTGCCCCCGCTGCTGAAGCTGGTGTATCAAACCCCTGTTCGGGGGCCTTGATGATGGAAATTGCAGCCGAGCGTTCGCCGGCGGCGTCTTTTTGTTCGCTTCAGCTTCTGTTTATTCAGAGTTTAGAGACGAGGAGCTTCGACGCGTCGGAGCAATAACGCTGATGGAAAGTCGAGAGAATTAATTAAAGGTCTGACTTAATAAATCTTTCTTTTTTCGGGAATCCTCTCGTAATGTGATTTCTTAAAAAAAGATTTCTTTAAATTAACATTTTTAGTCGCTTTCCTTCCCTCTGTTGTTTGTTTTCTCTTTTTAAGCACATCTTGGGAAAGTTTTCAACTTGTTCACATGCGCTAATTAGCGCTAGCTGCAAGCTAATTTTTGTTTAATTTAAAAAAAAAAAATTAATTAGCACTAGCTGCAAGCTAATTTGCACCCTCTTGTGGTGAAATATTTGTGAAATTCAATGTATAATATTGTCAAATATAACTTTTAGACTACCAGGAGAGAAATCTTGACTCATAGAAAAATCAATTCTGCGTACGATAAACCTGAGATCGTATAAATACGTAAACGTTTTAGCGCGATTAGCCGCGATCCGGGTTCTGGAGGGTGGTTCTTAAAGAGTTAAACATCCACTGAGAACCGTAGTAAATTATTTTAACGACCTGCGGGAGCTTTTCTTCTGCTGTGGAGAGAGGGAGACACACCAAGGACACACACCGGTGGTTTTACCTGGGGGGTTGTGGTGGTGGGGGGGTGTCGCTGCTGTCACAGTCAAATTATGCAAATGTCTTTTTTATGCAATCTCCGTATCAATGTTATTTAAATGTTATTGATTACTCCTCTTCTGCACGGATTTAAATGTTGTTTCCCGTCTTTGCGCGTAAATTTGTGCTGAGTCATCCCATGTGCTTCGGTCGTTGGCTAAAGCGCGTCACGCGTGTGTTTTCTTGCGTCGGTGCGTCGGAGCCAAGCTCGACTCGGAAGCAGATTGCCACGATTTTCCCGCCAGCTGGTCCGGCTGTGTTCCGATCAGTCACCTCTGCCAACACACACACACACACACACACACACACACACACACACACACACACACACACACACGCAGCTGTCATGCACGCTGGGAGGTCACCGCCTCGACCAATGAGCGAGCAGGATTCCCCGCCACTTCCGGCGCCTATTGACGTCGGTGATGGTTGTAAATAATGACATATGTTTGTTGGCGGAGGCTCAGGAGTGTGTGTGTGTGTGTGTGTGTGTGTGTGTGTTTGTGTGTGTCTTGTCGGCAGATTGCTCAGCTGCTGGGGACGACCACGCGCCCCCGTTGTAGGCTTTTGTTTTGCCCTCACCGCTTTGGCAAGCGTGGAGTTGGCAAAAGTGTCCGGTAATAGAATTGTAATATTCCCAGGTCTGCTGGGGGGGGGGGGGGGGTTGTGTGTATGTGTGTGTGTGGGGGGGGGGGGGTAATTACTGGAGAATCAGAGGAACACGTCAGGCCAGCGACGGCGACGCAAAAGGATGCATCCGATTGGACGCTTGGGAGTCGGAACTCTAAGCATCCTCCAGGAGATGTGGTCCCGTTTCCCTTCACGTCCTGTTTCTGCAGGACGGAGCCCATGAACGGGAGTGCCACATGCACGGTTTGCTTCAAATCTGTGAACAGGAATCCGTCGTCAGTCGTTCGGAATGAAACCAACATTTCAAATTCATAAAAACGATATAAAAGACAGAAATTTCAAACAGAGAGATTGATTTGAGTCAGAAAGAAGCTCCAGAGACTCCAACGCTGGTCCAGTGTTTGACGGTTAAATAAATGTTTCTATGCCGGTGATGGAATGACAAAAACCTGAAGCTCAGCCGTAATCCTGTCAAAATTTCATCCTTTTTTCCTCCTCTAAACAAATTCTAAGGATTTCAGGTGAATGAAAAAATAAATGTTTTACCTTGAAATGAAGCTAATGTTCCCCCGAGCGGGAGGCAAACGGAGGAACCGACCAGACAAAATGTCCTTCTGCGTTTTCCCCAGACGACCTCGACCCAATCCGACCCGGTGGTTTTGTAGAAACCATCAGAACCAACCTGTGGATGAACCGGGACATCTCCCAGGTGTGTGTGTGTGTGTGTGTGTGTGTGTGTGAACGTAACCTTCCTTCTCCTTGTGGCGGCTGTGAACATCAGATTCCTATCTGAGGCGTGGAGTCTCATCCACTCGTGACGACTTCTGACTCATGGGGGACGTTTGCTGCCAGACGGCGAGCGCCGCGGTCCGACCGGTCGGCGCGTCCTCCTGTCAGGAGAGTTTAACGTAGAACCGATAAGAGAACCAAGACAGAACTCGTTTCACATGACGGATCGCTTCACTTCCCGTCGCCGACCAAAAGGCCTCGGCCTCTTGGTCTTCATCTGGGCCTTGAATTATGGGCTGTTGTCGCTTTAATATGCAAAATGCAAATGTTTTCATTCAATATTCATTCTTAGTGTTTGGATGCTGGGTGTTTATCTGCCAGGCGGGGGTAAGAAATGCTTCTCATAAGGCTGGAAACCGTTTGGAGTGAGGAACACAGATTAGATAATCCCTCACTAAGGGTTCCGTTCGCGGCTGTTTGCCAGCATTATTTCCATTTTTGCTATTGATTTATCACGAGAGTGACTCATCAGCTGTCAGCGCACCATCAGTTCACTACAGCGGCGGCCTCGATGCACCGCTAATGTAAACGCATTAGCGCTAAAAGCTAGCTGCTTGTTTGGCGGGGACCTTTCTTTTGCGCGACGCATCAGCGGATTGCATTTGAATTGAATGAATATTGATGTTAACGTATTCATTAAGTCACTGTTGTTCCTCTAAAACCACGAAAGTCTGAAAATACATTTTCTACTTAAATGAATTAATGTAGAATAATAAAAACCTCTGCAAATGCAGGAAAACCCCTTCTGTGAACCTGCAACAAGTAATTGTGGCCACTAGGGGGCAACATCACAAGCTGTAGACACATGAAACATCTGTTTATTTATAAACCAAGCAAAGCCAACATTTAAATGCTATTGCTAATGACTTTAATATGTCATGTGCTCCATATTCTCTCCTTTTTAGCTCGGGTTCAGATGCTAAATGCTACGCTAGTCGATCCTGAAGTCTAATTGATTGTTGCTGAACCAAAACAATGAGCTGAAAAGCCCTAAAACCTGAAACGATGGGCTGTTTTTCCCGCTTCGGCTGTGATCAGAGGGAACACGAAGGGAGTTTTCATCCAGTTTAATCTTCATAAAGTTGAAACGTAATCCTGCTGCCGTTCCATTCATCTTTATATTATTGTATTATTATATAATCGTGGTGTCTAGGATCGGACACAATAATACTATTTCCTTTCTGTCGGCTGCTTCCCACAACAAAGTGATAAAAAGAGCCGGGAATTATTACCGTGACAAACAGGAACGCCTCATAACCCGCTTGTTACCTGAGATGGAAATGTTGTTTGGGTTTTTTTTTAAAGGCAAATAAATGTAATTGTGACGTGTGCGACAACAATCCCTCCACATTCCACTGTAATAGAATTTTAAATTAGAAACAAATGGAGGAGATAAGTAATAAAGAAACATAATGTTTTCTTTTCTTTTTTTGCTTTTAATGTATCCCTAATGGCCTCCTTTTTATTTCTTTTTCTTAATGCCGCCAGATGAAAAAAGTAAATGAGACTTCCTGGTTGTTTTAATTATAAAGAGTCTTGCAGTGCAATTTAAACAATGATTAACTGCACACGTGGCAACACGAGCCTCAGAATGTGGATCTTAACCCGAAAAGCACAATAACTGCTAATGAGGAGTTCAATAAGAAATAATGGCTTTGTCTTTGATTTAGTTCGGCGCCTGGGCGCCGCGTGGAGTCGCTTTGAGGCGTCAGATTGGACTCGGATCCGTCAGAATCATCACAAAAATGTTCCAGTTTGGAAAAATTAATCTGAGGCGGCTGTCAGAATAAATAAATCTGCAGTATGAAGACACTTCCTGTTGATGTTCTTCTACTTTGAATTAGCTGCTAACTGCTAACAGTCACAGAATCCAGATTTCTGCAGGATTATAACATGTAGACGGAGGCTTTTCTTCTGGATTATAAATCCGTGGTTGGATTATTCCCTCTGCTAACACATCAGTAAAGTTTGGATGGGTTCTCATTCTTTTACCCAATTACCCCGGCTGCAGATGACCCAGGAAATGAGCTGATATTCTATTCATGAGAGCCCCCCCCCCCCCCCCCCCCGCCCCGCCTCGTGCTCATCCTCACTCTTGATAATTGTCCCTCATTTAAGTTTTATCTCATCTGGATCTCTTGAAATCAAACTCAAGCTCTGTAGAATCTTCCTGTTGGGTTTGATGAATGTTTCATGGACTGAAGGCTAGGGGGGGGCGACGTGCATAAAAGTCAATAGATGTAACTAGAAATCAGAAATACAGGCAGGGGGGCTCGGCCCGTCGAGAGTCAGGATTTATTCTCCTCCAAACAGAAGAAAAAGGCCTGATTCTAAAGTCGAACAGATCGCTGGACGATCTGGGGCGAGATGCTGGAGTGAAATACGGTGGATTATTGGAGCCGGCCGCCGCCAGAGGATTATTATGTAGTCAGCAGGGCTTCAGATGATGCAGACTATGTTTTGGAAATGCAAACAAATGAATGTCATCCATCATGACAACCAAACCGCCCAACAACCGGCCCAACACGCCGTAATCCAGGGTGGGCGGAAGGAAAGTGGGAATAATTTCAGTTCTCATTCCAGATAATGTTTCATCAGTCAGGCTGAAGCTGGAATGTCTTCATTCCGGAATGATTCCGATAACAAATCCTGTCCGAACGAAGCTGAGTGAGGATGCAGGAGTCCAACCTCTGGGAGAAACATCTCCTTGTTGCTCCAGAAGCTGGAATGTTGAAGGAAGACATCCTGGTCTGCTCCTGTTCCCTGTCCGTTGAACGTCACGCCAAACTTTCCCCCCACCAGTTGCCCCCAGTTTAAACTCTTAGAGGGGGATTCCACCCATTCCACGTCCATCTGGGGATTCTGTGTCTTCTGGATGAAAAAGAACCGGTGTGATGTCATAGTGATGTCATCAGTAAGACAAGGCTGGTTTGAAAGATGACGAGACGGAACTCAAGGATTCCTCTGGGTGCATGTGTACAGCACAGTACACACACCTCCTCCTCCTCCTCCTCCTCCAGGAGAGAGAGACTTTGCCTCTCAGACTCCGGGCCGTCAGACGGTGAGAGCGCCACCGCCGGAGGAGGAGGAGGAGGAGGAGGAGGAGGAGTCTCGGCCGCGGTGGAAGCGGCACCGGGAGGCTCTCACACACCGGGACCGTTCCCGGGGTGACGGCGGAGGAGCGGTCGGACTTACCTGACGCGCACGTTGCGCCCCGTTGCGCGCGCACCGACAGTCGCACCTCCATCAACGCGCGTTTCCCTTTGGAGCAGCGGGGGCTCCGTTACGCACCGCTTTGGAGGGAATTTTTTGGAGAGCACCTCCGGGATTCACCTGTTCATCCCGGCCGCGCTCGGCTCGGCTCGGCTCGGCTCGGAGGGATTAAACGCGTCTGAGATTAAGATCGGCTGGAATGGAACGATTACCGGTAAGACCCCTGGAAGCGGTGCCGGGACACTTTTAGATCATGACATCCGGTGACGCTCCCCTGCGGGTTGGGGGGTGATGTATGGGGGGGGTGATGTCTTAGTGAAACTAGTCCACTTGGCGTGCCTGTCACGTGGCCATCCGCACGTGGAGGTTCGGTCCTGCGTGGAGTTGGTGTGGATGTGTTGCTTCGGATTAAACTCTGTGACAACAGGCGTTATGCAAGACACGCAGGAGATACGAAATTCCTCAGCATTAAGCGCGTCCATCCGTGCGCGTGCACGAGGCTTTTTTCTTTTAAGGGGTGTGTGTGTGTGTGTGTGTGTGTGTGTGTGTGTGTGTGTGTGTGTGTGTGTGTGTGTGAATTGCTGCAAATCACCTGATAATCATGAAATGGATCACAGATTGATTGTGGATGCGCTCCTTTGCTTCAGGAGAGAGGATGTTGGGCAGCCTTAGCAACTGAGACTGTGTGTGTGTGTGTGTGTGTGTGTGTGTGTGTGTGTGTGTGTGTGCTGTCTCGCCCACCTTATCAGCATCTACCCCCCCCCTTTAATCTCTTGTTTTATTTACCCTTTACACCAAGTAATGCCAGCCCCCCCCCCCCCTGAACCCGTGTCCCTCTGGGTTTAATGAACTCTTCAAGAGAAGAGCAGATTTTCCGTCTATGGACTGAAATCAATATTAGAAACCTGCTTTTTTTTTTTTTTTTTTGCACATTCAGCCTGGCAACCAATTAAATTAAGATATTGTAGAAGCTTGTGGTAAATAAATATATAAATATATTAAGGAATGTGTTTAAAATGCAACCCCCCCAGCGGGAATAGAAGGGTGATCCCTCAGGAGAGCCAGCGCATGACGCCTGTGAGGATCCGCGCAGGGTTTAGTGCGACTCCCACAGGGATAATAGGCCCATAAATCAAAAAAACAGATAAAAATACATGAAGGCACCACAGAGGCTGGCCTGACCCCACCCCCCCACCCCCACCGGGGAGCAGAAGACCTGCTGCATGTCCCGTAAGGGATATCGATGTGAGATGGAGGTAATATAAGGATCAGTGAGAAGACTTTCAATCAATGGGAAAACTGAGGCCACATGAAATCATCTGATAAATCAATTAAATGATCAATCTTAACCCTAGGATCGTCATGGGAGCAGGAAAGTATATATTTTAATAGTGAGAATAAAAATATACGACTTAGGAATGACGTGTAAAATCCAGATTATATACCTTGTCCTTACGGCTGCGGCTGAGAGATTATGTCGATTTTAAATTAAAGAGGCAGAAATAATTATAACATAAAAAAGTAATGAGTGTTTTAAAGTAACCAGATGTGTTTGAAAGGCCTGCGGTCAGGCTTAAAGGCTGTTAGAATTAGTCGGAGCACGCTCAGAATAATTATTTGTGTCTGGATTGGACTCGGAAAAAAAGTTCAATTACTTTAAAAAAAATTCTTGAAGCTAAATCTCCTCCAGAGTTCATGCATAAGCAAATATTCATTTAAGCGCCGTGCAGGAAGACGTGTGTCTGTCGGAAGTGATGTCATAAATCTGAGCAAATAAAAACAGGTGGGGGGGGGGGAATTCTTACCTGGAGGGGGCTCTAAAATAAAAGTTGTAAAAGTTCTTGGACGTTGTAGTTTTTAAAAACATTTAAAAAAAAAATGGAACAAATCATGTTTAAAATGAAAATCTGAAGGAGTTGGGGGGGGGGGGGTGTCAAAGTTCAGGTCATGTGACTGATGATAACATCCTGTCATAATGATGGTTTATAAGCCAGATAGAAGTACCTCTGTGCTGCTCTCTCTACTGGGCTGTCATTGAACGCATCACACAGGTGGAGGGGCTGGTGCCCCCCCCATCCCCTTCCACCCCCCACCCCCCCAGCAGCGCCAGCTGAGCCCGGTCACTCGAGGTGAGGCAGCAAGGAGGAACAACAGAATGAGAGGATTAAAGTAATATTAAATTTGCTGTGAGTCTCTGGAGAGCCTCTATCTGGTGGGGGGGGTGGTCAGGGGGGTGGGGGGGGAATTCAGCTGGTGGTGGATCCTCTCGTCCTGAAATGACAGCAGAGAGAGGCGACGTGTTTAAAGTCTGACAGCTCGCAAATGATTGGTTAACAGGAGGTGGTGACAGGTTGTGTGTGTGTGTGTGTGTGTGTGTGTGTGTGTGTGTGTGTGTGTGTGTGTGTGTGCGTGTTTCATGCATACTCGTTAATGAGGACTTTGACGAGAACTGAAAATGAAAATGTAGTCGCTTCCATTCTGTCTCTGCAGCAGCAGCCACATAGGTGGTGTTGCATCATGGGAGTCGTAGTCTTTACCGTCCTGCTCTTTAAATCACTTCTGATTCTGGGTGTGAGGTCACCGGTGTGGCAGACTGACCTCATTCCAACACCGGTTGATTAATTTCCCAGCAAATGGCGGTCAGAGTGAATCTGAGCCGGTGTTTCCTGCAGCTACAACATATTTAAATCAATTATTAATCAAATTAATTTTTGATCAAGCAACTGGTCATTTATTCTGAAAAAGACCCGTTTAAACCTCCACAACCTTCAAATCCTTTTTACAGACAAGACAATAAGGTTTAAAGTTTGTGTGTCCTTGAATGAACTGTTGACCCCCCCCCCGCTGAAGGTTGTCCCCCATCTGCCCCCGTATCCTCCTCCTCGTGGCCCTATTGGACGATATTTCCCCCCAAACTGAAGCCTTTCTGTCACATGTGTGTTTTTTTGCCCCACTCTGCGCCTCCCAGGCGCCAGGTGCATGCTGGGATTTGCCACACTTGGTCGGCTCAGCTGTGCTCACCTCATTATCCTCTTTGGACAAGGACGGGCGTAATCCCCCCCCTCAGTTTCTACCCCCACCCCCCCTTCTGTCTCACTCTTGCGTCCTCCGTCTCTCCTGTCGACCTGAATCTGTTTGTGCTTTCTTGGTATTTGCTCTATTTCCTGTTCTCACCCCCCAACCCTCATCCCCCACCCTCGACACCCCCACAACTCCCGCCCCCCCCCCCCACAGTCTGCCGCTTGTGCTGGCTGGTGATGGACCCCCGCCTGTCACACTTGGTTTAGCAGGTTGAAGGGGAAGGAGGGGGGTGAGGTGGGGGGGGTGAGGAGTGGGGGGGGGGTTGTTGTGGGGGGGGTTGAGGGTGATGAAAGTAAAGTGTCGCCATCCGGCCATCTGTTAAACCACCGCGTTTGATTCTTGTTCTGTCACCCTTGGCGGTCTACCTCTGCGCCCCTGTCACGTCCTGGGGGGGCAGGGTGGGGGTGTGTGTGGTGGTGGGGGGGGGCGCCGTGACTGAGCGAGCATTGCTTACTACTGTGTGTGTTGAGAGAAGTGGGAATAAAGGGAAGAAGAAGGGATTTTAATCCAAGTGGAACAGAAGTCATGAATCAAACCACTGGAGTCAGAGAAGAGGGCGTGGCCTCGGGGGGTTAACCTCCTGGACGCCGATCATCACAGAATCAGTGGCCTATAATTAAAAAGATATGACATCTATAGAGAGTTTATTTTGTAGAATTCATCTGTCTTTTAAATAAGCTTCAGGTGTTTCCTCACAGGTGTGTTTCTCCTCCCCTCTGCAGAGGAGGATGTTTCCATTGGTCTGTTTGTTTGTTTGTTTGTTTACTTTGTTATGATGAAATGAGACGTTTCCGTCACTCGAACCTCATTATTTTCCTAAAAACCCTCGAATCTCAATCAGGAGTTGAGACGTTCTTCTGGAAAACGATCCGTCTGCTGGTCCAGAAAACATGAAGCCGTTTGTGTTTGGAAGGAAGCTGAAGCTTGTTGTTGATGGAGCGGCAGATGGATGGATGGATGGATGATGGATGGATGATGGATGGATGGATGGATGGATGATGGATGGATGGATGATGGAGAGCTGAAGCAGGAAGCCAGAACAGATTCTGCTCCGGTTTTCATCGGGTCATGTGATCGGTCTGCAGAAAAGAGCATCGAAAAGCAGATGGATGGAAGGGTGTGTGTGTGTGTGTGTGTGTGTGTGTGTGTGTGTGTGTGTGTGTGTGTGTGTGTGTGTGTGTGTGTGTGTGTGTGTGTGTGTGTGTGTGTGTGTGTGTGTGTGTGTGTGTGTGTGTGTGTGTGTGTGTGTGTGTGTGTGTGTGTGTGTGTGTCCAGCCGGTGGAGTGATAGAGCCATGAATATCTTAGCACTCATCTGTGTGTGTGTGTGTGTGTGTGTGTGTATTGGCAGAAGCTGTGTTTGTATTGACAGCTAACTGAGGCTGACGCCCCTGATAAACCGAGTAGCTGCTCATGCTGTGTGTGTGTGTGTGTGTGTGTGTGTGCGTGTGTGTGTGTGTGCCTTCCACGCCCCCCTTCAAACACCCCTGACTCCATTTATTAGTTACTTTGCGGATCACTCCAGGGCCGTTATCGGACGGGTAATCAATAGGAGTGGCGTTCAGGGAATTCTTCAGTGGTCGGAATAACGCTGATTACAGGAGCTGATAATTGATCCATCATTAATATTTATACCTCATTTGTACCCCCAAAGCCACGTCCGTCTGTGACGGGAGCGTCTCCATCTTTGGATTCATCCTTGCCTTTTAGGAGAGGGGATAAAAACCAACAACCTTCCTCTGATTGAACCTGATCAGGACCTCCCTGAAAGAGTTACGGGTTTGGAGCGCAGACAAGAGTCGGACAAAAGCTTCTGCTGATTCACCAGCAGCCTGTAAGTGCATCCCTCTGACTGCTTTATGGCCGCGTGTGGAAAGGCCTGCAAACAGCAGCAATGACTGCTGGGAAATAACATCAGAGCCGCCTTCAAACGATTTTACAGGATATGAGTTCATAATGTTTAGTCTATCAGGTGGGGGTCACGGCACGCTAACCCAGAATAAATTCAGCCACATATAAAAACGTCCTTTACCTACATCTCTCTGGGATCTCTTTTCATCAGGGTTCGATTGATAGGGTCTGAAACGGCTTCTATCCGTCTATCGATCTATTAATAATGAAAGCGTGACGTTAATGTTTGTCTGGTTCCTCTTGAAGGATCCATTCAGAAACCTCCGTCCATCTTTGCATCAGGTATGTAAAGTACGTCTGCTTTGCACCGGGGACCCCCCCCTCAGACCGGGGGGGTTGGATGGAATGGTTCCCATGGCACCCGTTTCTGTTACCACAGCAGCAGCCTCCATAACCAAACCAGCGTTAGCTCCCAGCTAGCCGGTTGCAACGTGTTGCCTCATTATTTTTTATTTCTAGCGAACCTTCTCCCTCCCCTCGCCTGTCTTTTTTTTTGTCACGCTTTTGCAAACGTGGCAGGCCGTCGTCGCCACTTTGACCCCCCCCACCCCCCACCCCTGAGGTGCAGTGGCTTGTCAACGCATCTGCATCCACCCGACCAATCAATGAGCCTCCCCAGCAGATGGAGGTGTCATCAGCATACAAGGAGTTTCTGATGTCACCGTTTCCGTCCCGGTCGGCGTCTCCAAAAACGCCGTTTTGGAGCTTGAACCGCTTTCGCCTGGTTGTGGTTATTTTGATTTAGTTGTTTTTTTGTTTTTTTTGGAAAGAGGTCTTCCTGTCGGATCAAACGAGGCTCCACGCAGCAGCTCTGAAACGCCGTTTCTACATCCGTCTCTCAGTGTTTTTGCTCTGAGGAGTTCCTGCAGAGTTCAGTTTTCTTGTATTTTCCCTGCTTTTCAACATCATAAGACGCTGAAAGCAGGTGTGTTTTTTTTCCTTTTGGACGAACGCTTCTTGTTCCCCCTCCTTCGGGCTTGTGGAGCGCGGCTACTAAAACCTGTGAACTTTGAATTGGCGCCGGCGCTGAATGACTTCTTTTGAACGCTGAGTCTGAATGCGCCGCGCTGCATTAAAGGTGCACAAAAACGTTTTTATGGCCAAACTCTTATTTTTTCCCGTGAGTCCATCTTGATCAAGAAGCATCTAGAATAAAAACATAGCTGTCAATCAATCATCCATTACATTTCCATTAAATCCTGGTTAGCAGAGAAACCAGAGATGTCGGCTCATTAGCGAGACGTGTGATTGGATGAAAACAGGATCGATGGGGGTTCCGGGTGAAGCGGTGACGGCGGCTCAAATGTCACCGAGGCGGAGGGTTCAGATCTTCTCAGGGGTCAGTGACGGTCCGGCGGGGGGAGCAGCTGGAGTGTAACGGAATCGACGGTTGTGGTTTTCCATTAAATCTCTCTGAACTCGGTGGCTGCAGATCGCTGGAGAGGAAACTCCACCGGTGATGGGTTTCCAGAAATAAAAAAAAGTTCCATCCTGGACTTTTAAACCTTCCTGACCCCCCCCCCCCACAGGAGAGATCAGCTGACCCCGGTCCGTTAATGATCTCATCATCTGCAGGAAGCTTTCAGAGCCTCAGCAGGTGATCCGGAATCCACTCCAGTCGTCTCCACCGGTGGACCGAGAGCATCTGTAAGCTGATAAGAACCTACATTAGTGTGTGTGTGTGTGTGTGTGTGTGTGTGTGTGTGTGTGTGTGTGTGTGTGTGTGTCAGTCCATTTGTGCTTTTAAATGCATGTGTGTAGCACAAATGGAGCCTCGTCTGCATTGCTATTCATATCAAAGAGGATGCTTTTAGCCCCCTGGCTAGCGCTTGAAATGCTCCTTTGTGTCCTTAAGTGGTGGACCGTGGATGGAATCTCTGAATGTCTGAGTGCGCGTGCATTCGTTCAGGGGAACAGACGGAGGACGGAGACGGGAAGTTGGGACGAACGGACAGAGGAGGTGCTCTAAAAGCAAAGTTGATCAAAGTGTAGAAGAGAAAGATCTCCGTTCCTTGGAGACCGGCGGCAATCTCACATCTCAGATGTTTCCAGGTCGCCAAGACAACAGGTGATGAGACGGAATGCGTCTGAATATTTGATGGTGATGCCTCATTATCATAATAAAAGGTGTGGTTAGCATGTAGGGAACACGGCGACTAAAGGTCACCCCGTCCGTGTTTGATTTCGACGCCGTCGTCCCATTTAACGGAAACCGATTCTCCCCATGAGGACGGGCGGCGGTCCTGATGCGGTCCTGATGCGGTCCTGATGCTGTGATTTCTATCTGCCCCTCCAATCTGGGGCTTCAATTTGTTTTCAATTCGTCCCTTCACTGAAAACAAGCAGGAGAGCGACACGACTGGCACAGGAGATGGTGTCTTCAAATAGTGGATTTGAATAAAAACATTCAGGTTAGGGGAAGGAAAGCGGATGCATGGCATCATTTGACGCGTCTCGTTTATGTTAATGTAGCTGTCGTGGTGTTAAATCCCACTTCACGCGTAAAATCGTGGGGTTTAAAAATGACAGACGCTTCAATCAAACCCTAGAAATGAATGAATATGATTAAAGACTAATTATGAACAAGTTCAAAATTGACACCGGTGCAATTTTAAAAGCACAAAGTGTGCTTTTGTTTTAATAAAAATGTAAATTCTGTGGCCGCGTTTGAAAACCAATGAGGACGTGATCCCATCTGCCCCCCCCCACTCATTGGATTCTCTTTCAAAATGTGAAGCTGATCCGCGCCGAACTTTTCTCTGCTCTCTCAAACCCGACAACAACCAGTAATATTAAACACGCCGTAAATATGATGCCCTTCAGCGGAAACAGATGCAATGTGGAGATTACCCCCCACCCCCCCCAACACCCAAGGCACCCTCCTCCCTTATTTCAGTCTTCTTAGCGTGATTTGGGTGGAGACATCTCCCAATGCAATCGATTTCATGTCGATCGATCGATCGATCGACGCCGGGGCGTTTTTGCAGAAACTTTAAAGATGTCTTAAAGATCTGGTTTGTTTTGGGAGTCGTTTGGAAAGGGAACGTAGAGATCTGTTTTCTGTTTCCTGAGGTTAAAACTATCGATAGGAACCTTTTGAAAGAGTTCTCACCAACATCCATCCATCCGTTTGCCTCCGTTTATTCCTGCTGAGGAATAAACGAGGAATAAAGGAATACTTATGGGGAATAAGGCTGTTTGTTAATGTGGAACACAAGTTGGAACAAAAGGCGTCGCTGGAATTGACGGATCTTTTTGTGTTTTTGTCAGAATCAGGAATAAATATTCGATTGTTCCACAGTTTTCAACAGAAATCCGGTGAAAGGTCGCAGGACTTTATTTAAAAAAAACCTTCCCGCCTCTTCGGAGACTCTGATAGGGCGATAACACCCCCCCCCCCCACTTCCTGTCTTATCATTGAGTCTCCTGAGGAGGCTGATGGGCTGATCCATGTCTTCATTTCCTCTGCTCTGATTGCTGGGTGCCTTCCTGTGGCCGACCAATCTACCGCCAGATAATGATCAGTGGGGGGGGGGGCAGGAAGGACAGTGGTGTTTCTGTTTGTCTTCTTGTTATTGTTGTGCAGCGCTGTGATTTTAGACGTGGCCCCCGCCATCAGTCAGCCAGTCAACACCCCGAATGGCATCGTTTGTGCAGAGAGAGGATGGAGCGTAGAGACGGGGGAGACGTTTTAGCGTCACGTGGTCTGTTTCCCATCATGCCGTTCTCCTGAGACGTTTGCACGCGTGTTCCGCTGGGATGTACATCCGTCCATCCATCCTGATCCGCTGATACCAACTTCACCGCAGTGGGGGGCTGCAGATCGCTTGTGCGACGCTCCTGATAGCAGAGACACACTCCCTTTGTTTGTGTGTGTGTGTGTGTGTGTGTGTGTGTGTGTGTGTGTGAGTGTGAGCATCTCTGCTTTATTATAGGGTCTCGCTCCCGGGCTGTGACTGTCCAAAGCAAAGCACTCTGGGAACGCCTGGGACTCTGAGTGGATGCCTCAGCCCGGCTTTAAAGTGTGTGTGCACACACACACACCCCAGACAGGGTCAACACACACACACACACACACACACACACACACACACACACACACACACACACACACACAGACGCCGGCGCAGCAGCAAACAGGGTTATTATCGTGGACGTTGCAGCCCCGGTCTCGGGGGGGAGGGGGAGGCCAGCAGAGTCGGATGTTTTTTCAGGGAATAAAGTTTATTTGCTCAGAGCTAATTCATGCTAAAGAAACATCGGGGAGGCAACCCCCCCCCTGCAGGTCTTCCAAGATGGTTGTCTCCAGTGGGGTACTCCAGATAGTAGTGTGTGTGTGTGTGTGTGTGTGTGTGTGTGTGTGTGTGTGTGTGTGTGTGTGTGTGTGTGTGTGTGTGCCACTCCACTTGGGGTATTGGCTTGGAGGAGGATGGAGGGATGAGGGATGCTTTAGCAGGTTTGCCCCCCAAGCAGTAGAGGAATACACACTTCCTATTAAACCTGCAGCGTCACACACACCACAGGGTGTTGCTCTCAGTTCAAAATGCACTGGGACGTCAAATAAAAAGGTAGATTTGCCATCAGATGGTGGAGTCCTACTAAGAGATTGTAATAAATAAAAAGATTTATCGAAGCTGATTTCCGTCTGAGCGATCAGAGTTCTCTCAGTATCATTTCTGAAGCGTTAAACTTGGTGTCCTCTTCACTAACGGCGCTTCAGCGCCTATAAAACCACAAAGCCGGCTTGTAATATCAACAAACTGCACACAGAGGGCTCTGGTTTGAACAAATGCTCGACTCCGGATAGTAAATTAAGCAAAAGTAAGGTTGAGCTTTTACAGTTCGCCTTTATTCATGAGCACCGGATACTTAAAGGGCGGCTCCATTATTCTTGGTGCGTCTGAGGCTCCCAGTAGGGGCCCTTCTAAATGCCAACATTCAAGTTTTGGACTGAATATGAATTTTCCCGCTTCAAAAAAGTCCTAAAAACCTTCTCCCAAGTGGTTTGATGTAGGATCCCGTGATATTATATTTTATTCCTGCGAGTCGCTGCTTTTTATTCCCTACAGTCGCCTCTTCTCCTCATTCATCTGTAGCTTTTTACTGAACCGCTGCAACTTTGGATCACGTTTCCATAAGCGACAAATCGATGGAAAGAAGCCAGGTGAGGCGGTTCGGGCGTCTGATTAGGACGCCTATTTATTTATTTTGGGGCGTGCTCTACCCCTTAAACTCACTGGGGGGGTTACATATCGTATTTGACCTCTCCATTTGAATTAGCTTCACCTCTTTATATCCAAAATAGAGACATCCAGATGATAATCAGAGCACCGCCCATACAGAGATGTTTTTATCACACACCAGCTCTGCAGGGAGCAAACATATTTGTCGAATGCTAACTTTAGAAGACCTTGAAATTAATACTGAATACACAGCGGTGAAACTTTACCGCTCCCTTGTCGCGCTGCAGTGATTAAAAGCTTATTGACTACAACATGTGCATGCCAAGTAGAAAACTGCAACGCATGCTTGTGTGTCTCCAATGAAGTAAAACACGCATGCAGGTTCATTATTTGAACATGTTTGCAACAAATCTACGGCTCTGGGGAGAAAACAGTCGGGCGGATGTGCAGAGGGATTCGTTGATGGAGGAAGAGTGGCCTGTTAAAAGACTGGAGTGGCTGGGAGATCATTACAGACACAGACTTCCGAGAGACACCATACGAGTGTCGAAGTGTGTGTGTGTGTGTGTGTGTGTGTGTGTGTGCATTCGCATGTGTTTGCCTGGTGCAGAGTGGAAGATCATTATAGGGTCACGGCAGGGGTGTGGGAGCCGGGGTGAGGGATGGAGAGAGTTCAATCATCGGTTACCCAATGGAGATCCTGCAAAGTGTGTGTGTGTGTGTGTGTGTTTGTGTGTGTAGAGGAAGAGGTTGAAAAATAGAGTGTTCGATTCTCAGTCCCCCGTTGGGAGATGCGTGTTTGTCTTTGCTTGTTAGGGTGGGAGGCGACGCGAGGGGAGAGGAAGGAGAAGGAAATGATGGGGCCGCTGCGTTTCTGTATGGCGCCATCCTTCATCAACACCTGCATCTTTACAGTCATCATTCCACTCTTGGAATCTGCGATCGTCTTCGGATACTTTGGTTGCCATCCAGGTTCATCAACTGGAAGATACGGCTCTATTCCAAGAGACAAACCTCCCATTCCAGCAATTCCTTAAGGACGTGATGTGATGGTCTTGTAATCATTTAAAAATGGCAAAAAAAACAACTTTCCCACTCTGAAATCTTCCCTCGCTGCGGCGCAAAACACAAAAAAATCCCAAATGTACTTCCAGGCGTGGTGTTATTCCGCTCGTGTAGTTGTTTTTCACGGGTAAATGCCCTAATTAGAACACCAGAATGTGACGCGTTCACGTGAGATCCGCAGCCTCTCGTGAATTGGAGGTGCAGGAGTTCAATATTGTGATTAGGTTTCATTCGGATGAATTGCACAGCGTGGAAATGCAGATGTCCCGGAGCTCCTGCTGCGCTCGCGCGTAATTGCTCAGAGTTTTCGGTGTAAAACTGAAAAAGTGGGGATTTGGATGCTCCCTGGGTGAAAGAAAAGGTGAAGAAAGAGCAGATCGGCTGCGCTTGAAGATCCTTTTGTACGTTAGTTACACGAGAATCAACACGGAGGCCATGTTGCATGTAAAGTTTCTGATCAATATGCTATTATTTGCCATTTTGGAGACTAGTCGCACCATCGGGAATCGATTCCTATCAGGGTTTTTCTCACACCTTCTGCACAACCCTTATAGACCACCATCAGCTCGACAATAGAAGTCATGCATACCTTCTTCACGCACATCCGTGTCCTGTCTTCACATCTAGTTGTCTCCCTCTGAAATGATGGATTTCTCTCTCGAGTATCATCTCAGAGTGAATCCGGAAAGGAACCCCTTGTAGCGATTCGGAGAAGCTGACAGTGAAAGATGACGTTTACCATTTATGCTCTGCCAGACATTTCTTGATGGGATGTGAAGTTTTCTACATTTCTTCACAGATGAGAGAAAACAATGAAATGAGCTTTGGAAACTCAAAGTGGATCAAGATGAAACAGGCGTACGACACAGTTCAAGGAGTGTGATACTCTTATTCTGAAGAAACTTCATGATATACATGCTGACATTTCTTTGGGGGACGCTCTCCACGTCGGTTTGAGCACAGGAACTTCACCTAAACTGACTGGCACTGTTTAAAATACATCAATGATCAATGAGATTGTCTGCAGCCTGTTTGTGGTATTTCTTTGCAGCTCAGGACTGTTGACCTGTTTGCTACCCTGGTCTCACGGTCTCGTCACCCAAGGACGTCCAAGAAAACGACACTCTATAGTCTTGGTTGTTGCATCTTGTCTACGTTGCATTGCATTGCTCGACAGTCTTTTCCGTGCATCATCACAACTTGTCTTTCTTCTCCTGCTGTAGACAGTACAGCAGCGATTGCACATTAAGCAACTTCAGATAGTTCATCAAAGAGGATTGCGGTCGAAGCGGATTCATTAGTGGGAAATTGACTTGACAAGCGTGACCAGGACTAGCAGGCTATTGATCAGCCGCTGTCATCCCTATAGGTGATTTGTGCTGGCGGCGACAACAACAAGGGGAGAGACGTGAAGCAGCGGGAAGAAAGTCGGCAAAAACTCGAGAGGCTTTTTAGGGATTAACGCGCTTCCCGACAAAGAAGGCAGCTGGTCAAAGAAACACACGTAATACTGAATACTTCCCCCAACACTGAGTCCAGGGTGAGTTTATTTTGGAGTGTGGGACAGGAAAAAGGCTCAGGGCCGATCCGAGCATCCTTTTCTTTTGCGTTTGGGTCTGACTGTAGCATAAATCCTCCTTCCTTCACAGCCCCAGCGAGTGTTTGTCACAAGCGAGTCCCGAGTTACACGCCGTGTCAGTGTGTGAAGCGGGGTGTAACTTCAACCCCCCCCCCCCAAAAAAAAAAACCCAAGGGAGCTCAGTGAAACATCTCCGACACAGAGGCGCATCCTCATAGTTCTTGCCAGCTATCTGTTCGCAGGTTTGCAGCCATCTGTTAAAGTTCCACATGGCAGCAAAGTGACCCATCCTTTCCTCTTCGTACGTGTCAATAAACGGTAGAAAGCAGCGAGGTGAAAGGGATTTCACAAAGGTCTTGACAGAGCTAGATGTAGCCGGTGGAAGCAGTGGAGAAATTTCACGTTGAAGTAACTGGCGGTGCTGTTTGTCTTTTTTCCCCTCTTGGCAGGAGTGCTGGTATTTTTAGGTCTTGTTACAGCGTTTCTCAGCCGAGCACAAGAGAATGTGAATGAAAAAGGGTCGATGGAGAGCAAAATCATCGGCAAAGAGAATGACGTGGTGAGAGACTGGAATGTGGGGGGGAGAGATGAAAGTAGGTGATTTTTATCGCACTATTATAAGTGCTAAAATTAGGGTCTGCTTTTAAGACCAGTTGGAGATATAAAAACATATCTAAAGGACTATTTTTATCTAGAAAGGGAGAACAAATGGCTGCTTCCCACTAAGGCTCAAAGCTAGGAGAGATTTGATCGGGTAAACTGCAGACCAGACATAAGACCTGACTGGAGAGACTTCAGACTCCTGTTGAGATACCATTGAAGATTCAAGACTTTGTGATGCGATCAGAAGGACTTTGAGACTCCTACGTTAGACTTGCTCTCTTTCCACTTGTCTCCAACTTGATGTGACAACTTCAGACTTAACTTGCTTCAACATACTTGAGACTTGACTCAGATGGAAATGGGTAGGACTTGATCTGAAGGCCTGTAGACTGGCACTGACAAACTTATTTGGCTTCAGACTTTTCGTATAGTCTTCTCTCCAACTGATCTGACAGACTTGACACTCAGAAATTGGTTCGAGCTACCTTGACAGACTAGAGAATTGAGTTTCGTCCCAATAGACTGACCTGAAACCTGCCTGGACAACCTGAAGACACTGACTCATCCCCTAGAACCTTAGAGGTGGACTTTTTCTTGCAGTCTTGACTTGTCTTGATGGACTTTAAATGACCACACTCTCATGTTGCCTGACTTGAATGCAAAGATAAAACAAGACTGGCAGCAGATGGACCCTTCAGGAAGAAAATTCTTTCTCGGAGCTCCCCTTGCTTCACATTGGCTGTGGACTAAATAGTGGTACTCCACCTTAAAAACAGATCATAGAACCCTGGTTCCCTCCCCCTCTCTTCGTTATTCAGCGGCTCTCTCAGCACACCGTTCTGCCCTTCAGGACAGTCAGTCCCTAAGCTATTAGCCAAAAGATAGAAAGGGCACATTGGTATTTTGTGAACGGCGGTTGGAAGCGAGATTGATTTGCAGTTCTGCCTAAGCACAATGCTTCTCGCGCAGCTAAATGGCACTGCACCCGTGTAATTTCATGCTGCTGCAAGAGCTCGCCATCAGTCAGCCGACTCAAACAGGACTCAGAGCAACATGATGTGATTAGGAGAGTAACAAAATGTCAGCGCGGCCCCTCGACTCGACCACTGACATAGCTATTTGGTTCAGAATGTGAAATGAAATACATGGAGATGAATGCAGGGGGAGGAATGGAATAATAATCGATGCTGTAGGCAGAGGACTTCACGCTGCCCAAGGCTAGTCCTCCTCCCCTTCAGGCTGCTTGTACTAAACTGATGGATTCATCAAGAGCGTCTTCCAGAATCATCTCAATTAATGTGATATGAAGGAGTAGAGGAGGGCGAGAAATCAGCAGATATGATGCTTCAAATGTTTGGTTTTAGTCAGTAAAAGTTTATTTTGTGGGCATATGGTGGTTTGGAATCATTCTTCTCTGAGTCGTTTTTCTCCTGGGTGCTGCTGGGAGTCTGGTTCAACAGGAATAATCAGATAAATTAGAGTGTATGGAAATGGAATCACACGTCAGCTTCCTCTCATCTGTCTCAGGAAATGTTCTATTCCAATTTGTGTTTATCAAAGTAATAAAAATGCAAATGTGATTATAGATCTGTGGTGGAAAAAAATCTGATCCGGACCTCCACACTAGTCTACAAACCCTCTGTAGATGTTTGGAGAGGAGAAGATGGGTTAAAGGAGAACCAGGAAATAATAACAGTCAAGAGAAATAAAAGTTTAAACACTTTCAGCTAGAATGATTTATTTTGTTTTAGAGATTAATGAAGCATTACTGGAGCGTTTTCACTCACTTCCATCTCGGAGGCACTTTTTACTCTTTATGTCTTATTATTTCGTGTTCCCTTTATCCCTGTTGATTACTTATTTTACTCCATATAACAGCCTGGGAACTGGTTTCTATACAGCAGCTCAATGGCAGATAATCAAATGTATGCTTGTTGGAGGGGAAAAACAAATGACGCTCAGGAGAAATCAGGAAACTTCTGTCATTTTTTTGGGACCATTTGCGGTGCTTTTATTGTGGTAGAGGTAGAAATTGAACCCCTCACACTAATGCCACATGTTTCATAGCAGGTTTTACAACTACAAGTGATGCACTGAATGAAAAGACACTTCTGAATAATATCAGCATACACTGACAAATAGGATTAAGCCAAAAAAAGGAGGCTTTTCCTTTGCTTTGAGTCGGAACAGCGCTTCCAATGAATTTCCCGTTGCATAATTTTGTGTGACACACACTCTAGAGGAACAGAGTAATGTGACGCTCATTGTCGTTTATCAGCCGCGCTGTGTGGAGAAGGTGTGGATTGCTTTCTGTTCATCCATCTGCCTTCCTGGTATTATCTAGGAAGCACAAAGGATTCTGATAAAACAGACGTTCTGCTTCTGATCATTGACGTCCTTCATGTCGGCCTCATTAAGTCTTGGCAACCCCCCCCCCCCCCCAAAAAAAAAACATCGCCCGAAATACGACACGGTTACGGTTCCTTCAGGTATTTATCAGTCCTCTGACGTACGGACGGTCGATGGAGCTCCAACCTGAACCGTCTGGATTGTTTAACACACACACACACACACACACACACACACACACACACACTCACACACTCCAGCAGTGTTAATTACAGTAATCCCACATTTATCAGCACCTTAACTTTATGACACTGTGGGGATATGAGCTCCTTTATATTCAAGCTGGCCAAACTTTCACAGCTAACGCAGCTGTGAGCGTCTAGTTAAAATAAAAACTGAACACCAGTAAAGGCTTTTGTGATCTTTTATTGAAAGTGGCTTCTGCCGGTTGTCGTTAGACTGTTTTACTATTGATCTGCTGTGAAACTGTAAAATCTTATATTCCAGCTGTAGCAAAGTTCCATATTTGGCAGCTCATTCCATCAATAATAGATTCTGGTGCACGCATGGCGAAGCTTTTCCAAGGCGACGTTTGGGATTCGCGTTCTAGCCGCGAGCAGTTTAATTCAAATGGATGTCCAGGCGCTCCAAACATATTGGAGTTTAAGTCCAGCACTTAAATCAAATCATTTGTTCTTTTGCCGAAGGTTTGAACACCACAGAGAGTTGGAAATATCATTTTTAACTCCCCCTGAGGTCAAAAGTCGTGAATCCAATAAAGCCGGACGGTAAACAAAGGCAGTAATGGGCTGACGGGGGTTTCATCAAGTCGCTTCTTGGGTCTGATTTGCGTCCACGTGCGGACGAGTCTGGTTTTTCCCGACTCCGCCCCCGTGCAAATCCCCCCCCAGATCCCTTCAAGCCAATTAGGGACCAGAGAAGTGAAAATCAGGAAGCAAATTGGTCTTTTGGCTAATCTCTCAGGGGGGAAGGCCAGCGAGAGAGAGGATCGAAACAAGAAATAAGAAAAAGTTTGGTGTTAGATAGAGACGGAGCGATGGTGAGGCGCTGACAACCCCCACCCCCCCGTGAATGAACGCACCAAACAAACACAGATGCTTCAAGTGAAATGCAAAAAAATAAAAAATAAAGATTTAAGAGCCGCTCTGCCGCCACCACAGGGGGAAACCAGATTACAAATGGAAATATGCAAGCTTTGTGTTCACACAAACACTCCAACACAACCTGCACGCCATCCCATCCATAAGTCTGTTCCCTGAGGCCACTTCAGGCCTGATAAGCGCTCACAGGAAGTGTGTTCACCTGATAGCGTCTGAACGAGACTTGTTTATGTCGTCTGGATGGATGCTCGTCGCCGCTCGGATTCTCTATCAACACATTAAAGTCGATCCTCCTGTGTTCCGTCAGACGTGTGGGACACGTGTTCCACATATGTTAAAGAAACGATCGCAGACGTTCAAAGTCGGTTTATGTTATGCGTCGTTTTCTCGCCCAAGCTGTCAAATGCAGAATGCTGGCAATAAAAAAAGGAAGCGACAATCCGATTTGGGGGCTGCTGGGAAAAACTTAACAAAGACACCCTCGTCTTTGAAAATCAATGAAAAGGAATAAAAGAATGGGACGACTGGTGATTAAAATTAATAATAATAATAATAATAATAATAATAATACATTTTATTTAAAGGCGCCTTTCTACACACTCAAGGTCACCGTACAAGATTACACAAAGTCCCATTTTACAATCAACAAATAAAAATAAAATCAATACGAAGAGCGATAGATTTCAGCAGGAATATGCAGTCTTGAATAGGTGTGTATTCAGTTGTGATTTGGAATGGGGGAGGGAATCGATAGTTCTGCAGAGCGGCTGAATTAAGCTATGATAACTTTATGGATGAAAGTTGTTCTGTTCAGACACTTCACACTTTATATATCTTACATTTTTAACTTTTTGTTTTTCTTATCTTATTTATCGACCGGGTCACTGGGACCTTCAGAGACGTATTTCGTACTGTCAAATGTGAAAACGTGTCAGCATGAAAAATAAAGATTTTGATTTTGATTCTGATGAATTGGTTGAAAAAAAATCACCTTCATCTTAAAGATACTGCTTCATATCAATTATATGCCAATGATGGTGCTAAAAGATCAATGCTAAAGGTCTCAGGTGACACAAGTGATCTATAAACCCTATTGCCCAGCCTAGAAATCCTCCCCAAATAATTCCATGTAAAACCAAAAAGAGTGTTTTGCACAAAAAGCTGTGGATGACCTAAAAATGTAAGAGTTTAACACAACCTTTACAGCAGTGGTGGGAATCTGACACCCCAACAAAGACCTGACAGCGTCAGCAGATCTTTACGTCAGCTGGGACTTCAGCCGTCGGGGTCGGCGGCTGTCGGTGACCCCTGTGGCCGTTCTGACAGAGGACATGAGTTTATTTCTGTTCCGTTTGGGTGCAGCGGAACGACTTCCCCTCCGTCGTGAAGACATCTTTTCCCTTTAACACTTAACGCCGCTCACGGCTGAACTGTGCCCACAAGCTTTAAATGAAGACAGTACAGTCGCCACCTCAATGCAGGGATAGAGCAATTATTTGCTTTGATTCTGCAGAGACGATATCACATCCTCTTCCTCCTCTTCATTCTGAATTTCCTCGGCATGCATTATCCATCCGGGCCTGAATGAGACGTCGTCCTCATCGACCCGTCTATCTGTGATTTAGCAGCCGCGCCGATGCTCTTGGAAATAAATTGCGTCTCAAGTGTCCACAGAAATCAAATGGCGCCTGTCACAGTCTCACAAACACCGTTTAGCCAGAGCCGCCCGCTTTATGGATCGCATTATAAAACGTTCACAAACGGCGGAAGGCGTTCAACAGGTGAGACGTCCGGCTCGAATGGTGTGAGCGGGTTATGGGGGGGGGCCTGTTTTGTTTGCAGGTTAATGGGTTTTACCAGGAAGTACACTGGAGCCACTTCCTCTTCTCTGCTTTCTTGTGTCACTCTGAAATCTTTGAAAACGCTCCATAGTTAAGGCGCAGACATGAGAGCGGTATTGATCGTCTGCCAACGCTCTGCAAGAAAAAGAAGCGTCCCAATCTGCTGGTTCCAAATGAAAGCTTCTTACCGAACCCATTTTTTTTACTTCCACACTTCCTGGTTGGATCTGTGTGTGTGCTGCATGAATTAAACTTTGTTTTCCACGTTGCCACATGCGCATCGGAGCGTTCTGATTGGCTGATGCAGCACATCAAGTCATTTTTTTTTTTTTAGTGACTACAGCTCCGGCGCGTTTCCCTGCAAACCGTTTTGGAGGTCCATTAAAGATTTCTGCAAGGCAGAAGATAAAACCAAAGTTGTTAAAGGTCAATAGAAAGTTATTGGTTGCCACAGGAGATGTAAAAAAAAAAAAAAAACTCAATTAGGCCAGCAGTCTCCATTAAACTGTGGGTTGTGCCTGTGCATCTGGAATGTCTAAACAGGTGTGAGCAGGATGGAGGGTTCCCTGCACACCTTAATGACGGCTGAGCATCAGGGAGAACGTTCCTCCAGCGTATCCACGGACGAGTCGTCACGCTCTGATGTACCGCGCATTGATTGCGCTATCGGTTTTCTAGGATTTGTGCAATTTTCTGCGATATCTTCTCATTTTCGTTGCCCTGACACGGGCCTGAAATCGTCAGCAATCAGAGCAGTTTTATCAGCTCCAGAGATGGAAAAATACAGAGAAACACGTCTGGATGATGAGAAATGAGTCGTTTGGATGGAGACAGCCGAGCGCTTGAGATGTCTGCAGCCGTAATCAGCGTTTAACCTCCCTCCTATACCCCCCCGACTATTAATAGATACTTGCTGAACTGGAAAAATAATTTACGAGCCCAGTGTGCCAGTAAAATTATGTACTGCTAATTCCTGCTAATGAACCACGAGTCCCATGTTCCTCTGTAGGATCCCTGCGATGTTCAGCCGAGCGACGGCGCGAGAAAAAAAAGCTTCATCCCGATTGGCTGAGCGTGCGTTAAATGTAGCGTAGCGCTAGCTCCTGAATAGCGCAGCGAGCAGCGGACGTGAGTGGAGCTAAAGGTCAGCAGTGCGTGATGTAATTGGTGGTAAATGTGGAATAAAAGTAAAATGTGTGTGAGGTAATAGATGCATCGTCATCTGTTTTACGTGTTCGCTGAAGGCAGCCGCCGTCGTGTGTTTAAAAATGGCGGGAAAACGCATGCGTCGCGTGTTGATAGCGCCAAATGGACGGCCTCCAGGTGGAGCCTGGACCGACTGACGCGTCGTCTCCGTACGGTTCGCGTGACGTTTCTTGATCCGCGCCTCCTGAACTGTGCCGACTCGACGCCAAACGACCAATTGGAATAAAGGACGTGTCCTCCAATGACTTCCTGTCTCATAAAACACAGCGGGGGGGGGGATTACCTTTCTTTACAGAAGAGGTAATTACAAGAAAGTCTGCTTTTATGAAGACATAAACTGGGTGGAGGTGTGTGTGTGTGTGTGTGTGTGTGTGTGTGTGTGTGTTAATCTGCAGTTGTACTGAGGTTAATCCTTACCTGGCAAAGGACACACTGGGTTAATCTGGAACAGGTGGGAGCTGCGTCATATGACACACACACACACACACACACACACACACACACACACACACACACACACACACACACACACACACACACACACAGTAGGTAAATGATGGGGCAGCAGAAAAAGGCTTAAATGGCTTTAAGTGTGAACAGCTGTCTAAAGCCCCCCCCCAGCCTGGCTGGAAAATAATTAATAAAAATAAATTATAATTTATTTTATTCCTGAAAGGTAAAGCAGACGTAAATCTTTCTACCTGTGACCTCCAAGCATCGCTGAACGTTGAGTTTGGAGCGTCTGGAGCTTCTTTTGGCAGCCGGGTTTATTCCGCCGCTCCTGGGGGTTAAAAACTGCCCCCACGTTTGTTTTAAGTGCAATAACGCCAACTGAAGTTTGATTTAGAGCAGAAGAATGTCTTGTTAACAGCTTTTTGGATGTTTTTGGAAGCTGCGAGCCTCTCGGACGGTGAATTGTAACGCAAAAAAGTGATCTTACAAGATACGTTTTCCTCTGTCAACAAGCCAATACAGCATAAAATACACGCGGCTGCAAATCTCACAGGTAAAAAGGAGTAAAGCAAAAGCAGATAAAGAGGACGGATGACCAGGGAGGCCGTGCACACGGAAGAAGATAGAGAAAGAAGTTCAAAGTTCATTACAAAACCCAAGTTTTAGGAATAAAAAGGAGCATAAACGAGTTTGCGTCGTGTTCCTTTTGAATCGTTCTGCAGTGTGAAGTGGTTCTTCATTTCTCCACAGCTTGGTGTTTTTGGTTCTATTTGGTGTCTTTTTTTATTCCTAACCACAACACCGTCCTTTCCACACCAGATGATGGATCCCCACCTGGCAGGTGTGTGTGGACGGGTTCCAACGTAGAATCTGTGTGTGGTTGAGTCGGTGGACCGCTTTTCATGAAAGAGGCTAAAAGCGTTGATGTGTTTTTTAAACCATCTCTTAACCATCTGTCCGGCGTCGTCCCATCATGCTCTCCTCCATCCACCACACCCCCCCACCCCCCCGTCCCTCCTCCTGCTCCCTAGCTGAGCATCATGGGTATCGGCTCCACATTTCAGAGCCAGTGCACGTCATTTTTTTTGGTTCCAGACAGCTGCAGACACACACACACACACACACACACACACACACACACACACACACACACACACACACCACTGTGGTTCAGCCCATCTGTGCCGCTACAGCTGAAAGAATGAGCTGGATCTGAAGCGGCCATAGCTAGAAATGTGACACACACACACACACACACACACACACACACACACACACACACACACACACACACACACACACACACTCTTATCTGTCTTTTTGATTGCCAGATCTCTTTCATGCCGGTCTTCACTTCCAGTGCATCTTTGCATTTATATTTCCAATCCAAACTATTTTTTTTGTCGTGTGCTTTCGACCTGATTCCACCTCTGTCTGACTGCGTCACCCCGGTCGCTGATACTTCCGTCTCCTGCAAGTCACTTCAATCTACAGTCGTAATGAATGAGTTGCATTGGATGTACGGTTGCAGCTTTGACTCCGTCGACACGTCTTTAATTGGCCAGGAAACACACTGCGGCCGACAGAAAGGAGAATATTTCCTGCTGGATTAAAGGGCAGCTTTCAGATTAATTTTAGCAGTTAGTCGAGAATGATCCCGATCAGCTGCCGTCGGTAATCAATACTCACGTTAAAATGATGTAACTGACACTGACGACCTTTAAATACTCAATTACACACTCAGAGTATTCCTACCAGCCTCCTTTCATGCTGTAGCTGGAGTGGAATAAGTGCTGGTTGATGGATCAGATGCATTCCGGATTAAAAACGTCACCGTCCAGTTTGCTGTTTCCCGTCGGGCGCTGGATTCAACCCAAAACCAGGCCGACAAAAACATTTGCAGGCAGACCGGGGATGGCGTCGCCGTGCATTCTGGGAAAAAAAAAAAAGAATCGACAAACCCTGACATTTACTTTCTACTTTGCAACTGACATCAAATGTGTTGGCATTACGTCGCCTTCCATCTGGAAACGCTGCTAAGGAGGGAAAATGTCATTTTGAAATCCATAAATCAGACAAAACCAAACCTAAAAATGTTTAAAAGTAGAAAAGTTGCATGGATAAATGCTACCCAGCATGCACCTGTGAGTGTGTGTGTGTGTGTGCATGCTAGTTGACATTGACTGCCGCTGATCTTCCTCCTCCTCCTCCTCCTCACTTTGCCTCTGACTCATCTCTCCGTAATGACCTGATCTGATTGGATTTGGTTCTCGGATTCCTTCCGTAGCTAATGGCCGTGTCCGTTGCCGTGGCAGCCGGCGCCAAAAAAAACAAAAAACGCCGCGAACATGGCCGCTGGAGACGGATGGCTTGTTTGCCCCGGCGGGGGCTTCTTTGCGTTCACTTGTACTGAGCTCCAGTAGGGACGGTGACAGGCCCGTAGAGACGGGCCCCCATGATGGATCGGACAGTTAGCAGGAATTTATCCATCCATCTCACGCGGCGCCAGTCCATTAGAAACTCGTCTCCACACAGTTAAGTACAGGTTGTGCATAATCTCCAGACAAGATGTGTGACATATAAATGACATTTGTCGTCAGACTCTGTTAATTATCGTTTTATTCCGATGCGATCCCGCCGAGCGCTACGGAGAAGGTTAGCGCGTCTGAAGCTAAATATAAGAACGTTACTCCAGATTTAATAAGGTGTGCCTGAGTGTGAAACACACACCAGATTGGGTTCGCACAAAGATTGGAGGCTGTAAAATAACAAATGAGACGGAGGAGCGTCGCCCCCTTTGTGTGATGTCACACCCATTTGCATGACACAAGAGAACGGCGGCTTTTAACTTTCTAACACAACTTCAGCTTCCGTTCTGCCTCGTGAGGATCATACGGGATGGAGGAACGCAAAATCAAATCTGCTGAACTGTGATGAAGCTTTTGTTACCAGATCAGAATGAGGACTACTTAAAGCAGGGGGGGTCAAACTCATTTACACTGAGGTGTCATCAGCATCACGGCTGTCCTCAAAGGGCCACATGTAACTAATTAATGTAACTAAATGTAACTCAGTGTAATGTAACTAAATGTAACTACTCCTTAATGTAACTAATAAATGTAACTAAATGTAACTCAGTGTAATGTAACTAAATGTAACTACTCCTTAATGTAACTAATAAATGTAACTAAATGTAACTCAGTGTAATGTAACTAAATGTAACTACTCCTTAATGTAACTAATAAATGTAACTAAATGTAACTCAGTGTAATGTAACTAAATGTAACTACTCCTTAATGTAACTAATAAATGTAACTAAATGTAACTCAGTGTAATGTAACTAAATGTAACTACTCCTTAATGTTAAATAACTGAATTTCTGACTGATTCTAGTTCCAAACATTACAGTTAGACAGAAAAAACATGTTTGTTTGTTTCTCTGTTCTAACATGAATCCTTTTCATTTGTCAGGTTATTAAACCCACAGAACTCCATCAATCAAGGATCAAACTATCAATCAATAAAGAAAAATAACATCAGACACAAGTTAGGACATTAACTTTGTTCACTACATTTAGTCAAGAGTTAAAATGGGCTGAACTACTGCATTGTGGGAAATGTAGTTTTTGGTCAAAACTCACTTTTGACCTGACCTTTTATTCTCTCGCGGGCCACATTAAATAATGTTGAGGGCCACATTTGGCCCCCGGGCCTTGAGTCTGACACATGTGACTTAAAGTTTGATTTCACTCGACTGGAGGGTTATTGATTTAATGACATCACCATTATATTGATTACACCGTAGTGAGTTGTATCCTCATTCTTATCAGAGTTGAAGTTTGTTTTCTGGAGATGATTTCCTGAGTTCTGCTGTCAGACTCAACTTCCTGCCGCCATCACCACGTCCTGCCGTTAGCCTGGAGACGCTGAGTCGACAGAATCCCGACGCCTTTCTGTTCGCATTACAAAGGTGGGCAGATCAGGAGAGGCAGAAAATGTAATTCTGCTCGTTTTCTGTTGTCTTCGTTTTCCTCACCATCTGAGAGCGACCGATGAAAACGTCTTTTAGGACGGCTGGCAGCAGCCTGTCGGGAAATCAAGCCAAACACACAGCGGCGGAGGATTAAGATTATTCTGCTGTATAGCTTTTCAGGCGAGGCTATGTGAGGCTTTTGAATCCGAAAAATTGAAGTTGAGCCTTAAAACAAACAGGAAGTCAGAGAGACGATGTTGATGGGATGGAGGCCAAACGGAAAACGGCCTGATTGTAATTCTACAAAGTTACATGAATGTGATTGGAAACTATTTTGATCTCCTTATTTGTTTTTGACGTGTATTTATGATCAAATCTGTGAATATAATCAATAATTACGTGAATTAGTTGTAACTTCGTCAACAGGACTTTTATTTACATTTGTTAAAGCCGGCGTCCGTCCTGAATGAATAGTTCATTGGATGCTGGATGAAGTCACTCCCTCTGTTCATCCATCCTGAACTCTGTCGGACGTGCTGATTGGTCGGTTCTATTTACCGATGCTCCACCATCTGCCTCAGGCGCTGTCCAGAGTGCTGATCCTGGCGCCGTCCCAAGGACGCCATCACTCAGCCGGCGGGACAGAGTCCTGCTGAAAAGAACTTTTATTTACTTAAACGATTAAACCTCACACGTCTGCTGCACGTCTGGTCTGATCACCGGGAGAACCAGAGGACGTGTTGGACTCAGATTTACTCACAAAACCTCCTGAACCACACCAGAAAGAATCGACTTCTAACCTAAAAAGAGACATAATTAATAGGTTGATCAATAAAAATTAAGTAAATTCCAAAATATTTCCACTGCAATTTACTGAAACCATTAATTTTTAAAATTTGCCCCCACAAAAAAATCATCATCCTAACTTGTAAAAGAAACTTTTGCTTTATATGGAGAGGCTGTTGGACTCTTTCGATCCATTATTCATCCGTTCATTCATCTTTCTTTCCTCTATTGATTGAGATTCCTCGTCTCATCCGTTTCTCTTTCAGGTCCACCTTCCCCTCCCTTCACCTCCTCTCTACTTCATCTCCTCCCTTCTTTTCTCTTCCAAACACTAAGTGACATGTTCACATCCAGGACAAAGTATTACTACCTGTTTATGCATGCTAGCGCTGTTGCCGTAGAAACGTTATAAGATTGTGATCTCCAGACTTCATCCAACAGTTGTTAAACTCAGATAAAACTACTTATTTTACCCCAGGGATGAGAGAAAGTGTCCAAATGGGTAAAAACTTGATGCATAAGTTCAATGAGTGGATAAAAGTTACAATAAATAAAAGTAGGATTGAGATAACAGTCAAAGCAGCAGATGGATACAGTCAGCTGATGGCTGAATGTGGCTGAAAGGAGTCAGACGCGATGAAGATGCTTCAACGCTCCTCCGATCAATACGGGAAACCAGCAGAAATGTCATCCTCCCATCGCCATCGATCCGGGGCTGACTGGAGCTCCTCTCATGTCATCTTCGGCCTCCTCTTGGCCGGCCGGAGGACCGCCGGTTGTTTACCGCCGGTTGTTTACCGCATGTTGTTTACCGCCGGTTGTTTACCGCCGGTTGTTTACCGCCGGTTGTTTACCGCCGTAAACAAGATGTCAATGGAGACACAAACATCAGTCTGGGTTTCTGTTCTTGGTTATAATTCGTGCTGCATTTGGACGTGTAGCCAGGTAATGGTTTGAAACACACACACACACACACACACACACTTACATAGCATCTTTCAATACACTCATCCACACACACACACACACACACAGACACACACACACACACACACACACACACACACACACACACACACACACACACACACAAAGCAATCACACACAGTGGATGGATTACCTGATTTGAATGAGATTGTTTCCTCCACGCTTGTGTTTCGTTCACGCTTTACCGCTTCTTCTGCCATTATCTAACAGTGTGTGTGTGTGTGTGTGTGTGTGTGTGTGTGTGTGTGTGTGTGTCCAGCGACTCACCACAGTGCACTGCTCAACGCGGGACCCTTTAATTAAGGGAGAAGTTTCATTATCAGCTCCATTAGTCAATGCCTGGACGGTGTCAACACACACACACACACACACACACACACACACACACACACACACACAAGTGCCGACACACACACAGAAAACACACACACACAGAAAACACACACTGGGAGTGTGCTGTTGGTTGGGTGGGTGTAATATTTAACCTGATGTTCTGTTTCGGGATGAGAGTGTAATTTATCAACTGTAATAATGGGATGTGACCCCATTTCCAGGCAGATGAGAGAGGCAGGGGGGGGGGTGTTATTATATGTCATCATGTCATCATCTCTATTGTAATGCGTGTCACAGGCCACGCCACTCTGCAGAGGGTTATGTCTCCTGACATATGCTAATGTAGTCTCATAGCTCACTGGAAAAACACAACGTCCTGCCCTGGAAACAGGAAACAGGAAACAGGAAGTCACCAAAGAAATGCACAAAAACGTCTCCTTACGATTTTAGATTTTGCAAAAATCTGTTGTTATTTGAATGTAGTGGAAAAATATTTCCAAGAGTCCTTCAGAGAGGTGAAATCACTAGAAAATGCTTCTGTAATTACCCATAATCCAAAGGGACAACTTCACCAATTCTTGTTCTGTCCAAAAAATACAACAAAACTCAAATTCATCCACAAAAAAAGAACAGAAATGGAAGGAAATTGTTAAAAAAAAGAAGGAAAAATGTTAAGAATGGGTCATGTAAATGTCAAGAAGTAAGAGTACTATATTTATTTCTAAGATGCAGTAGAAAAAGACAAGTGTTCATTTTATATTATGGAGGCGCTCCCTCCATTTTTTTATTTTATTTATTCAGTGTCTCGTCTGTTTCGTTGCACCTTATAAATATTTTTCTAGAGGAAATATTTATAAAATCAAGTTTAAAAAAAAAAGTCAAAATTTTATTGCATTTTCATTTTGGATGTTATGTCCCGACATCATCGGCGTTGAAATGAAAGTCTCCAGGTTTGTATTTTATAACTCCAGTGAAAGGTGAACCCTGGGATTATTAAAACCTCTTTTAAAAAAACCAATGAAAGTGGAAACGGAGGACAGAATGGGGGGCTAATGGTAGCATGTCCTATTTAAAATGTATTGAGCTACAAGATAATTAATATCCATCATCATGTCAAATGTTTGTAGTAGCCAAAGATTATCTTCTGCTAATTAGCACCTAAGCTACGCTAAACTAAGATTATACCTTCATTTACGGTAGCATTTTGATTTAGCGTGTTAGCATGCACATTTTTTTCTTTTTAGAATAATGGCGGAGTCGATAAAGAAAATTGAGCGCTAAAGTTTTCCTTAAATTCCAGGAAAAATTAATTGAATAAAAATTTATTTTCCATTTTTTCATTTAATTTAATTTAATTAAAAACTGAATTAAATGAAATGAAAATTAAATGATCAGTTCAGTCCACAAACCGCTGGTTTGGTTGCTTAGCAGCACATGCTAACGGTTCCACACCGACTGCGATGGAGGTAAGGATTATTATATAGCACTGATGGGGGGGCTTTACCACCAGGGCAACAAGTGGAAATCGAGCTGATTGGCCCCAATTTGGCAGGCGCTGACGACAACCAGACGGCGAAGGCCAGGAAGTGGCGCTCTGATTGATACGATGGGGACGCCGTCCCCCCCCGAGCCGGATTAGAGCCTCTCATCACGCCGAGCACCACTCGTCTTTTTGTGGGAGAGGCAGAAGCGTCTTATCCAAAGAGAAACCGTTAGATATGTTTGAAGTGTCATCAGTCAGGAAGACGGGAGTCGGACCCCCGATTGCCCCGTCCAATCACAAGCAGTCAGAAATGTGCTGAGTCGTCTCTTTTCTTCTGTCCCTGCAGATGAGAGAGAAGATGTTCAGAAGAAGACTTTCACGAAATGGGTGAACTCACAGCTGACTAAGGTGAGACAGCTTCCTGCTTTGTGTTCTACTTCCTGTATGAGTCCCCGCCGTGACCATCTGTGATCCTATATGAAGAGATAAAATAAGATATCAGACGTTTGTTCAGGGAGGGGGGGGGTCTTCTCGCTCCTTCATGGACTGTTTCTGGGTCAGGAGTTTGTGGTCATTTTTTTTAAACCATATTTATGATGACTTTAAATAAAATACAGACTCCATTTCCCAGAAGAGACTTTTATCATCTTGTCACTTTATGGTCTGTTTGGTAGTCCCCTTATTTAGTCCTGCCCCCCCCCCCCATGGGGAATCACTTTTGAATTGAATTCTAATTGTATTTCTGTGTTTATATGTGCGCCTGTTTATTTGTGCCGTGTGTGTGTGTGTGTGTGTGTGTGTGAGTGTGAGTGTGTGTGTGTGTGTGAGTGCCAACACATCACTTCTAGTCCCATTTTCAAAGTTGATTATAAGGTTGCTAGGGGTGCGTTGTTGTCATGGCGATGGAGACTTTAGGTGTGTGTGTGTGTGATGATGATGATGATGATGATGCTCATTTGTGTGGATGTGTTAGTGAAGCTGTCGGGGCGACTGAGTCTGATCTGGAATCAGCAAAAGGACAGAAGGAGACGGCGAAGTTTCCTTTCCTTTCCTCCTTTCCTTTCCTCCTTTCCTTTCCTCCTTTCCTTCCTTGTCCATGAGAACTTCTAGATGGGGGAGGTGAGTTGGGGGGGGGGGTAGACGGTGGAGGAAAAGAGAGATCCCCTCATCCATCTGAACTCACCGAAGCATAATGAGTGCCCAATCCGAGATTGATGAGTCTCTGTGAGACACACACACACACACACACACACACACACACACACACACACACACGGCCCTCAGGAGAGCAGGAGGCGAGACAGCAGATGGGAGATAGTATGATTATAGGTGGTAGAAAATGAAAGGAGGGAGGGAAGGAGACGAGGATGTGGAGGATAAAGGAGGGGACTAATGGAAAATGACTGAGAGGAAAACAAAAGTTGAGGCGTGGACAGGTGGGAGAGCAGAGCGGCGATGGCGGGAGATGGATGACAGGCGTGAGAAATATGGAGGAAGGAGCGGGAGCGACGCCGGCGGCGCGGCGGCATCATGTCTGATTTTAGTGTGATTTGCTACCCAGCAAACCATAAAAAGAGGCACTTCAGGAATAAATGAGGATCTGTCGCCGGGGCAGGAGACGGAGCTCCATCCCCTGTTTACCAACCTCCAGCTCATCCTTTATTCAGGAGGATGAGAGGCGGACTATTCCGGGCAGACGTGTCCCCGTTAATGAACTAAATATGACTTAATGTTCTCAGGAACACGTGGTTCACGCTTCAGACTGAAGGACCGGGGAACTGATGGAACCGCTGACGGTTCCTGCTTCCAAAGTGGAGCCCAGCTGATAAACGCTGTCTGCTGGTGCACTTTGCATCCATCACAGCGTGAATGAACCCGTTCAGAGAGCTCAGTCGGCTTTGTGGCTCCCCCAGTCCGCGACAATCGAAGGCGTGAAACTCCTCTTCTGTTGAGGATTTGTGAAGTTATTTGAAAGGAATTGAAATTTAAACCAGGAAAATGTGACCTCTAAAGAACAGCACAGAATATATTTGAATCTGAAACAGCATCAGTTTTACGTTTCCATGGAAATGCACCATGAATTTAAAACCCATTTTGAAAAAAATGGGTTTGAAACAAACCTTTATTTCTCCAACTAGAAGCCATTAAAACTATAAAACACATAAAACACATCAGCATCACGGCTGTCCTCAAAGGACCAGATGTAACTAATAAATGTAACTAAATGTAACTCAGTGTAATGTAACTAAATGTAACTACTCCTTAATGTTACTAATAAATGTAACTAAATGTAACTCAGTGTAATGTAACTAAATGTAACTACTCCTTAATGTAACTAATAAATGTAACTAAATGTAACTCAGTGTAATGTAACTAAATGTAACTACTCCTTAATGTAACTAATAAATGTAACTAAATGTAACTCAGTGTAATGTAACTAAATGTAACTACTCCTTAATGTTACTAATAAATGTAACTAAATGTAACTCAGTGTAATGTAACTAAATGTAACTACTCCTTAATGTTACTAATAAATGTAACTAAATGTAACTCAGTGTAATGTAACTAAATGTAACTACTCCTTAATGTAACTAATAAATGTAACTAAATGTAACTCAGTGTAATGTAACTAAATGTAACTACTCCTTAATGTAACTAATAAATGTAACTAAATGTAACTCAGTGTAATGTAACTAAATGTAACTACTCCTTAATGTTAAATAACTGAATTTCTGACTGATTCTAGTTCCAAACATTACAGTTAGACAGAAAAAACATGTTTGTTTGTTTCTCTGTTCTAACATAAATCCTTTTCATTTGTCAGGTTATTAAACCCACAGAACTCCATCAATCAAGGATCAAACTATCAATCAATAAAGAAAAATAACATCAGACACAAGTTAGGACATTAACTTTGTTCACAACGTTTATTCAGAGTTAGAATGGGCTGAACTACTGCATTGTGGGAAATGTAGTTTTTGGTCAAAGCACACTTTTGACCTGTTTATTTTTAGACACTCTGACCTTTTATTCTCTCACAGGCCACATAAAATGATGTGGAGGGCCACATTGGGCCCCCGGGCCTTGAGTTTGACACTTGTTGACATAGATCTGAGATAAGATGAATTTAATTTGGATTGGATGTATTTCACATTGGATTTGTCAGAGTCGACGCTTCGGTTAAACACATGTAGATCTGGGGTCGTTCCGTCGGTCATCTCACCTGTACGTAGACCTTTAATCTCCACCGTGTCTGAGGCTCACATCATCATCTGCTCTATCGGTCCACGTCTCCACGCAGGTCGACCAGCGTCGCCTCAAACACGTCAGACAGGAACTTGAAGCAACTTTAAATCTAAATGCAAATTAAAGTCGTTACTGCATGTAGGGCTCCTCCTGAGGGAAGGTAAACCAACACCCTCCTGTCAGATTCCTGCTTTGTTTTCTCATCACATGAGGTCAGAAACATCCTGAAAAACTGTTTTTATTCTAATATCTCGTTCTCAAAGAATGAAAGTTTGGAATATCACAGAGAAATATCTCTAGATGTTCTGGATATCCTGTCCTACTTTAGCGCTTTGGAACAAGCACAATATATATGATAATGTCACATCATCTCTTTTCTTCCAGCTTGAGGTCTTCATGATGGAAAGTCAAAGTTGTTTCCGTTTCTGTCTGTGAAGCAGTTTTTCATTCTTCTCCCACGTCTTTTTGTTTCACATGAAGAGAATACAACCACCTCAAGGGAAGATTTCATGTTTTTATTTCAATTTAAAAAAAAAAAAGAAGCTGATTACATTTTAATGTTATACAAAAGAAAGCATGAAATCCGTATGAAATCTTATTATTGAGGCGTGAGTCACCTAATCTGGAAAATGTGTGTTTCCAGGCGACGGAAAAACGCCGCAATCTGTTTGAATTGTAATCTAAAGCGCGAGCTAGACGGGAGCCGTTGCTTAAAGTCATGTTAAATCAGTCTGACAAAGACAATTAGAAATATCCTTGACTGGGAAATCAGCCTGGATGTGTGGGTTTGTCTGTCTCTGTGTGAGTCTGTCTGCATTTATAATTCCTTCTCCGTGGTGTGCATTAAAAACAGGAACATCTCACAGCTTCCTGCCGCCGACGTTTCTGCAGGAAATCATCTCAGTTCTTACATGTTGTGGAGAAAGAGCTGTTGTGTTATCGTAGATTAGAGCTGCCTCCTTCTATTTGATGCTTCTTCATCGGTGTAAAACGGAGATAAAAGCTGGGGTGCAGTTGGAGATAAACACCCCACGTCGAGTCCTGGTGATGTTTAATCTGAAGACGCGTCTAGTTTGGACCTTAAGTTTCCACATGAGGCTCAAACTGGACCTGGATTGGCTCCAAACTGGGTTTGATCTCCTGAGTCCTGGAGGCTCGACCGGATGTTGAAGTGAGATTCAAGAAAAGGAAAGTCGTTCTGGAGAAAGAGGTGAGACAAGTTTTCAGGAAAGAAAGAACGAGTAGAGGAAATAAAGACTCGGAGGAGGAAGTAAAGGAGGAGGTGAAGCTGTAGGCTTTGGTTTTGTTTGTCTGCAATGATGTGAGTCAGAATATTGGACCTTTCAGTAACACCAGGTATAAAATGAAGCTAAACCAGGTCAGGCCCATGTGACTGGGACCACTCCAGGATCGAAGGACTCCAAGAAGAGGCTGCATCAAAGAATATATATAAAAAAACATTTGGCTTTGATTAAGTCGTACAATCAATAAGACGTGTTCTCTGAGTGGCGCGGCGCCACCGCCACCTGGCCCACCGGTTTCTGAGGTTCAAGTGTCTCCTCCAGGAACCGCAATTACAGAAGCTTCCATTCAGGCCGGAGGAGCGGTTTTATTGTTGGAGTGTCGTGGAAATACGAAGGAGGACGAGAGAGAGAGTCTAACAGGTGTGAGTGGGCGAGGTGTGTGTTGGTGCGTTCCCACTGCGCTCGTTTCCTCGTGCATATGCCTGTGGTCGTGTGCTTGTTGGATTGGTATTCACCAACGCCCACACGCCATCACGCTGACAGGAGAAGGTTGGTCCTCACAAGAATTCCCATCCTTTTCTTTCTTTATTGCGTTTTTTGTTTTTTTTTGGGTTTTTTTGTCAGTTCTGGGTCACGATTTGCAGAAAGCATCGAGCGTTCGCGGCGTTAGCGTTCCTGTCTGCTCCCACTCCTCTCACACCCTCTCATCATGACGTACGTACGTCGCTGAGCTTCTTCTCAAATTGTCGTATAAAAATCATCAAACTAAATCAAGTGTTGCCAAAAAAAAAGAACCCTTGATCACCGTCAAGAGCTTTATTGGATTGGGGTAATTTGGGCCACGTTTTGGGGGCGGGGCAGCTGTGACCACGCCCTGTCTCCCTCTTCTTCCTCTGCACTAAATTTCCCATAGGTACATATGAGAATGTGAACTTTTTATGAAGAAAGTGTTTTCTGTTTTAATTGTTGCCCAATTATTCTGTAATCTTATTTAAGCAGTTAAACATTTTTTTTCTGCATTTGAGGTCATAAAACTTCAAGAAATCCTTCGCTGTCATTATAAACCTTGACTTAGTGAATGTATATATTTACTTTATGATGGCTAAATTTACTTTTGTGTGTTTCAGACCGGGAAATCAGCAGTGGAGGATCTGTTCTCAGACCTGTGTGATGGACGACGTCTGCTGGAGCTGCTGGAGGGGCTGGCAGGACATGAGCTGGTGTGAAAACACACACACACACACACACACACACACACACTAACATTTTCCTACACCAGCTCAAATAAAAGAAAACAAGAAAATGGTTAACGCTCCAAAAAAGTTAGGTATAAACATTATAATCTTTAGTTTAAAAGTAATAAATATAGTTTTAAATGAGAAAGTTACACGAAATAACACTCCTTAACAAATAAATTATTAAAAAGTTTGCTAAAACTAATGGTAACGTTCTATAAATAAATTATAAACTCGACTATCTTGGTTAAAATAGTTTAATTGAAGAAAGTTACGCAAATTAACACTCCTTAACAAATAAATTGTTAAACAGCTAAAGCTAATGGTATCGTGCTATAAATAAATTATAAACTGGATTATCTCGCTAAAAATTATGCTGTAAAGTAATAAAAGTAATTTAAATGAGAAAGTTACGCAAAAAACTTTAATAAATTGTTAAACAGTTATCTAAAGCTAATTGTAACGTGCTATAATTCATAATCTGGACTATCTTGCTGAGCCTGTTGCTTTAAGGATCACATGACGTCTCTGGTGGTTTGAGGTAAACGTCGACGTCCTGCTGACCTGAAGCCGATCGATCACCTGACCTTCAAGTCAAACTCATCACGCCAGGAAACGAGAGCCGGACGCGGAAAAACCTCAACGTGTCCACAGTCTTCATCCAACCTGTAACCCTCTGTGTGTGTGTGTGTGTGTGTGTGTGTGTGTGTGTGTGTGTGTGTGTGTGTGTGTGTGTGTGTGTGTAGGTGAGGTTGGAGAGAGGATTAACACGCGTTCACTCCCTCAACAATGTCAACCGGGCTCTGCAGATCCTGCAGAAGAACAATGTGAGCAGACCTCCCCTTCATCCTGGTGTCCTCACGTGTCCCACAATGAACCCATCACATCACTGGTGTGTTTGCCCCCCCCCTCCCAGGTTGAACTGGTGAACATCGGCGCGGCGGACATCGTGGATGGGAATCACAAACTGATTCTGGGGCTGATCTGGAGCATCATTCTCCACTGGCAGGTGTGTGTTCCTGCTCCGTGTAGACGACCCCCCCCCCACTGAATCTCTCAGGAAGACGTCTCTGTTTGCGCTGAACTTTAATCTACCTTAAGCATGATGAATATTTACCAGCCCACAAACAGAAAACATCCCAGCATTTTAAGTTCCAGGCGTTCTATGTGTTGTACGGCGCCGTCGTTCCGTTCCGTGGGGCGGAACCCATTCAGAGGGCGGCGGTGAGGTTTTATGGTGAGGATAAACAAGCCAGAAATGAATCGGAGCGGCGAGGTGATCAAATACGCGCTAGGAAGCATCACTTAACTCCGGCTAACGTCGCCCTTTCTCCATTACTCACAAACGGAATCTTCCAGGAATCTGACGTCAAACACGACTCTGGAGGAAATAAATCCTCCACTCAAACTTCTTTCCTGGTGTTTTCTCCTCTCCTTCCTCCCTCGCCCTCCATCGTCCGGCGCCCTCCACACTTCATCTGTGTTTTAAATTCAAAATCCATCCTGTGACGGAGTCCGTGTTCAAAGGTCGCCTCACGTTTCAGTCGCCAACGCCTTTTAATTGTGTTTCATTCCTCATTAAGTTGAATGGAGGCTAATGTCTCAATCACGCTGGTGTTGGCATCGACTTAATGATGCAATTAATGGCAAAAACACAGATCTATAATGAGCTGTGTGTGTGTGTGTGTGTGTGTGTGTGTGTGTGTGTGTGTGTGTGTGTGTGTAAACCTGTCAAATGCTGCTGCTACGCCTCGAGGGCGATCGTTTACTTGTGTGTGCGCAGTAGACCAGTCTTGAGAACTTCTGTGTGTGTGTGTCTGTGTGTGTGTGTGTGTGTGTGTGTGTGTGTGTGTGTGTGTTTAGACAGTAGTCTTTGTCAAAGCGCCCCTCCAATTAAAGTGGAAATGCATGCAGTGACCTACTCCCAAATGAGTCCCTTTTTACCCAGCAGGCCACATTCGATGAAGAACCGCTAACAAACTGCTGCGTGTGTCTGTGTGTGTGTTTTAGTGTGTGTGTGTGTGTGTGTGTGTGTGTTTTAGTGTGTGTGTGTGTGTGTGTGTGTGAGAGAGAGTCCCATTGGTGGGAATTCACCTCGACACCAAAATTGCACAGAACTCTATTAATAGATTATGATGTGTGTAATCTAACCTCCTCTTTCATAGTCTAGTCATTTCCCATGTATCTTTGCAGCCGTGTGTGTGTGTGTGTGTGTGTGTGTGTGTGTGTGTGTGTGTGTGTGTGTGTGTGTGTGTGTGTGTGTGTGTGTGTGTGTGTGTGTTTAGAGGCGCAAAAAAGCATGAAGAGAGAGGAAGAGGAGGATAATGTGGTGGGGGGAGAGAAAGGAGTGAGCTAGAACCTGGTTTTGTGTCTGAATGATCCGGGGGATGAGGGAATGAAATGCACAGCTGGGCAGTGAGGGCCCCCCCCACACCCACACCCACAACCTCAGTCCCCCCAGACTTGAACAAGTGCTCCAGAACTGTCACTCACGCCTGCCAAACCCCCGGCCTGTGAGGCTGCAGCCGCCTGACGCCCCCACGGCGTCCTCTGACTGAACCGACCAATCAGGAGCCTGTTTGGATCCACTCGTTTCTGACAGGTGGCGTCTCGACTCACCAGGAAGTGACAGCTTGTTTAAAAAAAAAACGGCGTCTGGATGGTAATGCTGCATTTCCAGGCATCGAATTTAAGGATTCTGGAAATCCGTGGTTCTGTCTGATCGGTGATGATAATCCAGAATAATCCAGAATAATCCAGAATAATCCAGAAAAAAAAGTGTGTTTTTTTTACTCTTGTTTTCTGCTCAGGTAAAGGATGTGATGAAGGATGTGATGGCGGGCCTTCAGCAGACCAACAGCGAGAAGATTCTGCTGAGTTGGGTTCGTCAGAACACCAGACAGTACCCCCAGGTCGGTGCCCCCCCCTATGGGCTCCTCATGAACACATTTTCTCACACTTTTCCGGAGTTTCTGCTCAGGAATAACGATTTGTGGTTCTGGTTTAGACCCAGATCTGGGATCAGTGCCATCAGATGATTATCATTTTATAGCCTGAAGTATAAAACTAAAGGAGACTCTTAATGTCAGCGGCCAATCAGCTCCTTCCCTCTGGAAGTTAAGCTGAAAACATATTTATGACCGTCTTCGTGCGCTGCACTCATCATCTGGATGTTTATGACGTTCACATAAAAAATGTGTGACTGGAAACGGTCAGTTTTCATTCCATCTGCTAACATTAGCTGGATAATTAGCTCACGGTGTAAGCTTGTATTTTCCTTTCTGGAGCAGAAGGTCAAACCAACGCCGAGCCCCGACTGGCGTTTTGAGGGAGAGAAGAAATCTCTAGTCTATTTCTATGGGTGTCGCTCATTCAGCGCTCTGCTGTGTATTATCTGTTCCGTCTGTCCTCAGGTCAACGTGGTGAACTTCTCCAGCAGCTGGAACGATGGATTGGCCTTCAATGCACTCATCCACAGCCACAGGTGTGTGTGTGTGTGTGTATTTATTTAAATCAATCGATAAGCTCCTCCTCTAAAAAACCCCACATCAGGAAGCTGGGATTTTATTTTATTTTAAAGCATCGCATCAATCTGAACCAAGTTTGAGTTCTTTAAATCGCATTTCGAGCTGAAATCTTCGCTTCCGGTGGCGCCAGAGTGTGAAGGAATGCCCCCCCCCCCTCCATGCAAGACGAGATAGAGATCCGTTTAACACTTTGCATCCAGGATAGTGATTTAATCCAACGTTTAAAAGCTGTGAATGAGACTGAATGAAGAGAGGAATAAATAAACAGATTAGTAACCGGATGACGAGCGGCTGAAACGGTGTTAATCTGCCCCCTCTGACGCCCCCCCATGAGAGTTTGGGGTCTCCGGACTCAGGATGTAATTATGAATGAAACCACGGCCGGCTGGCGTGAACAGCTGTCGGCTGGCGTGTTACATGAATACAAAGCTGGAGATCACACACACACACACACACACACACACGCTCCGCCGCTCCTCGCCAGCAGCGTTGTGTTTGCTGAAGCCGTGGCAGAGCAAACGTTCAAGTCAAATAAGGTACAAAATCAAACGGCGATGCTCCGTTTGCCAGGAGAGGAAGAATCACTGCAGGTTAGACGGAAACCACCGACCGGCGTGGGTTAATCCAGCCCCTAATTAATCTGTAGGCTGTGTAATAAAAGTTTTATGACCACAATATCAGCTCCGTCCTCAGAGGACGCAGCACATAAAAAGATCAGCCGGGGATGTGAAGGACTAAATAATCTCTCCTCTTTATTTATTCTGATGGATTTAAAGATGTGTGTCTCCTCCTGCAGACCTGAGCTGTTCGACTGGAGCTCAGTGGAGAAGAAGACGTCTGTGACCGACAGGCTGGAGCACGCCTTCAACACAGCAGAGCAACACCTGGGCATAGAGAGACTGCTGGACCCTGAAGGTAACACACACACACACACACACACACACACGGATTCGGTTCCATCACATTTCACACGTCGCGCCTTAATTGACCAACTGCCTCCTGTGTCATCCGTTGGCCGTTACCATGGCGATTATTGTGGTCACCTTGACCGGCGATGAAGAAATTAACTGAAGAGTTGACCAGAAAAAAAGAAAAAAAAAGAAATTTCTGTTGGAAAAATCAGAAACATTCGACACGGATAAAAAATAAAATGCAGCTAGAAGGATTTTAGATGCGGGGGGGGGGTGCTAGGTTAGCGGCCAATGCTACACAAAACGTTAACTAGAGGTCATTCCAGTTTTATGTCGTTCACAAAATGTCAGGAAACAAACTGCTTTTAGTCGCTGAGGTGACGCTGGGGTATCTACGAGGAGAAGCTGGGATTTTATTTCACATTTTATCTCTCGTCATGTTTCATGACATCCTGCTTTTGCATATTTCAAATCTTTTAAAAAAATTTTTTTTTTTACACGTTGTCTTTGAACACATCAGCAAACGCTGGAATTTTAGTGGGACAAAGAATACAATTGTCTCACTAATAACTTAAAAATTTTGTTGGAAACCAAATCTTTTGCGAAGCCATTTAAATCCAAACTAATCGGAGTTTCCTGGTTGGAACAACAACACACTCGGTTTGACTTGTTGACGCTGTGAATATTGTGTCGTTTTTTTTTTGGTTATTCATGATTTATATCTAATGCAAAACCGACTCAAACGGCTTTGGGCTGCAGAAAAAAGAAGCATGCAAATACAATTTTGCATCATGATGTCGGACATCAATTTTTGACTGAATCTCCCTGAAAACTGACTCATCATTGGAGGGTCATCCTGTTGGACGCTTCCTGCTGCGACAGGAGGAGATTTAACCAACAGAAGGAGCCTGAAAGACTGCTGGACCCCATTTTAATGGGAGTTTAAATGTGTTGAGACTCAAATTATGTCGTTTTACAGTCATTATGGGAGTCGTTTTAATCAAATTATATTAAAGCCTTAACTGTGTGATTTAAAATCACCCACAGCATCAGCGGTAGAGGATGTGATGATGAGACAAACTAGATCCCTCCAGAAATTTTCATATCACTGCTTAATGTGATGAGGATCCTCATGAGGATGAGATATTTATCATCCGATCCGATCCGTGTTGGGCTGACAAACGGCTAAAATAATTATAATAACGAGATGGAATCACGCCGTGATGCACATGTTGCTCCGTGCTGCCCAGTGGGAGCCAATCAGAGAAGCTGGGCGTGTGCCTGCTCGTCTCAGATGGTTGGCATGCGGCCGCCTTTCCCGTCTCAAGTGGTCTGGAGCCCAAACAGCTGGAGAAAGAATGACTGGGAAACAGGCTGCTCTCACAAACCCACTGCCTCCTCTGAAATACTGAGCCGCCGCGGCGGCGTGCAGCTCCCGATCCGTTGTGTTCTCGCTCCAAACCTCTAGATCACAGCGGAGAATCCACACAGACACACACACACACACACGTGTGTGTGTGTGTGTATCTGTGTGGATTAGATGGAGATGATGGCGTGGAAAGAGGACGGAACTGGAGAGGCGTTCGGGGCGGCGTCTCCGTTTGATGGAGCTCTTCGTCCTCTCCTGACAAACAGCAACATCCTCATTTCTCTGTGATGCATTGAGATGAAATCCTCCGACTCGGGCTTTATCTATCACACACACACACACACACACACACACACACACACACACACACACACACACACACCTCTCTTGTTATATCTTTTTCTCCTGACTCATCCTTCATCCCCTCCTTCCTGGCGTTCATTATTCCTACGGTCATGAACTAACCTTACTCCGAGCATCAATCTCCCCACGCGGCCCAGAACCATCAGTTTCCTCTCCATCCCAGCCTCCGTCTCCACTTCCTCCCTCTTCCTCCCCCCTCTCCCCTCTCCCCCCCCCCACTCTGTCTGTGCCTCAGCACCTTATGGTGTTCATTTATCTGCTTTGTCTCAGCCCTGCTGCTCTCTGTCTCTATTACTTTGGCCCCCGGCTGACTGTCGGGGCCACCGGCTCATTGCCACCCTTTCAGAAACCAACAGTTTGTTGTTTTCCTGCTGCATCGTAAAAGTTTGCACCGACTTAATGTAGCTGTAGGACTCGGGCCTGACAGTCTGATATACACAGACCGTCGTTTACGTGCTCTAAAATTTCTCGATAACGTTCTGACGAATCAATTTCATCTTGATGGAGTCGCCCGAAGTTGTTGTTTTTCGCCTCATCCGTCTGTAAATTAATCAATATCTAATCATTTTAAATGCATAGAGTGTATTTATTTCATATAATTCCTGAAGTAGCCGTTGGCGTAGCATCATAGCTAATTTAAATGTGATCTATGCGTTGACTTTCGTCTGTCCCGCCCCTCAGATGTGGCGGTGCCCCACCCCGACAAGAAGAGCGTCATCATGTACGTGACGTCGCTCTTCCAGGTCCTCCCCCAGAGCATCTCCATAGAAGCCATCAAGGAGGTGGAGACGTTGCCACGGGCGACAGCGGCGGCGGCGGCGGCAAGCATCACCCGGGTGACGACGGAGGAGCACTACCAGGTCCAGACCCAGCAGCGCTTCTCCCAGCAGGTAGACGCTCACGCACACGCGTGTGGTTCCCCGTGTGGTTGATGACGTCATCACGGCTCACGGTTTTGTTTTTCCTCAACAACGAATCCCTGATTTCAGTGGAAAAATCAGAAATTAAAAATTAAAATCAGAAATTAACAATCAAGGTTGAAAAACGTGGAGGAAATAACTCGCCTCATTATTTCCCCTTTTGTGACAAACCCGTCCTATAAATACACGCCTCTTCATATCCGTGACTGAAGTTTAACACGTCGGTGTCACGCCTGAGCCGGATGGCGCCGCGTTCGCGTAAAACGGGTGGAATTGTAACGCGTGAGGAAAATAAACCTGCTAAAGGAAACTGTGAACGGAGCTATTCCTGCGGCGCCGTGATGACATCGTGCCTTTATTTAAGCGTTTACACTCTTTCTGCACGAGTCGCGTCACGTCTGGAAGAAAAAGCCAGAAATGTTCCGCATTTAAAGTTTAAAAATGTCATTTCTCTGTTTATTGCTGGAGGAAAGCGAGTCGGATGAGCCCTACTTTTCGTCCAACCGCCAACGCGACCCTTGTTTCCACATGTTTGGTCATTCTCCTCCTTTAACGTGCCATTTCTTTTTTTTTCTTTTCTTTTTTTTCCCATGAGCCTTTGCTCTGCATGTCTTTGTGCTTAGCTTGATCTTGGCAGCGACTTTTGTCACATTTAATTGCTTTGTTGTTTCGTCGGCGCCCACGCTAAACCGTGTTGCGTATTGTTCGGCGTTATCGGCGCCGGCGCAGCCGTCCGGAGGATTTCGCCCTCCTTTTGAAGCGACTCCTCCTGCCATCCCAACATCCTGCCACTTCATCAAGATTACTAAGTACGCCTGTGAAATTCCCAGCAGGACCCTCGCTCCGTCGTAGCATTCTGAGAGAATCTTAAGGGGATGAAAGAGACCGATGGGGGCGACGCGGGGTCCTAAATGCCCCCTGACTCGCCTTAAATCGCTGCAGGATTGCAGGAACACTGAGAGCAGAATTAATCAGAGGCATTCTGCAGAGATTTGGGAATAAATTTGATAACAGAGGGTCATGTAACGGCATTAATGCGGAGACACTTCAATTTTACATCGCCGCGAGCGGCGAGAGGAAGATTAGGGGAGATTTGAGACTCCCTCTTTTCCTGTACTTCAGCAAAATAAAATTACAACGCTAACCAGCAGGCTCACAAGCATGCTTAAAAAGAAAGAACGCTTTTTCTGGATCCTGCTTTTAAATGATTAATTAGATAATGAGGTATTATTGGTGTATTTTGTTCTCAGCGGGGCCACAAACTGAGATCAGGTTTCCTGGAGGAAGCAGCGGTGAGCAGATTATCACCACTACTTTAATAATCACCGAACATGATTAAGAGGGGAAACCGCTGCGAATTTATGTCAGATGATTGTATCAGCCGAGGGTTTTTGGCATCGAGAGTCCAAAAATATGAGCTCCGCTCGCTGCTGAAATTAAATTTGTTTGGAAAAAAGATTATTTTTCAGGTGATCAAGTCGGAAGAGATTTGTGATTATCGGCACAGGGCGAGAAGTTCGTTCTCCTTGTGTTGAAGCAACGATTAAAAAGTGAACATATGTGGAAAGAACTTCACATAGCACCGATAATTTTCTGCATAAATGGGATAAAATTACTTTATTAAAGGTTCTGATTGACAGGAGTGTTCAGTTGGTTGCAATCTATACGTCCCACCACTAGGTGGCACTAAGTCCTCGCACAGACCTTTAAGCTAGGCTAAGTCAGAATTTCCCTTTATCTCTTTTTCATCCATCCATTCAATAATAATAATAATAATGAATTATATTTATATAGAGCATTCATGGACACTCAAAGTCGCTTCGACATTTCCAGTCAAACTTTTAATTTGGACTCTCAGAGCCAGCGGTTGTTCTCTTCCTCGCGTTTGTTCTGAGATTCCGTGCGGCTAAAATCTGAGAGCATCGGAATAAAAAAAAACCCGCCGGCTAAATTTAGACGGAACCTCTGAATGGAGGCGTAATAAAAAAAACCTGGCGAGGCTCGATTAGATCGACCCGCTCTGACCTTTCCGGGTGAGTTAAACCCAGAGCCGCAACAGGATGGAGCGAGGGCAGCGTCCTGGAGTAACGGCTGGAAATATTATCATCCCTCTGTTTAATGGCCCCCTCATCAGCGTGGAAGGGAGGAAAAACTGCAAGCAAGATAGATAAAGATGTACAGGAAGATGAACAGGTGTGGGGGGGGGTGTTGGTGGGGGTGTGGAGGTAGACCAGACAGAAAAGGGAGAGTCAGGAACGTGTCGGATGGCAATAAAACAAGCGACTGAGGGAGGGAAAGAAGTTACTGACAGCGACTATTATCAGCCTCCTCCCTCATCTGTCATCATCAAAGCAGTGCTATCACCACCCCCTTACATCAACACCGTGCCCCCCCCCCCCCCCCACCACCACCACCACCACCTGGGACCCAGATAGAAGAAATGATGAAAAACTAGCAGGTAGAGGGAAAACTGTGGAACGCCCCGCCGTCTCCTGATGGAGGTGGAAGCAGATGCTAAAGGTGACACGCTAGCACACGTTTGATCCGGGGCTGCGTCGCCCGCGGCGACCGCCTCTTTGTAGCGGCAGACGCACCTAATCCACCTTGAAAGGGAGACATCTGAGACCAGCGAGGGGCGAAAGGCGACTGGAGGACGGACGGAGACGCAGTGACAGCTGGGAAGGAGGTGAAGATGATGAGGAAGGATGGAGGTGAAAGGAGTCCATCAGCCAATGAGAGTGGAGATCCATCCAGGATGGGACCTTTGGTTAGCTAGGAACGTAGCCACCCTCAAGAAAGTTGGCGACTCTAATATCTTTTTGTCCGTCCTGCTGATGGCGACCTCAACAAATAAAAATGGATGTGTGGTTTAGCTCGTACACGAGTTCTGGTAGCCAATGAAAAGGCAGTAAATTGTGGTGTTCTAACATCACACACCTCCGTCCGTCTCTCATGGTGTCTGCGTCCGTCGCCCCGTTTCCATCCAAGAATCTCCAGAATGGCTTTGAATCCGATCAGGAGGGAAATGAAGTCAACGTGAAAAGAGGTCAAAAAGTTGAGTTTCCAATTTGCCCCCCACACCAATATTCTAGTCTTTATTGCTTCTTTTTCCAAAGTTCACCTAAAACGAGCTTGACATTTGGATGGAAACAGCGCTTGTGTGGATATTCATGTCTTCTCTCCTCTTTTCTGCTTCTCTTCTCTCTAACTTCATGTCTTTTTATTCCTTTTATTCTTTTTGCTGCTTCTTCTGCCCGTTTGTCATTCGGCTTTGTGATGGTTTGCATTCTCCCGCCTCTCTTATTGCCCCTCTCTCTGTCTCTCCTGCCCCACCTACCATCTCTTCCTCTGTCCTGATCTCTCCATCTCTCAGATCACAGTGAGCGTGGCTCAGGGGCGAGTGCGGAGCCCCTCCCCTCAGCCTCGCTATAAAAGCTATGCCTACACCCAGGCTGCATATGTCAAGTCGCCCGAGCAAAAGAGGAGGCGTTTTACTGATCAGGTCCGTGTCTTGCAACGCTAACATCCCACGCCAAACTGTCTGTCAGTGCGTGCATGTGTCGGCTGCACGCCATTTTTTTTTTGTCTTCCTTTGTTTGCCTATGTCACCCCCCCTCCCCCACCCCAAAAAAAAGAAAGAAACGTCCATCCTAGCGAGATTCCGGTCAGAAGGAGTTTTTCCTGCAGGGCATGTGTGCTAATTAAAAGGAGAACTTCCTCATTCAGCTTTATTCCGGGTGTTCTTTCTTTGTCCCCCGACGACTGAAAATTTGCTGAAAAGTTGAATTTAAAAATATTTAATGACCCGTGGGGCTTGTTAAGGTGGATGGTTTTTTTCCTGCCGACTGTCAGTCACAGTGGTTTGACATTTATGGGGTTGATCTGACCCTCGTTCTGTTCACTGTGAGACCGCAACCTGTGGATTAGATTAATTTAGCATATTTTATCTTAGCATAACAACCAAAAAGGGTGGGGAACAGCAGATCAGCACCTCTTTTTTCAGAGAAACCTGCTTTTGTTTAATCTGGGACTGAATCAACCTGCAACACTTTTCATGAAAAAAGATGAGAATAAAATGTTCAGGCAAATAAAATGAGTATTTTTGCGCCAACCTATTTAAAATATCTGAAAAGGCAAACATAAATAGGAATAAAATGAGTTTTTTTTCATGCAAATTCGATAAAAATCAAACAGATTGTGAATTAGCGAGTTTAGCTAAGCAGGATTTCGCCGCCGTAATGCGCTCCGACGCTCCGCGGGGCGCTCGACTGAACGTGTTGAACACGTTTGATGAGAAAATGACGTTAGAATGAAAATTAAATGGCATGTTTTAACCCTTTCAGGACTGAATATCCAGTGTATTTGATGAATTGAGGCCTTGACGCTCTAACCGAGGCGGGACAGGTATCAGCGCCGCCAACGGGCCTCGTGTCTCTGACCAGAGAGAAGAATGGAGCGAGTGTGTGTGGGGGGGGGCAACAGTGATAAAAAGACAGACGCTGTTAGTGTCCAGATCGACAGCGAGTGCCCAGAGATACGGGGGGGAGAGGAAGAAAGAGACAGACAGAGAGAGAGAGTCCCGGGGAGGGGACAATAGAGGACAACTTGTTAAGGCTGGACATAGGCCAGACTTGCTCGTCGCCGCGGTAACGGCTAACGCTAACAGGCCTCTCCCCGTCTCGCTCCATCTTCTCTTACACGCCGCCCGTTTCTTTCTTCTCGTCTCCCCCGCCTCCCATTCTCACCTCTAACTGGACGTCTCTTTTCCCCCCTCCTCTCCTCTTTCCCTTCCATAACAACCCCCCCCCCTGTCCATTCCAGTTCCTCACCCCCGGCCAGGAGGAGCTTCAGCGGGGCCTGAGTCCTCTGCCTCCTGGCTCCACCAGCCTGGAGAGCTACCAGGCTGCTCTGGAGGAGGTACGCCCCCCCCCCCAGAGAACTGATGTATTCTTGTTTCTGTTTAGTTTGGGGATTTATTTCCAACAAATCCCCAAGAGGGGACTGAAATCAACTATTTTTCCTGCACAAAAATCAGTTTGAATGAAAGCTGCGCTGTGTGAAGGAGCGACATCGATGTCCAGAAACGATTAAAACACACCTTCATTTCAGTCGGTTCCTCCGTCACCGACCTGCTGTTAAAAATACTCATCAGATGTGGATCAATCCACTGAAAACTGCCCCCGATGATCACCCCCAGCTCCTGTCTCAAGCTGCGTTTGATTAAAAACAGCAGCGAGCAGCTATTTAAGGAAACTCCTGAGGCTTTTCAAAATAAAACAAACCTGAATGTCGTATATTACCAGATGCTTCTGTCAGATCTGTTAAATTGACTCGATGTGAAGGTGTTGACGTGGCTGCTGTCGGCTGAAGACGGGCTCCAGGGTCAGCCCCCCATCTCCGACAACGTGGAGGAGGTGAAGGAGCAGTTCCACACGCACGAGGTGAGACACGGCATATATATACTTTATGTATATATATATATATATATATAATGTCTGAAAAGTGCATTCCTTTGATAACACAAGAACAAGCGTGATGCTTTAATGAGACCGTAGATATTCCAACACAACAGAGCAGCCGCTGATGGAACAAAAGGAAGTAAATCCACGCAGATTTTTACTCTTGTTTCTCAGAAAAAGCACAAAAAACAACAAGGAAGTTAAAATAATGACCACCGCCGATCGATAACATCCCAGCGTGGCCGTGACAACGGAGGAAGGAAAATGATTCAGCCGTAGAAACGGTGGATAGAGTATAAAAGATGGCTGTAATGAGCGTAAAGTGGCCCGTCGCCAAAAAAGCTATTTCTGCCTTTTTTTTTCTTTTTTTTTGTTCTTTGAAGGCAAACAGGAGATAAAAAGCAAAAGGAGGTTTTAAAAGATGAATAAATGGAGATAAAAGTGACATTTTTAGTCCTTCCAGGTCCATAAAGGAGGAGGTGAGGAAGTCTCCGCAACTTAATTTGAATTAATGTGTGGATTTGTCCGATGGCGGCGGCTCGGAGCAGCTGTTCCAGAGCTAACCGGACCGCTGGCTCGTTCCAGACTTTAAGCTCTTAAAATGAAATGAATCCGACCGTTTGGCTGCTCTGGACCCCAGACCGACCAAATAAAAGTGAAGCCCCAGATTGAGCGCGAAGGTCAAGGGTCAAATGTGTTTTAAGAGCCGTTGAAGTGAATGAAACGTGACTATATTCCCCCCCCCCCTCCCCAGGGGTACATGGTGGAGCTGACCACCCACCAGGGCAGCGTGGGGCGGGTCCTGCGCGCCGGCGCCGCCCTGCTTGGGGAGGGGAGCCTGAGCGAGGACGAGGACTCGGAGGTGCGTGAGCAGATGAACCTCCTGAACTCGCGGTGGGAGCACCTGAGGGTGGCCAGCATGGAGAAGCAGAGCAGGTACGCCCAACGGCTCCACGCCAGCGCCACGGGGTAGCACGTTAGCACGCTAACCCGCGGCAACGAGGTTGTTTACCACATAAACGATGAAGTGCATGAAGGTATCCCAGAATGGACTTTAATAAATCACAAAATGCTTCATGTGAATGACTTCAGGAGAAGAAGGTTCCATTTCCATCGTGAATAAAAGTCAACTTTCGCCAACACAAAGAACGCCGTCCTTTTTAATCACGGGGAATGAAATGAGAACTGAAACCGAGGCAGATTTAATTAACAGTCCGACCATCTCCTCTGATCATCTCGTTGATGGGGGCGGGCGGGGCCCCGGACAGCGAACACCCCCGGTAGAGGGTCCGTCATGAGGTGGAGGAACAAGCAGGAGAGGCGGCGTCTCCATTCACAGCAGCGGTGGTTGCTCGGGGCGACCCGGCCTCCTGAACCGATCTTGAGCAGGACTCTATTTTTGACCCCCCCCGATCCTAAGCTGCCGACACGTGACTGACAGCTGACCGCTTTGTCTCCGCCTCCCAGACTCCACGAGGCCCTGATGGACCTGCAGCATCAGCAGCTCCAGCAGCTCACCGATTGGCTGGACGTGACGGAGGCGCGGATCCAGAGGATGGGGGCTCAGCCGCTGGGTCCGGATCTGGAGGACGTCAAGCACCAGGTGGAGGAGCACAAGGTAGGGGGGGGGGAAGGTTTTATCTTAGCATTTAGCTAATTCACCACATCGTTTGTCCCTGAAACATTTGGCGACTACTTGTTGACATTAGGGTCACTTAAAATAGGGAATGGGCTCCAAAGAGTTAAATCACCCCAAGAAAAGAGGAAAAAACACCGTCGTGCTAGAATTAGATGGAGTGTTCCTGTGGGGGTTATTTGTTTCATCCTTGATCACTTCTGATCTGATTCGTCAATTAAAAAACAAATTTGAGTTGATTTTTTTTTAAACCAAAAATCTCCTTTCTGCCCGATAACCATAAGACTTTACCCTTCGGGGAGGTTTCTGGGTAGTTTTTACAGTTTAGTGACTAATTTCTCTCTCGCTATATCACGCAACACTTGACCTTTGGAACCTGATAATTCATTCATTTAAAGTGTCGCCATTGAAACACTGAAGTGGAAGCTGAAACTGAAGAGCAGAATTAGACAGAGGAGCATAAGGAAGTTTAAAACTGGTCAAAAGTTGAATTCACTTTAAACCAAGTGTTCCTTAAAGCGGAGAAGGTGAAGGAGAATTACACAAACCACTTTTTCAAACTAATAAATTTCTGCACATGGAAAAAATGTAAAAATCAGGAAAAGGAAATGGAATAAAACTTTAATAGTAAAAAATAAATAAATGAAAAGACTGAATTATATAATAAGTAATCAAGGTTGGAGGCTTTTATGAAAGAAAGGAAATAAAATGCAGGAATATTTAAATGTTTTAATATAATTCTGACATGAAGTGACTGGTGTTGGTCCCGCCTGTGTCCTTGTGTGTTTGTGCTGCAGCTCCTGCAGGAGGACCTGGAGATGGAGCAGGTGAGGGTGAACTCTTTGACCCACATGGTGGTGGTGGTGGATGAGAACACCGGAGACAGCGCCACCGCTGCCTTGGAGAGCAAACTGCAGGTGAGGAGTCTGTCATGATAAAGAGATTACTTTCAGAGGAAGACAGACCCCTTAGCATATCCTATATTTTTTATTTTAGGTTGAATAGATGGAACAGGAAGTAGTTTCGTCTTTGTTGTTGTGCAGCAATTAGACCAATCCGGTGAGAGCTGCCTCTGCTGATGCCGTTCCCTCCGTAAGGCGATCATCACGTCTTCGCCGCCTGTTTGTGCAGCTAACTCTCCACGCTTGTCTTAGCGTCTGATGCAGAGCGCCGCCTGAGTTCCCCTTGTTAGCTTCCATACGTTGCGAAAGAGCAGCGCTGAAACACATTAAAGCTGCAGCAAAGCGTCTCCAGCACCGTCTCGTGTGCTCCGTTTAATTGCTGCTCCGAGCCGAAGCAGCGTCGCATTATCGTCTTTGCATCGCACTCACAATTTAATAGCTGAGCTGTTGATGCAGGATGAACAAATAGACCCCCGTACCACCGGGGCATTAAAATCTATTCACCGTCTTTATGGGCTTATATACTCTTTCGATGCTAAAAAAGGCCAGATTGGGATTTAAATTTGTCAAAACGATTAGAAGCTGTTTGTGAAGAGCTTCACGTTCCCTCAGCACCAGTTAGAAGCTTCCATCAAGGCTTTAACTTTGGTTTATAGAAAAGATGCTGAATTAAATGTGATTAATTTGATTCATCACGATGATGATGATGATGATGATCTGAACTTTTCCAGCTCTCTGATGGTGATATAGGGGACATTCTGACGTGATGGAGGGATGGTTTGGCAGGAAACACGAGGAAGAACAGAAAGGTCATCTGGGACCTTCAATCTGTCACCTTTGGGGGGCGTGGTGGGGGGGGGTGTCGGAGCCAGCCGAGGTCGACGAAGAAATTTAGATGATTGGATGCGACTCTTCCTCGGGGCGAAAACGTCGGAGAGAATGTTGATGAAAGTGAGCTCCTCTGCACCGAGAGCAGATGAGCTGGGAGCGAATCTCCTCCAGAACGTTCAGAGGAAAAACTCTGCTTTCAAAGAACAGAACAATAAACCTGATGCAACTTCTGCTCCACTTCCTGGAGGTTCTGCTCCTAAGAGGGAAGTCGTGTTCTGAAAAGTGAGATGCAGATGTGTGGAGTTCCCCGGGTTCCTCCTGCTGTTCTGCTGTCACTGGAGGGTCACCTGCTGACCCCTCGCTCGCCTCACACCTCTTCACGCCTCTAAACACGGTTTTGCTGGTTTGGCGGTTGCCGATTGGATACGAACGACCGTAAAGCACGTGCTGATAGGCCGTCCCAATACTTCTGGTCACGGGCTCGACCTGGAAAGTAATATAAAGAGACCGATCGCTGCATCCCAGATCATCAGAGATATTTTTGGTCTGAGGGTTTCATGCCCTTCCGTAATCATGCCCAGCTCCGTCCCTCTGGGAGGCACCGGCGCACAAATCAAACTGTGTTTTTGGCAGCTGGGAAAATTAAACTGGCAAGTAGAAATACGGATCCATCAGCCTCTGAGGGGACGCGATAAAGATGTTTCAGCTCCTCTGGTGGAATCATTTAATAAGGAATCATTAATAGATGATTTGTATGTGTGTGTGTGTGTGTGTGTGTGTGTGTGTGTGTGTGTGTGTGTGTGTGTGTACAGGTGCTGGGTGACCGCTGGGCAGCCATTTGTAGATGGACAGAAGAACGTTGGATCCTGCTTCAAGAGATTTTACTGAAATGGCAGCACTTCACTAATGAACAGGTGTGTGTGTGTGTGTGTGTGTGTGTGTGTGTGTGTGTGTGTGCAGCAGGATCACAGCAGTATTTCCTGCCTGTATAATGAGATTAGATCATCCATATCATGTTGGCTCACAGAAGCTGAAACACGCTGCGGTCCGCTGACGGATGGCGGAGGAGGGTTTCCACTCGGAAATTATACCCTCATTACTTTTGCGGGTATAAGATCGTAAACCCAAAGTATTGGACTAATTAAAAGTTTCTCCTGATAACGGAGCGAGAGGAAAAAGTCACAAAAGAGGAAGCAGGGCTGGATTTTTATGGCGGTTTTCGGTCTGGATCGACATCCAGGACCTTAATCTTTAAAACAATCAACATTTATCACGTATGTGGGAGTGAAGCTGTAAAATGTGAGCCGATCCAGCCTGTGATGTAAGAATTATTTGTTAAATGGATTTCCTATTGTTTTTTATTACTTTACTAAATTATTTATTTATTATTTACTTCACTTTTAATTTATTACTATTTTTTATTATTTTATTCCTACCGTTATTTATTATTTTTAGGCCTACAACTGGTGCCATAACTATTATTATCCATCATTTAGAGACATGTTATAAATGCAGTGCCTTCAGTATTTAACACTGTGTAAAATGTGCCCCAGACATGTGACTACAGGCGTCATCGATGTGATGAGACGTGATTGGTCAGCTCCAGCCTCTCCTGGTGAGAGCTCATTGGCTGCAGCGGCCTCCAGACGTCTAGAAGAGGCAAATTTAATTTGATTAATTATTCAGAACATCAGGAAACGCATTGAATTCAATTTTCCCCGTTCTTCTTCCAAAATGCCTCTCGAGGCTGGGGATGACCTGTCCGTCTTCACGTTGTATTTGGGGATGAGGGAGAGGCGTTGTCACGACAACGGGCCCGATCTCTTGGTGTTCCATCTCCTCCTGTAGGTCCTGTTCGACTCCTGGCTGAGCCAGAAGGAGGAGCTCGTCCGCTCCATCAAGACCTCCAACCTGAAGGACCAGGTGGAGACGACGGCCTGCCTTCGCCGTCTTGCTGTGAGTCAACCGGCTTCAATCCACTTCCACCCGTGTGTGTGTGTGTGTGTGTTTAACGTGCTCCTCCTCCTCCAGGCGGTGAAGGCCGACCTGGAGGCGAAGCGTCCCACCTTAGACAAGCTGTGCTCCATGAGTCAGGACCTCCTGTCCAGCGTCAGGAACAAGGAGGTGTCCAGTAAGCTGGAGGCCCGTCTGGAGAACCTCGCCCAGCGCTGGGACAAACTGGTCCACAGCCTGGAGGCCAGCAGCTCCCAGGTAAACGTCTCCATCACGCCGTTCTGAGACCACTGTTTCCTCTGCTCAGCCAACCAGAACGCTTGTTGGGTCTTTGTCAGGGAGCCAATGAGGACGCAGCTCTGTGATGTCACTGGAAGGAGCTCTCACTGATTATTGGAGGTTTTTCAAGTCGTAAAGTTTTGTAAAAATTAAAATATGCGACTTTTAAAGGAACAGAAATGATCAAATCCACAGCAGAGGCTTGTTTGGATCTGACGGTTGCCATGGCAGCAAGGCCATCCCAAAAGTTGTAGTTATTCTGGATTTACCAGTCATTTCTCTCCGGGTGTTTCCCCAGCTCTCGTCGGCCGTCAGCCCAACGCCGCCGTCCGAGCTGAGCCACTCCCACGCCGCCACGGTTACCAAGGTGACGACGCGGGAGAAGGTATCGGCCGTACGCCAGACCCGGGAGTCGCCGCCACCACAGAAGAAGAGGCAGGTGGTGGTGGACTCAGAGCTCAGGAAAAGGTGCGTCTGGTGTGGATTCTGAAGTTCACCACAGGATGGAACTTTTTCTAACTTGTGTGAAATGTTCAGTTGCATGCACCCCTTCCTGCTGACCTACCTGAGCAGGTAGGTGATGGAGGCTCACAGGGGCGGATGTTGGTAGCAACGTAGAGGTTGTACTGGAAAACGGAACTTTTTCAGGTCTGATTTGGGTTGAAGTTCAGTGACGTTGAGCTGAAAATGTGTTCGACTTCAGGTTCGACGTGGATTTCACGGAGGTCCACAGCTACATGACCCGCGGCGAGGCCATCCTGCAGAGCCCCGAGTTCTCCCTGTCGCGCAAAGACGGCAGCGTCCAGGAGCTGCAGGACAAAGTTCAGGTCAGAAACGGTTGGACGCGTGCACGCTAAATATGACGCTAATGCTGGTAGCGCTTTAGCTTAGCACGCAGGTTGGAACTAGAAGGTGGATTCTGTCAGAGGTGACAAAAACAATGCTTACGCTATCCTCACACGCTGGCTGCTAATTTTATTTGCCTGCTGTTTAGTGAATTATTACTGACATTAACAGGAAGCAGCTGCAGCTCCATCAATACTTATTTTCTATTTATTTATTTATTTTTAAGAATGCATTTCATAAAGTAAATGAAGTGTCACCCGAGAGCCTTCCTCGGCTCTAAGTGATTCGTTTAGGCTTAATCAAGTGTCATTCTGGCTGCTGATTGGTCGACTAACGTCCTGCCTGCAGTCGGCGTGAAGAGGGTGTTAAAGTTGGGGGTGAAGGTCTGCCAGAAGTGTCGTCTAATCCGCCGTAGATGCTTCTTGATCTGCAGGAGGACTCAGAAAATCACTAAATCTAAACGGGAGAGTCGCCAGATTTTAAAGCGTCTCCTCCGCTTCGCCCGCGGCGCTTTGGAACGAGGCCGATAAGAGCGGCGGGAAGCGAAGCAGTAAAAATGGAGGCTGACAAAAAAAACGAAACATTGAGCTGAAGGTTGATGGAGCTGATATGAACCGTGTGGAGCTGCTGATCTAAATACGTCAAATTAAGGCTAACGATAGTTAAATGGATTTTTTAGAATCGCGGATTCAATCAGTCCTTCGCTCTTCAAATAGAAGGTCGTCGTTCCCTGGAATAATCCTGACAAATTACGCACGGAGGAGCCGACGCGTGGTCGCTCTTATCAATCAGGTTCAACAGCAGATTAAACTCAGCAGAGAGTGGAGAAGCCGTTTGCAAGCAGTTAGCAAAGGGCTAACGAATCCGCTCTAATAAATGCGTTTAACACCCATTAACAAATGCACGAACATGAGGCGTGACTTAGCGACTAGCGGTACAAGCGTGTTAACGGATGCCAAGAAATCTGTCGGTTCACAAAATGATTTAAGGTGCGGGAAATAAAAATCGGTATTTACTTGGCGGAAAAATTTGCTTTAGTGTCGTGAAATTGTGGTAATAATCCTATAAATCCTCTGAATTGAACAATCTTGGAGGGAAACATGGGTCTTCATTCCGTCTGCGAGGACTCTGCCGGGCAGCAAATATATTTATATAAAATATAGAGATTAGTTTTTATGGCGGTCATGAGCCCAGATGGCTGCAAACCACTACTTAAAGGAAAAGGTCATTTTGGGAAATAAACTTAAATCTACTTTCCGGCTGAGAATTGGATAAAAACGAAGGCGGATGCCCACCAGCGCTTCTCAAACGCACACATTAGTCTTTGTTTTTTTAATCCTGGCGGAGCAGAAGGACGGCCGGGCGCTGGGAGCCGGCGAGGGAGTCGAGTCCTGAGGGACTTCCTGTTTCCCTCTTCTAACGCTTACATGAGGAGACTCGTAAAATTCTAATACTTTTAACTTCTTTTCTTTATTAGTTGAAGTAAAGCAAAGGAGAAATAAAATGTGAAGCACTTTTAAAACCTAGAAAGTGAGAGCAGACGTGCGACTGGTGGAATTAGTGTTAATCTGAATTCATCTCGTGTGCGTTTAGATAATCTCAGCTCCTTAAAAGTTCTTTTTCCAGCCCGTCTTTATTAGCAGCTGACCTTCGTTTGTTTCTACCGGCCACAGCCTGAGATATATTTCATTATATCAGCATTAAGAACATTTCTAACAAGAAAAATTAATAAAAAAAAGAGGCATTGTGCGTCTTTCTGAAGTGTGCCGGTCTTAAAGTTCTTAAAGTCAGTAAATAAAGTGAATAAAAGGAGAAATCTGTATGAAAAATATTTAAAAAAAATCTGAAATACTGTAATCTGTGACTGCAAAACATTTTCTTTGCAGATTTTCTAACTTCACCTGCAGCAACAGAAAACCAACATCTCCACAGCGTTCCATTCTTCTGTGTTCAACAGCTCTTCAGACACAGACGAGCAAAATGAAAAGAAAGTGAAGCCAGTTTGTCCGCAGTGCTTCTCCAACCCGGCTATTCCTGAATGTCATATAAACCGTCGCCCCAGACTCAGGCTTTAAAATGTTTAATGACCCCAGCTATTATCCTGGACCTTTTTTTGTTGCTCGCCCACCAAACCGCCAGACGTTCTGAGGCTGTCCTAAATGTCACGGCGGGGGGGGGGGGGGGGGGATCAGAGGTGGACATTGATTTTGTTTTTAATGTGTCTTTGTCGTAAAAAATTTACCCTCCTCCCTCTTTCTTGTCTCCCCGCTTCTCCTTTTTTCTGTGCCTCGTGATTGAACTCACCATCCCTCCATCCCATCCCACCGGTTGCCATAGGCGATAGAGAGAGAGCGACCGGAGAAGTACCGAAAGCTCCAGGAGGCGACTCGCACGGCGCAGACCCTGGTGGAGCAGGGTAACGTTCACACTCACACTCATTCACATGCATACAAAGACATGCATGCACACCCTGTCTGTCCCCATGGCAACTCCTCCACCTGTCCCACCCTCTCTCCTTGTCTCCATAGAAACACTGATAGAGAGAGGAACAGACAGAGATGTTTCCACTCATCCGTCCTCTCCTCTGTCCTTGTGTTATTGTTGGGGCTCCTGAAAGCAGAAAAACACTCACTTTATCATTTTTCACTATTTATTTATTTCTTTTCTTTTCACTTCCTGAAACCACCTTTCAGACGGAACCTAACTCAGCTTATCCGCATCCAGTCGAAATTAATTCCGGTTTAACCCTGGAAATATTTTAATAAATCTTTATCAGTAAAGTTTCTACAAGCAGGAACTTTTTTATTATTATTATTATTCCAAATGCAAATGAACAAAACCAGCAGATTAAGTTGAAAAACACTTTGAAAGATAAGAATGCACTTATCTGACAGAATTTATGTTAATGGATTCCATAAGTCGACCTCCGCCGTCTCTCAGTCCTCTATCCTCAGGCGTGTTGCATTCAGGTGCAGCGGGGAAAAGCATCGTCCTCTCGACGCGTAAATCCAACGAGATGGAAACAGAAGAAGAAGAACAAGAAGTGTAGAATCTGTTGAATTTCAGCCAAAGTCAAATTACGCTCCAGCCAATGAGCTTCGCTTTTGCCCCCTTTCAGAATAAGAGCGTGAATCCATCCAGGTTTTTATTTTCCACTGGAGATTTACGCTTCAAATTGGCCATTTCACCTCACCTGTCCTACAGATGACATTCAACACGTTGTGTGTGTGTGTGTGTGTGTGTGTTTTGACCAGCTCTTTCTCTGCCCCCCCCAGAGGGGAGCCGTGCTGATGACATTGCCCAGGCAGCGGAGCAGCTGAACCAGCGTTGGGTGGGGTTCTGTGCCCTGTTGGCAGACCGGCTGGCATGGCTGGCTTATCACACAAAGGTACACACACACACACACACACACACACACACACACACACACACACACACACACATGAATGTCATGTAAAGGACATTCATGTGTGTGTTAAGTGTGTTATTAATGTGTGTGTGCAGGTGCTGGCCTTCTACAGCCTGTATGAACAGTGTGAACAGGCCGTGGACACCAGCGACAACTGGCTCAAAGTCCAGGCGCCCCCGGCGTCCGAACCCGAACCCCTCAAAGTCCAGCTGGATCGATGTCGGGTGAGTGACCTGAAGACGGAGCGTTCCATTCCTCACACAGAACACGCCCGTAATAACCCTGAGTCAGGGTGTTCGTCCAGCGATCCGTTCGTTGTTGGCTTGTTTGACTTTCTGTCTCTTTTCACGCATCTGTTTGTCGCAGCTTTTTGCTGTAAGTATTCCCACGTAATTAATTCATGGTTTCCAGCCCAGACTAGATGACCCCCCACCCCCACCCTGCAAACGTTAGCTTTGTCCTTCAGAAACACTCGGAAACTGGGAAAACCACTTAAATGTAAAAAAAAATCTTCCGAAAAACAATCATAGAAAAAATGTTTTAAGATATTCAATAAATATTGTTCCATTTTCTACCATAAATGTCAAAACCTTCAGAAAAATTATTTGGCGCTACGAAGCTGCACCAAAAATGGAGGAAACACTAACTAGCCTAAACTACTAGCTTGCTTTTTTTTTTTTTCAAAAATATTTCCGAATATTTGCTTTTAAATCACAGAAAAATGTCTTTAAAAAAAACGTATTAAATAAATATTCTTCCATTTTCTACCAGAAAAATAAACATTTTGAAGTTAACGCCGGAAACCTTGGACTAAAATGTGTTCATTCAAAGTTAAAAAAACAACAACCAATTACCCATCTCCCCCGTGTTTTGGATCCGCTCCAGAATTTAATGGATTTTTCCTGGCCTGCGTTAAACCTCTTCACCAACTTTCATGGAAATCAGGCCGGTAGTTTTTCTTAATCCAGCTGACAAACTAAAAAAAATAAGATGATAACGAGGAGGAAATACGAGCACCTGAATTTATTAAACGGGTCATAAACGGCGGGCCTCGGCAGGGAAGCGCTCTGATTGGTCGTCTTGGAGATGAAGGAGATGAAGACGAAGACGGGAATGAACAGATAAATCTGGAGAAGAGGAGTCCAGGGGAAGCTGAGATTACATTTTTATTCAAACGCACGTGGGGGAACGCGTCGCCCCCAAACGGACGAACCAGAGTCGCTCTCACACATAAATATTCAGAGTTTCTGTTAAACTGGAAGAAATAAAGCATCTAGTGAACTGTTAGACGACCCCCCCCCCCACTCGTTGGCTTACGAAAATAAATTCTGCTGATTTGTGAATAAAGGTTCTTGGCTTTAAAATAACATCCATATACCCGAAAACCCCCACCCCACCCCCCAACTCACCTGAACCTGAATTAGATTAGATTAACCTGAGCTAGTTTAGCTTAGCATTGATAGCATCACCATTGAGTTAACCTCATCTGAAGGGTCATGGTAGCCTTGTTTCATTAGATCATGTTAATTTTAATGTGATGACAATAGCTAAGCTAAGCTACGTGGCTAAACGCACCCTGATGGTCTGGGGTGTCGTTTCTGAATAAACAGGTCCGTTTTCTTTCATTTTAACTTAATTATCAACAAAAAAAAGTTTCAGTTTCAGGAGTAAAAAGTGAAAACCATGAAGTTTTTCTTGTTGAACTTCATCTTCCACGCTCTCGTTCCTCCTGTGCTGATAAGCAGCGTTTTTCTCTCCGTTCTCTTTGTACAGTTTGATTTTCTACCGTTCCGTTATTTTTGCTGAGCTGGTCCAATTTCCTGCTTGGCTTCCCGTTCATTAACATTTGTGAGTGTGTTTAAACACGTCTGTAAAGTAGAACGTATCACGGATGGGACGAATGGAGCGGAACGTTCAGATGATAACAGCCCCCCAGAGATGAGCTTTATGGTGCTGGTGTGGACACATGGGGTCCATGATGATCCCGTCTCCTGTTTCAGGAGGAGGTGACCCGCCTGGCGGCGCTGACGCCCCAGGTGGACCTCCTGGAGACGCGTCTGAAGGAGCTGAAGGAGGAGAAGGAAGGCGAGGAGGACCCGTCCGCCTTCCTGGACGCCGACATCGATGCCTTCCAGCAGCACTACCATCAGGTCCTGGAGGACCTCCGGGCGAGAGAGAGGCAGCTGCAGCTGAGTGAGTACCCCCCCCCCCACAAACCCAGATAGGGTGGTGTCTATTTGTGCTTTAAAGCAGAACAACTGAGGTTATTCCATTTGTCTCAAGCAGCTCCTCCAGGTTGTGGAGTCTGATCCGGGTCGTAAACCGTGTGAGGAAATTAAATTTGCATGAAACAGAAGTGAGCTGGGTGGGGGGGTGTGTGTGTGGGGGGGTAAGCTATTCAGGAGGTCCATGCAAAATGCATGAGGAGTGTAACGACTGTATGAACTATGGGCTCCAGAAACAAGCAGCGGCCGTTCTTCTCCAGGAATGTTCCCGCCGTAAATGTCAGACACCCTTTCACAATAAGAGCACGGCCTCTGGCGTGTAGATTTAAGAAGAGAGAAGCATAAAATCATGATCGTCTACAAGGTTAAGCCTTTTTTTGCAGCAACAGGTGACCAACATAGAAGCAATCACGCAGCATCCTCCTTTTTAAGATTAATATAAATGGAGACATGTCATTCAATTTTGCATTGAATGTGGGGTCAGCTCCACATGTATGTAACATGTCATACATGCGTGAACCTCCTGGATGCCAGCAGGTCAGCGTCACGCCTGCAGATAGTTTTGATCCGGTGTTATTATTAAGACCGGATCCATAAGTTTCTCCATTAGCTGTGTTTTTATTCTCTGGCGGAGACATTCGGCTTCACTAGCGGACACATTTTCTTTTTGGGGGTGGGGGGGGTGAATGTCATCCAGTTCTGACTCATGGGGAGTCGTTGTGATGAGTTAGTGTGTTTAAAGCGTCGCCGCGGAAGTGGCGTGAGAATTATTTCCCTCGTTTGGAGCCGGCGGCGTCCTGTCAGACGTTTAGAGATGTCCCCGATTTAAAAGGTCCTTTGTCCCTGCAAGGACATGGAGATAACTAAGACTTTATTTCATTGTGCTTACATCCACACCTTAAAGGTCAAAGGTCGATGACTCAGGCAAAGTCAGTACTGAGCACAAAGGGAGAGTCATACTGGTAGTCCTCAATTTGTAGTCCTCCATTTGTAGTCCTCCATTTGTAGTCCTCCATTTGTAGTCCTCCATTTGTAGTCCTCCATTTGTAGTCCCTACTCTATGTGTGTTGAAACTTTCTCAGTGAAAACATGACAATGAGACATAATGAGGTAGAAAAAGGAGCTGAAAGGCAGAACCATCAAGACAAGGGGAGCTAAATCAGAAAGACACGGTGACAAAGGAAGAGCACAGAGCTATTTATATCAATAAAGGAGTGAATGATGGCAAAACAATGAGAAACCAAAAAAAATGCTAAAAAGAAAAAAGCAGAGCCAAGTGAGAAGAGCGAGCCGAAGGGAGGAGATGTTGAAGGTGTGAAGAGAAGAAGGATGCTGACAGCTGTTGGACGGACACATTCCTGCTCCAGTCGCTCAGACGGCGTCTTTTCTCACCCGAGCCGGGGGTGAGACATCCAGCGTCGCGTCCCGCCGCTCACAGCACGGATGGATTACTGAGCCGCGTCCGAGTACAGTTACAGAACACGCAGGGAGGAATCTCTCTGGAAAGAAATCATTTTCTTTTTCTTTTTTTTTTTTTTGCTTTTATGGCTGTTTTCCGTCTCCGGGCTTTGATGTCGGTTTAGGTCAGGTCAGCGTATTTCTTTCCGTTGGGTTCAAACCAGGGAAGCTTCGATAGCGAGTTTAATGTGATGGTGCATCAGGGAAAGGGGGTAAATGCTGACTTAGTGCGTGTTAAAGCAGGTTTATATGTCATATTCCACATGTTAAAAGTAGTATTTTACATGTTAAAGACATTATTTTGCAGGGATGGGTGATGCAGAGGAGGGTTTCTTTTCTTTTCTGTGCTTCGTCTTTTGAATTCATGCAAACTGATTGAACTGACAAGGTTCATTAAAGCCCTGATGAGTATAAATCAGATCAACGAACATATAAGACGTCTCAATTCTCCAAATGAATTTCAAAATCAATCAATGTAATAAATCTAACGGATGAAAGAGTCCTGGTCCGTCGGCTTTAACAAGAAAACCGGTGGAAGAACCGGTCCAGGACACAAGATTCAGAGCAAACTGGTCAGAATAATACAATTAAAGGAAGTTAAAGCGGTTTCTGTTCATTAAATAAGGCTTTAAGGCTTCTATTTGTTGCATCTTTTCACTTTTCAGTGAGTTGATCTTCCTGTTTTCTCTCTGTGTGTCTCTAGTTTTGGAGAGCTTGCCCCCGGCTCGTTATAAAGAAACCATATCCACACTGTTGGCATGGTTACAACAGTGTGAGGCCAAGCTGGCCATCCCATCCACCGCCGTAACGGAGTATCCTATCATGGAGCAGAGGCTGAAGGACGTTCAGGTACCTGCAGACACACACATTCAGAGCCAACATGAGCTACGATGGCCGCGTTCCGTTCTGCAGATGTCACGTTGAATCCGTTGTTTCCGCGGCGACGCGGCGCCTGCCTTCACCTCCGCTCGCTGCTAAGTACATCCATTCACTCCAATCGCCCTTTAATTGCGTTTCTCTCATGCATTTCAAATGAGAGTACAACTGTTACGTGTCAACACGCGTTACGGCCGCATTCATCTCCGCTGCTTCACCCCCCCCCTTCTTCTTCTTCTTCTTTTCTTTTAAATGGGTTAAACTGCTTTCATCGCTCACCCGGAACCGTTCACCTGTCGCACATCAGCCGGCGTCTCCATCCGCCGCTAAATGAGAGCTGAACCGCTTAGAGCGCTTTGACATGGTAGTGCTAGCAGCTCCGTCGGGGTGAACTGGAAGGAACCACCGGTGACAAAGCTGATAACAACAGTTTTTCATCCACCAACTCATTGCTGGATCTCAACCCGGTGTGAATCTGTTTCCCCAGCGGGGTCTGTGATTGGCCGCTCGGTGCCGATGCTGGTTTCCTGTCCACCTGTTGCCACAGGGCTGCTGTGGGTTTTGTTTAATGCAACCTGCACAACACGAAATGAAGCAGCGCTCACGATTCCTCTGCAAATAAATAAATAACTAAGTTATGTTAAATAAAATTTAAAATGAATTTAAATAAAATTTATAATATATTAATAAATCTAAATTTTAAAAAAATTAATACATTTAAATAATATTTAAAATAAAATTTTAAAATCACAATTTCCTCCAGGATAAATAAAATATCCCTCCCTGGTTTTGGGCCTTGACCCCCGACGCTGACGTGTTTTCCTCGTGTCGGCTGTGTCTCACAGGTGATTATGTGGTGAGGTGGTTCCATTCCAATCCCATCATCCTCCAGGAGTCAGCGGTGATTCGGTTGACGGGTGGATTTGGTGTGTGTCACTGATCTGTTTACAAATTCCCATAAAATGCCAAAGTGGCGCTGGCGCTGCCATCATGTGCGGCGGTATAACGCTGTAATCAGCTTTTACTACCAGCAGTAAAGTTCTATCGCCGCCGGCGACGCCAAACTGCCAAAGCAGCACTCCTTTAAACGATGCTCCTCCGCCGCTCCTGGAGGTGGGGGGACGGGGGGGGGGGTAAAGGAAGAGACAGAAAACAGATGACAAGCCCCATTAGCCCAGAGTCTGATTCACACCCATGGCCTTCTGGGTAAATCGCCTGCATCTGATACACCGGGGCATCCCTGGAAACGCCACAGCCCTGCAGGATGAGTGTTCAGGCTGAACAGGATATTTTCCACATAAAAACCCACCCTGTTTGTATTAAGCGTGAGCCGATTGGAACGGTGCCGACCCGTCGGCCTGAACTTCCTTTTTTCCGTCACAAACCGGACGGCGTGGACGCGGCCGCACGGCGCCGCTTGTTTTGATGAAAGCTCCGGGTTTTTTGGCCAAAAGCCTCTTCAGTAAATTAGACCAGAGTGACTTTATTGGTTCCATTATCTCCTGAACTGATTAGTTTTCTGCTGCCCCCCCCCCCCCCCCTGAACTACGTCCTGGCCCACAATCCTGTTTGAAGTGTGAATTTATCTCATTAAACGGCTCAGCTGCTGATGAAAGCCTTTCTTGTGCCGTACGGATGTTTTTGTGGTCATTCCAAATGAAAACACCAGTATTGTGATATCTTAAAAGACAGTACATCATTATAAGGTGGGGGGGTGGGGGGGGCTATATGTGCAATCACATAATGAGAGGCCAAACCTGGCATTTGGATAAAAGGTCGCTTCCAGAATGTCAGGTTTTTTTTTGTGTGCGGCGCCGTTACCCCGTCTGAAAAACCTCACATCTGCTTAACATGCAGGGAGGAGGCCAGCTCCGGTCTGCTGCTGTCATCTGTGTGTGTGTGTGTGTGTGTGTGTGTGTGTGTGTGTGTGTGTGTGTGTGTGTTTGTCTACCGCTTATGAGAGGCGGGTGAGCAGAATCCCAGTCGAGCAAATCGGTGTCTCTGTTTATCGCAATATCTGCACAGATAAACACACAAACATTCACAAACAACCAGCGGAGGTCGGTGCCGGTTTGCACACACACACACACACACGCACACACACACACACGCACACACACACACACACACACACACACACACGAGTCACCGTCCGAACGTTAAAAAAGCCGTTTCTTTATTTTGGTTATTTCACCTTCTAGACGTCGATTCAAGGTCACGTCTGAGGGAAGCGTGTTGGGGCTGTTTGGCGTGGGGGTGTGTGTGGGGGGGGTCACGCCTTGTCGCCCTGAGATTAATTAAAGTTGATGGTAGATAATAATTTGCGTTCCGTTCTGCATACTGATAAGCCGTTATTAATTTTCTATCTGCACGCGTCAATCGGAGTCGCCTTTTTTGATTAACTCTGAACCGGGTTTGAATCCCGAAGCGAGGAAGCTGATTGGCTGAGCTGACTGGCAGCTTGGAGAGAGATGATTATCAATATCATCCACAGCCACATGATTCACCACCTGATTGCGGCGTTCAATCACTACCGATGATTCTGCTGTTATTACATCTGGTGATTAATTTGCGGTGGTGCAGAAGGGTGACACAGTCGGGGGGGGGGGGTATTGATAATTGATTGAAGAGTGTAATTAACTTTCTTAAGCACACAATGTCGTTTACTGGTCTGCAACTGGAACCAATGAAAACCGACGGGCCGCTGACATCTATTAATCACTAATCTATCACTGGTTTGCCTTCTAATTTCCTCTCGATTGACTCGTTTCTACACATCCAATCAGATCGAGGGGGAGGGGCATGAACATGGGGGTAATTTTATAGCGCTAAAAGGCTTATGGGATTGTGCGACAGGTGAGGGAGGGTAATAGGTCCACCCATGTGGGCGGGGGCAGACAAACCATTTATGGATGGATCAGGTGTTAAATCCACCAACTAGCTCATCACGCTAGCTCTAATTAGCTGCCCTTTTTTGGAGGGAAATGACATCAAGACCATTAAATAAAGAATGAAGACATCCTGGAGAGTTTAAATCGGATCTAGAAAAAAAAGGTTGACGCCCTTTAATGGGGTTAAACACGTGCAGCAGAAAATAAAAAAAATTTAAAAAATCGGATCTCGACTCGACTTTGGGTGCCGCCGCCTTGAACTACTTAGCACACATGCTACATTAGCTCAGCTCCAGCCTCATTAACAAAGAGAGATGTGTGAAATGCTCCTCTAGCTGGCACGCCGTATTTACAATGACAAACGGCGGCGGCAGCGGATCACATCAGCTGTGGCTAATTAATGCTATTTCTGCTAGCGAGTCGATGAGGCCGAAATAACGTTCTGCTGTTTGTGCGTCTTCGCTCAGACGGAGATCCGTGAGCGTACCGCCGCACGCGCCACACGCCTCCGACTTCCTGCCGCGCTAACAAACGACGCAACTTCGACAGATTGAGTCACATTGTTGGGATTCACTGAAGGATTGTGGGTAAGCCACAGTCAATGATGACGGATTGGACAGCAACGGACTGTCTCCTCCCCCCCAGGGCATCCAGGCGGCGCTAGCCGACCACCAGGGCGAGGTGGACTACGTGACCTCCGCCGTGGAGCAGGTGTTCCAGAAAGCTCCACCAGACATCAGTCAGAAGTGAGACGCAGAACATCAACACGGGTTTTCCATCCAAATTTGCTTCAGATTCCAAATTGTCCATCGGTTTTCGATCCTCCCAGGTACCGCCAGGAGATGGAGTCCATCGTGGGCCGATGGAGACGACTGGGGGCCACGCTGGCCGACAGCATCCAGAGGATCCAGGAGCTCATGGCCAAACTGATGCAGTTTGAGGTGAGTAGAAGAGATGGACCGTTGGCTCCAACAGTCTCCAGAACATAATTTCCCACGCCTGTTCTCGTCGCTCCAGAACGACGTGAAGACTCTGAAGAAGTGGATGGCGGACGTGGACGTGTTCCTGAACGAGGAGTGGCCGGCGCTGGGAGACTCCGAAGCTCTGGAGAAGCAGCTGGAACAATGCACGGTGAGAGCTCCGTCCACACCTGCTGATGCTGAAGTCCTCTACCTGCAGGTGTCTTTATAACATCTCCATCCCGCGCTCTGATTGGCCAGGCTCTGGTGAACGACATCCACACCATCCAGCCCAGCGTCAACGGCATCAACGAGGTGGGCTTGTACCTGAAGAAGGAGGCGGAGCCTCCGTTTGCCCTCTACATCCAGAAACTCCTGGATGAGCTCAACGGCCAATGGGAGAATGTCTGCAAGCAGGTGCGTGACATCATCCAGAGGGGTTTCCCCACCCACGTTCCCAGGGGCTCGTTCAGCGTCCGTTTCGTCTCTCCAGGCGTACGCCAAGAAGTCGGCCCTGAAGGGGGGGCTGGATAAGACCATGGCCCTGAGGAAGGAGATGCAGGAGATGCAGGAGTGGATCAACCAGGCTGAGGAGGACTACCTGGAGAGAGACTTCACCTACAAGACGCCCGAGGAGCTCCGCAAGGCGGTGGAGGAGCTCAAGGTGCGTCTGACCAATCCCTAATCTCCTTTTAATCCCCGGGTCCAATCCGGTGGGGATGGGGTGAGAAACATTCCTCCTCCGTCGTTGTTTCCTCCTGTCTGTTCATCCCGTGTGGACTCCTCTGCCGTCCTCTCTCCTCCCCATCACTCTTTCTAATCCCGTCTTATTCCGAGTCGATAACGCCCCCGCCTGCACGCCCCTGCGTCACTGTTGAAGTCACAACTCTTTCTTTTGATTCTCCCTGTTCTCTCCCAGCGTCCATCAGCTTACCTTTTGCAAATGGAAATGTACCTTTGTTTTGGGGGGGGTGTCAGAAGCGTTGGCGTTCAGCGCCCCCCTCCTCTAAAAAAAAAAAAAAAAAAAGTTTTAGAGTCGAAAATTAAAAATTGATTTTACTTTGCTGGCTCGTTTTAATCCCCCCCCCAGCTTCGCTCCGCTTAAAGGAAACTCCGTCGCTGAATCTATTCGCCGGCTGATTCCCTTAATCCTCCCCCCCTCCCTGCCCCCCTCCCTCGATCGGGAAAGCATCAGCTACTCCTTCATCCATCGATTTGTTGGCGCCCCCCTTCTGTCCGTCACTCCGTCTCTTCACACTCGGTGGCTTTGAGACGCATTGATTCATTTGTTGGGGCGTCCGTCCCCCCACCCATTAGAGCCTCCCTCCGTCTCCTTCTCACCATCTGCTCCATTCTTATCAAACAACTTGTTAAACACACACACACACACACACACACACACACACACACACACACACAGTCTCCCTCCGACGGGTTCGGACGCGTCCGTGAATCTTTCGTTGTGTCCTCACAGCGCGCCCAGGAGGAGGTCCACTCCAAGGAGCTGAAGGTCAAACTCCTGACCGACAGCGTGAACAGTTTCATCTCCAAGGCTCCGCCCACGGCCCACGATGCACTGCGGTCCGAACTGGAGGTGCTGACGGCCAACTACCAGCGCCTGTGCAGCCGGCTGGACGGGAAATGCAAAACCCTGGAGGTAAAACCTGCTCCCACCCAGGTTTGTCTCTGCTTCACGTGTCTGACCTGCTCCTTCTCTCTCTCCTTCTCGCGCCTCCTGGTGGGCGTGGCTTGCAGGAGGTGTGGGCGTGTTGGTGCGAGCTCCTGTCCTACCTGGAGCAGGAGAACGCCTTCCTGGACCAGCTGGAGCAGAAGCTGGACGAGACGGATGAACTCCAGGGGGGCGCCGAGGAGCTGCAGGAGGCGCTGGAGGTGAGAGGAGGAGGATGAGCAGAGGATCATGGGAGTTTATAGTTTTATTGTGATACGTCTGATTTCCTGCTTTGCGTCGACTTCCTGTTTACACGCTATCGTCCCTTCCGGACGAATCGGAGGTAAGATCAGGGGCGAAGGGCGCCCGGCGGGCCCCCCCATCAGCTAATTGACCTCTAACCCCTGAATGTCATTACTTCCCGCCTGATATCTGAGTCCATCCTACAATCTAAACACTATCTTCTTCTTCTTCTTTTCTGCGTTAAAATGTGCGTTTTGCAGAGCCTGGATGTTCTCTTGCGCCACCCGGAGGACAACAGGAACCAGATCCGGGAGCTGGCCCAGACCCTGATGGACGGGGGCGTCCTGGACGAGCTGATTCAGCAGAAACTGGACGCCTTCAACGCGCGGTGGGACGAGCTGATGGCGCGGGTGAGTCGGAGAAATCAGGTCGTCTGATTGGTCAGTTGGCTGGTGGACAAATTTCATTGGTTAATGCGTCTGTAATTAGATGAGAATTTAACTAATTCTTCTTCTAATAGAACAAATGATGTCAGAATGAACGTCAGCCCCTCCCCCTCCTCTTCCTCCTCTTCCTCCTTCATTCATCGCTCTCTCATCCTCCTTTTTACCTCTCCGTTCTGCTCTTTCTTCGTCGTCTTCTTCTTGTAATTAATCCTCCTCTTCCTCTCCTGATACCCATCTCCTCCTTCTGGTCATCATCAGCCGCCGTCAATGGCAGCAATACATCCTCAGACTGTTGTGGTGATCCTAAGTGACAGATTACAGTCCACACACACACACACACACACACACACACACACACACACACACACACACACACACACACACACACACACTGGGTTGATCCTCCCTCACAATAGAACCAGATTAATGTTCTCCTCGCAGCCTGATAAGCCTCACAGCGTTCGTCCGCACCAGACGAGTGTGTGTGTGTGTGTGTGTGTGTGTGTGTGTGTGTGTGTGCGTGTGCGTGTGCGTGTGTGTGTGTGTGCGTCATTATGCATCCCTGTAAGGTGAGGCCGGTCGGATACGATCCGTGTTTGTTGACCATCCGTAAAGACGAGGAGGAGCTCAGGATGCTTGTGAGTATCTCCATGACGACAGGAAGAGGAGCAAACCCCGTCCTGATGGGATGTTTCAGTTCTACACCTCCGTTCTTTCCAAGTTGATCGCACACAGGATGCTTTTTTAAATATTTTTTGGACACTTTTCTGAACATTTCATGACTTAGGAATAAAAGTCTCAAATGCTGTCAGCCAATCGCATGCGCGTACGGTATCACGTGACTACCTACTAAAAATCGGCGATGAGGTGAAGCCGTGCGTCTCTAAGCGAGGATACGTGAAGGATTCGCGTATCGTCAACCAGGACGGAGCGTCTGGTTTCTGTTCTTTCTCCCACTACAATTTGACCGAGAAGATGAAATGTCACTCGGGTCAAAGGTCACCGTTTAGAAAGTGTTCCTCCAGAGAAAAGTGTCCTCTAAGAGAACCACTATAATATAATGTGTGTGTGTGTGTGTGTGTGTGTGTGTGTGTGTGTGTGTGTGTGTGTGTGTGTGTGTGTGTGTGTGTGTGTGTGTGTGTGTGTGTGTGTGTGAGAGAGAAATACTGTAAGTAATAAGGGAAAACTGAGCGTTTAATGAGAGTACGTATTCATGAGCTGACAATTTGCTGGGGAAACGGAGAACATCGCCACGGGGAAGGTTGTTATCAATGTTTGTCTAAATATTTAATCTCTCGCTAGTTCTGGTTTCATACATTATCACTGAAGACGTGTGTGTGTGTGTGTGTGTGTGTGTGTGTGTGTGTGTGTGTGTGTGTGTGTGTGTGTGTGTGTGTGTGTGTGTGTGTGTGTTTTAGCGAGACACGAGTGTGAGGCGTGCTGGAGGCTATACTTGGAGTCGTTATCCGTCTGAACGGGATTATCGCGCTCACCTGTAGCCGCGTCCTCCCTCCGACGGAGCCGGTTTATGACGTAAGAGTTTAAATCTGGTCAGCGAGTCGTCAGCAGAGGAAACGCTCCGGTGGGCGTCGGACGCGTCCCACACGGCGGGAACCGGGAGATCGTTTGTGATGCTGTCGGGGGGAAACGGGCGGCCGTGATGGGGTCAGACGTGAAGGGGAAACCTCGGAGTCCGTCCTTCAAGAGGGTACAGGGGATGTGTGTGTGTGTGTGTGTGTGTGTGTGTGTGTGTGTGTGTTTGGTATGTGTAGACGGGTTGTGTGTGTCTGTGTTGAAGGATAAAAGCTTTGACAACTACATTCTTTTATTGTCTTCATACATTCTTTACACGCAAATTGTTTAAAAAAGAAAACTAGCATAAAAAAATGGAGAGTGAAGCCTTTGTGCCTGACTAGAATGTTAGCGTTTAGCTCTACTTCTTTAATTCATCAACTAGCCCAACAGTTAGCCCCGTTGCACAGCTTTGACTTCATGGTTAGCGGTTCTGGTGTACCCCAGGGTTCAGTGTTCGGACCGCTTAAACCGGATCTGCTTCAGGATTAACGTCAATAAATAATAATAATACTTTTATTGAAAGAGTTTTTTCTGCATCCTTAATTGAAATTCAAGCCATTAGTCGTCCCCCCCCCCCCATCGTTGGGCTCTTATCTCATTTGAATCTCACCGGTTCCTCATCCAGATTCCCCACGAGATTATTCAAACTCTTATTTATAAGAAATTGCTTTTATATTTATGAGCTGGAAAATTTGCTGATGCTCTTCCCGTAAGCTGTTTTCTGTATTTATAGTACCATTTATGAGTGTGTGTGTGTGTTTTTTGATAAGTTGTGATGCGTTTCCTGTTTCCTCAGGCGCTACGGAGGCAGAAGGAGCTGGGGAAGAGCGTCCAGTGGGCTCAGGAGAACGACAAGACGCTGAGGCAGATGCAGGAGTCTCTGGCCAACACCGACCGCCACCTCACCGCCTACCTGAACGACCACATCGACGCCCAGCAGATCCCGCAGGAGGCTCAGGTAGCCGCCGGGGGCGTCGGTTCGAGTCCCGGAACGACACGAATCAATGATTTCGTCTGCAGCTAAAGTGCACGTTCAAGGCTGTTGGGAGATTAGTCTCCTTTTAAGTGAATAAATTCATAAATAAGTCGTGTTAGAATATCAAACTGTCAGATTGGATGCAGTTTAATCTGAATAGAGGTCGACGTGCACATCAGTCAAGCAAAAATAGACCAAAAATCTGCTTTATAAATATTTGTTTTTTGAAAAATCAAACTTTTTAAGCGCTTATTGGCATTAATGCATGTACTTATTTGATATTTATATTTCCAGGCAGCACCTGAACTCACCACGGTTGACCTTTTGGGGTTCAGTCGCTCTGCAGCTGCACCGCCTTCCCTTAGATTCCTCTAATTCGTTTTGCATCACATGCTGTACAAACAAGCGGCTACAGCATCATTAGATTTATTCCTGCTTTCACATTTAGTGCTTAGTCTGTTCAAGTCCTAAAATAAAACCTCGTCTGTAATCAAAGGTGTTTACGGCGGCGTCCACCGGCAGGATGGACGCTACAGGGAGGAGGGAGACGATAATCATCTCTCAAATATGGACATTTCCAGGCTCTTTTTCACTCCGTGGTCCTAATTAAGCCCGGGGATGCTTTGAACGCAACACACACACACCCACACACACACACACACACCACCTCTGTGTTTTCCCTGCTTCCTCGAACGTCTCGTTCTTCTGCATCTCTTTGTGGTTCTGTGGTTCTGACACGACCATGAAAACACAATGATAGAAAGAATGAAAGGAGGAAACCTGTGCGTGTGTGTGTGTGTGTGTGTGTGTGTGTGTGTGTGTGTGTGTGTGTGTGTGTGTGTGAATTATCTCCACATGTAGACCACCAGCACGACACACACTTTCACACGCTCACACACACAGCGGGATGAGAACAATTGGATTAGAGAGGTGTGAGAAGCACATGTGATTACAGGGCGACTGGTGTTTATAAAAGGAATGTGTGTGTGTGTGTGTGTGTGTGTGTGTGTGTGTGTGTGTGTGTGTGTGTGTGTGTGTGTGTGTGTGTGTGTGTGTGTGTGTGTGTGTGTGTGTGTGTGTGTGTGTGTGTGTGTGTGTGTGTGTGTGTGTGAGACAGATACTGATAGAGACAGAGAATCTCAAAAGGCGTTCTTCTTGATGCCTCCTGCCCCCTAGTGGTCATCAGATGGTGGTACACTGTCAGCTGGAGTTGTTTTTAGACTTTATTATGAATAAATCAACTTTATTATTAACTCAAAATTCATTTCAGGATAATTCATAAGAATAAATTGTCTTTTATTTTATCTTTATTAGTTTTTATTACCTGTTCTAAGAAGATTGTGTCACATTTTTGGAGGACGACACAAGAACTATTGAACAGATTTGCATCAGATTTAAATGTTTTCATTTAAATCGGGGCTGATTAGGATTTATTAAATGAAAGTGGACTATTTTGCCTCAGTGGAGCTATACGCTCTCCTGAGTGGCATTGTAATTCTTTCTTTAACATTGTGTGTGTTTTTATTTGTGACTAACAGAAGATCCAGTCGGAGCTGAGCGGCCATGAGGCCACGCTGGAGGGCCTGAGGAAGAAGCACCAGGACAAGGAGCCATCCCAGAGGAGGATGGGACAGATCGACCTCACCCAGGTACACGGATGAGAAGGTCCTCACGTGTAGTCTAAATACAAGCTAGCATTTAGCAACGCTAACAAGCCCGTGTGCAGAATGTTAGCGCTAATTCATCCAAATGGAAAATAAATCCTCAGCGGTTGCAGCATTTCTGTCCTTAAATATCAAGTTTTAACTTTTTCAATTTCTTTACAGAAAATGCTGACGGACGTTTGGACCAAGTTCCGTCTCTTCCAGAAACCGGCCAACTACGACGCCCGGCTGGCGGATTGCGAGCGCCAGCTGAACGCCGTCAAAGCCCAGGTGGCCGTGCTGGAGATCGGCAGCGTGGAGCAGGACGTGGTGCAGTCGCAGCTGGAGCAGTGCATGGTGGGTAATCCGTTTGTGAGACGGGCGGACGGTGGGATGGAGCCCGTTCTGAGGCGCCGCTGTCTCCTGGCGTCGAGCAGAAGTTGTACAAGGTGCTGAGCGAGGTGAAGGGGGAGGTGGAGACGGTCATCAAGACGGGGCGACAGGTGGTCCAGAGGCAGCAGACGGAGACGCCCAGGGAGCTGGACGACAGGGTGACCGCCCTCAAGCTGCTCTACAACCAGCTGGGGTCGCAGGTGAGCACACACACACACACACACACACACACACACACACACACACACGGTCGTAGGAGTCGTCCCAGCTGATGGATCCATCTTCAGGTGACTGAGAGCAAACTGGAGCTGGAGAAGATCCTCAAGTTGTCCAGGAAGCTGCGTAAGGAGCTGAACGGTCTGACGGAGTGGCTCGCCGCCACCGACTCCGAGCTGACGCGCCGCTCCGCCGTCGACGGGATGCCCAGCGACCTGGAGGCGGAGCTAGTGTGGGCGCAGGTAACGCAAAAAAACCCCCAAAAACACGAAAACTCAAACCGCAGCTCGGCTCTGGTTCTGAATCCGTCCCCTGGTTCTGCCAGTCCATCCACGCGGAGACGGAGCGCCGCCAGCCCCAGCTGCAGGCCGTGGTGGAGCTGGCCGAGGCCCTCAAGGCGCTGCTGAGGGGCCACGGGGGCCTGGTGGACGACAAAGTCAGCCTGCTGCACTGCAACTGGATCGCAGTGACGTCCAGGGCGGAGGAGTGGCTCAACCTGCTGCTGGTCAGACGAACACACACGCATGAGCACCGCGTGACGCTCGTCACGCCTGATCCACGCTGAATATAAACCAGTCCAGGAATAACTCGTCTCCCGCCCCCGTGCTCAGGACTACCAGCGGCAGATGCAGAAGTTGGATGGAGAGATGGAGGAAGTGAACAGATGGATGGACGGAGCGGAGAAGAAGATGGACGTGATCGGCAGCCAGGGGCCCGACGACGCGGCCCTCAAGGTGGGAATTCAAGATTTATTCCGTTTGGATTCCTTTTGTCATCTTCATAATTTTTGGTGGGTGGGGGGTTCTGCAGGTGCTGCGGGCGGAGCTGGAGCTCACCCGGGGGAAGGTGGAGGGGGTGAGGGATCTGGCCCAGGACCTCATGTCCACCAGGGGGGAGAACTGCCAGGCTCAGGTGGGGCCCAAAGTGGAGCGGCTCAACCAGAGGTTTGACGCCGTCGCCCAGCGCATCGCCTCCGGACAGGTAGGAAAACACCATGCTTTTATTTTGAAAATCAGATTAGATTAATGAATCCATCAGGTGTTACTGTTTTTTTAAAATTTATTTCTACTTTAACATCTTTAAACTGACTTTTTCTCGCCGAATAACTTCAGCTTTAAATTTACAGACTCCAAACTGCGTAAATTTTCCCTCCAACTCCCTGAATTAATTTCCTGCTCTCCCTAAATCTGCTGCAGCCTCTCCGGCTGGATTTACCTCCTCTTGCCTGCTAATGATCTACCTTCCCCCGTGTGTGTGTGTGTGTGTGTGTGTGTGTGTGTGTGTGTGTGTGTGTGTGTGTGTGTGTGCGTGCGTGTCTGGCAGACGGCGGCGTCGGCCAAAGAGCTGGAGCAGTACCACAGCGAAGCCCAGATCTGGTTGGATCTCCTGGAGGAGGAGGTGAAGCAGGGGGAGAACCTCAAAGACGAGGACTTCCAGGAGGACAAGGTCCCCACGAACACACACACACACACACACACACACACACACACACACACACACACACACACACTTCTGTTAGGTGCTTTGTGTGCATTTCTTGAACGACTTTTATGTGTGTGTGTGTGTGTGTGTGTGTGTGTGTGTGTGTGTGTGTGTGTGTGTGTGTGTGTGTGTGTGTGTGTGTGTGTGTGTGTGTGCAGGACTGTGAGGAAGGTGCAGTGAATGAGTTGCTGGTGAAAGGAGAGAATCTGCAGAAGAGGGTTCCGGATCAGGACAAGAGGGAACAGATCCGCCTGAAACACAACCAGCTCAACAGCAAGTACAACACCGTGAAGGTAGCGCACGCCATCACACACACACGCATCACAACAAACACACACACACACACCTGACATGGCAATGCGTGGTTGTTGCACCTAAAACCGGAGCTTGTGCAGCTTTAGCAGGACGTTAGCATCGGATTTAGCATAGATGGAATCAATTTCCTGCAGCTTACCTGGATCCAGGCCTCAGACTGTGTGTGTGTGTGTGTGTGTGTGTGTGTGTGTGTGTGTGTGTGTGTGTGTGTGTGTGTGTGTGTGTGTGTGTGTGTGTGTGTGTGTGTGTGTGTGTGTGTGTGTGTGTGTAGGACCTGCGTTTGCTCAGGAACAAGAAGGCGTTGGCCATCGCCCCCCAGTGGTACCAGTACAGGAGGAAGTCACATGACCTGCTGGCCTGGCTGGACGACATCCAGCGCAGCGTGGACCAACTGCCCGACCCACCGGAAGGGGAGAGGGTCAAGGTGACCACACACACACACACACACACACACACACTATACATACAAACACTACAATAGGTCCTTCCTGTGCGACCTGTCCGTCATCACACCTTTCATCTCTCATTCGTCAGCCTTCTCTTTTCCTGATGCGTGTCTGCAGAAACCTTTCTTGGCTCGTCTGAGTGTTTTGGGTTTTTTTTAGCTTTTATTCTTTGCCAAAGATTTTCCATTTTTACCCTCGTGGGAAGAAGCTTTTTGAAGTCCAAAGACGCAAGAGCAGATCGATTCTCACCCCCAGTGGGAGACGCAGCGTTTTAAAGCCAATAAATCACTGAACTTGATCTATAATTGATTGATAATTTATAAAACATTATAGCAGAGAGTTGTGAGCAGATAGATGATTTTTTGTTAACGTTGATCCCGTGAAGCAGATGATAAAAAAGAAACAACCTGCATACAAATCATACAAATATGTTAATGTGACACATTTAAACATTATTTAACACTTCCATCAGTCCTGAACGTGTTTCCTGTGAAATACTGCATTATTGATTATAGATTGAATATCACTTAATCAATGTTAAACGCTCCTGGAGAGAGTCTGTGTGTGCTGATGTGGAAGTCCAGACTCCGCCCTGACTCCGCCCAGACTCCGCCTGTTTTTTGACCCCGCCCTGAATCCATGTTGTGTGTTTTTCACTTTCAGATGATCACTATGACATTCCGCTAAACGGACGCCGCCTCTCGTTTGCCGCCGCCGAGATTCCTCACTGCCCGTCTGTCTGTCCCTCTGTCTGTCTGTCCCTCAGTCTGTCTGTCCCTCTGTCTGTCCCTCTGTCTGTCCCTCTGTCTGTCCCTCTGTCTGTCCCTCTGTCTGTCCCTCTGTACTATTGTACTCCTTCTCAATGTGAATAAAGTCTGAAGGCACTCTTCTTCTAGTTCTGCGGCCATTTTTCTTATTTTTCATGCTTTGAAGAATTGTTTTTGTCTGTTTGACTGACAAACATGATATTTTATCTCTTTTATGAACCGTTTTGTGTCTTTGTGTGCGTGTGAGTGCGTAAATGTCTTATTATTTCAATCCTCTCTTGTGTGTGTGTGTGTTTGAGTGTGTTATTCAATTACATCACATGCCTCTCTGTGCCTCCTCCCCTTCTCCCTCCCCCCTTTCTGGCTCAGCCAATCGCGAGTGTGACCACCTGGTTGATTTTGTCCAATAGGAAATTGGCTCAGAGTTCGACAAGAAGAAGGAAGCGCTTAAGGAGGTGCAGGGCTTAGCCAATCAGCTGTCAGAAGCTGGAGCCGCCAGGCTAGTGGAGCCGCGCCAGCTCCAGCTGAACACGCGCTGGGGGGAGGCGGAGGGCAGGTTCAGACCCTTCAGAAGACAACGTGTGAGTCTCAGGAGGACGACCCCTCTACCTGTACTAACAGACGACCCATACTAATACCCACAATGCTCTCTGAGCGCTAGCCTGTGAGCAGGGGAGCTAGGTGGCTAGGTAGGGCGCAGTTAAACAGAAATCAATACGGCGTCATTGGCTAGCGGCGTGTATGAAAACCTTCATTGGATTCTGTTAGCTACGAGCTAACGGTGACACCAACACCAAAGCATGATGGGACGATTGATACCCGATTGAATATCAAGGTTAGCTTAGCTTAGCTAACAACCAGCTAGTTTATAATACAGGCGTGTTATAAAGAGAAGAATCAATCTTCTCATCAGCTGCTGGTGTGTCATGTGTTACCAGGGCAACAGAGAAATAAACACAAAAACGTCCTTTATTGGTTTTCGTATTGACAACAACGAAGTCATAGATGAGCTTGAACTTTAACCCCCAAAGAAAACGCCCCTAAAAACATCCGAACCAATCAAATCGTTCCCTTGGAGAATAAAATTTGTGTGGCTTTGTTGTTTTTCTTTGCTGCATCTTCATTCACATGTGGTCATGTGACCGACGCTCACATGTCTGAATCTCATTGGTTGTCTGTGTCGCTGCATGCCCTCCGGCTGTCAACCAATCACATTACACCACAGCCCCCCGATCTGCCAATCGCTGATGTCGTACGTACCCTCTCAACCAATCACTTTTGGACTTTTTGGACCGACACACATCTGAGCCGCCTGTTTTCCTGCGGCGTGCGGCCGGGAGGGGGGGGCGGCGCTGAAACACGCTTTACGTGGCGTTTCTAAATTGAACCGGACCTCTTGTGCTGACTCAGCACGCCGGGCTCCACTGACGCTGTTCAGGCTCCTCGGGGCGTCGCTCAAGAACCCTCCAGCAGTAATTAGTGCACATCATTTCCCACTTCCTGTGAACTGTTATGAGTTTTCAGTAATCACAGGTCAGAGGTCACGTCAGCAGAACTCACCTGAATTTTGAACTTTATCCTCATCCGTCTGACCTCTGACCGCCACGAATTCGTCATTTCTAGATTTATTGTCTCCTGGTGATGATGTCATGAATGAAAGTGAGCTATAATGTTAACGTGATGAAAATGACCAGAGTACACGTCCAGACCCACGAGGAGCCTGAGTGGACCCCAGAAAAAGGCCACCTATCTGCCCCCCCCCCCCCCCCCCAGCGCCACACCGGGGCACTTTTTCATTTTCCTCTCGTCTCGGCGTCCGACTGGAGCTGAGTCATCAGGACGTGAAACGCTTTGCGTTCTGTAGGATGATGGAGTGGATCTCAGGACGCGTGTCCTCAGATGTGTGTTCAGTCCAAAGCTGCTCAAAGGGGGGGGGGGGGGGGCAGAGCAGATCATGACAGGTTTAAACTTTCATCAATACAAACTGAATTTATTTTTAAAAAAACCCCAAACTGATCTGGAATCAGCGGAAGCTGTTCTTGTCTGCTCTGGACGAACGTCCAGCTCGTCTTCATTCAGGAACAGGAAGTGCTTCAGGCGTCGCCTCGTGATCTCCTCCTGCTCTCAGACGCAAAGCCACGAGCGCACCAAGTACAAATCACCTAGAACAAGTTGGAAAAGCATTTCTTCAGCTTGACCCCCCCTCAGAAAGCGTGTCCTGCATATATAAAGACTGTTTAGTGGGTTGTGACCCTTCGTGCGACTGTGTTCACATGTGTTTATTTCATCGTGTTACCCCATTGAACCCCCCCAGTATGGCGGGGCTCTATGCCGCCGTTAGCAGAGAAACTGGGACGTTGAAGCGTCTGGCTTCCATCTCACCTCATCACACCTCAGAGCGACGTGCAGGTTTTCTTCTAGGAATAATCTGCAGCGCTAAAGTGCATCTAAAGGGTCGTCACGCCATCGTGGCTCGGGTTTAAAGGTCAAACGGGGGCACACGTTTGTTCCATTTGAGGTTATCTTTTGTGGTCAATCAGTGTTGACTTTGAAATTCACTAGGACTTGCCATTAAGTTGCATTATGGGTAATTCAATCATGCAACGCTGGATCCACGTGAAGGACGTGGTGTCCACGGGTGAGCGGCGGCTGCTCCACACACCTCAGGCCAGCAGCAGTCATCAACGCTGCACGGCTGCTAATAATTCTAATGTTTGTGCGTGTTTTTTTATTTTAACTTAATTAAAAAGTGTCATTTAACAGGGAAATCATTTCCCGGGTGAAAGGAGCACAACAGCGAAGGGAAATGAAGCGAGTCGAGCGTTAATATCCCAGTATCTCCGCGCCGCGGCGTGAGGGCGGGTCCATTCGCCATGCTCAGTTACACTAGTGTGTGTCGTGGTCGGGAAACGTAGGAATTAATTCCAATCGGCGTTTTTCAAGAATTGGCTCTTAATGACAGGTTGGACTGAGTGAAACGTGAGCTGTGATGTGCTCACAGTGGGGGGGTTAGTGATGTGATGAGAAGGAGCTCATTCACAAGAGAATCCATCATCCTCAGGAAGTCATTCCTGCAGTGTATTTTATTACATTACAACCATAAATGATTCACATGTTCTGATATTAATAGAATTAATGTGTGGATTCTTTTCTAACCGAAGTCTGAGTTTAAAAAAGAAATTTAAAAAAACATTAAAATTTATCTGCTCTGATAAATTTGTAATATTATTGATAATATTTCCTGATCTGAATCTACTGTTTGTGTGTCACGACGTGTGTGTGTGTGTGTGTGTGTGTGTGTGTGTGTAGGACTACCTGGCGGAGCTGCAGGCGTTGCTGCGTTCGGTTTCAGAGACGGACTTCAAGCTGAACTCTCCTGAATTCTGGCCCGCGGCGTTTTATAACCTGCCTCAACAGGAGCGATGCCTCAAGGTCAGCCCCGCCCCCCGAGCCTCTGACCCCCACACGATGGGGACACGCGATGGGAAATAGTTCTAACTTTGCATGGTGGGGGTCCCTCCGTGTCTGCAGGAGGTGAAGGGGAGCATCGACCAGCTGCAGGGCCCCGTGGAGGGGGCTCTGGGACGCAGGGACGAGGTGGCCTCAGGGGCCCGGCCCCTGGAGGGCCAGAAGATCCAGGAGAGCGCCGGCCTCCTCAGCGCCAACTGGGACAAACTGAACAAACTGCACCAGGACAGACTGAAGTAATGAGGGGGGGTGGAGGTAAGTGAAGGGCACGATGACGTGTGGACTCACGTGTGTGTGTGTGTGTGTGTGTGTGTGTGTGTGTGTGTGTGTGTGTGTGTGTGTGTGTGTGTGTGTGTGTGTGTGTGTGTGTGTGTGTGAAGACGCTGGCACGAATGCAACTCCAAGTGGCAGAAGCTGGTGGCGGATCAGACGGCGATGGAGGAGTGGCTGAACGACGCCGAGAACACTTTGAAACTAGTCGAGAGTGAGCCGACGGCACAGCGACAGCACCTCAGGGTAACGCACACACACACACACACACACACACACACACACACACGAGCATCTGAGCACACATTTAAATGTTACTCATTACTCTCCTCTGGTGAGACAGGAAGGATAAAAAAACACAGCATGGGTCCACACACACACACACACGCACACACACACACACACACACACACACACACACACACACAGATGGCAGTCGTCAACAGGAAAGAGGCAGCCAGCCTCAACACAAACAGAACGTTTCCTTTTTTTAGTCCTTATGTAACGACATTATGTCATTGATTTTGACATTTCGATGTTGCATCAACGTCCCCCCCCCCAAAAAAAATAAAAACCTAAACTGATGGATTAGGAAAAGCAGTTTAACGCAGCAGAACGGTGAGATTCAGACCCACGACGTGTGAGCGGATTGTTCCACCGACGTTCAATCGCTTGGATCCAAACGTTATCATCCCGTGTGTGTGTGTGTGTGTGTGTGTGTGTGTGTGTGCAGGACCTGACGGAGGCCATCCCCATCCAGGAGGTGGTGCTGGGCCGGGTGAACGCCGTCGGGGAGGACGTCAGCCAGTTGAGCACGCCGGACGACGCCTCCCGGCTGCGCGGGCAACTCAAGGCGCTCAACGCCAGCTGGACCCACGTCTGCCAGCAGCTGAACGAACGCAAGAGGAGGTGTGTGTGTGTGTGTGTGTGTGTGTGTTCTTTCATCCATGCGTGTGTTTGGTTCGCCCCTGGCTGGAAACTGAGTCTCTCCGTTTGAGCCTAATTATGAGGATGAAGCCCTGTTCCTTTTGTCCTCTCTCCGTCGCCCCCTGCAGGTCTTCGGAGGCGCGTACGGCGGCGGCGGCGCTGCAGGAGGACATGGGCTCCATGCTGGGCTGGTTGGACAAAGCCGAGGGCGTCCTGGCCGTCCCCCTGCAGCCGGCGGAGACGCAACGCATCCGAGACACCCTGGGCAAAGTCCAGGTAGGTGTGTGTGTGTGTGTGTGTGCGCGTGTGTGTGTGTGTGTGTTTCTTTGATTGAGTGTACCCGGGTTCCGGTGAGACGCTGTAATTTTTCATTCTAGAGTTTAACCTTACTGCTAAGGTTTCTCACCTTGCATGACTTGTGTGTGTGTGTGTGTGTGTGTGTGTGTGTGTGTGTGTGTGTGTGTGTGTGTGTGTGTGTGTGTGTGTGTGTTGCAGACACACGTGGAGGAGCTTCCTGCCAAGAAGGCGGCGATAGACGACCTGAACTCCAGACAGAAGCAGACGACTCTTCCTGCTGACAGACACAAAGACGTGCGGATCATCAACGCTCGCTGGGCTCAGGTCAGCAGCTTCCTGCCGCTAACAGCACGCCGCTCAGCGCTACACCAAGCCCCGCCCACCTCTAAACTCCTACCTGGTGCATCATCAGGATTTGTTCTTGCTAGGTGTGCAAAAATGGACCAGCCTAAAAAAACGCTGATGTGAATCCGGCTTCCTGGTTTCCATCGTTTGAGAAGCCTTACGTCACGTCGCCACCGCGCGGAGATGCTTCCACTCGTTAGCGTTACGCTAACATTCACGTTTCAGTGTCAATCTGTCTGCCTTTAGGTGTCCAAAGCTCTGCCTGAGCGCCAGCTGGAGATCGAGAGTCTCCTGTTAGAGCTGGAGGGGCTCCAGGGTCAGATGGACGACCTGTCGGCCTGGGCCTCCAGCACCAGAGCCAAACTGGAGCAAAACCCCGAGGAGACGCCGCCGAGGGTAACGGGAGCGCCGTCTGACGTACAGGACATGTTTTTGTTTTTTAATTTAAAAAAAATAAAAATTTAAATTAAAAAAGGAATAAAAGAATTTAAATTTTAAAAAAAATTAATATAAGTTAATGGAACCACCGTCCGGTGTACGGGACATGTTTTTGTCTTTTTAATTTTAAAATTAGATAATAAAAAAAAAATTTAGCAAAACTTTTTTAAAAAAAACATTTTTTTAATTAACGGGACGGCCGTCCGACGTATGGGAAATGTTTTAAACTCAACGTTTTTCCCTCTTCTAGCTGATCGAGGAAGTGCAGGTCAAGCAGCCGGAAGTGGAGTTCGTTCTGGAGCGAGCCGAACACCTGTTCAAGGACTGTCCTCCAAATCACAAAGACAAGGTGAGGAAATCAAACGCACCCGGGCAGCATCCTCTGTGTTTTTGGAGCGTCGTCTGTTTTCTGATCTCGTCTGTTTTTGATGATGAAAAAGACGTTTTTGCGTCTTGAAATATGCACGGATGCCGCGCTCTTCTGGGGGATGAAATAAATTTAAGGCTTCTCTCTTTCATCTCTCCACTACTTCTGCTGGAAATATTTCATCAAATCGGCGTTATGTACTTCATTAATGTGTGTCAGAGCGCGTTACATCTCTGGAGATCAAAGACGCCGGAGCACATTTGACCTGAAATGTTCTCGTCTGAAGTTTGTTCGTCTTGAGGTTGTCAACACTGACTCTGTGTGTGTGTGTGTGTGTGTGTGTGTGTGTGTGTGTGTGCTGACAGGTGAAGTACATCAAGCTTAAAGACGATTGGACGGTGATTCTGGAGCTGATGCGGCAGCACAAAGAGAGGATGGCGGCTCTGCTCGTCGCCAAAAAAGCCAGTAAGACTTCAATTAATTCAATATGCAAGAAATCAGCATCAAATACACGACGATTAAATATCTGTTTGCAGGTTTTAGGTATAGCATCCATAAATGTTTAATATATTGTGTGCGTTTTTATCCCAGATGAAGGTCTGACAGGAAGTTCTCAGCCGGAGTCTTCCTCGCTGGCTCAGTTCAACAAGTCGTGGGCCGAGCTTACCGATTGGCTGAGCATGCTGGACAACATGGTGCAGAACAAACGCGTGGTGGTGGCCGACCTGGAAGACATCAGCGACAACATCGGCAAACTCAAGGTTATCAAACACTGAGGCATGCTGGGTAGACGTTAGCGCGAATCGGTCGCAGTCGTACGCGTGATTAGCAACAATAAATCCAAACGACTTGAGCCCATTTGTGATTTCCGTGCTTTTATTTTGTAATTTTCAGGCGTCTTTGCAGGAGCTCGAGCAGCGGCGCCCCCTCCTGGAGCAACAGGTCACCGCGGCGCAGAACCTGAAGAACAAAACCAGCAACCAGGAGACCCGCAACGCCATCACCGAACGCAGTGCGTCACACACACCTGCACTCACGCGTCATGTGACGTCTAAAAAACATGGTAAAGCACGCCAGGGCGCGTTACATCCGTGTGTCACGCCCTGACGCGTGCAGGACGACACGCCCTTTCCTACAGATCCTGCATCAGTTTTAGAATTCCATGACAGGAATAAATGAAATTGAGTTTATTTCTATTAATGTTTAGAAACAGCTCTTGATTAAAAGAGTCAAGAAAAATCCATTTCTGAGAGTTTTGAGTAGAATATGTGCAAATGGATTTTTAAAAAAAAATAAAACAACTGAACCACTAGATTACGAGCCAATTAATGAACTGATCTGATCTTCTATGAACCATTAAAAACCAGAGAAAAAATGCGTGAGTAGAAGAAATCTGAGGGAAGTAAGAAGGAAATCAAGCCGGGACGAAACCTCTAAAAGGCTTTTACTGCTTTCCTTTTGTTTCTGCCTAATGCGTCTTTTTAAATTTTAATATCAGCTCCGTAGATGTTGTCTCCCTCCCTCCATCTTTTTCGCCTTTCAACCCCCACCGGTTCCTCCGATGAAACATTTACACCTGTTTTTTCCCCCCCTTCAGACAAAATTTCTGCAGCTTGAGTCGATTTCCATTCCTTCCTGCGGTATTTTGTTTGCTCTAAAGGCTCAGCCTGTAGATATTCTGTGTCTCCTCATCCGATGGAAACAACACGTTTCTGACTAACAAGTATTTTCTACATGTTGTTTTTTTTTTTTTTTTGCGATGCGATGCGGCGCCGCGGTTGTTAAAAAGCCAGCGTGATGCAAGCCGGGCTGCGCCGTTGCACCGGGCGACATTCCCTCATTACCATCACCTCCCGCTGCAGTCGACACAAAGTCCGGCTGAATCTGACTACCAAATGTGGATTGAAAATAATCCCGGAGGGATGCACTTTTTTCATCTATCTGCTAAAAAAAGAAGCAGAGGCCAGAAAATGTTTATGCTGTAAAATTGATAGTTTGGACACAAATATGGAGCTTATATTTAAAATGCAGCTGGTGTTTCCGTCTGTCTGTCCCTCCAGTGGACAGACTCCAGAACCACTGGGAGGACTCGCACACCAAACTGTCCGACCGGATGAAGCAGCTCCACAACATGCAGCAGGACTCCACCGATTGGCTGGACGCTAAGAAGGCGGTGGACGTCCGCATCAAGCAGGCCGGCGAAGCGTTGGCGTCGCTGCCGGAGATCACGTACACGGTGGAGGACGTGAGGAAGCTCAACGCAGAGATGAAGGTGTGGGCTTCAGCGCGTCCGGACGTTTTCTACGAGTCCTCCTCCTCCCATCCGATTTATTCTAATTCTCACGTTTCCAGAAACAACTGAATAAAAGTTTAAAAAAAAAGAGTCATCATATTTTTTTTTAACCCTTTCAGCTCTTCCTGAAGGATCTGCAGCAGTGGCAGGGTCAGGTGGACCAAACCAACGCCCTCGCCAACAAGCTGCTGACGCTCTACGCCGACGACGACACGCACAAGGTCACGCAGGTCAACAACAATATGGTGGCCACCTGGACGCACATCGGCAAACGGTAACCGGGTGGCGTGTGTGGACGCGCGGCGCCGGTCCAGACACGCGTCTGTCTAAACGTTGTGCGCGTTTCCAGGGTTTCGGACAGGGAGGCGGCTCTGGATGCCGCCATGAAGCTGCTGCAGAACTTCTACCTGGACCTGGAGAAGTTCCTCAGCTGGTTGACGGAGGCGGAGACGACCTGCAACGTTTTGATCGACGCCACCAACAAGGAGAGACTCCAGGAGGAGCCGGCGGCCCGGAACCTGCTGGGCCAGTGGGGGGTCGGTACCGAAACCTCAAAAAAACCTTTATTTGGTTCCGTCAGCGTGACCTCTCTGAACGAACACTTTCCTCTTCCTCTCTGCTCCTTCTTCTGCCCAGATGACCGTTATTCTGACAAACTTTGGTTTCACATCGAGCGGTTTTACGGCGGTTTTACTGCCGCCGCCGCCCAGCCGTGACTCTTTAACACCCGTGTGAAGTAGAGTTGTAACGGAGCGCGGCGGCGGAATCGCTTAACGTTTGCAGCCGCGTGAATAAATAAAGAAGCATCCGGAGCAGAAGACGCAGAATTTTAAGTCCGTCTTTCAAAAAGATTGATTGACAGGTGATCAAAATCAATCAAGATGATTCCATTTCTAATATTATTGATGAGGATTTCAATATTTTGTCTGGTCTGGGTGATAGAAACTCAGACTGGTATGACAGGAATGCTTCCAGGCATCTCATTGGTCGAATGCAAAATCCCCCCCACTGCATTGTGGGTGTTGAAGGGAAAGCTCTGTTCTGCAGGAGAACATATTCTGACCTTTGGCCCTCGCCCTGCACCCACACACACTTTCTGTCGTGCACACACACACACACACACACACACACACACACACAATGCGCCGTACTGTAAAGGGAGGGAATATTTTGGCGCAGACGCAAGGCTTTCTGGGTAGGACGGCGGCACCCGTGTGCAGAGCTGCGATAGTCTTCTGTGTCCAATCATAATGGCGGACGGCGGCGCTAGCGTAGCATCCAGAGAGCGCTAACACTCTGAGGCTACAACCGCATGCAGATAAGGTTTAATTGGAAAATGAGCGTACTCATCACTTAATGCACCCCTTCAAGTTACCCCCCCCCTCTATCGCCCCCTCCTTTCAAACACTCCATCTCTATCTCCCTCTTCATGGATAACTAACTCTCCCTCCGTCACTCCATGACGCTCCTTCTCTTCCTCCTCATCTCTAAGTCCCTCTCTTTGACACACACACACACACACACACACACACACACACACACACACACACACTGAAAACAGAAAGCCTTCTCACACTGGGAATTCATCCCGAGGGAACGGAGGAAACAGAAGATGCTTCTTCTTTTTCTTCTCCACGTCTGCTTTTGGATTCCAGGGTGAAGTTGTGAACATGCTGCGCAGGAAGGTCTACCACGTTCAGGTCGGGACGCAAATCTGTCGTCGGGTGTTTTATTCTGTACAATGAAAAGGTTTTAACGTTTAGAATTCTAAATCAGTTTGAGTGTTTCAGATGTTTCCTTTTGGGGGGACGACATCCAAACTAAACGTCTTCTTTTCTCGGCCCAGTGGATGATTCATAATGACAGCATAAGGCTGGAATAAAGAGTGAAACCATAAGTTTAAGTCAGAAGCTTCAAAGTTTAACTTTGCACCAGGTTAAACATCCAGAGGTGATCAGAGGAAACTTTCCTGAACTTCCTTTAACGGATCCTGAAGTGTCGTCGGTGCGTTTTATTTCTTGTGTTCCTGTTCCTGCTGGACTTTTTCCATCTGTTTGCACGATTCCAGACTCACTTCTCTCTAGTATCTCTCTGAGAACACATCAAGTGATGGATTGCGCAGGTGGAACCATCACTATCAAGCTTAGCGTCTGATTCCAGGCCTGAGTAGCACATCTTGACGTTTCATTTCTACAAAAGGTTCCATCCAGCACGCATTAAAGCCCTGCATTACAGCTCAATCCTGCCGGTTGCTCCTTTGAGGGAGTAAATCACTCTCTCAGATCCTGATCCCATTACTGTGCACTCGAGCAATGAAAAAGTAAATTCCTGAAAGGTGCCTGCTATTACCAAGAAAATGAAGTGTGTGCTCCGACGGAATTTATGGCCCCTCGCCTTCCCTTTTTTTCACCTGAGTCTTGCTGTGTTGGCGCGATACCAGGACCTCCAGGCGGAGATCGACGGCCACGCCGAGTTGTACCACTCCCTGGACGAGAACGGGCAGAGGATCGTGACCTCGCTGGGCGACTCGGAGGACGGCGTTCTGCTCCAGAGACGCCTGGACAACATGAGCCAACGCTGGAACGACCTGCGCAACAAGACCCTCAGCATGAGGTGACGGGAGTTTAGAGTTTCCTGTGCAGAGAAAGCAAAGAAATCCTCAGGAATTAAAATAGTTATTTGTTTCCCAAGGGCCCACCTGGACTCGGAGATGGCGCCCTGGAAGAGGCTCCACATGTCGCTGCAGGAGCTGCTCAACTGGATGAGACAGAAAAGCCAACAGCTGGAGCTGGAGCCGCCTGTAGGGGGCGACGTTCCCGCCGTGCAGACCCAGCTGGACACGCACAGAGTAGGAGGGAAAACACGCAAAACATGATATTCAGCAGATTCTGGTGTAGTAAGGCACAGACATTGAGTTTACTACTTTTTTTTTAATTTTTCAAATTTACAATTTTTTTTAAATAAGGACGTTTTAAAATAAAATTCCTCCTTAGATTCTATTTTATTTCACGCTCTGCTTGTGTTAAAACACTTGCAAAAGGAATCTCTTTAATGCAAAACTATTGACAACAGCTAATTAGCATAGCTTAGCATAGAGAAAATGGAGGGATTCTAATTACTAATATAGTGTAGTTAATTATTAATCAGTTTTAATTGGTGCAGAGTTCCCAAATATATAAATAACCCCGCTCCCCCCTCCCTCAATGATTTTCACGCCGTCTCTGATAATAAGCGCTGTGATTGTCGCAGAAAAGAACTCCAATCCCGTCGGCGGAGTCAAAGTAAAATGCTTTTATAAACCCGCAGAAAGACGCCGGCGCAAATAAGCTGCTAATAAAAATAGCCTGTTTGATATTTTCATAATAAAAAAAAAAAAGTTTGTCGATTTTATTGCAGAAGCAGCCGCGTGTGTTTGACTTCACGCACTTCCAACATTATGCAAATCAAAGGCTGTGGATAAATGGGAATATGCATTCAGGTTAATGAAAACCCCATTTTATGCAGCAATTTATGCAAAAATGTGAGACGATTGGCTCGACTGATTTGGTCATTTCATGCTTAAAACAACAATAATTCTTCAAAACGCCGACTTCTTTGCTTTGCATGAGGAAAAGGCTTTTAGTCAAAGCATCTCGCAATTAACGCGTGATGAGGGCCACTCAGGACACTCCAGCGAAACGCCGTTTGCGCGGCTAATCTACCCGTACACACTCTACCGGAGGCGTTGCTTTTTACTCCATCTGCTGCAGCCGGACGAGTTTCCATCGTTCCATTCCGACTCAGATGTTGGAACTCGTCTGGGGTCACCGAGGTCACACGTTTAGAGCACATCCTGAAAAACTAATATGTTTAGATGTATGTGTGTGTGTGTGTGTGTCGTCACAGGGTTTCAGGAGGGACCTGAGGGCCAAAGAGCCGGTTGTGACCAAGGCTCTCGACGACGTGGGCGTCTTTCTGTCCGAGCTGCCCCGAAACACGCCGTCGCCCGAGCAGAGAGGTAATGCGTGGATGACACACCCGCCGTCGGTTCTTTCGAGTTTCATCCGTGGATTTCTTCCTCCTCAGACATCAGCCCGGAGGAGCGCGCTCAGAACGTGGGCCGAGTCCTGCGTAAAGAAGCCGACGACCTGGTGGCGAGGTGGAACCGGCTCAACACGGACGCCGGCGACTGGCAGAGGAAGCTGGAGCTGGCTCTGGAGCGGCTGGCCCAGCTGCAGGAGGCCCAGGACCTGCTGGACGGGCAGCTGAGGCGGGCCGAGATGGTGAAGGAGGCCTGGGAGCCCGTCGGAGACGTGTCCATCGAGTCCCTGCCCGACAACATCGATAGAGTCAAGGTCCGATCGGCGCCCGGTTGAGCTCATGATCAGTTTATTAGTATTTATTATTGATTAAATGAATAGAAAGGATAAAGAAATCATCAGATATTTGGGTTTAAATTAACAAAAAACTGGATCCTAGTCTAGAAAAAGTTTGAACACTAATATCTTATGAATTGATTGGTGTTAAAACGCTCCGATCGTCGCTGTGGACCCCTCAGATATGCTAATTAGCGCGTTAGCGTCTCTCAGCTGTCGGCGTTCCGCTGGTTTCCTCCTCCTGTTCCATTTATCCTGCTTCCTGTTGGCCCGTCGATGTTCTCCATACATCAGCGAGCTTTAAATTAGCAGAAACGTCGGGTGGAGATGATGGATGCATCTGTTCCTCATGGTTGAGGTGAAGAAGAGTGTCCAGCTCCCCATCTGTCCCCCTCACTGTGTGTGTGTGTGTGTGTGTGTGTGTGTGTGTGTGTGTGTGTGTGTGTGTGTGTGTGTGTGTGTGTGTGTCGAAAGGAGTTCCAGGACGAGATCGCCCCGATCCAGGACGACGTGACCCACATGAACCAGTTGGCCTCCACCTTCGGGCCGCACGACGTTCAGCTGTCGCCGCCCAACCTGGAACGCATCGACGACCTCAACGACCGCTGGAGGCTGCTGCAGGTACACACACACACACACACACACACTCACACACACTCCATGTGTCGGCGATCAGAGGCGGCGCAGGGTGTGTGCTGGTAGTCAGACAGTGATGGTTACCGGGGGCGACACGTGGAGCCAATCAGCTGCCAGAGAGAGGCGACTGATGGCGAGGAGTCCCGGGCGGGGAGCCGGGATGGTCCAGACGGACGTTCTCTCTGAAGTTCACTTGTGAACAGATGTTTGCAGACAGACACACACACACACACACACACACACACACAGGAAGCTTAACTTCAAACACGCTAACCTCTACACGTAACTGTTTCAATTCCACACAAATCCGTTCCGATCGGTTGTGTGCAGCTTGAATAGAACGATCCGAACATTTTCTAACACTCGGTTGATCGTTGATGAACCTTGACTGGTGGGTCTGACCCGACTACTTGACTCGACCATTGATCAAAAGGAACGCGGACGTCAGTGGCAACCTTTGAGACGGAGCGCAGGGATCTATAGCGCGGCGTATTCCGTCCTCTTTCATTTCCCTCTCAACAGAAGGAGTTTGAATCGAGTGACGCACAACGCTGCTGTCGCAGCCAGGAGATATTTGCGTTCTCTCGTTTTCTTTGTGGGGGGTGGGGGGTAGCTTTATGAAAACGGGCGGTGGTCAAACTGCGAGATGTGTCTTTGTCCCTTAGGAAAGGGTTTGTCTTTGTGTTTATGCCCATACGTGTGAGCTGATTTAAACTGGTGGGGGGGGGGTGTTCACTATATCATTTGGACGGAAACGAGAACTTAACTGCCAATTTTTGGTGAAGTCTGTTTCTAATGCAGGTGGTTCATTGGGGGGGGCAGCGTTTGCCAGGGAAGTTTTGGCATCGATTTTAACAACAGGGTGGTGGGGAGAAGTGTGTGTGTGTGTGTGTGTGTGTGTGTGTGTGTGTGTGTGTGTGTGTGTGTGTGTGTGTGTGTGTGTGTGTGTGTGTGTGTGTGTGTGTGTGTGTGTGTGTGTGTGTGTGTGTGTGTATGAATCCATCCTGTGCGTGTCTGCGTGTTACATTTCCCACCGTACTTTAATGTTTAGAGCTTTTCTAAGAGCTCTATTTGCGTATTTCTGTGCCGGCACACGGGGTCACCTCCGTCAGCTCGCCGTGTTCTTCCATGCCCCCCCCAAAAATAGTCAAAAAAGATGATTGGTCGACTCGGGGGACTCTTTTGTGATCAATTCCACTCCTCTCGTTTATACGATTGTGATTAGGTTACCGTGGATACGGGGAAACGCGGCTCAGGCAGGAATGGATTGGGTGAGGTGGACGCAAAGGTAAAGTCATCGTTACGTGGACGCCGTCACCAGACGGAAACGGTCATCACTGTCATGTCCTCGTCTGGTCTTCATCTCACCCCCACCACCCCCACCACCGCCACTCCCATCCCCACCCCCCCACAATGAGTCATCAGCGCCCCCCCCATTTGATGGATGAAAGGCTGGATGGTTAATCAGGCAATCTGTCCACTCAGACTAGATAATTCTCTATCTCCCTCCCTCGCATCGAGACTTCCGTCAGAGAAAGTTGAGACGTTTTTTAAGTTTCCGATGATTCATTCTTTACTTCCAGGACTAAAAAAAAAAATCATCTGCAGCAACTGTAGCCAGGGAACATTAGTTTATTGAACGGCGTGTCGGGATCCATCAGTGACTATCGACAGTAGCTCCCCCTAGGGGGACCTTGAGGGTACTGCTAGCGGGCGGACATCGGCGCCCAAATGAAATCACTCCATTTATCAGCTGTGCGTCCTATTTATGGAGATTTACTGGGAGCAGCGGAGTTCAGGAATGTTCACTCGGAATTCCGATCAAGAAAAAAACGTGGGATTCATTTGTCTGATAGCGTAGGATTGGTCCGATCTGGCTGGGAACAGGTCGTAAGATTTGGGGCGTTCTGACCTTTATCCCTATAAACTCTTGCGGAATGTTAGGAAAGCAAGTCAGTTGTTGCAGAACTTGAAATATCCTGTTTGTGAGTGTTTCATGTATTTGTCTCACTTGTGCCTAAAATGACTGATTTTCACACATTAGTGGCGGTTGCTGACGTCTCAAGACCCCCAGGTACCGTCCATTCTTCAGCTTTCGTACATCCTGTCCTAGTTTTCCTTTCCACCGTAGAGGCGGCCCACCCCAGTGTCTTCTTGTCTTTGCTTGTCTTTGACCTGACCTGACTCCGACGCAGCTATTCAATAACTCCACTCGTGTTTGGAGGGACTTAATCTTTATCCTCGGACTCGTTTTCTGCCTTCGCTCCACTCGACCTCAGCTTGGAGTCTCTTTTGTGTTCCAACCAGAGGAGCGTTGGTGACTCAGACTCAGACGTCACATTTCCACGACATCAAATACACCATATACCAAAACCAGTGGAAGCAAACCAGGTGTTGCTTCTGGATCGATGGGGGGCGAAAAGTTAGCAGTTTAGATGCTAATCTTAGAGTGTCCTCCGGCGTGCTGATTTGGCACAATTATCTGGCCTCCATCTAGACGGACGGTTCATTCAGAGCTGAAGGAGACTCTAATTCCTCCACTACAAATTCAATTACCTTCGTCCGCTCTCTCCTCTCCCTCATCTGCCCATCTTTCACACATTGACTCACTATTTTCCTTTCTTTTCTCCATTCGTAGATGTGCAACTTTATGCACAACTATTTAATTTTTTAAAATAAAAAAAT